>NC_091992.1:98872018-99488260 GCF_044704955.1 Pristiophorus japonicus
ATGTGATTGAATAGATCGGTAGCTGCAGAAATGTCATGGTGAATGGAGGGCCAAAAGCTGGACGGTTGGGAGTCCATAAGTGCAGTTGTAAGAGAATCGGGAGAGTTTTTTCCAAGGGTGGACCCAGGAGGAGGTAGGTTTGGGAGGGGGGAGGGTGGATTGGTTGGGGGGAATGGGAATGTGGGTAGAGAGCGATACGAGGAAATGGTCAGAGATGGCGTTATCTGCAATTGACACAATGGGACGGCCGAGTGGCGCAACTGACCTCCCGCTCACCGAGCTCCCATATTCATGTGGGCGGGAGTCGGCGGGCATCAGTGCCAGAATGGGGGTGGACCGCTGACTGGAGGCTGGTCTGTTCCCGACGGTAAGTAAGAAGATCCTGAAAAAAAGGCGAGTGAACATTTTATATATTTACCTGGATGGGGTCCCCTGAAGGTCTTCCGAGAGTTTTTTTATTTTTTACTGATGAATTATTTTCAGCTGTTCAACCCTCCGTGGGCCCGACTCCATCCTTGGCAAGCACCTCTGCCACCGAGAATGAGACCTCCCGCCTGCTCCCGCCCAGATTGGCGGTGTACGTCATCCATTTGCCACCCGCTGACCTTCGAGGGACCTCGGCGATGAATATCCCGCCGAAAGTACTGTCCGGTACCTCGCCGGCCATCGGCGGCACTTTGGGCGGCACTTGGGCGGGCGGAGGCCTTGATCGCTATCGGACCCTAGATGTTCTTCTATTTTCTCCTTTAGTTGGGATCCCATTATTTTTCCTTCCAAGTTCCTTTGAATTGAATACAAGGTCGGAAAACCCAAAGTTCTCGACACAGGGATTGCAAGAGCGTTCTTCGGGACCAGCAGCTAACGCCTTTGCTTCTCTCCTGCCCACAAATTCCAGACCATTAATTGAGGTAAAACATTCCAGTTGTTTCTCTAAAAAGTTTTTATTTAATGTGCATTCCTTATCATTTATATGGGCATGGCCATTAGAACCAGAGAATGAATGAATTGTTTTACCTCCATTACTATTGAAACTTTCAACTGAAACATCTGTAGCATCATGTAATTCATCTTTCCTGCTATTATTAAGTGACCAAAATGACCTAATTCATCTCCCCCCCCACATGTAATATTTCCTTATTTAATGATATCAATGATACTGTTGAAATTCCAATCTCCCGATGACCTTGTAAGTGTGCCATTTTGTGATTATTAAAGTGAGGGATATTAGTGCTGAATACAATAGTTCACCATTTTTGATGCCACTGTCAGGAAGTTACACCTTGCCAGGATGGGACAGGAGGACTAGCTGGTCTTTTCCTGTCCTCTTTCACGTGTTGTTCATATGTTCTCTTTCCTTTTGTTCTTACCTTAACAGGGTCCTGTTTAGTAAATGAGCAACAAGCAGGTTCTAGCTTCAGTTATATATGACTTCAGCTGTTGCAACAAGGAATTCATTGTCCAAATCTTCTGCAGTCGAGTGCAATCTACTGCCAGTCACACAGACCCATTCCCAGACTTTGTGCTCACTAATATCCCTTTTGTGGCTGAGTGCCTTAACCTAATCGCTTACAGCACGGAAGCTGTTAGTCACGTGGCAGTCACCTCTGTTTTGGGTGAACAGCCTGTGCAGGACAGCTAAGAGCTGCCCTCTTGATAAAAAAGGTAACTGGCCTGTGGTCTAAGGTGCTCCAGTGACATCAAACAATGCAACTGATAAGCAAAGGGCAGGGTGAAGTATAGCAAGGGTCTTATACCGAATAAAGCTCCTCCTACTCAGCTCCAGCAATGTATCTTAACCCTGTCTTCAGAAACGCACCTCCTACTGCACTAAGTGAATTCACACACCAGCCAGTCTGATACAATAGTGCCAGAAATGGAAATGCTTTGTTTTTCTAATTTCAGAATAAATAGGCATGGAAGCCTGAAGAATGTAATTGAAAGGAGACTTTCATCCCATCAGTCTGGCTATATTATTTTCTGCTCTTGTGTCATTTGAGTATTAATTGATTTGCGTTATCCAACCTGCAGTTTTGTAACTTGTATTTTTGAATTTGTTATGCACAGAAATACATCACCAAGGTAACCATGAAATAATCAGCTCACAGGCATGTTAAGTATGCAATTTTCAGTATCTTCTCCTCCCCCTTTTTATTTTTAACTTGTGCTGTATAAGGTTCTCATGCAAGGGCGATCCACTGTACCTCCTTGTAGAAAAGCATCCAGCCAGTACATTCCCTAGCAGCTCCTGATGATTCAACTGAGATCAGGAATGTTGCACGTGGGAAGTGATGGGCAGAGATCTGTATGGCACTGAATGGTCATTTCCTTTATGCTTTGGTTTTAGGTTGTGAGTTCACCCATGCTGCCAGAAGAGAGCTGCACCATTGATAGTCCGCAATTCATCCAGGAGATACTGTTCCATTTGTTGAGATCTGGTTGGCAATTCAAGAGCTCCAATACTATCACAACGTGCAAAAACAGATGTAAACTCTGTTACAAAAGCAAAATACTGCGGATGCTGGAATCTGAAATAAAAACAGAAAATGCTAGCAATCTCAATGGGTCAGGCAGCATCTGTGGAGAGAAAAACAGAGTTAATGTTTCAGGTCGATGAGCCTTCGTCAAAACTCTGTTTCTTGTTTGATTGTGGATGTATAGTTTCCTACATGTCTTACGTCTCACAGGGTATTTGACATGTCCATACTGGGGACAGGGAGCCTCATTCGCCGACATTGGAAATTCGGTCACACAATTTACCGATTGTTAAAATAAATGGTTGAACAATTGTGGGCAGTATGATCATGAAATTCCAATATAAGCTGCTGGCAGGGAAGGTTCTCTCCCGATGGCATGAAAATGGAAATGTCAGTCTATGATCCCAGCATCTGCCTTGACCGAACTGCTGTGCCTGTACCTTGGCAAGTATAAATAGTCGCTGATATTAATGAACTCATTTGGCTCAAGTGAGTGCAACTGGGACTGGAAACAAGCCAAAGGATCTACCAAGGTCGAGTAGATCAAGAGCTTAAATGAAATATTTTACCCAGATTTTGAACAAACTGGCTGTTGCACTTTTATTACCAAAAATGGTAATAAAATAAATGTGGTGGGATTTTCTCTTTATGGCTACATATAATTACAACTGATCCCATAAACATTAAACTATGTTTCTGGCATGTGAAAAGTGCTCTGGCAAGTGCTCAGTGTAGTCCAAATACATATTTTAAACATTACATATAGGCCCATAAATTCCGCTTTCTCCTTCCCACTGACGTTTGACTAGATTTTAGAGAAAAAATACACACCTACCTGAATCTGCTGTCCCCGCTCGACTTTCCGATGCACAGGCCTCCTCTTGCTGTGCATCGCAGCGTATGCACGCCGGGATGTGCGCAGGCCTGGAGCTGGAGTCACATAGCTCTGGGCAGCCAATCAGGTATAGTATATTCTCATTCATAATAATAGGAGTTTATAAGGCCGAAACTTCTATTACTATGAATGAGAACACCCCCCCCCAAATACCCAAAACACTAATAAAAAATAGAAAATATACACTACATATTTAAGATTCATTTAAATTAAAGTTATTAATGTCTTATAAAAAAATATTTTCCCAATTTTTTAAAAAGTTTTTTAATTATGCCTTAAAACAAACTTACCGTTGTGGGGAGGGTTTTTAATAATAAAATATGTTTTCAAAACTTTATTTTTATATGGTTTTGTGTGTTTTAAAAAACTTGCACCTGTAAAAGTAAGCTATGCACCTACTTTTTCAGGCGCAAGATTTTTGAGGACATTTGTATGCATAAATATCGCAAATTTGCACATACAAATGTCCTCGCGCTGAAAACCGGCTTTTCCAATGCGTTCTCGGGTCCGTAGAAACTTCGTATGGGCCCAGGGACATCGAAATTTAAGGCTCATAAGTCCTAAAATAGCACACAGAATTTTGTGCCAGCAAAAATGATATGGGTTCTTTGGGCTAGACTTTCCACTAGGTGGCTAAGGCCCCAAAAAATGGGCCTTGTTCCAGTGATGTGGGACGTCTTGCCCATGTTGATCGCTGGCACAAGGCCCATTTTTTTTTTTGTGATTTTCCACTCGCCTTATCCCGGTGATGTCAAATGGGCGATCTGATTTTTCGGCAATCTCACGATCGCCCAAAAAAAGCGGAAGTCAAACGGAAGTCATACAAAAAAAAGCTTCCCAAGCAACGCTATTGTGCGCAGGTGAGGGATGGTTTTTTTTGGGTTGATTTTTTTTGCCGCGTTTGGAGAGTTCATGGATCATCGCACATGCTCAGAAGCACAGGGAAAGTTAAAGAGAGCAGGAGAGAGAGAAGGAGAGAGGACTTGGTAGTTTGCGTGAGGAAAATTTGATTAAACCATTATATTTGACAAATCTATTAAATTTGATTGATCTAATAGCTAGTATAGGAGCTATTATCTATCATCTATTATCTCCTATCTGAAAAAACATTTTGTAGCAATGTCGATGCAAATGCAAGTGCAAAAAGAAAGGGAGATGGAAAGGAGAAGGGCCAAAGCATTTAGTGAGGAGGTCAACGAGGCCCTTGTTAATGTGGGGGGAATTGACACGGGATGGGCATGGGAAACCTCCATCCCGTGCATATCGAAGAATTTGGTTAGAGATTGCCAATGTTGTGACATCGGCATCTAATGAGGTGCGGACTGCTGACCAGTGCCGCAAGAGATGGAACAGCCTGCTGGCAGCTGCCAGAGTAAGTTGCATTATATATTCTACATTTAAAACATATTTAAAAGTCATATTTAAAATCATACATGTGTATTATTTACTTGATGTTTATAAATTATTATGTATTATTTACTTGATGTTTGTAAATTGTAAGTAAAATCCTCAGTCATTTATTTATAATATAAAATAATTAAATTAAAAGTACATTTATTCTCCCTAACACTCAGTTGAATCTTATAGTATTAAAAATTATTCATATGCACTACAATGTTATGTAATAATTGAACATTTAAATCTGTCAGTCTTAAATGTTTATTGTCAGGTCCATTAGCTTATGCCATGCAATGTTAAATTATCATTTACAGAAGAAAATAACTATCAACTGCGCGGAGCAAAGGAAGACAGGTGGCGGCTCTGCAACGGTACATGTTCTTACTCAATACGAGGAGCTTGCGGTGGCTTTGGTGGGGCCTGAAAGCCGTTCGGTCACGACCCGTGGCGTGGCCGAGCCCACCCTTCAGTCTTGTGAGTAATGGGAACTGTGCAATGTGTCAAACATTACTAAATACATACGAAAAATATTGTAGTTACGCATATAATGTTACGCAATTATAATTCAATAATTTCGATGTAGTCTTGATCTACAAATGAAGCCATGTTAACCCTGGTGAACCCTTGTGCATATGGGGTTTTGAAAAGTATTGCAATGTTTTGGGATATTGAAATATTGATATTGATATTGATAGTGAAATATTGATATATATTGATATGTATTGTTATGAGTTGTTTAGAAATTTCATTCATCTTTCTAAGGTCAAGTGTCCATTGAGCATTGTGAAGTAGCGGAGACATTCGCAAATATTGACCCCTCCAACAGCTCGCAGGAGGAAGAGAGAGAGGAGGAGGAGGACGTTATCACGCACTCCGTCAGTCAATTTGAGGCGGAGCAAGAGGAGGAGGAGGAGGAGCAGGAGGAGGAGGATGAGATTGTTTTTGTGGGGGGGGGAACAACCTGTGGCCATCTCGATTGAGATGGAAGAGACACCGGGACCAAGCGGTGTGCAGGTGGCGACGCCAAAGCACGTAATTTTGCAAACGCCGACCCCATGGAGGTCCAGTCAGCATGGTGAGCATGGAGGGCCAGCTTAATATCCCTGTGCAGGAAGACGGTTGCGATTGGTCGTGACCTTATCCAGGGTTTTGTGGGATTCTCTGCCAACTGGAGACTTTCATGCCCATTCTCAAAGTCTTGCAGCCTGTGGTGTGGGTTTCACAATGCATCAGAAAGCTGAAGGATGACTTCTCCAGCTGTTGCCTCTTAATTAAGGATGCACATCTTCTTCTTCTTAGGCGGTCCCTTGTATCGAGGATGACTTGCTTCCACACCAAAAAGGGATAAGTTCACAGGTGTTTCAATGAGGACCTGATATTCCAGGTCGCGAACTACATGTTGAAGGGTGGAAGATGCCTGTGCGTGGATTTTTTTAACGTGGTGGCCGCATACACATACCCTCTCGTTCACTAATCATTGAGTACCTTCCTCATAATACACTCCCATCGCTGATATGGGTTTCATACAGATCACCTGCAACCCCTATGCTACCTCCCTCTCACCTCCTACCAATTGCTCACAAAGCTCATGCAACATCCACATAGATTGAAGTGAAGACATTTGCGCAACCACACAGTCTCAGCTATTGAACTATGGTAGGCATATGCGGCACAACATGAGGTGTACCCTTTCTGAATCTTTCCTATTTTTCTCATTGCAGGCGAAGCTCTCACACAACAGGTATGAGCAGCGTCGGACAGGCGGGGGTCCGTCTCAGCTCCTCGACCTAACAGATGGTAAGGAATGGGTGGCTGCCGTCATTGGATCACCAGCTCGGACAGTTGCCGGGGGTGATCCTGAGCCCCCTTTGGGTAGTGAGGGTATGTGTTATGTATGTATGTAAACCTTACCAAAATGTAAGACTTGCCACTAGGGGGCACACCTGTGGGAGACCTAAGGTTCACCTGTGCACCTTGGGGTAAGCAGGTATAAAAGGTGATTCACCATACTGCTTCCTCACTCTGGAGTCTGAATAAAGAGACCAAGGTCACAACAGTTTGAGCTTCCGATATACTCCTGTGGATTTATTCTGAACATAACAGTATGTATATGGATTGCGCGACTGATGTGACTTCACTGAGACGTATTATGAAGTGGCTTGGGGCCTTCACATGTACATGTGCAATGCCGCCTTCCTGATATTACCCTGCCGCTAACCACACGTCTGTTGTATTCTGCTTACAGAAGAACAGCCGCAATCACGACAGGCGGCCAGGGAGCCATCAGGCCATGGCAGAGATGATGAGGCATGTGACGAGGCTGCAATGCTTGAGCCGCTGAATCCACCAGTTGGCCCGGCACAACAAAGCACATCTGGAGCCGAGCCCGATTTCCCTGGCTTTGAGTTGACGGAGGTTCCTGGCCCCAGTAACCTACAGCAATGCACAGCGAGAGGGGAATCTTGGAGGCCAGCTCTCCGGAGGGTGAGTCGGCAACGTAGGTCTGCTCAACAACAGGCAGACCTGGAACTGGACATGGTGAAAACGTCCAGGGAAAACACAGGCATGCACCGTGAGCTCATGGGTGCATTGGGTCGGATCCCAGAGAGCATCCACAAACTTTCAGCGGCTGTTGCGGAGGCAGCGTCAAGTATTGTCGGTGTAACTCAGGACTCCAGCTAGGCCTCATTGTCCACTCACAGAGGCAGGTGGCCTCCAGCAGCGACAGTGGCGTTCCAGAGTGTGTGGCGCGTGCCCTTGATCATGTCACCGCATCGATCGAATTGCAGGCACAAGCTATGCTGCAGCTTGGTAATGTGATGCAGTTGATGACTGGTGCCATCCTCTCTGTGTTCCCCACTGCCCAACAGAGAAGGGACAGTGCCGAAGCAGACAAGCAAGTTGTGGAGACACATTGTGCTCCTGATGTTGTAGCCCAGCCCTATCGGCGTCTCAGTGGCTCCCAGGAAATGGAAGGTGCTGTTCTTCCTCAGGGTAACAGCATTCCGGCTCCCACCACTGACTAATTTACAACAAATATATAATCCTTTAAGGGGGTACTAGATCTCCACAGGAAAAGTAGTCCAACCGTGGCTCACAAAAGAAGTTAAAGAAAGTATTAAGTCAAAGGAAGAGGCTTGTATTGTTGCCAAAAAGAGCAGTGTGCCTGAAGATTGGGAGGATTTTAGAATTCACTAATTCACTGACTCTCCAACCATGCAACCTACACCGTACACACCCACGCCACCAGTGATTGCTTCTGCCGACGTTGAGGTGCAGCAGTCCCACAGCCGGGCCTTCCAGGCCCAGAGCTGGTCCAGGGCATCCTCATACGCCGTCTGCACTGTCTGCCCCCCGAACACAGCAGCCCTCAAGCAGCCTTGCTGTAGGCACTGAAGCCTCATTGAGGAGGAGCAGCAGGCGTGGGAGGGGGATGAAGGGAAGGGGGGTGAAATTTCAGGCCAAGTCCCATTAAGGGGTGGGACAGCATTCTGCAGATGTATTGCAATATTATGAGAGCCTGTAAATAGTTGATTTTTAATAATGCACTTGTTGTTAAGTTACTTGCAGCAGAACGCTGTTTATTGTATCGTTTGGTTCTGATGGTTTATTGTCTCATTTGATTTTGTTGGGGGTGGATTGTTTGTAACTTTTTTTGATAAAAAAGTCACTTTGACCCTTTGCCGTTGTTGTCTTTTGTATTATTCAAAAGCTCAGCGTAGATGTGCCTGTATGGTGGCACATAGCATGGGCAGTATTAGATGCATCCCTCAGCTTCCTCCATTCAACCAAACCAGTCCATTATGAGCTGGTGACGTGTGGCCCCTGCTCCCGCAGTATCTGGATGCGGCCTCCCTCGGGGGTCGGGTGGCTGTGCAATCGGGGTCTCACCACGCTCCTCTTCGTCGTCCTCCTCCTCCTGAGGTGGGCCTGCAATCCCCACTGGCAATGCCTGCCCCTCATGATGGCCAAGTTGTGCAGCATGCAGCACACCACAATGAATTTGTACACCTGTTGAGGGGAGTATTGAAGGTTGCCTGCAAAGCATTGGAAGCACTGCTTGAGCACCCCAATTGTCTGTTCGATGATGTTGCGGGTGGTTGCATGGCTCTTATTGTAGCGATGCTCAGCTTCTATGGTGGGGTTGCGGAGGGAGTTCATGAGCCAGGTAGCTAGGCCATAACCTTTGTCCCCGATCAGCCAACCCTGCCCATGCCTTTGTCACTGAAACAGTCGTGAGATATGGCTCACACGCAAGATGAAAGCATCTTGTGCACTCCCTGGATAGCGAGCATTCACTGTGAGGATGCACTGCGTGTGGTCACACACCAGCTGGATGTTTAGGGAGTGGTATCCCTTTTGGTTTCTGAATACCTCTGTGTTGTCGAATGGTGCTCGCAAGGCAACATGTGTGCAGTCAATGGCTCCTTGAACCCTTGGGGAGTCCGTAATTCTGCCAAACCCACATGCCCGCTCATTCTGGCAGTCCCGGCTCATTGCAAACTTTATTAAATACATTCTGCGGGCGTACCGAGCTTTTGTGATGAATGCAACCATGTGTAGCATATTGAGAGATGCTGCATATGTCCCCTGCTGCTGCCTGGAAGGAACCGGAGGCATAGAAGGCCAGCGCCACAGACACCTTCACTGCGATGGGCAGCGCAGTCATGTTGGCGCTGGGAGGCTGTAGGTCTGCCTGTAGGAGCTGGCAAAACTCTGTCAGCACTTCCTTTTGGAAGCATGGCCTTCTCACATACTGCTCCTCAGAGTGTTGTTCCCTGTAAACCCATGGGGGGTAAGGCCTCCTTCCCAGAAGTCTTCGGCCTCTCCTCATCCATGGACCAACATGGCCTACAGCCCTTCTTCTAGCTTGACACCACCTGCCAATAGCAACCAACATGATATGATGGCAAACTGGTATTGCTCCCATTAAATTTTTTCACTGACCTTGTAAGGACCCTGTAATTGCAGATAAAAGTGTCGTTTGCAAATCGGAGCGTGACGCAGTGTGCTGTGTGCAACCATTGCAGTTAATGTGAGCTGCAATGTAGGATCCTCCTCCCTCCATTTAAATATGCCACAAATACCGCCTGCTGCACCCTGGGAAGGTTGTTTTTCTCAGACGTTTCCTGGGACAGACATTAAATGAGGCGTAAGGGCCAAATTTTCCATCCGGAGCGTTAGCGCAGCGTTGCACGATGATTGACGTCATGATCTCAGTCAAACCAGAGGGCGAGGCGGTAAGTTTTTGCACCGCTGCAAATCAGGAGCCTAATTTACCAGCCGGACACTAAAACCTGGATGCCTGACCTTATGTCCAGAAACGCCATTTACCGCCCCTCTGGGGCGTAAAGAGAAGCACAAAAGAGCGGAAAATCTAGTCCACAGTATTTTTAGCACATGTTAGGAATTGAACTGTTAGCGGTATCTCATGTGTGTTTTGGTGCTTAGATATCCGCATTCTGCCCCAGCTCATGAAACGTGTGTGGTTACCCAGAACACAACCTGAGAACCATGTCTAATGAGGTCCATTCATGCTCCAAAGTAATTACTGAGCACACCATTCATGACTTTTGCTTTTGTTGTCCAGTTTAAAATATATATTTTGTTACACTTTTTAAAAATTGTTTTTTTAAACCTTTTTGTATTTGTGCTTCCCACAAACAGGCCATCGTAGATACGCACTTCTACTGTAACACTTTTAATATGAAACAGTAACCATCAGAATGTGGTACATGTTTGCCCTCTGCAGGTAAAACAGGTTAGAAACAATATGGCTTATTACAGATGATTTCATGTTAATTATTGTTGCCAAATATAAATACATTTACTGTAAGATTATAATATAATCAGTTAATTGTAATTTTGCATTAATATATCATTTCATATTTAATTAAAGTTGTTCTTGCCTGAAAATATTGAAACTAACTGAATAGAAATTAAAAATTAAAATTCATTATATTCACACCTACTAACAGAGTAATTGCAGCTGTTCTCTTCAGTGAATATTTATTTGCCCAGATACAGATTTAATCACATTTACAGGTACAACCTGACAGCTTTCATTTCCAGAGTTTACCAAACTATTTACTCTGAAATGTAATTGGTATGAAATAGCTCAGGGGGTGGAAATTTGGTCATGCTTCTGTTGCGGCATTGTCCCGGGCGGAGCGGTAGATTTTGTGCCGGCAAATAGTTTGCATCTGCCGCTGCAAAATTCATCAGCTGGGCCCTGAGTTTGAACAGAGAACTAAGGGAGGCGTTCCACACCCCTTTAGGGTGCTAGACCAGCTGAGCAAGGGAAAATCCCAAGCTAAACAGCTGGCATCGGAGCAACCTAAGAGAGGCCTCAGGGCAAAGAAAACCTGAAAAAAACCCTCACCAAAAAAATTCCCACCACACCACAACATAAATTGCACAATAAAAGTTAAAAACGATCACACTTACCTCAGGTCGATATTACTTACCTCACTGTGGCCGCTGCAACTTGGACCACCAGCTTCCACAGGCATTCGCACTAGTGCGTGCTACAGGCCGCTAAGGGTAGGGTACGATGCAAATATCGAGCCGGTGTCGCAACCAGGGGCATTGCACATTGGCTCGCCACTTCCGGGTGGTAATGCTCTGCACCCCTCGAAAACGGCACCGAACCTCCGGCGGGGCCCTGGAAGTTGGCCGCCCGCCCGGAAGTGCTTACCGCCACCATTGCCGCCCATTCGGGGCAGCAGAAGACCGAAAATCCAGCCCCAGATTTTTATAAGTGTGCACTAAATTCAACTCCTAATATTTCTATGCGAATTCCTGATTGAGCTGATAAAAATTTATGACAATCTGCAACGGCTTCTCTTCCCGCACCCGCATCGTTACCTCTGGTGTCCCCCGAGGACCGATCCTTGGCCCCATCCTATTTCTCATCTACCTGTTGCCCCTTGGTGACATCATCCAGAAACACGGCGTCAGTTTCCACATGTACGCTGATGACACCCAGCGCTACCTCACTTCCACTTCTCCCCATCCCTCCTCAGTCTCTAAATTGTCAGACTGCTTGTCCAACAGAGCAGATATGTTCTCCAATTAAATATTGGGAAGATTGAAGCCATTGTTCTTGTTCCCCGCCACAAACTCTGTTCCCTAGCCACTGACTCCATCCCTCTCTCCAACTTCTGTCTGAGGCGCAACCAGACTGTTCGCAACTTTGGTGTCATATTTGACCCTGAAATGAGCTATCGACCACATATCCGCAGCATAACAAAGCTCGCCTATTTCCACCTCCGTAACATCGCCCGTCTCCTCAGCTCATCCGCTGCTGAAACCCTCATCCATGCCTTTGTTACCTCTAGACTTTACTATTCCAACACACTCCTGGCTGACCTCCCACATTCTACGTAAACTAAAGATGATCTAAACCGCGGCTGCCCATGTCCGAACTCGCACCAAGTTTCGCTCATCCATCACTCCTGTGCTCGCTCACCGACATTGGCTCCCGCTTAAGCAACTGCTCAATTTCAAAATTCTCATTCTTGTTTTCAAATCCTTCCATGGCCTCGCCCGTCCTTATCTTTGTAATCTCCTCCAGCCCCCAACCCCCCGTGATGTGTACGCTCATCTAATTCTGCCCTCGAGCATCCCTGATTATAATCGCTCAACCGTGGCCATGCCTTCTGTTGCCTAGGCCCCAAACTCTAAAATTCCCTGCCTAAACCTCTCTGCCTCTCTCCCTTTCTTTAATCCTTCAAGACGCTCCTTAAAACCTGCCTCATTGCACCTGATCTAATTTCTCCTTATGTCTCTCTTTGTCAAATATTTTGTCTCATTCTCCTGTGATGCGCCTTGGGACATTTCACTACATTAAAGGCGCTATATAAATCTAAGTTGTTGCTGTTGTTTTGCAAGTTTTCCAGTTCCCAAACAGGTGCCACAAAGTCAAATTCTGAAGCATGACCTTTAGTGCCAGAATTGCGGCCAACGTCATATTTGTTCAGGCACTCAATAGGCATCCCTGGCGGCTGCCTGAAATAAAACAAGCAGCATTTAAATATATTAATATGGGTTCTGTACCTGAATCAGGATCCTTTTTGTGAAAATGGTGTTTTGGATCTAAGGAGGCAGACAAAAAGCAGGAAACTATAGACCAGTTAGCCTAACATTTGTGGTTGGGAAAATGTTGGAGTCCATTATTAAAGAAGCAGTAGCAGGATATTTGGAAAAGCAAAATTCGGTCAGGCAGAGTCAGCATGGATTTATGAAGGGGAAGTCATGTTTGACAAATTTGCTGGAGTTCTTTGAGGATGTAACGAACAGGGTGAATAAAGGGGAACCAATGGATGTGGTTTATTTGGACTTCATGAAGGCATTCGACAAGGTGACACATAAAAGATTACTGCACAAGATAAAAGTTCATAGGGTTATATTAGCATGGATAGAGCATTGGCTAACGAACAGAAAACAGAGAGTTGGGATAAATGGTTCATTCTCGGGTTGGCAACCAGTAACTAGTGGGGTGCCGCAGGGATCAGTGCTGGGAGCCCAGCTATTTACAATTTATATTAACGACTTAGAAGAAGGACTGAATGTAACATAGCCAAGTTTGCTGATGATACAAAGATGGGAGGAAAAGCAATGTGTGAGGAGGACACAAAAAATCTGCAAAAGGACATAGACAGGCTAAGTGAGTGGGCAAAAATTTGACAGATGGAGTATTTTGGAAAGTGTGAGGTCATGCACTTTGGCAGAAAAAATCAAAGAGCAAGTTATTATTTAAATGGAGAAAGATTGCAAAGTGCCGCAGTACAGCGGGACATGGGGGTACTTGTCCATGAAACACAAAAGGATAGTATGCAGGTACAGCAAGTAATCAGGAAGACCAATGGTATCTTGGCCTTTATTGCAAAGGGGATGGAGTATAAAAGCAGGGAAGTCTTGCTACAGCTATATAAGGTATTGGTGAGGCCACACCTGGAATATTGCGTGCAGTTTTGGTTTTCATATTTACGAAAGGATATAATTGCTTTGGAGGCAGTTCAGAGAAGGTTCACTAGGTTAGATAGTTAAAGGTCTTGTAAATGTTTTTGGAATGTTTTTTGGAATGTTTTTTTTCCCCTCCCAAGGCCTCTCCCGCAGCGCTCCCGGCCCCGGACTAAATTTGGCAAAGCTCACGTTTTTGCACCGCAAATCCTCGTGCATCGCCCCCGCCCTTCCCCCCCTTACCCCCTGGCACATACGTAAAACCCGAAAAATTGACCTAAAAATGGTAGCGCAGCGAAAACGGTAAGTTTCACGTATTTCTCCCGTTTTCACTGAAAAAACCCGAAAGCCAAAAATCTGGCCCAAAGAAACAAATCTTAACATCAGAATTAGGCCATTTATCAGTGACATCAGGAAACACCTTTCACAAAAAGGGCAATGGAAATCTGGAACTTCTCCCCAAAAGGCTGTGGATGCCTTTTCAGAACTGAGATAGAATTTTGTTAGGTAAGGTTATCAAGGGATATGTATCAAAGGCAGGTAATTGGAGTTGTGGTATGAATCAACCACGATATAGTCGAATGATAGGACGGGCTCGAGAACCTGAATGGCCTACTGCTGTCTGTTGAAAGAGGGTGACATGGGCCAGGCAATGTCTTTCAGTAGGGCATTTCTCAGTGAGGGAGAAGACAATTAAAATCAGAGATGTGGATACACTGTTAAGCTTTTACATGGTGGCCAGGAGGGTAGGTATGTGCAGCGCAACCAGCTAGCATTCAACTAGCTCAATTATCAGCGTGGGTTGTTGGAACTAGCAGGTAGTTGGCCTGGTATGCTTCAAACACTAGATAGTCTTCCCAAGTGCCTATGCAAATTAAGTGATATTCTACTGAAAGTTAACAAAGGAACTACAGTTATTGGCCTGTCCACTTCCACATGACTTGATGGAGGAAACAAGAACAGTGAGTCATAGAAACTTTTTGGTATGGGAGTCATTGGCCCGGATTTTGCGGCCATAATGATGGTTAGCGTTCTTCGTCATTTCACCTCTGAAGCTGACCACAACTTCAGATTCAGCGCATGCGCAGCTGAACTTCAGCAGGAAATGACTAAAATTGTGGTCAGTCATTCCCTTCTCTGCCACAGGCTACGCTATGAAACTCCCCATAGTGAAACCACTTGAATTGATGAAAACTTCCCCTTTTCTGTTCTAATATCGTGTAAAAGGTTAAGCCATGTTGAAAGAGGGGTTTTAGTGGTGTATTGACTGCTGAACAACTGTTCTGGTCCAGAAAAACTAATTTGTTATTTGTGGAATATCAAATTTTCCCATTATGATAAAATAATTACTAGATTTTTAAATCATAAAAAATATGTTTTACATTTTTTTAACATTTTTTTATGATATTTTAGCTTTTGCCTTAAACTCGTGTGTATGTACCAATCTTTATTTCATTCTGTAAATTTTCTTTAAGTGAATGATAAAAACTGCTTTTTATTTCTCGGTTTGCTGTCTGTAAGAATTCTTCAAGGTGATTGGCTGCTTAGACAGCTTGATGACATCACTGCTGCTCTATGCTATAGATTCCCTGTTGACAGTGTTACAATCAAATTAAGGTTGAGGAAGCTAAAGTTTTCAACACAAAGATCGCGAGATCTTTGTGGGCAGCTTTCTTCAAGGTCAGTAGCGAGCATCGTCGCTTCGCCGCCATTCCGGGCCATTGTACATTCAATGACAATCAATCTAAATAACTAATTACCGTAGAATATCAATTTAATGTAACTTAAACAGGATTTAGTTATCAACGCAAAAGCAAAATACTGCGGATGCTGGAAATCTGAACAAAAACTGACGAAAGTTCATCATCCTAAAACGCTAACTCTGTTTCTCTCTCCACAGATGCTACCTGACCTGCTGAGTATTTCCAGAATTTTTGTTTTTAAAATTAGTTTTCAATATTGTCCTTCTGTGGATATTAGAAAGTCATTGCAGCACACTATGGTTTCTGTGTAGCAGTCCTTGCAGATTCTATGGGTCATTTATGCTGTTTTGGGATACAAAATTACATGACTTTTAGCATTTCACAGGCCTACCATAGCAGGTATAAATGTGGACACTTTCATCATGGATTTTTTCATTGAGATCAAATTACAAAAGAGTTTGCAATGCATTTAGAGATGGAATGAAGTTACCTACCTAGAGAGTTTAATATATGATAGAAAGAAAGAAAGAAAGAAAGAAAGAAAGAAAGAAAGAAAGAAAGAAAGAAAGAAAGAAAGAAAGAAAGAAAGAAAGAAAGAAAGAAAGAAAGAAAGAAATCCAAGACGAAATAATTTTGGGGATGTGCTCTCTTCATCCCTTCCAGTGGTTCGATATTCTGTGTCAAAATTATTAATCTTCCGGGACTAAGGATATTTATTTATCTTCTGGCCATTGGCTGAGGCAGAATTAGATCATTCGCAGCCTTGCCGTCCTATTTGACCAAGATGTGTTTCCAATCCCATATCCGCTCCATCACCAAGACCATATACTTCCACCTCCGTAATATCGCCCGTCTCCATCCAGCCTCAGCTCATCTGCTGCTGAAACCCTCATTCCTGCCTTTGTTACCTCTGGGCTCAACTATTCCATAGCTCTCTTGGCCGGCCTCCCACCTTGCAACCTCCGTAAACTTGCACTCATCCAAAGCTCTGCTGCCCATATCTTAACTCACACCAAGTTCACCCATTAGTACTGCATACGGTTCTGGTCACTACATTATAGGAAAGATGTGATTGCTTTAGAGAGGATATAGAGAAGATTTACGAAGATGTTGCCAGGACTGGAGAATTTTGGCTATGAGGAAAGATTGAATATTCTGGAGTTGTTTTCTTCGGCACAGAGGAGGCTACGGGGAGATTTAATTGTGGTGTATAAAATTATGAGGGGCCTAGATAGAGTGGATAGGAAGAACTCATTTCCCTTAGCAGAGAGGTCAATAACCAGGGGGCATAGATTTAAAGTAATTGGTAGAAGAATTAGAGGGGAGTTGAGCAGAATCTTTTTGACCCAGAGGGTGGTGGGGTCTGGAACTCACTGCCTGAAAGAGTGGTAGAAGCAGAAACCCTCAGTACTTGAACATGCACTTATCTACAAGGCTATGGACCAAGAACTAGAAAGTGCGACTAGGCTGGATAGCTCTTTTTCGGCCAACAGAAACATGATGGGCTGAATGAGCTCCTTCTGTGCCATAAACTTCTATGATTCGTCATCCCTGTGCTTGCTGACATCCATTGGCTCTCAGTCTGCCAAATTCTTGATTTTAAAATTCTCATCCTTGTTTTAAAATCCCTCTATGGCCTCACCCTCCCTAGCTCTGTAACCTCCTCCAGCCTCTCTACCTCATTTAAGATGCTCCTCAAAATCTACCTTTTTGACCAAGCTTTTGGTCACCTGACCCAATATCTCCTTATGTGGCTCGGTGTCAAATTTTGTTTAGTAACACTCCTGTGAAGCATCTTGGGATGTTTTACTATGTTAAAGGTGCTATATAAGGTAGTTGTTGTATCTTCTCAGTTTTGCTCAGAAAATTCTAATTCCTTTGCGTAATAGAAATGAGACACTTCTGTCCCAGTTGCAGTTTGTTTCAGCATCAAATTATGGATGTAGTATGTAAGTACCTGTAGCTTTGCAACCATATAAACAAATAGAAAAGTACACACATTAAAATGTTCTGTTGGCTCCCTGTATGGATATAAATGCCATGCTTCCGGCTTCAATTCCATACAGTGAGCAGAAAAGTATGACTACACAAAGCAACAAATATGCCAGTACAGGTGCAGCGTCCAGAATCCAGAACCCTCGGGACCGAGGCCGTTCCAGATTTTGTGTTTTTCCGGACCTTGGATCGTCTTTCTGACGTCATGAATCCGGAAACACCCGAGCCCAGGTTTGGGTATTTCCGGATTTCAGAACATCAGAAAGAGGGGCCGGGGGGGTCCCCGCTGAGGAGCTATTCGGGCCGCTGGTCCGGTCGATGAGGTCGTCGGGCGGGACCCCGTCACCAAGGAGGTGTTCGGGTGGGCCGGCGAGGAGGCCCCAAGATAAGGGCAGCGGTGGTGAGCATGGCAAGGCGAGGGGCGGTGAGGTGAGGCCCGAGGTCAGGCAGGGTAGGCGGGTCCGGATTCCGGAACATTTTATGGATTCCGGATGACCCTGCCACTGATCGGTCCGGATTCTGGAACTCCAGATTTTGGACGCTGCACCAGTACTGCACTTCTTACATGGAGCTGAGGTTTTGTTTTTGTTTAGAAATAGCTCGGTGACTCGGTGTCTAAAGTTTCTGCATTTATATTGGTGCCATGTAGTCATTCAAGCTCCATGACTCACAGCTGGATCAAATTGTTTTTGGAGCTGAGATCACCGCTACCTCAACAACAATTTCTTATATGTGAGATTTTTCAAGAGAGCAGCCAGTCATCTCTGGAGAGAGGTGAGGGGCAAGTCATGTGTCACCATGGAAAGTATTAAAACCAGCACATTAATAATAATAGCCCCCATTAAAATGAATTAAGATGCATTTGTTCCAATAACTTTAAATTTGTGGCAAAACTTATTGATTATTTCATATTTTTCCTTTGAGATGACACTAGCTTCTTGTAACCTTGTTGCTCATGAATCATTTGATCAGCACGCCTGCAGTAACATTTAGCACCACACATAGTTAATCATTCATTTTCCTCTGTGTGTCCATGTGGCAGCTGGTTCTCTCCAAAGTGGGAGGCAGAGAAGCAATGGGCAGTGCTGCCTGCACAGTGCAGGGTGTAAACCTAACAGCAGCACTGAAGAGACCATATGGGTTTGTTTCATAACCACTGTGTCAAGCATTTGAGAAGATCATGGCTGTACTTAGGGCCTGGCACTGTAGCCATGGAGGTGCCAACATTATTTATGTGGGTGGGCTGGGGGCGGGCGGTGGGGGGAGAGGAAGAGAGGCTCATCCTCCTCCCATACTTAACCAATTCTTTGGTTTCTCCACATAGAGGGCCCAAGTTTCCACACGATATAAAACGGGCGCCCCTCCGAGCTGGGCGCCCGTTTTTCGTGCCTAAAACGGTGCCTAAAAAAAAACTCGCAATTCTGGAGCGCCCTGCAGCTCCTTGTCTGCCTGGCGCGGCGCCCAGGGGGGCGGAGCCTACACTCGCGCCGATTTTGTAAGTGGGAGGGGGCGGGTACTATTTAAATTAGTTTTTTTCCTGCCGGCAACCCTGCGCGTGCGCGTTGGAGCGTTCGCGCACGCGCAGTGTGAAAAAAACATTGGCACTCGGCCATTTTTGTAGTTCTTTGTAGCTGTTTAATTTTTGAACATTTTTAAAATAAAAGCACATTGCCATCAGCACATCAGCACTTGCAGCCTTCTCACTGTCTCCTTCCCCTCCCTCCCCCCCGCGGGAAGAACGGGTGCCTCCCCCCCCCCATCCCACGGGAACGAACGGGCGCCTCCTCCCCCACCCGCGGGAAAGAACGGCGCCTCCTCCCCCCCGCGGGAAGAACGGGCGCCTCCTCCCCCCCCCCCGCGGGAAAGAACAGGCGGCTCCTACCCCCCCCCCCGCGGGAAGAACGGGCGCCTCCTCCCCCCCGCGGGAAGAACGGGCGCCTCCTCCCCCCCCCCCGCGGGAAAGAACAGGCGGCTCCTCTCCCCCCCCCCCCCCCGCGGGAAGAACGGGCGCCTCAGGCTGACTGCAGAATTCTCAGTGCCTGAAGCACTTTCACACAGGTAGGAAGATGGTTTATTTAATCTTTTCTTTGCTTATAAATGTTTATTCAGGTTGGATTTATTTGTATAATATTTGTAGAAGTATAAATAAGGATTTATTGTAGAATTTAATTACTTCCCTTCCCCCCCCCCTCCCCCCCCCACCTCGTTCTGGACGCCTAATTTGTAACCTGCGCCTGATTTTTTAATGTGTAGAACAGGTTTTTTCAGTTCTACAAAAATCTTCACTGGCTCCATTCTAACTTAGTTTGGAGTACGTTTTCACTGTGGAAACTTTGAAATCAGGCGTCAGTGGCCGGACACGCCCCCTTTTGAAGACAAAATTCTGTTCCAAAGTAGAACTGTTCTACCTGACTAGAACTGCAGAAAAAAAAATGTGGAGAATTGCGATTTCTAAGATAGTCCGTTCTCCACCAGTTGCTCCTAAAAATCAGGCGCAAATCATGTGGAAACTTGGGCCCAGAATATCAGTCTTCATTTCTCACACAGAAGTGCTCCTTTAAGAACATGTGATACAAGCAGGGCAGCTTCATTTAATCTGCCCATAAAAATTCAATAAACTTAGCCCAGATAATGTTATTAGGTCTCAGTGCAGCCATAGCAAAAGACAGCAAACATAGCAGCCAAGGAGAAATCTTGGAAAGCGTCATTTGAAACCTGTTAGAATATGAATAAGGCCAGCGACCATGACAGCAGACTTTATCAATAATAAATTGCATTCAATTTTCTTGATATAGAATCACTGTGGCTCTGGACACAATATAATTACATATTTATTTTTTAATAAATCATCAGATTCAATCTGCTACTACCTTCTTTAGTAATGTGAACTGTTAACTAGATGATTGATTTTCCTGATACTCGACTTCATTTATAAGGGGAAATGTTTAAAGCTGCATTTTACAAAAATATACTTCTAATACAGTATCAAAGGTCAGAACAGATTAAAATTGTAAAAATAAAATGACTCCCTATCCATATATAGAAGCACAGTTTGAGCGTTTGTTTTGTTCTCTTATCTGCCGGGAGATCTTAGAAATGCAGTGATTGTGACCATCTTTAAAAAAGGGGACAAGTCCAACTGCAGCAACTACAGAGGAATCTCCCTGCTATCAACCACTGGGAAAGGTGTCGCTAGAGTCCTCCTCAACTGTCTTCTCCCCGTGGCTGAGGAGCTCCTCCCGGAGTCGCAGTGCAGATTTCGTCCCCTCCGGGGCACAACGGACATGATTTTTGTAGTGCGACAGCTGCAGGAAAAATGCAGGGAACAGCACCAGCCCTTATACATGGCCTTCTTCAGCCTTACAAAGGCCTTTGACACTGTCAACCGCGAGGGTCTATGGAACGTCCTCCTCCATTTCGGATGCCCCCAAAAGTACTTCACCATCCTCCGCCTGCTCCATGACGACATGCAGGGCGTGATCCTTACCAACTGATCCATCACAGACCCAATTCACGTCTGGACCGGGGTCAAGCAGGGCTGCGTCATCGCCCTACTCCTCTTCTCGATCTTCCTCGCTGCCATGCTCCACCTCACAGTTGATAAGCTCCCTGCTGGAGTGGAACTAAACTACAGAACCAGTGGGAAGCTGTTCAATCTATGCTGTCTCCAGGCCAGGTCCAAGACCACTCCAACCCCTGTCGTTGAGCTACAGTACGCGGACGACGCCTGCATCTGTGCACACACAGAGGCTGTACTCCAGGACATAGTCGACGTATTTACCGAGGCATATGAAAGCATGGGCCTTAAGCTAAACATTAGTAAGACAAAGGTCCTCCACCAGCCTGACCTCACCGCACAGCACTGCCCCCCAGACATCAAGATCCACGGCATGGCCCTGGATAACATGGACCACTTCCCCTATCTTGGAAGCCTCGTATCAACAAGAGCAGGCATTGACGACGAGATCCAACACCGCCTCTAGTGCGCCAGTGCAGCCTTTGGCCGCCTGAAGAAAAGAATGTTTGAAGACCAGTCCCTCAAAATTGTCACCAAGCTCATGGTCTACAGAGCCGTAGTAATACCCGCCCTCCTGTATGGCTCAGAGACGTGGACCATGTACAGTAGAGACCTCAAGTCGCTGGAGAAATACCAACAGCAATGTCTCCACAAGATCCTGCAAATCCCCTGGGAGGACAGACGCACAAACATTAGCGTCCTCGTCCAGGCCAACATCCCCAGTATTGAAGCACTGACCACACTTGATCAGCTCCGCTGGGCAGGCCACATAGTTCGCATGCCAGACACTAGACTCCCAAAGCAAGCGCTCTACTCGGAACTCGTCCACGGCAAGCGAGCCAAAGGCGGGCAGAGGAAACGTTACAAGGACACCCTCAAAGCCTCGCTGATAAAGGGCGACATCCCCACTGACACCTGGGAGTCTCTGGCCATAGACTGCCTGTAACGTCTGTAAACTTGTAATGTTTGTAGCTCCACACTGTGGATGTGGACGTATTGTGTACTGCAACTGCAGGGTTAATAATAAACAGAACCAGGCAGATTCCGGAGGCTTCCGAGAGAGCTGCCTGCCATGTAGGAAGCTGTGTGTGCTGTGCTCTGTGAATATATCAGATTTGGCGGCGAAATGGAATTTTTTTGGATGACTTAAAGCTTAAATTTTGTTGGTGAAGGATTCAGCCAGCCGACAGAGAGACTTTGGAAGTTTCTGTCTTTGGAAAAAGCTACAAAAATCCAAGGCAAAATACAGCACACGGTGTGAACAGCTAGAGATTAAAATGGCAAGTGTAATCGGACATTTGGGGGAATATAGACATGACCGGGAATGTTTTAAAGCGTATGTGGATCGGCTAGAAATGTATTTCACTGCAAATAACATAATCGAAGTTCCAGACAATGCAGTCCAGAACCGGGCTGTGTTGGAACATAAGAAAGCGATCTTCTTATCGGAGGCGGGTCCGGCATTATACGAAATCCTTGTAAATCTGCTTGTGCCTGACAAGCCAAAGGACACAATGCTTAAAGAGATTTTAACGAAGCTGGAGCAGCACTATAACCCCAAACCGTTAGAAATTGCTGAAAGCTATCGTTTCGGGATTCAGAATCAAAAGGCTGATAAAATATCAGTGATTACATCGTTGCATTAAAAAAGCTATCGATGCACTGTAATTTTGGAAACTTTCAAAACCGAGCATTACGGGATCATTTTGTTTGTGGGGTGAAAAATGATGCGATCAGAAGGAAGTTATTGATGACGGATGACTTGACTTTTGAGATTGCTTGTCAGACGGCGAGGTCGATGGGCATGGCCGAACAATATTCCCGAGAATTAAATAATGATTATGGTCATCAGTCAACCGAGGTAAATCACCTGTAGGTTCAAAATAAAAGACGGTGGGGGCCCAAAGTCTCAGAAATTGGAAATTCTAACAGGGCGTCGAAGTCATGCTATAGGTGCCTGGGATAACACGTTGCTCAAAGTTGTCCATACATGAAGGCAGAGTGTTTCTTCTGCAGAAAGACTGGACATATTGCGAAGGCATGCCGACTGAAGGGTAAACCAGCTTTTAAAGCTATGAGTCCAGCATTCAAAGCTATGAGTAGAAATCCCAAGAGACTACATAGCATGGAAGAACAACAACAGGACGAGGAGATGTTAGAGTTACACGTCATCAGGAGCACGAGGTTAACGGACAGCGATTCGGAAAGCATCAAAATTCACATAGATGTTGCGGGATTCAAGACACCAATGGAAATTGACATGGGTGCATCCGTGAGTGTAGTACCGGAGTCACTGTACATTGACAAATTGCGTGATTTCCAACTAGAGAAATCCAAGATAGAGCTGCGAGGCTACTCGGGAGAGAAAATTCCTATGGTGGGTCGTATCACCATACCGGTGAAATATAAAGATCAATTTCAGAACTTGCCTCTAATAGTAGTGAAAGGAGACAAGTCTGCCTTACTAGGAAGAAATTGGTTGAGCTCACTGAAGCTGGATTGGAGTTAGATTTTCTGTGTGGAAGCAAGATTTTCATCAACGGATGAGGTTAGTCCGATCCAAGGCTTCAAGGTGAGTGTCAGACTACAAGCCATGTTCCGTACCATATGCACTCAAGGAGAAAATTGAGCAAGAACTCAAAAGACTAGAGACTGAGAACATTATTTGTAAGATAGATCGATGTAATTGGGCTACACCCATTGTTGTTGTACCTAAGTCTGATGGTAAGGCAAGATTGTGTGGTCGTTATAAAGTAACCGTAAACCAGGTTCTAGAGGCTAATATCCCCAATACATTGCCACATATAGAAGATTTGTTCACAACACTGACAGGTGGTCAGATCTTCTCAAAACTGGATCTTACGAATGCCTACTTACAGCTTGAGTCCAAGTCATGTTTGACTATATATACTCATCTAGGCCTATATCAATTTAATAGGCTACCGTTTGGAGTGTCTTCCGTCCCTGCCATATTCCAAGGGGTGATGAACCAGATTTTGCAAGGTATTGAAGGGGTAGTATGTTATTTGGATGACATACTAATTTCAGCACCAAATAGGCAAATTGATAATAACATATTGAATGAAGTCCTCAAACGGCTAGAGAAGCACAGAGTACGAGTGTCTGCTTGTAAGTGTGACTTATTTAAAAACTCAGTGGAGTACTTAGGGTACAGGGTAGACAAAAATGGTTAAAGTGGTTACCAGGAAGAGTGGTGAAGATATGTGGTCCTCGCACATATTTGGTAAAGATGTTTGATAATGGGCAGGTTAGGTCTGTTCATATTGATCATATTTTACCGACAGGCATGGAAGAAGTTGAAGGTGGGAATGATTCAATTATTAATGACTCATCAGATAGTTTTGATACACCAGTAGCAAATCCTAAATCCAATGTACTGGAAACAAATCCAGGTGAGAATCAGAATGAAAGTTTGAGTCCGAGTCAGGAAAACAAAGAGCCTGAAGTTAGAGTGAGTTCAAATGAAAATCAAGGAAATTCCATGGAGGAAAATGTTGCTCAGGATGAGCCTCGAATGAATGTGAAATCGACACCATGTTTGGAAGGTTCTGTTCGAGAATGAAGGTTTCCTCTTCAAAACAGAAAACAAGTGGTAGAGTTAAATTTGTAAATATGGAAAAAAAATAAGTTTATATCCTGTGTTATGTATAAATATGAAAGTTATGTATGATGTTTGTTATAATAACTTCTTCATTAAGGAGGGAGAAGTGTAATGTCTGTAAGCTTGTAATGTTTGTAGCTCTACACTGTGGATGTGGACGTATTGTGTACTGCAACTGCAGGGTTAATAATAAACAGAACCAGGCAGATTCCGGAGGCTTCTGAGAGAGCTGCCTGCCATGTGTGTGCTGTGATCTGTGAATATATCATACCGCCCTAAGTGGAGGAAGTGCATACGGGAGGGCGCTGAGCTCCTTGAGTATCGTCGCCGAGAGCATGCAGAAATCAAGCGCAGGCAGCGGAAGGAGTATGCGGCAAACCAGGCCTACTGCCCAGCCTTTCCCTTAATGACTATCTGTCTCACCTGTGACAGAGACTGGTTCTCGTATTGGACTGTACAGCCACCTAAGAATTCATGATAAGAGTGGAAGCAAGTCTTCCTCGATTCCGAGGGACTGCCTATGATGATCAGAGAAGGTGACTGAAGGTGTGAGCAAAGCGGTAATGTTGAGGAGGCTTTTGAAGATGGGTGAAATGTATCAAGTGGTTTGGATTTAGACAAAGATCTACAGAGTGTGACAGCTGAAAATTCTCCCGCCGATAGTGGAGTGGAGGGAAGCAAGTGGGAAGAAACATAGAAGGCCAGAGTTGGAAGAGCAAAGGGTTCATACTAACATATAGAGCTAGAGGAGGTTTCAGAGACTTAGTGGTGCCTGGAGGGACTTCTCAAATAAACACAATGGTAGGGAGCCAGTGGATGCTGTCAAGGACAGTTGTGATATGTGAGCAGGACTTAGTAAGGGATAGGATTCAGGCAGCAAAGTTCTGTATGAGTTGGAGTTTGTACAGGGTGGAGCTGCAGAAGCCAACAAGAAGAGCATTAGAGAAATAGAACCTGGAAGTTATGAAATTGTGAATGTGGTCTTAAGTGTGCAGTTTCTGGCAGGAACTAAATAAGTCTCCTTAATTGAGCTGGAGGGAGTTCCATCTCATCCATGGCTTATTATTGGCAGAGGCTGGCAACTTGCTAACACAATTTTAAAAGATAAATGAACATTAACAGAGCTTAATAAAAACACATACCTGTTTTATTTTAATTATTATATAAGTAGACATGGCCTATATGTTGCACTTGATAACTTTAATATGCTAAAACCAGAATGATTTTCGGTTTCACCTTCCTATGATCATGTTATTTTTGATAACAATGACAAACATATTTTTTTAATGGACCTTTGATGCTAAACTGCCATAATCAGAATGTATAAATCATAAAAGCCAAATAGATCAATACTGTAAGAATCATGACAATTGAGTTTGGACAAGAAGCACGCCACTAGATTACAGACATAGTTAAATGATAGCAGGTTAAGCTTATAGTACTGGTTACTTATCCTCCAGCTGTATATGTGGTGATATATTTGGAATAACCCTTTCTGTTTTCCTGATAGAGCACTGTTTATGTGAAACAAGTTGTTTTGATGCACTGGGGAATTTTCTGAAAAGCTTGATTCCTGCAGTAGCCAAACACAAGAATCCCAAAGCAAGTGCTCTACTTGGAACTCCTTCACAGCAAACGAGCCAAAGGTGGGCAGTGGAAACGTTACAAGGACACCCTCAAAGCCTCCCTGATAAAGTGCAACATCCCACTGACACCTGGGAGACCCTGGCCAAAGACCGCCCAAAGTGGAGGAAGTGCATCTGGGAGGGCGCTGAGCTCCTCGAGTCTCGTCGCTGAGAACGTGCAGAAATCAAGCGCAGGCAGCGGAAAGAGCGTGCGGCAAACCAGTCCCACCCACCCCTTCCCTCAACGACTATCTGCCCCACCTGTGACAGAGACTGTGGTTCTTGTATTGGACTGTACAGCCACCTAAGAACTCATGTTAAGAGTGGAAGCAAGTCTTCCTTGATTCCGAGGAACTGCCTATGATGATGATATTTCATCATGTTGATTGATGGAATAAATTTGTGCTGTTCCGGCTGCAGTACAAACATTTGCATCATACTTTGGGCTAGTTTTCACTTCATGCTTTATAACTTGTATTGAAAAATCCAACGCCCAGTGTAGTAATGGTTTACTCCTCAAACCAAAGATCATTTTTCAGACACTTTACTAGGAGGTAATGCAAATTGGCATAGATGTTGTGTATGCAATAACTCAATAGGCTTAGTACCGTGAACTCAATCAGGTGCGACCTGACTCTACTTTATTAGCTCTCAAAGTGAGGATTAAACATGGAGGCTTTCTTTATATACAAGGGCTGCATGTGTGTGTCTGTGGCCCAATGACCTCCGACAGTTGCTCCCCTTGGTGGCAGGTAAACCAGGAATACATACATTACATCATTCCCCCCCAAGATCTTGGTATCAGTCCTATTTACAAATTGAGACGTTCCGGGGCTTTCCGCTCCCTAGTTGATCATCTCAGTTCAATTCCAGATCTGGGTGAGCTCTCCGAGTCATTCATGACTTGAGGCTGGGTAGCCGATCTAATGGGAGTGGCAGTGTCCATGTCGGGAATTGAAGGTCCAGATTCATTGACAACAGCAGGGTCCTCTGATGGCTGAATATGAATCGGTTGGTCATTGATGGTGTCTTCTTCAAGCTGTTCCGGTTCATCTGTGTGCCGCAATTTCATCTGATCAATGTGCCTCCTGCATGTTTGCCCGTTAGTGAGCCTGACAATAAGCACCCTGTTACCCTCCTTGGCTGTAACAGTGCCAGTGACCCACTTGGGGCCTTGACCATAATTTAGCACATACACAGGATCATTAATAGAGATGTCGCAGTGTGGTCATGATACAACTGCTGATGCTAACGTTTGTTTTCGATGTGATCGTTAAGATCAGTGGACAAGTGAAAGCCTGGTCTTGAGACCTCTCTTCATCAACAGTTCAGCAGGGGGGACCCCGGTAAGCGTGTGGGGTCTCGTCCTGTAACTAAGCAGTATGCGTGACAAGCGAGTCTGCAAAGAACCGTGAGTTACGCGTTTCAGGCTCTGCTTGATGGTTTGGACGGCCCACTCTGCTTCACCATCGGACGCGGGTTGGAATGGTGCTGACCTTACATGATTGATACCATTGAGTCTCATAAACTCTTGAAACTCCAAACTCGTGAAGCACGATCTGTTGTCGCTCACAACGATGTCGGGCAGACCATGAGTGGCGAACATGGCACGAAGGCTCTCAATGATGGCTGTGGATGTGCTGAATGACATGATTACACATTCTATCCATTTGGAATACGCATCCACCACCACCAAAAACATTTTGCCCGGGAAAGGACCTGCATTGTCGATGTGGATCCTTGACCATGGTTTGGATGGCCACGACCACAGACTTAGCGGAGATTCCACTGCTTAACTGCATGCAAGTATTGCACTGATGCATACATGACTCCAAATCAGAGTCAATGCTCGGCCATCATATGTGAGACCTGGTAATGGCCTTCATCATCACAATACTGGGATGGGTACTGTGTAAATCCCGTACAAATCTATCCCTGCCTTTCATGGGCATAATAACACGATTACCCCATAACAAACAATCAGATTGAATAGATAGTTCACCTTTGCGACGGTTGTAAGGTTTGGTCTCATCACACACTTCCCTGGGAATGGCCGACCAATCACCACTAAGGACACAATGTTTTACAACCGATAAGATCGGATCCTGGCTGGTCCAGGTCCTAACTTGTTGAGCAGTGACAGGCGACCCTCAAAGGCATCCATGACCAACATTAGGTCTGTGGGCTGTGGCGTTTCCGCCTCTGGCATGGGCAACAGTAAATGGCTCAATGCATCGACACAATTCTTGGTGCCAGGTCTATGGTGAATGATATAATCATAGGCAGATAATATCAGCGCCCACCTCTGGATGCAGGACGACGCATTGGTATTGATACCTCTATGCTCTGAAAGCAAAGATATGAGCGGCTTATGATCAGTTACAAGCTCAAAACGAAGCCCAAACAGATACTGGTGCATCTTTTTAACCCCATATACGCAAGCTAAAGCTTCTTTGTCTACCATGCCGTAGGCCATTTCCACTTTAGACATCTCAACGCGTACGCAGCTGGTTGTAGTTTGCCCAACTCATTGGATTGTTGGAACATACAACTAAACCAATGTGATGAAGCATCACAGGCCAATACTAAACGCTTGCACGGGTCATAATGTACCAGCAATTTGTTGGAACAAAGCAGATTTCTAGCCTTCTTGAAGGCCCTGTCTTGAGATACACCCCAAACCCAGTTGTCGCCTTTTCTGAGCAGCATGTGCAGTGGCTCTAATAATGTGCTCAATTTAGGTAAGAAATTACCAAAGTAGTTGAGAAGACCAAGGAACAACCACAGCTCTGTCACATTCTGGGGCTTGGGTGCATTTTTGATGGTCTCTGTTTTCGAGTCCATAGGCCTGATGCCATCTGCAGCAATCTTCCTTCCCAGGTATTTGACTTCCAGTGCCATAAAGACACACTTTGAACATTTCAGCCTGAGCCCCATCTTGTCCAGACGACGTAAAACCTCTTCCAGGTTGTGCAGATGTTCGGCAGTGTCACGACCTGTGACCAGAATATTATTTTGAAACACCACGGTTCTAAGGATGGACTTCAGTAAACTCTCCATGTTTCTCTGAAATATGGCTGCAGCCGAGTGAATTATAAAAGGACACCTGCTGTAAATGAGCAGCCTTTTATGCATATTGATGCACGTAAGCTTCTTCGATGATTCGACAAGCTCCTGTGTCATCTAGGCCACATCAGATCCAATTTGGTGAATGACTTTCCCCCAGCTAGCGTTGCAAACAAGTCATCAGCCTTTGGTAACGGGTGCTGATCCTGTTTCAAAACTCGGTTGATCGTAACCTTGTAGTCTCCACAAATCCTGACAGTGCCATCACTCTTCAGCACAGGAACAATAGGACGAGCCCATTCGTTAAATTCGACCGGTGAAATGACCCCTTCACATTGGAGTCTGTCCAGTTCAATTTCGACCTTCTCCCTCATCATGTACGGGACCGCCCGGGCTTTGTGATGGATGGGTCTTAGATCCGAGTCCAGGTGGTTCTGCACCTTGGCTCCCATGAAGTTGCCGATGCCCGGTTCAAACAGCGAGGGAAATTTGCTCAGCACTTCAGCACACGAAGCGCCATCCACCGATGACAATGCTTTAATATCATTCCAGTACCGCTTTATTTTTTCGAGCCAACTCCTGCCGAACAGCGTTGAACCATTGCCTGGAATAGATCATGAACCACCCCATTGTACGCCAACTTGACTGCTGCACTGCCAATCACAGGTATCAGCTCTTTGGTGTAGGTACGCAATTTTGCATTTACTGGACTCAGCTTGGGTTTGACAGCCTTGGTGTCCCACAGCTTTTCGAAAGTCGTCTGGCTCATAATTGACTGACTTGCACCCGTGTCTAATTCCATAGATACCGGCACGCCGTTCAATTTTACTTCAATCATTATCGGTTGGCTTTTTATCAGGAACGAATGTACACTATATACTTCCTCCTCTCGGGTTGCATTGCTGGACCCGCTCCGGATCGGTCAACCTCATCCACGCGGTGTGTCGCAGCTTGCTGAGCTGTGGACACATCCGCTGAAGGTGCCCCATTTTCGTACGGCCTCTACAAATATACTGTCTGAAATGGCACTGATGAGGCCGATGGTTGCCCCCACAATGCCAACAGGGTGAAATCGGATTCGTGCCCAATGGCAGACTTCGAGCAGCTACAGCTTTCGCAAACACAGTCGGATAGGCCCTGCCAGGAGCAGCTCTGCCAACCGACGACACAATCTGGTGCACAGTACTTGCCGTGAAGTTCCGACTCTGCGAAGATATCTGCTTTGTACTATCGATCGTGGTCAGGCAAGCCTGGGCGATTGTGATGGCCCTGCTCAGATCCAGCGTCTCCACAGCCAGCAGCTTCCGCAGGATCACCTCGTGGTTTATGCTTATTACAAAGATGTCGCGCAGCATGTCTTCCAACGCGGTTCCAAAATTACGCGGCCCAGCGAGACATCTCAGGTCGACAACAAATTTCGCCACATCCTGGCCCTCAGAACAAACATGCTTGTAAAAGGAATATCTCGAGATAATTATGCCTTTTTTAGGTTTGAGATGGTCCCGAATCAGAGCACACAATTCCTCATAGGTTTTTTCCATTGGATGTGCAGGTGAGAGCAGATTCTTTATGAGGCCATAGATTTTTGGACCACAAACCGTGAGGAAAACCGCCCTGCACCTAACTGCATCAGCGTCTTTATCCATCTTATTGACCACGAAGTACTGGTTGAGGCGATCTGCAAAATCCTCCCAGTCTTCTCCCTCCATGAATCGCTACAGGATTCCAATGCTGCTCATTTTTTTTTTGTGCATGAAAGTTCGTATTGTGCCTCGTCGCCAAATGTTGTGTATGCAATAACTCAATAGGCTTAGTACCGTGAACTCAATCAGGTGCGACCTAACTCTACTATATTAGCTCTCAAACTGAGGATTAAACATGGAGGCTTTCTTTATATACAAGGGCTGCATGTGTGTGTCTGTGGCCCAATGACCTCCGAGGGTCGCAACCTCTTGATGGCAAGTAAATCCAGGCATACATACATTAGAATGTGTGATTCAAAGAGTGGTGTGGAAGGAAGGGGTTTCAATTCATGGAGCACTGGCACCAGTAAACAAACAAACATAGAAAATAGGTGCAAGAGTAGGCCATTTGGCCCTTCAAGCCTGCACCACCATTCAATAAGATCATGGTTGATCATTCACCTCAGTACCCTTTTCCTGCTTTATCTCCATACTCCTTGATCCCTTTAGCCATAAGGGCCACATCTAACTCCCTCTTGAATATATCCAACGAACTGGCATCAACAACTCTCTGCGGTAGGGAATTCCACAGGTTAACAACTCTCTGAGTGAAAACATTTCTTCTCATCTCGGTCCTAAATGGCTTACCCCTTATCCTTAGACTATGTCCCCTGGTTCTGGACTTCCCCAACATTGGGAACATTCTTCCTGCATCCTGTCCAGTCCCATCAGAATGTTATATGTTTCTATGAGATCCCCTCTCATCCTTCTAAACTCCAGTGAATAAAGGCCCAGTCGATCCAGTCTCTCCTAATATGTCAGTTCAGCCATCCCGGGAATCAGTCTGGTGAACCTTCGCTGCACTCCCTCAATAGCAAGAACGTTCTTCCTCAGATTAGGAGACCAAAATTGAATACAATATTCCAGGTGAGGCCTCACCAATGCCCTCTACAACTGCAGTAAGACCTCCCTGCTCCTATACTCAAAACCCCTAGCTATGAAGGCCAACATATCATTTGCCTTCTTCACTGTCTGCTGTACCTGCATGCCAACTTTCAATGACTGATGTACCATGACACCCAGGTCTCATTGCACCCCTTCTTTTCCTAATCTGCCGCCATTCAGATAATATTCTGCCTTCGTGTTTTTGCCCCCAAAGTGGATAACCTCACATTTATCCACATTACACTGCATCTGCCATGCATTTGCCCACTCACCTAACCTGTCCAAGTCACCCTGCAGCCTCTTAGCGTCCTCCTCACAGCTGACACCGCCACCCAGTTTAGTGTCATCTGCAAACTTGGAGATATTACACTCAATTCCTTCATCTAAATCATTAATGTATATTGTAAATAGCTGGGGTCCCAGCACTGAGCCCTGTGGCACCCCACTAGTCACTGCCTGCCATTCTGAAAAGAACCCGTTTATTCCGACTCGCTGCTTCCTGTCTGCCAACCAGTTCTCTAACCACGTCAGTACATTACCCCCAGTACCATGTGCTTTAATTTTTCATATCAATCTCTTGTGTGGGACCTTGTCAAAAACCTACTGGGGAAAGAGGGAGCTGTTCCGTCGGGACAGGAAACCACTTAAACTGGGCTGGGACCAGCTTTCTGGCGAATCGAATAACTAGGGCTGTAGATAAGGCTTTAAACTAAAAAATGGGGGCAGGGGTCAGGTGAGGGGTAATTTAGATATCTAAAGAGAAAAGTCAATGCAATAGAGCAGTGTAGCGAACTGGATAAACATACGCAGAATGTGTCAGGAAGAGACAGAGAATTAAATGGTAACAGTGCAGCAGAGAATAAGATCAAAGCAGGGAATAATCGTTAAAAAAATTAATTAAAGGCTCTTTATCTGAATGCACAGAGCATTCATAATAAGATAGATGAACTAGTGGCACAAATAGAGGTAAATGGGTTTGATCTAATAGCCATTACAGAGACATGGTTGCAAGGTGTCCAAGGTTGGGAACAAAATGTTCCAGGGTACTTGACATTTCAAAAGGACAGGCTGAATGGTAAAGAAGCGGGGTGGCCCTGATAATAAAGGATGACATAAGGACAATAGAGAGAAAGGATCTTGGCTCGGAAGATCAGGAAGTAGAATCAGTATGGATGAAGATTAGGAATAACAAGGGGCAGAAAACATTGGTGGGAGTAATATATAGGCCCCCTAACAGTGGTTATACCATTGGACAGAATATTAATCAAGAAATAGTAGAAGCTTGTAACAAAGGTAATGCAATAATCGTGGGGGACTTTAATCTTCATATAGACTGGACAAATCAAATTGGTAAAGGTAGTCATGGAATGCATTCGGGACAGTTTCCTCGAACAGTATGTCTTGGAACTAACCAGGGAACAGATTATTTTAGATCTTGTACTGTGTAATGAGACAGGGTTAATTAGCAATCTCATAGTAAAGAATCCTCTGAGGCATAGTGATCATAATATGATAGAATTTCACATTACATTTGAGAGTGACTTGCCTAAGTCTGAAACTAGAGTCTTAAACTTAAATAAAGCCAATTGCATAGGTATGAAGGGCGAGTTGGCTAAGGTAGATTGAAAAAATAGATTAAAAGGTATGGCAATAGATAAGCAGTGGCTAGTGAGAAACAAAAACTCCACAGGAAAAGTGATCTATCCGTGGCTAACTAAAAAAGTTAAGGATAGCATTAGATTGAAAGAAGAAGCTTATAATGTTGCAAAAAATAGTAGTAAGCCTGAGGATTGGGAGAGTTTCATTAACCAGCAAAGGATGAGCAAAAAATTGATAAAAAGGGAAAAAAAACAGACTATGAAAGAAAACTAGCAAGAAATATAAAAACAGATTGTAAGAGTTTCTACAAGTATGTAAAAAGGAAGAGAGTAGCAAAAGTAAACATTGGCCCCATAGAGACTGAGAAATTATTATGGGGATTAAGGAAATGGCAGAAACGTTAAACAAATATTTTGTATCTATCTTCACAGTAGAAGAAGCAAAAAGCAGATCTAAAATGATGGGGAACCAAGAGTCTAATGAGGGTGAGGAACATAATGTAATCAATATAAGTAGAGAAAAAGTACTAGAAAAATTAATGGGACTAAAAGCTGACAAATCCCCTGTACCTGATAGCCTACATCCTAGGGTTCTAAAGGAGATGGCTGCAGAGATCGTGGATGCATTGGTTTTGATCTTTCAAAATTCCCTAGCTTCTAATGGAAGGTAGCAAATGTAACACCACTATTCAAGAAAGGAGGGAAAGAGAAAACAAGGAACTACAGGCCAGTTAGCCTGACATCAGTCGACGGGAAAATACTGGAATCCATTGATAAGGAAGTGGTATCAGTGCACTTAGATAATCATAACATGATTAGGCAGAGTCAACGGTTTTATGAAAGGGAAATCATGTTTGACAAATTCATTAGAGTTTTTGGAGGATGTAACTAGCAATGTAGATAAAGGGTAACCAGTGGATGTAGTATACTTGGATTTCCCAAAGACAGTCGATGAGATGCCACATAAAAGGTTATTACACAAGATAAGTGCTCATGGGATTGGAGGTAATGTATTTGTAATGACTCAAGAGTCTGGTTACTATAAACTCACTCAGGTGCAACCTGATCCATCTTTATTCCAGCCCAAGGGTGCCAGCGTGACAAAGACACCCAGCTTTTATACAGGTGACCAAGCACACATGCCACATGCGTACAACCCGATGACCTCCGACTGTGACGCCCTCTGGTGTCTGGTGACCCCCAAGCATTAATACATAACAACATCCCCCTTTAAAAAACTTACCAGCAGTCTTTTTATAAATTAAGACGGTCTGGGGCTTTCCTCTCACAAGTTGATCGACTCAGTTCAACTTTGGCTCTGGGCGAGCGTTCTGAGTCTGTTGAGACTGAGGGCTGAGTAGCCGATCTGATGGGAGTGGTCATGGCTGAAGACTAAAGGTGCAGAATCAGTAATGTCAGCAGAGTCCTCTGATGAGTGAACAATTGTTGGTTGGTCACTGACTGCATCTTCCTCACTTGATTCCAGTTCATCCGTGTGCCTCAGTTTAACCTGGTCAAGGTGTTTCCTGCCCATTCTTGAGCACGACAATAAACATTCTGTTATCCCCCTTGGCTGTAACAGTGCCGATCATCCACTTTGGACCTTGACCATAGTTCAGATGGCCATGACCAAAGACTCAGCGGAGATTCCGCTGGTACTTTACTTAGCTGCATGCAAGTATTGCACTGATGCACGCATGATTCCAGATTAGAGTCAATTCCAGGCCACCATAGCAATGGACTTCATCATGACAATACCAGATTGAGTGCTATGAAGTGCACGTACAAATGTTTCTCTACCTTTCTTAGGCATTATTGCACGATTACCCTACAGTAAACAGTCTGACTGAATGGACAGCTCATCCTTGCGACGGTTGTAAGGTTTGGTCTCCTCACACATCTCCATAGGTATGGCAGATCAATCACCACTGAGTACACACCGTTTCACAACCGATAAAATCGGGTCATGGCTGGTCCAGATCCTAATTTGTTGAGCAGTGACAGGGGTTTCATTACTAACAGTAGATCTGCAAGTTGAGGCGTCTCCATCTCAGTTGTGGGTAAGGGCAGATGACTCAATGCATCGGCACAATTCTCAGTACCAGGTCTATGACGGATGACGTAATTATAGGCAGACAATGTCAGTGCCCACCTTTGAATGCAGGACGATGCATTGGTATTAATACCTTTGTTTTCCGCAAACAATGAAATGAGTGGCTTGTGATCTATTTCTATTTCAAAACGAAGACCAAACAGGTACTGGTTCATTTCTTTTACCCCATACACACAGGCCAAAGCTTCTTTCTCTACCATATTGTAAGCTCTTTCCGCCTTAGACAGACTTCTCAAAGCATACGCAACAGGTTGTAGCTTGCCCGATTCATTTGCTTGTTGGAGTACGCAGCCAACCCCATATGATGAAGCATCACAGGCCAATACAAGACGCTTACGCGGATCATAATGAACAAGCAACTTGTTTGAACATAGCAGATTCTTGGCTTTCTCAAAGGCTCTATTTTGAGATGCACTCCAGACCTAGTTGTCGCCTTTTCTTAGTAACACATGCAGTGGCTCTAGTAACGTGCTCAATCTGGGTAAGAAATTACCAAAGTAGTTGAGTAGCCCAAGGAACGAACACAGCTCTATCACATTCTGAGGCCTGGGTGCATTTTTGATGGGCTCGGTTTTTGAATCAGTGGGCATGATGCTATCAGCAGCAATCTTCCTCCCGAGGAATTCGACTTCAGGTGCCATGAATATACACTTCGAGTATTTCAGCCTGAGTCCCAATTTTGTCCAGACACTGTAGGACTTCTTCAAGATTGTTCAGATGTTCAGCAGTGTCGCGACCTGTGACCAAAATGTCATCTTGAAAAACGACAGTTCTAGGAATGGACTTCAGTAAACTCTTCATATTCCTCTGAAATATGGCTGCAGCCGAACGAATTCCAAAAGGACACTGTTGTAGACGAACAGTCCTTTATGGGTGTTGATGCAAGTGAGTTTCTTCAAAGTGTCAACAAGCTCCTGTGTCATATAGGCTGACGTCAGATCCAGTTTCATGAACGACTTTCCACCGGCTAGCATGGCAAACAGGTCATCAGCCTTCGGTAATGGATATTGATCCTGTTTCAAAAATTGGTTAATCGTAACCTTGTAGGCTGCACAAATCCTGACAGTGCCATCATGCTTCAACACAGGAACAATGGGACTAGCCTACTTGTTAAACTCGACCGGTGATATGATCCCTTCACAATGGAGTCTGTCAAGCTCAATTTCAACCTGCTCCCTCATCATGTACGGAACAGACTGAGCTTTGTGATAGACAGGCCTTGTATTGGAGTCCAGGTGAATCTGAACCTTGGCTCCCATAAAATTACCAATGCCCAGTTCAAACAAAGAAGTAAACTTTTTCAATACTTGAGCACACGAAGTATCATCCACCGAGGACAACATCTTGACATCATTCCAGTTCAGCTTGATTTTCTCGAGCCAATTCCTGCCGAATAGCTTTGGACCATTACCTGGGACGATCCATAAAGGTAGCTCGTGAACCATACCATCACATGACACCTCGATTGCTGCACTGCCGAGCACCGGATATGAGATCCTTAGTGTAAGTACGCAACTTGGCATTGACTGGACTCAGCTTCGGTTTCGCAGACTTAGTGTCTCACAGCTTGTTGAATGTCGTTGGCTCATTATCGACTGGCTCACACCCGTGTCCAGCTCCATTGACACAGGCACGCCATTCAGCTTCATATTAACGACTATCAGCTGGTTCTTGCTCAGGAACGAGTACAGTCCATTCACTTCCTCCTTAGGTTGCGTATCCGGGTCACCACTGAACTGGTCCTCATCACCCACGTGGTGAGCCGCACCACGCTTGCTCCATTGTGGACACATCCTGTGAAGATGCCCCACTTTCGAGCATCCATTGTATGAGTATTGTCTAAACTGACACTGATGAGGCCGATGATTGCCCCCACAACACCAACGGGTTGGCTGGACTCTGAGCAGTGGCAGGTTTTGCGTAAGCAGCTCTGCCCAAAGACAACACCATCTTGTTTGCAGTACTTGCCGTGGAACTCCGACTCGTCAATGATATCTGCCTCAAATTATCATCCGTCATCATGCGTGCCTGGGCAGTTGCGATGGCCTTTTTCAAATCCAACGTCTCTGCAGCCAACAGCTTCCTGAGGATCACCTCATGGCTGATGTCTTTCATGAAGACATCATGCAGCGTGTCTTCCAGCAGTTTCCCGAACTTACACAGCTCAGCAAGACGTCGCAGGTCGGCGACAAATCCCGACATGTCCTGGCCCTCATCACGAACATGCGTGTAAAAACAGTAGCGTGATATGATGATCCCCTCTTTTGGCTTCAGATGGTTACCTACCAACGTACACAATTCCTCGTACCCTTTTTCCACCGGACGTACAGGCGACAGAAGATTCTTCATGAGGCCGTAAATTTTCAGACCATAAACGTTGATGAGAACTGGCCTGCACTTAACTGCGTAGGCCTCTGCCTCCATGCCGTTGGCCACAAAATACTCATCCAGGCGATCGACAAAATTCACCCAATCCTCGACCTCCAAGAATTGCTCCAGGATTTCAACCGTGCCCATTGTGCATGTGAAGGTTCTTAAATTACCTCGTCACCAATTGTAATGACTAAAGAGTCTGGTTACTGTCAACTCAATCAGGTACAACCTGATCCATCTTTATTCCAGCCCAAGAGTGCCAACATGACAAAGATACCCAGCTTATATACAGGTGACCAAGCACACATGTCACATACGTACAGCCCGATGACCTCCGACCGCGGTGCCCTCTGGTGTCTGGTGACCCCCAAGCATTAATACATATCAGTATTAGCATGAATAGAGGATTAGTTAACAGACAGAAAACAGAGAGTAGGGATAAACGGGCCTTTTTCAGATTGGCATACTGTAACTAGTGGGGTGCCGCAAGGATCAGTGCTTGGGCCCCAGCTATTCACAATCTATATTAATGACCTCGATGAAGGGACTGAGTGGAATATATCCAAGTTTGCTGATGATACAAAGCTGGGTGGGACATTAAGCTCTGAGGAGAACACAACAAAGGGATATAGACAGGTTAAGTGAGTGGGCAATAAGGTAGCAGATGGAGTATAATGTGGGGAAATGTGAGGTTATTCATTTTGGTCAGAAGAATAGAAAAACAGAATATTTTTTAAATGGTGAGAAACTTTTAAATGTTGGTGTTCACAGAGATTTGCGTGTCCTTATCCAAGAAACACAGAAAGCTAGCATGCAGGTACAGCAAGCAATAAGGAAGGCAAACGGCCTTCATTGATTTCCTTTATTGCAAGGGGATTGGTGTATAAGAGTACGGAAGTCTTGCTACAATTGTACAGGGCCTTGGTGAGACCACACCTGCAGTACTGGGCACAGTTTTGGTCTCATAATCTAAGGAAGGATATACTTGTCTTGGAGGCGGTACAACAGAGGTTCAAAAGATTGATTCCTTGGAATGAGAGGGCTGTCTTATGATGAGAGATTTTGTCATCATCACCATCATAGGCAGTCCCTCGAAATCGAGGAAGACTTGCTTCCACTCCAAAAATGAGTTCTCAGGTGATTGAACAGTCCAATACGGGAATTACAGTATCTGTCACAGGTGGGACAGACAGGCGTTGGAGGAAAGGGTGGGTGGGGAGTTTGATTTGCCGCACGCTTCTTCTGCTGCCTGCACTTGTTTTCTGCATGCTCTCGGTGACAAGACTTGAGGGGCTCATTCCCCTCCCGGATGTTCTTCCTCCACTTAGGGCGGTCTTTGGCCAGGGACTCTAAGGTGTCGGTGGGGATGTTGCACTTTATCAAGGAGGCTTTGAGGGTATCCTTGAAATGTTTCCTCTGTCCACCTGAGGCTTGCTTGCCGTGTAGGAGTTCCGAGCAGAGCGCTTGCTTTGGGAATCTTGTGTCGGGCATACGGACAATGTGGCCCACCCAATGGAGCTGGTCGAGTGTGGTCAGTGCTTCGATGCTGGAGATGTTGGCCTGATCGAGAACACTGATGTTATGTAGATTGTGTAGAATGGGCCTATACTCTCTGGAGTTTAGAAGTATGAGAGGCGATCTCATTGAAACATACAAGATTCTGAAGGAGATTGACAGGGTAGATGTTGAGAGGTTGTTTCCCCTGGCTGGAGTGTTCAGAACCGGGGGGCATAGTCTCAGGGTAGGGGTTAGGCCATGTAAGACAGAGATGAGGAGGAATTTCTTCACTCAGAGGGTTGTGAATCTTTGGAATTCTCTGTCCCATAGGGCTGTGGATGCTGAGTCTCTGAATATATTCAAGGCTGAGATAGATAGATTTTTGGAATCTAGGGGACTAAAGGGATATGGAGATCGAGCGGGAAAGTGGAGTTGAGGTCGATGATCAGCCATGATCTATTGAATGGCAGAGCAGGCGGAGGGGCCATAGGGCATATTCCTGCTCCTATTTCTTATGTTCTTAATGTTCCTTTAATATCACTTGTGAAATGGCCAAAATTAAACACTTAAGTGAAAATGCAAACTTATTGCATGATGGGAAAAACAGTCATAGGTTTTCATTAATGGTGAACGCAAGAGACAACAACGTGCACTTATAGCACCTTTAGTGTCAGGTGTGGCTCAGTGGGTAGCACACTTGCTTCTGAGTCAGAAGCTTGTGGGTTCAAGCCCCACTCCTGGAACTTGAACAGATAAATCTAGGCTGACACTCCAGTGGAGTGCTTGCACTGTAGGAGGTGCTGTCTTTTGGATGAGACATTAAACTGAGGCCCTGTCTGCTCTCTCATGTGGATGTAAATGATCTCATGGCACTATTTTGAAGAAGAGCAGGTGAGTTGTCCTGGCCAATATTTATGACTCAATCAACATAACAAAAACAGATTACAAAAGCAAAATACAGCAGATGCTGGAATCTGAAATAAAAACAGAAAATGCTGGAAATCTCACCAGGTCAGGCAGCATCTGTGGAGAGAAGAAGAGTTAACGTTTTGGGTTTGTGACCCTTTGTCAGAGTGACGAAGGTCACTGACCCAAAATGTTAACTCTGTTTCTCTCCATATATGCTGTCTGACCTGCTGAAATGTCCAGCATTTTCTGCTTTTATATCAAAAACAGATTATCTGGTCATTATCACATTGCTGTTTGTGGCAGCTTGCGGTGTGCAAATTGTCTGCCGCATTTCCTACATTACAACAGTGACTACACTTCAAAAATACTTCATTGGCTGTGAAGCGCTTTGAGACATCCGGTGGTCATGAAAGGAGCTATATAAATGCAAGTCATTCTTTTTATTTATTTTTTTAACATAGTAAAACATCCCAAGGTGCTTCACAGGAGCATTATCAAACAAAATTTGATATGGAGCCACATAAGGTGATATTAGGACAGATGAGTATAATGTGGATAAATGTGAGGTTATCCACTTTGGGGGCAAAAACACGAAGGCAGAATATTATCTGAATGGCGGCAGATTAGGAAAAGGGTAAGTGCAACGAGACCTGGGTGTCATGGTACATCAATCATTGAAAGTTGGCATGCAGGTACAGCAGGCGGTGAAGAAGGCAAATGGTATGTTGGCCTTCATAGCTAGGGGTTTTGAGTATAGGAGCAGGGAGGTCTTACTGCAGTTGTACAGGGCCTTGGTGAGGCCTCACCTGGAATATTATGTTCAGTTTTGGTCTCCTAATCTGAGGAAGGGCGTTCTTGCTATTGAAGGAGTGCAGCGAAGGTTCACCAGACTGATTCCCGGGATGGCTGGTCTGACATATGAGGAGAGACTGGATTGACTGGGCCTTTATTCACTGGAGTTTTAAAGGATGAGAGGGGATCTCATAGAAACATATAAAATTCTGACGGAACTGGACAGGTTGGATGCAGGAAGAATATTCCCGATGTTGGGGAAGTCCAGAACCAGGGGACACAGTCTAAGGATAAGGGGTAAGCCATTTAGGACCGAGTTGAGGAGAAATTTCTTCACTCAGATAATTGTTAACCTGTGAAATTCTCTACTGCAGAGAGTTTTTAATGCCAGTTCGTTGGATCTATTCAAGAGGGAGTTAGATATGGCCCTTAAAGGGATCAAGGGATATGGAAAGGAGGAAAGGGGTACTGAGGTGAATGATCAGCCATGATCCTATTGAATGGTGGTGCAGGCTTGAAGGGCCGAATGGCCGACTCCTGCACCTATTTTCTATGTTTCTATGACCGAAAGCTTGGTCAAAGAGGTAGGCTTTAAGTAGTGTCTTAAAGGAGGAGAGGTAGAGAGGTTTAGGGAGTGTATTCCAGAGCTTTGGGTCTAGGCAGCTGAAGGCATGGCTGCCAATGGTGGAGCGATTAAAAGGAGCCAATGTAGGTCAGTGAGCACAAGGGTGATGAGTGAATGGACTTGATGTGAGTTAGGAAATGGACAGTTTTGGATTAGGACAAGTTTATGTAGGGTGGAAGAGGGGAGCTGGCCAGGAGAGCATTAAAATATTCAAGTTTAGAGGTGACAAAGGCATGGATGAGACATGCCGCAAAGGTGCGAATGGTGTACACTTTATAGGGACGGTGCCCTTTTAAGTGACAGAGTCTAGGTAGATGAAAAGCTCATCTACCAGATGTTTTCCAGGAAACAATAGGGCTTATTAAAATCATAAATCGGTGCATTCCCCACAATGTTGGAGGCGGAAGAAAACTTCCAAGCTGATGTGATTTTTATCCTGGGACTTAAGTCATGAGCAGAAATACACTTCCTCCAAAGAATATGGAGAAAGGAGGAAGGTGGTGGGTGGTGCAGACTGGCTGGGAGCTGCTCACTGTGACGTAGCCTGAGTGACAGACGTCCCCGCCAGGCGGCTGATGACGCGCGGCTGTGACGTAGGGGTGGAGGGTGCTCGCGGCCGCGCGCCTGCGCCTTTTTCTTGGGGGTGGGGGGGTTACAATAAGAGCGGGTGCGGAAGTGACGCACCGGTAGGAAGGGGCGACGAGCGGCGGTTGCTGGTTGAATGTTCTAGTAGACGCGAGCCGGGGGTCGCAGGAGGAGGAAGATGGTGATGAGGAGGAAGAAGGGGTGCTAACGGCGACAGTGAGCGGCTCCGCGTCGGAAATGTGTAGGTAGGATATATCTTTTTTTTTTTAAATTTGGGTGTGTTTTAACATTAAAGAGAAAAATGAAGCTTGAGGCGCGCTGCCGGTGCGTGATCCGGGGGCCGGCCGGTTGGCGACGCTTGTGTTGCCGGTGACAGCCGACCTGCCACGTCCTCTTTACACGGAGGGAGGGGGAGGGAGACCGAGTGCGGCCGCCTTTCGCCCCCCCGACTCGGCGTCGACGGGCGCTCCTTCCTGTGCTGAGGAGGGGGCCGCTGGAGCTCCGGGGTGGGGTCTCTCTCCGCCCGGTGACCCCCTCAGGGAGGGAAGGGGGGAGGATATAATCCAGCCTGACGTAACGCCCCTCGGACAAGACCCGCCCTCTAGCCGGTCGCCGATTGGCTGTGCTGGCCCGGTACTCGCTTTCGATTGGCTGCCGCAGCTGTCGATCGCGGCGGGGTTTGTTTGTCTGGCAGTTGTGTGGGGAGGGGAGATGTCCGATCGCCCTTCGGGCTTTGAGCAACCAAATGGACCAGCACCGTCACTGGGGAGGGGAAAGTTTCGCTCCCGCTCTCCGCAAGTGTCAGCCGCACACTGCTGAGTAGAAATCTGTCAGGGAGGCGCTAGGTACCTGGTGGTTTTAGCATAGGGAAATAAAGGTGTAAACACTGATCCATACCGGCTTATTTTTGATTGAGCCATTCGTGAGCTGATCTATTTACAGTTTGGAGTATCTCCTTTCGCCGGCCTTTTGGCCTTTGAGCTGCTGGTGGAGCAATAACAACACGAAAAAGTTATATTGGCGATAGTGACGACGGGCTGTCGTGGACTTCCTGAAGTTCTATATGGGAACTTGCTTTCAAGCATTATCTAATTCCATTGAAAATCAGCGCAAAACCGCAGATGTTTGTCATGTTATGGCTTCGGTTTATTCGTGACCTAAACCAAGCTGATTTGGAGCATAGAATTCCAATGTACAAAATCATTTCCCGTTCACTCCCATTTATATGTAGCCAATTTCTGTCAGTAGTTTTCTGTACATTGCTTTATTGTTTAACCTCATTATGTACAATTTTCCATTTTACTGTGTGCGATTAAATGAGCTGAAGCACAAACATAGATGTCTTTTAAGTACACAGTATAGACTGCTTAGTCCGTTTGTATTTCATTTTGTACTTGGCATGACAGTAAGATAATTGTTGACTTCAGTTCAGGGATTCTCCATCAATGGCCTGGAGGCTTTGTGTAATTCATGAATTAGTTCTCTGATCCATTTTACATTTAGAACATGAAGCAGCAGATTGTGTCGCAGTCTCAATTTTCCAAATCAATTCTTATAGCAACTAGCTTACATCTTCTTCCCAGTGTATGTGGGGTTTGAAAGATAATATGGCAGAGTCTAAATTATAGGTTGATAATGTGAGTGCCTGCTTAGCTGGGATGGCAGCCATATCCATGATTTTGATAGACTTAAGCTGTGAAAGCATACTGCAACTTTCTGCTGATGTGATTGATCTTGGCCAACATTGAATTGGTAATGTTGGCTGAAGTGATTTGATCGCTCCTTTTATTCCTTTTTTGCCATAGTACATGAAGAGCACTAGTATGATATCAAATTTAAACTTCTGGTGGATTTGCCTACAATATTACTGCTGGCAATATGTGTATTGTGCAGTCAGGTCTGTATGATCTGTTTATAGTTAGGCTAGTTGGCATTTAAGGTTTTAAAAAAAAAAACTTTATTTTTTATTATTAATATGACCATTGCAAATGTTAAAAGAAAAATGTGATCACAAAGTGTGAGGTCATGCACTTTGGTAGAAAAAAATCAAAGAGCAAGTTATTATTTAAATGGAGAAAGATTGCAAAGTGCCACAGTACAGTGGGACATGGGGGTACTTGTGCATGAAATGCAAAGGAATAGTATGCAGGTACAGCAAGTGATCAGGAAGGCCAAATGGTATCTTGGCCTTTATTACAAAGGGGATGGAGTATAAAAGTCAGGAAGTCTTGCTACAGCTATATAAGGTATTGGTGAGGCCACATCTGGAATACTGCATGCAGTTTTGGTTTCCATATTTACGAAAGGATATACTTGCTTTTGGAGGCAGTTCAGAGAAGGTTCATGAGGTTGATTCCAAGGATGAGGGGTTGACTTATGAGGAAAGGTTAAGTAGGTTGGGCCTCTACTCATTGGAATTCAGAAGAATGAGAGGTGATCGTATCGAAACATATAAGATTGAGGGGGCTTGACAAGGTGGATGCAGAGAGGATGTTTCCACTGATGGGGGAATCTAGAACTAGGGGCATGATCTTAGAATAAAGGGCTGCCCATTTAAAATGGAGACAAGGAGAAATTTCTTCTGAGGGTTGTAAATCTGTGGTATTCACTGCTTCAGTGAGCTGTGGAAGCTGGGACATTGAATAAATTTTAAGACAGAGAAATAGACAGATTCTTAAACGATAAGGGGTTATGGGGAGCGAGCGGGAAAGGGGAACTGAGTCCATGATCAGATCAGCCATGATCTTGAATGGCGGAGCAGGCTTGAGGGACCATATGGCCTACTCCTGTTCCTAGTTCATATGTTCTTATAATCAGAACCCCTGTACAGTATATTTCAAATTGCTTTTATGTCCCCAGATCAATTGTTTTATTTCCTGAATTCAACTCTGTTTTGAGTTGAGAAAATTGTCCAATGAGATCCTTTTGCTGTTACATGATTCTTCGCTTTCATCAATGTGAAATAGTGTTGTATATGCTTATTGTGAGTGGTGACAAATGTGAATATTTTTGTGGAGACAGATATGAATCACAAACATTTGAACCTGTTTTCTCATTTTGTATTTGTGATAAAAGTAGTTTTAAGCAAAATAAGTTGTGGGAAGTGGTGAAAATTGTTAATTGTAGGATTAAGCTCTGAAATATGCAAAACCGAAGTAACATGCACTTGCTTTAGTAAGTTTACAAGGAATAAAACTGTAAAATTTTCTACGCTCATACTTTTGAGTCATGACATGAGCTTTGAAATATTTTAGTGGAGCTCCCTTATCCACCACAATGGAGAGAAGACCCTCCCCCCCCCCCCCCCCCAAAAAAAAACCAGCCAGGTCCCAGTGGTGATGGAAATGAGCAGATAATCAATGGTCCCCATAATTTTGCCTTTCGTATACGATCCAGCAGTGCACTCTGCATGGGAACGAAGGCAAGTACAATTTAAACAAAAGCAGCATGTCATTTTATTCATCCAAGAAAAGATGAAATACAAATAAGAAAAGCAACTATGCTGTGTACATTGAGATGACTGTCAGACTATGTTCCATAAAAAAATTTATACGGATATTGGAAAGGTGAATAATGGAAGCTCCACTGCTTTCCTTTGTTATCCCATTTTGAAGTTGGAATTGAATTGTTATGACTACTGCCCAGCTAGGATTCATAAACATACCTTTGTTTAAATGCAGTGAAACTAAACTTGGCATCAAGATGTTTGCTATATATAGTTTAGAGGTTTCATGTCATACATGTGTATGGTTGGACGTATAAAGTGATAAGTCTTGTAAAACATTAAATAATACTTAATGTTGTGATGTCACTGATTTTCAGTAGACCCATCAATTTTGTTTAGAGAGCAAAATGTCTCCCATTGAAGAATGTGAATGCCCAGTTTCTCTTCCTGTTATTAGTAGGCTATGTTGTTGGCATGGTCCATTCTTCTGCTGCTGACCTAGCGGGTAGGCAACTTGCAGACACTTTGGCTAGGTTCCACCAGGTGTTCAGTTGTGATCTGAAAAGAATAGTTCACCTAATTATGTATCTTCCACTCACTCCTTTTTTAAGATGTGACTTAAGATTGGGAGCTGAGTGGAGGTTTCAGCCTCCCACTCGTGCTGTGTCTTGATTTTCCTAAAAGATTAAGAATTTTAACTGACTTTTTTGAATTTTTTATTATGAAGGTAAAGAATTGAACATTTTTCTACTTTTGGCACCCAGTGTGAGCTGTAAGCATTCATGTGTAGGGTAGTATGGGCAAAGTGTAAAGTAAAAGCCACATTCCAATAATGTACCATTCTACCAGAATACCTGTTACTGCTACAGCATGAATATTTCCATTTCTCACACTTGGTATTGTTATCAACTCTCATGTAATACCAAATTGTGTATAGTTTTATGCTATGTGCCTGCATCCACTAGGAACTACTACCTAACTTGTATACCCTTGCAGCTGGCCAAGAGAGCACATTCAACCCTCAGTCTGTCCTTGATTTGAACTCTCATCTCTATGCTAATTCACTAACAATAGTGTAAAATAAATAAGAGCACTGAGAATTGAAGAGATTCAAAATTGTACTTGGCATGAGAGTAAGATAATTGACTTCAGTTCAGGGGTCCTAAATTAATTACTTGGATTATTGGCTGTGGAGATGATTTTGTCTTGAGTTGGTTTTACTTTCTCAGTTTGCTTTACTTTACAATGTAATGCAATGTTTCATTGTAATATGTGCTCTCTTCTGTAGCGTTTTATTGAAGTTTGTGCGAATAACTGTCACTATTTTCCCTCCACTATAGTGTCACTTGCTGAATATCTGACGCTGCTGCAGGGTGCACAAGAGGATGATTTAAGTAGTTTATGTTGAGTGGACAACTATTGAAACCATGTGAACATAGCATAGTCCATGGAGATTAAAATAGTTTAATATGTTGAAAGCCTTTATCGATGGTGTATTTAAATTAAGTATTTTTTCTCCTGTACAGTATATTGTGTTAATAGAGCTTAAAACAAATTAAGTTATTTGGGAAGTGATTCTATACGATGGATCATAAATCATATCTTCAACAAAGCATGACCAACCAAGGCTTTTGCAAATGTACAAATTCAGGGCAATAAACCCTAGATGATATTTTGTATCTCATTTGGTGGTTTGCTTTCAGCTGTTCAGAGCAGATGAGTACTGCTACAGTTGTATCCTGAGCTGATTTCTTCTATTGAAGGAAGAGCTTGTATTTATATAATGCCTTTCATTGCCTCAGGAGGCCCCAAAGGGCTTTACAGCCAACAAAGTACATTTTGAAGTGTAGTCACTGTTGTAACACATGGAATCACAGCAACTAATTTGCTTACAACAAAGTCCCATAAACAGCAATGAGATGATTTGAGGGACAAATATTGGCCAGGATGCTGGGAAGAACTCCCCAGCTCATCTTCAAATAGAGCCATGATCTTTGACACCCACCCGAGAGGATAGACAAGGCCTCGGTTTAACATTTCATCCAAAAAACACCTCTGACAACGTAGCTCTGGCTCATTACTGCATTGAAATGTCATTAGATTATGTGCTAAAATCTGTGGCATGGGCTTTGAACCTGTGACCTTCTGACTCAGGAGTGAGGGCCAAGGCCAGCACTTTGTAAATTCACTTTTGCCATCTTTCTAACCAATGGAGGGGATGGATGATGGTGTGACTGTAGACTTTGCTTATTTATGTAAAGATTAATTCTTGAATTGCCTACGTATTCATATTTTCTGTATTGTCATAATATACATATTGGTAATGTACTAACAATTAGCAATACTTTAGTTCTTAGTAAGCAATAACCTGCAACAAATCATCTTTGTTTAAATCTTATATTCAGTAAATTTAAAACATGTTCAGAATAAAGTGTTTACAAATACAGTGTAATGCTTTAAAGTCTCTTATTAAAATGGTTTCTAATGTGTCTTGCAATATTGTATTTGTTCTTGGGCAGTCCCTTGGAGTCGAGGATGACTTGCTTCCACATTAAAAATGAGCTCTTGGGTGACTGAGTCCGATGCAGGACCTACAGTTTTTGTCACAGTAGGGGCAGATGGTGGTTGAAGGAAAGTTGGTTGAATGGCTGATTGGTTGGAGTGCTTGGGTTGTTGTGCGCTCCTTCCGCTGTTTGCGCTTGGTCTCCGCTTGCTCCCGGTGAAGAAACCCGAGGTGTTTGGCGTCTTCCCAGATTATTCTCTCCCACTTTGAGCGGTCTTGGGCCAGGGATTCCCAGGTGTCGGTGGGGATGTTGTACTTTTTCAAGGAGGCCTTGAGGATGTCCTTAGAGCCTTTTCTCTGCCCACCTGGGGCTCATTTGCCGTGTTGGAGCTCTGAGCAGAGTGCTTGTTTTGATAGTCTCATTGGGCATGCAGACGATGTGGCCTGTCCATTGGAGCTGATCAAGTGTTGTCTGCTGAGGATGTTGGCCTGAGTGAGAACACTGACGGTGCACCTATCCTGCCAATGGATTTGCAGGATCTTGTGGAGGCAGCGTTGGTGGTACTTCTCCTGTACTTTGATGTGCCTGCTGTATATAGTCCATGGAGAGTGGGTATATTTTCTTATTTGTTTATAGAATCATAGAATGATATAGTCCATCATGCCTGTGCTGGCTCTTTGGTCGTGCTATCCAGTTAATCCCACTCTCCTGCTCTTTCCTCATAACCCTGTAAATTTTTTCTTTTCAAGTATTTCTAAACTTTTTTGAATGTTACTATTGAATCTGCCTCCACATTTCAGACAGTGTGGTCCAGAGCGTGACAATTCGCTGTGTTTTTAAAAAAAAAAATGTTGATGAAAAGTTTGGATCGTTTCTGGCATCTAAATGTCATGAAAAAAACTAACGAAAGCCATTTAGTTCAGTATCGTTAGTTCGGAATGAATGTTGTAGTTCAGTTGGATCCAGCATCTTTTTGATTTCATCATCATAGGCAGTCTCTCTAGGAAGACTTGCTTCCACTCCTGAAGTGAGTTCTTTGGTGACTGAATAATCCAATACGAGAGCCACAGACTCTCTCGGGTGGGACAGATATTCGCCGAGGGAAGAGGTGTGTGGGACTGGTTTGCCGCACGCTCCTCCGTTGCCTGCGCTTGACCTCTTCACGCTCTCGGCGTTGAGATTTAAAGAGCTCAACGCCCTCCCGGATGCACTTTCTCTACCTAGGGCAGTCTTCGGCCAAGGACTCCCAGGTGTCCGTGGTGGTGGTGCACTTTATCAGGGAGGCTTTGAGGGTGTCCTTGTAATGTTTGCGCTGCCCACCTATGGCTCGTTTGCCGTGAAGGAGCACCGCATAGAGCATTTGTTTAGGGAGTCTTGTGTCTGGCATGCGAACTATGTGGCCTGCCCAGCAAAGCTGATCGAGTGTGGTAAGTGATTCAATGCCGGGAATGTTAGCCTGGATGAGGACACTGATGTTGGTGTGCCTGTCCTCCCAGGGAATTTGCAGGATCTTGCGGAGACATCGTTGGTGATATATCGCCAACAACTTGAGATGTCTTCTGTACATCGTCCATGCCTCTGATCCATACAGGAGGGCAGGTATTACTACAGGGTAGACTGAGAGCTTGGTAGTAGATTTGAGGGCCTGGTCTTCGAACACTTCCTCAGGCGGCCGAAAGCTGCACTGGAGGCGGTGTTGAATCTCCGCATCAATGTCTGCTCCCGAGGTATGGGAAATGGTCTAATTTGTCGAGGGCCGCGCCGTGAATCTTGATGACTGGGGGACAGTGCTGTGCGGCGAGGACAGGCTGGTGGAGGACCTTTGTCTTATGTTAAGCGTAAGGCCCATGCTTTCATGAATACATCGACTATATCCTGGAGTTCAGCCTCAGAATGTGCGCAGACACAGGCGTCTTCCGCGTACTGTAGCTCAACGACAGATGTTGGTGTGATCTTGGACCTGGCCTGGAGGTGGCATAGGTTAAACAGCTTTCCAATGCTTCTGTAGTTTAGTTCCACTCCAGCGGGGAGCTTGTTGACTGAGGTGGAACATGGCAGCGAGGAAAATTGAGAAGAGGATTGGAGCGACTGCTTGTTTGATATCCAGTACTGAATGAGCAGAAATTTTCTCCCAATTAAATATTGGGAAGACTGAAGCCATTGTCTTTGGTCCCCGCCACAAACTCCGTTCCCTGCCACCAACTCCATCCCTCTCCCTAGCATCTGTCTGAGGCTGAACCAGACCGTTCGCAACTTTGGTGTCAAATTTGACCCTGAAATGAGCTTCCGACCACATATCCGCAGCCTAACTAAAACTACCTTTCTAGCTCCGTAACATTGCATGTCTCCGTCCTTGCCTGAGCTCATCCATGCTTTTGTTAACTCTAGACTTGACTACTCCAACGCACTCCTGGCTGGCCTCCCACATTCTACCCTACGTAAACTTGGTGATTCAAAACTCGGCTGCCCATGTCCTAACTTGCACCAAGTCCTGCTCGCCTATCACCCCTGTTTGCTTCTGGTTAAGCGACATCTCGATTTCAAAATTTTCATCCTTGTTTTCAAATCCTTCCATGGCCCCTCCCCTCCCTATTTCTATAATCGCTTTCAGCCTCAACTCCCCAAGATATCTGCGCTCCTCTAATTCTAGATTCAGATTTTTGAACGATAAGGGAATAAAAGGTGATGGGGAGCGGGCAGAGAAGTGGAGCTGATCCATGATCAGATATCAGCCATGATCTTATTAAATGGTGGAGCAGGCTCGAGGGACCAAGTGGCCTACTCTTGCTCCTATCTCATGTTCTCTTCAGAATCCTGGATTATAACTGCTCAACCATCGGCAGCCTTGCTTTCAGCTACCTAGGTCCTAAGCTCTGGAACTCCCTCCCTAAACCACCTCTTTACCTCTTTCCTCCTTTAAAACCTACCTCTTTGATCAAGCTTTTGGTCATCTGTAATTTCTTCTTATCTGGCTTGGTGTCAAATTAATATTTTTGTCTTCTAACACTCCTGTGAAGCACCTTGGGACGTTTTACTATGTTAGAGGCATTACAAGTTGTTACAAAGTATGAGACATGTAATCTTTATAGGGGCTAATTAAAATGGATGAACTAAGTGCCATAATTCACAATCAGTATTGTGCCTGTACAAGCTTTAACCTGTTATCAGTTTAATTATAGTCTCTTATCTAGTTGTTTTTTGACTGCAGTAGGTTGTAGGAATATACTATGTCAAATTGGATATGATTGTATTTACATTAAACACAGATTAAAAATTGAGCAAGTCACTGTTGAATTTATTGCAGTTGGGGATTAGAGCTGTGGGCAGATGGGTAGCAATAGAGCATACGCTAATTACAACTTTAGTTGAAGTGATCCAAAAAGTTTGTTGTGTAGAGCAAAACCAGACACATCAGCAAATTGTGTGAGCGCAAACAGACTGCATTATATATGAGCAAACAATGACGGTGATGTGCTGCTGTTTAATGAAAGCCAAGTTCAGAAGAATGTTGCACTGCTTTGGAAATTGATGCCCTGTATTTACTAAGCGTGATAATGGTCAAAAAGGAGGAAGCAGCATCACAGATGCCCCTCCACCTCCACACCCTACACTCATTCAGATGGTCCAATGATGTGTGCTCTCTGCCAGACATAGAAGGATGACATTAACAATCAAGATCCAGGGTGCAAATACTTGTATAAATTAAACAAAAGTCTTTAGTTTTCAAAAAGATACAGCATAGAATGAACAATTTAAAAGTTAAAGTTTCTATACTGCATAATTCAAGGAATCTATTGTGGATGATTAAATATTATGCTGTTGTTAGATGGCTATTGATGCTTACCGTAAGGTTGGAAAATGACAGATTCCAAATACATTACCAACGGCTTGAAATGGTGCTTTGATTGTTTTGAGTGGGACTGTCTCAGTGGAAATCAGTTGCTTTTTTTTGCCACTTAGTTGATGTGGTATACACAATAAACAAAGCAGTCTCTCTTAAACAAAGGGTTTCACAAAATTAACAAATTACGGTAACTGGTTCAAAATATTGTTTCCATTACAGTATAACATTCTCACTAATCTGCAATGCTACAAAATCAAAGGTAAAATGAGGCATGTTAGCGAGGAAGGGAGCGATGGGCTTACTTTGGGACAAGTTTTGAACAAATTGGACTTTTTGCAAGATTGGGTACTGGCCAGCAGAGAGGATCATTTATACTGTTATTCATAGTTTACATAAATGACTTGGACTTGGAATTGCAAAATTTATGGACAACACCAAATTGGGGGATGTAGTTAATGCAGCAGAGGACTGGCAAAATACAGGAAGACTTGCAGAATGGTGTGTAATTGGCAAATTAATTTCAATATAGGTAAGTGTGAGGTGGTACATTTTGGTGGAAAGAATAAGGAGGCCACGTACTCTTGGAAAATAAGTGTCTAAATGGGGTAGAGGAGTTACATATGCACAAATCATGAAGTAGTGTTGCAGGTTAATAATGGCATTTTTTAAAAAGCAAACAAAGCACTGGGGTCCATTTCTAGAGGGATAGAACTGAAAAGCAGAAGTTATGAAACTTGTATAGAACCTTGGTAAGACCACACTTGGAGTACTGTGAACAATTCTGGTCTCCATATTCGAACAAGGATATAGAAGCACTGGAGAAGGTGCAAAAAAGGATTTACAAGGATGATAACAGAAGTGAGGCTATACCTATCAGGAAAGATTGGACAGGCTGGGGCTCTTTTCTCTAGAAAAGACTGAGTGGTGACCTTAGAGATCTTTAAGATTATGAAAGGGTTTGATAGGATAGATGTAGAGAATATGTTTTCACTTCTGGGGGAGACCAGAACTATGGACCAAAAATATAAGATAGTCACTAATAAATTTAGAAGAAACTTTGCTCAGTGGTTAATGTGGAATAGCGGGATATGTTGGAGTTAGATGAAGTAGGTGGGAGGAGGCTCGTGTTGAGCATAAACACCGGTATGGACCTGTTGGGCCGAATGGCCTATTTCTGTGCTGTGTAATCGTATGTAAATAGAGTCTAAAAGTAGATAAAGGTTTCAGTGACGGTGGTGGGCAGACTGTTCTCCGGAGGTGGAAGTAAGCAGTCTTGGTGACTAAAGTTAGGCCATGAGTCCATCAGGGCACCCAGGGGTTTACATGATTTGCTTCAGATTGAGCATGCGCCTGGGAGAAGAGACAGTGGAAAGGGGCTGAAAACCATGGTTTTGATCATCCTAATGTTCAGTTGGAGGAAATTATGGCTCTTCTGCAACTTGGATGTCAGAGTGTCTTAAACAGCACAAGTGTGCCAGTGGAACTAAGGGAAGAGCGAGTGAGTTAGAACTGGGTGCCGTCAACTTGCATTTGGTAGCTGACCCCATGCCTGAGGAGCAAGCAGCATGTACAGGGGATGAGGAGGAGCCCGGGATAATCTAGGATGACTGTGGGATGATCTGGGTTGACACTGGAGGAGTGGCATGAAGAAATGTTATTGTTGTACCAAATGGTTGTTATAGGAGTTGACAACTCTACCATTGTTCAATACTTTTAGCCAGTTAGTTTCATAACCTGAATTATAAATTGCATTGCTGAAATAAACTCTTATGATACTGGACTACATGGTGTGTCTGGGGCATCATGTTTTTGGATTAAGATAGTTTATGGCATTTGGTTTATTTATTGGTTAAAGCACTAGTGTTTGTTTAGTAATATGCTCACCTCTGAAGCAGAAGTTGTGGTTTTAAGCCCTGCTTCAGCATTTGAGCACATAATCTAGACTCTCAACAATTGTTAATTGGCAGTTATAAGAAGTGTTCAGTATATTCTACTTGGAGCAACTCGTTCACCTATGCTGGTAAGCATGTGGGGAATGGACTCAACCACTCTGAAATGTTGTCAGAATTTGTCATTGAAGCTGTGGCGCCAGGACGTAGGAATATCAGAACAGTAAATATTAAAGTACATTTAGGAAATTGAGGAGCTACACTCAGAAATAGAGAATCGTCACATTCACAAAGGGCATGCAGAGAATACCCTCTTCCATACTTGTGGGCAGTATTTTTAGTTTTGGCCCTGTAAAAAGGCTCATCTTGTATCTAAAACAATAATACACCACACTAACAGACTTGCTTATCAGTATACTCAGTCTTGTGGCTTGATTTATGGCACAGAAGGAGGCCATTCGACCAATGCCTGTGCTGGCTGAAAAAGAGCCATCGAGCCTAATCCCACTTTCCAGCTCTTGGTCCATATATGTCAGCCCTTCAGGAGCATATCCAAGTACTCTTTAAATGTGATGAGCATTTCTGCCACTACCACCCTTTCAGGCAATGAGTTCCAGACCTCCACCACTCACTGGGTGAAAAAAGTTCTCCTCCACTCCCCTCTAATCCATCTGCCCATTACTTTTAATCTATGTCCCTTGTTATTGACCCCTCTGCTCGGAGAATAGGTCCTTCCTATCCACTGCATCTAGGCCCTTCATAATTTTATACACCTCAATCAAGTCTCTCCTCAGCCTCCTCTGTTCCAAAGAAAATAACACCAGCCTATTCAATCTTTTCTCATAGCTTAAATTCTCCAATCCTGATAACATTCTCCTAATTCTCCTCTGTTCTGTACTCTAGTGCAATCACATCTTTCCTGTATTATGAGCAGGACTGTACACCACTTGTGACCTAGCTAGTGTTTTCTATAGCTCCAACATAACTTGTAGCATTACTTGTGGCCTTTTTGAAAATATATTCATTGTACAGTAAGAATGTTCTGACTGCAACTTGAGCAGAACCTGAACTTTTCCAATTTGCTGTTAAGTATTCTGAGCTTTCATTTGGTTCCCTATCCTATTACAGCACTAAACACACACACAACTTGTTTTGTCTTCAGTTCATGATCTTTTTTAAATTTTGCAGATCTAGTGTAAGGCATTGCCTCATTTTGGCTTTGGCCATTCAATTTGAGGTGTGTTGCTGTATAAATGGGGTTCCAAAGTGCTACAGATTTTAAACCAACGCAGGAATCTTTTTGTGCTAATTCCAAGATGAATAGTGTGCTTTAGAAATGATGGATTCTCTCATTGTATTCTTCAATCCTAACTTGATCCAATTTGATGCTAGGATCTCAGGTGGCTGTTTGGGTTTAAACACCTTTGTAAGTAGAACCTTTTTTTAAAGTGAATGTTTTTTTTTAAACTTTTTAAGTTCCACTTTTTAAAAAAAAAATAGAAAAAATATGTTTTAAAAATCTGATGAATCAAACCCTCATCACCTCTAGAGTGTTGGCTTCAAGTTTGATCTGGGCTACTACTTTGGAGGCTGCTGTGACATGGTTAGTAATGTTATCTAACATTGTTTCTAAGAACCATTTTATTTTGGAACTTTATGTTAATCCTGTATTGGACAAATTCCCATTGATAGTTCTGAAAGTTTATCCAGTAACTAGATGAACCACATCTACCAGAAAGGTCCTAGATTAGATCCCTCATCTGAATTGAATTTTGTAAGTTTGGCCGGGGCAATGGTAAAAGAGCTACAATTGGCCAACATGTTTCCTTCATTAAGGGGGAAAAGATCAACCAAGGTTCTTGTTTCTAAATATTATCTAGTGACTCCTGCTGGAAGTAAGTGTGTAGAATTTGGGTGAGGACAGGGTGGGTTCCTAGAAGGCGTGTTAAAGCTGAACATAAATACAGATTTATCTTATTGTATCAATGCATCACAAACATACAGTAGGTTAAATGACCTGAGAGAATAGTTCAATTTTGTGTATAATGTGGAATACCTCATTAATAATAGGTGGACAAGTCCCCTGGACCTGATGGCTTACATCCTAGGTCTTTAAAAGAAGTGGATGCATTGGTTGTAATCTACCAAAATTCCCTGGATTCTGGGGCAGTCCCAGCAGATTGAAAACCACAAATGTAACGCCCCTATTTTTTTTTTTAAAAGGAGACAGACAAAAAGCAGGAAACTATAGACCAGTTAGCCTAACATCCGTTGTTGGGAAAATGCTGGAGTCCATTATTAAGGAAGCAGTAGCGGGACTTCTGGAAAAGCATAATTAAATCAAGCAGAGTCAGCATGGTTTTATGAAGGGGAAATCATGTTTGACAAATTTGCTGGAGTTCTTTGAGAATTTAACAAGCAGGGTGGATAAGGGAACCAGTGGATGTATTTGGATTTCCAGAAGGCACTCGATAAGGTGCCACAAGAGGTTACTGCACAAGAAAAAAGCTCACCGGGTTGGGGTAATATATTAGCATGGATAGAGGATTGGCTAACTAACAGAAAACAGAGTCTGGATAAATGGGTCATTTTACAGTTGGCAAACGGTGACTAGTGAGGTGCCGCAGGGATTGGTGCTGGGGTCCTCAACTATTTCCAATCTATATTAACAACTTGGATGAAGGGACCGAGTGTAACGTAGCCAGGTTTGCTGCTGATACAAAGATGGGTGGGAAAGCATTGTGAGGAGGACACACACAATCTGCAAAGGGATATAGACAGGCTAAGTTGTTAATATGGATTCTTTTTCCTTCAATCTGTTTCAGCGAATACACTGACACGAACACCTTGCCTTTACTGTAAAGGACCTTTATTGAAGATTCTCCGGCCGGGACTTGTCAAGACAAAGGGACACTCTCAATCAGAGCCTGTTTACCTTCCCCTGGACAAGCCCCTTTTCAGTGCGACACAACAACAGTTACACATTTTCAAAACAGAACACATTTGATTAGCACTTGGTCTATCCAATCTCTTTCTGCCTACCCCCTGAGTATGTCCAATGGCAGGCAAGAAAGTCTCCCAATTAGGGCTGGTGTCAGGTTAGTTATAGCTTTGTTACACTGTCTTTCCTCATCAGTAAAAGCTATTACTTTTCCCCTCCTATCTAGGATTGCTTGCTTTCTTTATGCTGCCTTGTGTCTTATGACCTGTGTCTAATCTCAACTTGAACTCTTGGTAACCCCTTTTTTTCTGTCGATTCTGCAGTTGTCTGCATCTTGACATTTCTTTAGCTATTTTCCCATGAGTCCCTATCTTCATCCTTTTGCCACATTCTTTATCCATCTACCACATTCGCAACCCTTCTTTACACATTCTCAAAGTAAGTGGGCAAAAATTTGGCAGATGGAATATGATGTGGGATAATGTGAGGTTATCCACTTTTTGGCAGAGAAAATAGAAAAGCAACATAATTTAAATGGAGAAAAATTGCAAATTGCAAAGTGCTGCAGTGCAGAGGGACCTGGGGATCCTTGTGCATGAAACACAATGGGCTCAATTTTACCCAAGCCCATTTTCTGGCATATTGCCAGAGTTGTGCTGCTTATTTAGGTATAGAAATGCGCAAGAAGAACTTCTCAAGTTTCCCCTATGTTTGTGCTATAATCTGAAGCCACACAGCATGGCCAGTTGCCTTTGGGGGGGTGGGGGGCCTGCGGTCTGCGCTGGAAAAAGGAGCCGGGCCTTCTCCGTATGCGCGGTGGGAAAAAAACTGCCGTTCTTGATGTCGCTGAAAGGTTGCGCAGTAGAGCTCCAAGTTGGCAATCGAGTGAGGTGTCTTCCTGGTCTGTGGCCCCCAAATGAATGCCGGTCAGTTTTCTCCCCTGCCAAGCCTCTCCGGTCCCCAGTGAGTGCCGGTCCAGGTCCGCTCAGCTTCCTACCCCTAGCCCAGGCCGAATGGCCTCCGATTTACTTACTGGCCTAGGTGGCTGGTTCCTCCCCCTTTTGAGGAAAAAAAACTTACCTAAAAAAAACATAACTAACTGAGTTACGCTGGTGCAAATTGACTGGGGAAACTGGGGATTTTTAACTTTAGACCAGAAAAAGAAGCCTGCTCCAAAAAAACCAGCGCAAATACTGGGGAAAATTGAGTCTAAAGTTAGTCTGTAGGTAGAGCAAGTAATCAAGAAGACAAATGAAATGTTGCCTTTTATGGCAAGGGGGATAGAGTATAAAAGCAGAGAAGTCCTGCAACAACTGTACATGGTATTGATGAGACCACACCTAGAGTACTGTGTACAGTTTTGGTCTCCGTATTTAAGGAAGGATATATTTGCATTGGAGGTTGTTCAGGGAAGGTTCACGAGATTGTTTCCGGGGGAGGGGGGAGGGAAAGAGACAAAACAGGGAATTATAGACCAGTCAGCCTGACATCGGTGGTGGGGCAAATGTTGGAATAAATTAAAGATGTAATAGCAGCGCATTTGGAAAGCAGTGACCGGATCGGTCCAAGTCAGCATGGATTTATGAAAGGGAAATCATGCTTGACAAATCTTCTAGAATTTTTTTGAGGCTGTAACTAGTAGAGTGGATAAGGGGAGCCAGTGGATGTGGTGTATTTAGACTTTCAAAAGGCTTTTGACAAAGTCCCACACGAGATTAGTGTGCAAAGTTAAAGCGCATGGTATTGGGGGTAATGTACTGACGTGGATAGAGAACTGGTTGGCAGACAGGAAGCAGAGTAGGAATAAACGGGTCCTTTTCAGAATTGCAGGCAGTGACTAGTGGGATACCGTAAGGTTCAGTGCTGGGACCCCAGCTATTTACAATATACATCAATGATTTAGATGAAGGAATTTAATGTAATATCTCCAAGTTTTCAGATGACACTAAGCTGGGTGGCAGTGTGAGCTGTGAGGAGCATTCTAAAAAGTTGCAGGGTGACTTGGACAGATTAGGTGAGTGGACAAATACATGGCAGATGCGGTATAATGTAGATAAACGTGAGGTTATCCACTTTGGTGGTTAAAAACAGGAAGGCAGATTATTATCTGAATGGTGACAGATTAGTAAAAGGGGAGATGCAACGAGACCTGGGCGTCATGGTACATCAGTCATTGAAAGTTGGCATATAGGTACAGTAGGCGGTGAAGAATGTAAATGGCATGTTGGCCTTCATAGTGAGAGGATTTGAGTATAGCAGCAGGGAGGTCTTACTGCAGTTGTACAGGGCCTTGGTGAGGCCACACCTTGAATATTGTGTACAGTTTTGGTCTCCTAATCTGAGGAGGGACATTCTTGCTATTGAGGGAGTGCAGTGAAGGTTCACCAGGCTGATTCCCGGGATGACTGGACTGACATATGAAGAAAGACTAGATCGACTAGGCTTGTATTCACTGGCATTTAGAAGAATGAGAGGGGATCTCAGAGAAACGTATAAAATTCTGACAGGATTGGACAGGTTAGCTGCAGGACAAATGTTCCTGATATTGGGAAAGTCCAGCACCAGTGGTCACAGTCTAAGGATAAGGGGTAAGCCATTTAGGACCGAGATGAGGAGAAACTTCTTCACTCAGAGTTGTGAACATGTGGAATTCTCTACCACAAAGTTGTTGAGGCCAGTTCGTTAGATATATTCAAAAGGGAGTTAGATGTGCCATTTACAGCTAAAGGGATCAAGGGGTATGGAGAGAAAGCAGGAATAGGGTACATGATCAGCCATGATATTGAATGGTGGTACAGGCTCGATGGGCTGAATGGCCTACTCCACCTATTTTCTATGTTTCGATGATCTCATGTTCATATAATACCACATTAGGCAGTTGAAATTTTAGATCAAATTTGAAGTCTTTTAGTAAGTACCAAGTTTCATTCTACTGAAACTACTTTCTGAATACTACATTGCTCTGTACTAACTGTGGAATGTAAGCTACCCAAAACATTTTTTATAGGTTCCACTCCAAGGTTCATGAGAATAACATTCTTGAGACTGGCTTTTGTGCTGGCTTGTCTGTCAATTCAGCATGTAATCTTTGCTCCAGCAACAACCTGTACTACGATCTGAAATTAATGTTTTCTTGCCCTTTTTAGGTCCATTTCATCATGGATAGTGAGGAAAACCCAGAACTAGCAACTGCAGAAGAAAAAGTTGTGTATTGGAGAGACCTGGCTCTGAAATACAAGAGAAGGTTGGTACTGGTTGCATTTATATATACCTGTCTCAATTGTTACACTGTACATAGAAACTTTGGCCCCAAGTTTCGCCATGATTTGCTCCTGATTTTTAGGAGCAACTGGTGTAGAACGGAGTATCTTAGAAATTGGAATTCTCGCCATTTAGTTTGCTCCAGTTCTAGTCAGTTAGAACAGTTTCACTTTGGAACAGAATTTTTTTTCAAAAGGGGGCGTGTCCGGTCACTTGTGCCTGTTTTCAAAGTTTTGTCAGTGAAAACTTACTCCAAACTAACTTAGAATGGAGTAAGTGAAGATTTTTGTACGCTCGAAAAAACCTTGTCTACACTTTAGAAAATCAGGCGTAGGTTACAAATTGGGCGTAGGGAACGAGGTGGGGGGGGTGGAGGGGGGAAGGGAAGTCATTAAATTCTACAATCAATCTTTAGTTATACTTATACAAATATTATACAAATAAATCAAACCTGAATAAAAATGTATAAGCAAAGAAAATATTAAATAAACCATCTTCCTACCTGTGTGAAACAGCAGCAGCATTCGAGCTGCTGTGCTTCAGGCAGGCCTTTCATGTTGGAGACAGGCAGGGGTGTGGCGTCAGTGTCTCGACAGCAGTGGTAGGCGGGAAGCAGCCTTCGAGCTGAGCTGCAGTGCTTGAGGCAGGCCTTCATTCCCCGCGAAGATGCAGCACCCGGATGGACTTGAGGCCATTCGGCCATGAGATAGCAGCGGCATCAGTGGCTGGCCGGGAGCCGAAGAATGAACACAGGACACACGCAGCTGATTAAGATTCTTTAGGCCATTCGGCCATGCTTATGGGGCGGCGTCAGTGGGTCCAAGAAACAAATCTTCACTTTTTCTGCAGTCCTTTTAAAAATGGCCAAGTGCCAATGTTTGTTTGAGACTGCGCAGGGTTGCTGGCACCACGAAGGCTAATTTAAATTGTACCCGCCCCCTGCTACTTAGAAAATTGACTCGAGTGTTAGGCTCTGCCCCCGTTGCGAAGAGCGCGCCACGCCAAGCAGACATCGAGCTCATAATCGGACTTTTTTTTTTTTTTAAGGGCAGTTTTCGGCGCGAAAAACAGGCGCCCAGCTCGGAGGTGTGCCGTTTTCGCCGCGGAACGAAACTTGGGGCCAATGAAACTAGGTGCAGGAGCAGGCCATTCGGCTCTTCGAGCCTGCACTGCCATTCAATAAGATCATGGCTGATCATTCAGCCTCAGTACCCCTTTCCTGCTTTCTCTCCATACCCCTTGATCCCTTTGACCGTAAGGGCCATATCTAACTCCCTTTAGAATATATCTAACAAACTGGCCTCAATAACTTTCTGCGATAAGAGAATTCCACAAGTTAACCATTCTGAGTGAAGAAGTTTCTCCTCATCTTGGTCCTAAATGGCTTACCCCTTATTCTTAGACTGTGACCCTTGGTTCTGGAACTCCCCAGCAACGGGAACATTCTTCCTGCCTCTAACCTGTCCAATCCCATCAGAATTTTATATGTTTCTATGAGATCCCCTCTCATTCTTCTAAACTCCAGTGGATACAAGCCCAGTTGATCCAGTCTCTCCTCATGTCAGTCCTGCCATCCTGGGAATCAATCTGGTGAACCTTCATTGTCCTCCCTCAATAGTAAGAACGTCCTTCTCCTTAGGAGACCAAAACTGAACACAATATTCCAGGTGTGGCCTTAACAAGGCTTTGTACAACTGCAGTAAGACCGCCCTGCTCCTATATTCAAAAATCCTCTAGCTATGAAGGCCAACATGCCATTTGCTGCCTTCACCGCCTGCTGTACCTGCATGCCAAACTTCAATGACTGATGTACCATGACATCCAGGTCTTGCTGCACCTCCCCTTTTCCTAATCTGTCACCATTCAGATATTCTGTCTTTCTGTTTTTGCCACCAAAGTGGATAACCTCATTTATCCACATTATACTGCATCTGCCATGCATTTTCTCACTCACCTAACCTGTCCAAGTCACCCTGCAGCCTCTTCGCATCCTCCTCACAGCTTACACTGCCACCCAGCTTAGTGTCATCAGCAAACTTGGAGATATTACATTCAATTCCTGCATCTAAATCATTGTTATATATTGTAAATAGCTGGGGTCCCAGCACTGAACCCTGCAGCACCCCACTGGTCACTGCCTGCCATTCTGAAAAGGACCTGTTTATTCCGACTTTCTGCTTCCTGTCTGCCAACCAGTTCTCTATCCACGTCAGTACATTACCCCCAATACCATGTGCTTTAATTTTGCACATTAATCTCTTGTGTGGGACCTTGTCAAAAGCCTTTTGAAAGTCCAAATACACCACAACCACTGGTTCTCCCCAGTCCACTCTACCAGTTACATCCTCAAAAAATTCTAGAAGATTTGTCAAGCATGATTTCCCTTTCATAAATCCATGCTGACTTGGACCAATCCTGTCACTGCTTTCCAAATGCGCTGCTAGTTCATCTTTAATAATTGATTCCAACATTTTCCCAATTACTGATGTCAGGCTAACCAGTCTATAATTCCCCATTTTTTTCTCTCCCTCCTTTCTTAAAAAGTGATGTTACATTCGCTACCCTCCAGTCCATAGGAACTGATCCAGAATCGATAGAATGTTGGAAAATGATCACCAATGCATCCACTATTTCTAGGGCCACTTCCTTAAGTACTCTGGAATGCAGACTATCAGGCCCTGGGGATTTATCGGCCTTCAATCCCATCAATTTCCCTAACACAATTTCCTGACTAATAAGGATTTCCTTCAGTTCCTCCTTTTTTGCTAGCACCTCAGTCCCCTAGTATTTCCAGAAGGTTATATTTGTGTCTTCCTTAGTGAAGACCGATCTGAAGTATTTGTTCAACTGGTCTGTCATTTCTTTGTTCCCTATTATATAATTCAGGCCAGTGAAATTCTTCTTTGCTGGCTTGAATGCATCTTCCCAACAGGTCAGTTGTGATGCATTTTGGGGCTAAGAAAGTTGTTTTCTGGACTCGCTGAACCATACTGGAAACTTTTAAAGATGTCTCCTCCAGTACTTTTGTAGCAGTTATTGAGGGAAAAGTTAAAGAACTTTAAATCTAGACTGTGTGTGCCACTTTTCAGATTTATTTGTTGAAAGATTTGGAAAAAGACTTGAATTTATGTAGCGCCTTTCTCGACCATCAGATGTCTCAAAGCGCTTTACAGCTAATGAAGTACTTTTGGAACATAGTCACTGTTGTAAATGTAGGAAGTAATATGTGGAGGCACAGATCGATGGCGGTTCCTTTTACCTGCATTAACATTAAATAGCCTCTGGGCCAATCATGCTCTCGTGTGCTTTTGGGAAAGGAAAAGTGTTGATTTTGGTTTCGTGTTTACTGTGTCTAGATGTTACTTTTCTGTATTATTGGCGAGTCTCATTTCAATGCTCTGCAAATGATTCTCAAATACAGTTCTATTATTCCCACTTCATATTCACCAGTAACAATTGGTGTTGAATCAAGCAAGAAACTTCCATTCACATGCATGTATGTGTGTATATGTATTTCAGTGTAAATGTGTCTCTGCAGGGTATATGTGTGTGGCTGAGTGAATCTGAGTGTCTGTGGATGCATATGTGGAGATGCTTGTGTATGTGTTTTGTATTGTGTCTCTGTGCATGTTCATATGCACGTCAGCTTTTTGGATATTCCTAAGGTCTTTATACCCAGTGCAGGGAAAGGAAATAACGTTTAATATAATTGACAGGTTTCTAATTGCCTCGTCTGAGATTGTCCATTGTTAAACCACAGCTGTCAATCCCCCGCATTTGCAACAGACATCAGCTTTTTGACCCTCGTCAATGCAGTTCGCATGGGTACTTGGAAAAAGACTTGCATTTATATAGCGCCTTTCACGACCACCGGACGTACATGAATGCTTTACAGCAATTAAGTATTTTTGAATTGTAGTCACTGTTGTAATGTAGGAAACACAGCAGCCAGTTTTCGCACAGCAATATAATGAGCACATAATCTGTTTTCGTGATGTTGATTTAAGGGATAAATATTGACCAGGATACTGGGGGTAACTCCCCTGCTCTTCTTTGAAATATTACCATGGGATCTTTTACATCCACCTGAGAGAGCAGACGGGACCTCTGTTTAACATCTCATCCAAAAGATGGCACCTGCACCAATGCAAGTCAGCACTGCACTGGAGTGTCAGCCTAGATTTTTGAGCTCCAGTCTCTAGAGTGGGACTTGAGTTTACAACCTTCGGACTCCCAACTGAGCCACGGCTGACAGGGTACTCGGGAAAACAGCAGATTTGGGAATGGTTAAAATCTGGTAACTGACAGGTGAAACTTGACATGCTTTTGTCTACGAGTGAAAACTAGATAGAGACCAAACTTGGAGAAACCAACTGGGAGTCACACGTTTTGGTGAAGAACAGACGTGATTGAAGTTAGTAGTGCCATAAAGATGTTTACTTAATAGGATCTACACTGCAGGTGCCGATTTAAAAATTGGAACCTTTCTTCCTGTGGGAGACTTCGGAGTCCTGCAGAATAGGTAGACAAACTGTGCGCTCTACCTGGAACATGGCAAGCGAACCCCAGGTGGGCAGAGGAAATGTTTTAAGGACACCCTCCAAGCCTCCATGATAAAGTGCAACATCCCCATCGACACCTGGGAATTCATGGCAAAAGACCACCCTAACTGGAGGAAGAGCATCTGGGAGGGCACTGAGCACCTCGAATCTCGTCGCCGAGAACATGCAGAAAACTAGCGCAGGAAATGGAAGGAGCATGTGGCAAACCAGACTCTCCACCCTTTCCTTCAGTGACTGTCTGTCCCACCTGTGACAGAGATTGTAATTCCTGTATTAGACTGAACTCTGAGTGGAAGCAAATCTTCCTCGATTTCGAGGGACTGCCTATGATGATGCAGTCTCGTAGACAGTTTAAGTTAGCGGTGCATGGTCATACGCAAGCACTTTTCATCAGTAGGTGCATCACTGCGTTGACTACTGAAGCTGTAGGTTGAAGTTTTGTATGTGGTCTACAGACTTACAATATGTGCCTTTATGATCCAGGCATACAAATTACATAGGGGCCTTTCTACTCCTGTGATTTTGTTGTGGAGGTGATTGTTATGTATGCAACCCTATGTAACCAGTATCATACCCCCACCAGAGGGTGTACCTGTTGGAGTCCCAGGCTTCCCATGCTGTACCAACACTCGAGTTAGAATAAAGGAGCTAAGATCACACTTTTATGTCTACAGTACTCAGTTACATTACCTTATTATGAACATAACTGACGACGAGATAACGAACCATCACGTGGAAATGCACAGAACTGTTGGTATCCTGGAGAAATTCTCAGAAGGGAACGATTGGGAGGCCTTCATGGAGCGACTTGACCAATACTTTGTGACCAACGAGCTGGAAGGGGATGAGAACGCTGCCAAATGAAGGGCGATCCTCCTCACCGTCTGTGGGGCAACAACCTATGGCCTCATGAAGAATCTTCTAGCTCCGGTGCAACCAACAACCAAATCGTATGAAGAGCTGTGTACATTGGTCCGGGAGCACCTAAATCCAAAGGAAAGCGTTCTGATGGCAAGGTATCGATTTTACACGTCAACGGTCTGAAGGCCAGGAAATGGCGAGCTACGTCGCCGAACTAAGGCGCCTTGCGGGACATTGCGAATTCGATGGACTCCTTGAGCAAATGCTAATAGACTTCTTTGAGCTTGGCGTTGGCCATGAGGTTATCATTCGCACTGACTGTTGAAACACCGACCCCAAGCAAAGCCATAATGATAGCCCAGGCATTTATGTCCACCAGCGAGAACACCAAACAAGTTTTGCAGCATAGAGGTTTCGGCAAGTACTGTACACAAAGTAACATTGTTTTCAGGCAGGAATGCATATGGCAGAACGCACTTGCCTGCAGCTGCATGACCTCAGATGACCCAGAGTCAGCCATCAAACATTAATGCAAGGCAGTTAACGCCTTGATGCCGCGGAGGTGATCATCGAGCCCATCATTGCCACTTCAAACACTGTGCAAAGGCTGTGGAACAATGGGACACCTCCAGCGAATGTGCAGACGAGCTGCAAATCACCATGTTGCAGAGGAAGATCGATCTATGGCGGATCAGGCTGAACTAGAGACTCGAACCAAGGAGGCAAGTGTATGGGGTACACACCTTGACCACGAAATGTCCACCGATCATGCTAAAAAGTTGAAGTGGACGGAATTCCAGTATCCATGGAACTGGACACTGATGCGAGTCAAATCTATCGTGAGCAAAAATGCCTTCGACAGGCTGTGGTGCAACAAGGCACACAGGTCCAAGCTTAAACCCATTCATACCCTGTAATTGGCAGCGCAGCAGTAAAAGTCTCCTATGATGGAGCAGTGCACGAACTACCACTATGGATTGTACCAGGAGATGGCCCCACACTGTTCGGCAGAAGCTGGTTCGGAAAAATCCGCTGGAACTGGGACGACATCAGAGCGCGCTCATCCGTCAACGATGCTTCATGCACCCAGATTCTGAGCAAGTTTCCATCATTGTTTGAACCAGGCATCGGAAGTTTCTCTGGAGCGAAGGTGCAGATCCACTTTGTTCCCGGTACACGACCCATTCACCACAAGACACAGGCGGGGCCATATATGATGTGAAAGTGGAAATCGAGCTGGACCGGCTGCAGCGAGAAGGCATCATCGCGCCAGTGGAATTCAACGAGTGGGCTAGTCCGATTGTTCCAGTCGTCAAAGATGATGGCACGGTCAGAATTTGTGGGGATTATAAAGTAACGATTAACTGTTTTTCGCTACAGGACCAGTACCCGCTATCCAAGGCAGATGACCTATTTGTGACTCTGGTTGGAGGAAAGACATTCACCAACTTGGACCTGACCGACCTACATGACGCAGGAGCTGGCGCAATCTTTGAAAGGCCTCACCTGCATCAACACGCGCACAGGTCTGATCATCTGCAATAGATGCCCGTTTGGGATTCGATCGGCCGCGGCTGTTTTTCAAAGGAACATGGAGAGCCTGCTAAAGTCGGTTCCGTGCACCGCGGTTTTCCAGGGCGACATAATGATCACTGGTCGGGACACCATCGAACAGTTGAAGAACCTGGAAGAGGTTCTAAGTCGGCTAGATCGCGTGGGACTCGGGTTGTGTTTTCCTGGCGCCAGAGGTGGCATTCTTTGGGAGAAGAATCGTGGCCGATGGCATCAGACCCACCGATGCCAAGACGGAGGCCATCAAGAACTCGCCGAGACCACACAACGTGACAGAACTGTGGTCTTTACTGGGACTCTTCAACTATTTTGGTAATTTCCTACCCGGGTTAAGAACCCCTACATGTGCTGCTACGCAAGGGAGATGACTGGATATGGGGAAAATCACAAGAGGCTGCTTTTGAGAAGTCAGAAATCTTATGTTCCAACAAACTGCTTGTTCTGTATAACACACGTAAAGGTTTAGTGCTAGCATGCGATGCGTCTTCATACAGGGTCGGGTGTGTGTTACAACGAGCAAACTAATCGAGAACATTGCAACTGGTCGCCTATGCGTCCAGGAGTTTGTCCAAGGGCAAAAGGGCCTACAACGTGATTGAAAAAGAAGCTCTGGTATGTATTTACGGGGTGAAAAAATTGCAGCAGTATCTGTTTGGTCTTAAGTTTGAGTTAGAAACTGACCATAAGCCGCTCATATCGCTATTCTCAGGGCAAAGGGATTAATACCAATGCCTCTGCCCGCATCCAAAGATGGGTGCTTACGCTGTCTACATATAACTATGTAATCCGCCACAGACCAGACACACACAACTGCACTGATGCTCTGTCGGCTACCATTGCCCACCACCATGCTCTTGGTGATGGATGCATTTGAAAATGAAAAGTCACCCGTTACGGCCCGCCAGATCAGGCTCAGGACCTGGACCAGCCAGGCAGGATCCTTTACTGTCCCTTGTTTTTTTTTTTAAAAAGTGTGTCCTCCATGGGAGCTGGTCCAGCGTCCTAGCAGAGATACTTGAAGAGATCAAGCCGTTCCAGCGACGCAAAGACGAAATGTCCATACAGGCGGACTGTCTTTTTTGTGGAGCAATCGTGTGGTTTTGCCTAAGAAAGGCAGGGAAACGTTCATAAGCAACCTACACAGTACCCACCCAGGCATAGTAATGAAAGCTATAGCCAGATCCCATGTGTGGTGGCCCGGCATCAACTCAGATTTGGAGTGATGCGAGCGACAATGCAACACTTGCGCTCAAATGTTTTTGGTTGTTGATGCTTATTCAAAATGGATTTAGTGTGTAATAATGTCTGTAAGCACGTCCACTGCCACCATCGAAAGCCTGCAAGCCATGTTTGCCACGCACGGCCTGCCTGATGTCCTTGTCAGCGACAATGGGCCGTGCTTCACCAGTGTCATCCAACGGCCAGGCAGAACGAGCAGTCCAAACCATCAAGCAAAGCTTGGAACGTGTGTTGGGAGGTTCTCTGAAGACCCGCCTGTCCCGAGTCCTGCTCAGCTACCGCACCAGACCCCACTCGTTCATCGGGCTTCCCCCAGCCGAGCTCATGAAAAGGGCGCTCAAAACAAGACTCTCTTGTCCACCCTGATCTCCATGACCATGTCGAGGACAGGTGGCATCAATAAAGCATGTATCATTGTGCAAACTTGTCACCAGATATTGAAGTCAATGACCCTGTATTTGTATTCAACTATGGACATGGTCCCAAATGGCTTGCTGGCACTGTCATAGCCAAAGAAGGGGAGTAGGGTGTTTCAGGTCAAACTTGCTAATGGACTAACTGCAGAAAGCATTTGGACCAAACCAAACTGCGATTCACAGCCACGAGCAACCCGAAGAGGACACCACCAACTTGACCCTCCAACACACACGCGCAAGTGACAACCCGACATCATGGTTGACCACAAAGCTGAACTCGCCATGATAAAGGAGCTAAGGTCATACTTATGTCTACAGTACTCAATTACATTACCTTATTATGAACATAACAGTGATAATGTGTGTGAAGTTTAAACCTTCCTTGTTGACTTTCTGGTGCGATTTGTCCTAGCTTGCTTGCTTGGAGTAATGTTGATTGGTGCCTTGAGCATATTAAGTGCTGTGGATGTGGAATGTTCAGGGCAATTTTGTTACATCTGAGTTATCGGCTTCTGTTGCAAGTCTGCTTGCTGGCTTTGAGTGGGCTGTTGTGAATACTTACTGCTATTGCAGCTGTATCACATCCAAAGTATTTTGTTCTGTCTTCATGAGCTTCAAAACTCCAGTTAGCAAATGTAACCGCTTCAATTTTCACAGAAAAACAGACTGAATTGTGATCCCAAAACACTAAATTTAAAAAGAAATCCAGTGATAATTAAATAAATGTAACTTATTCAGTTGCCTTGATAGTGGCATTTGCTGTAGGCCATTTTCCAAAGCTGTTTTTCAGTTGTACATTCGTTCCTGTTTATTTGCAACTCGCTTAATTGCAATTCCCATTTTAAAGTAACCAAGAGTCCTGTTTTCTCCCTATACTTCTAATTGTGAAAAGTTAATTTTATTGAAATTCCTGCTTGTATGCATCTCTAACGAGAATTGTCACCATTGAATCTGAGGCTTTCATCTCCATCAGATTGGGTTCAACAGTCAACGTGCCAAAGTACCGGTTTGACCTGTTTTCCACCTTATTGTTAGTGTTGTGTGAGTGAGGGAGGAACGGTAGTTGAACTTCCAGATGGTTGAACAAAATCGTGACATGTCTCTACGTGTGCAAGTGGATGTTTTGAATAGTTTGAAGGAATTGAGCAGTCAAAAGCTAGTCACGTGGAAGCATGGCATTAAAAGTGGACATCTTGGAAGGACTGGGAAAGAAATGAAAACCAGAATAGGAAATAAAGTGTAAAAGTATGATAGCCGATGGGATTCCCAGCTGTTTGAGTTGGAATTCGATCTTTTTGTTTCAGTGGATGATGACCTTGACATCTGCAGAAAGGTGACTGATTCAGAAATGTTTTTTTTCTCTAAAGATCTCTGAAGCGGAGATGGCACAAGAAGTAAATAATGTGCTAGAGCAGGAAATTCCCAAAGTTAGCGAGGTAGATTTTGCACTGTGCGTTCCACCTTAATTCGAGTCAAAAGATAGTGAAATGTTTGAATTTTATGACGACTTCTTAGGCAGTCCCTTGAATCGAGGATGACTTCCACGCCAAAAAGGAATGAGTTTGAGTTCACAGGTGTTTCAATGAAGGACCTAATATTCCAGGACCCGAACTGCATATTGAAGGGTGGAACATGCCTGTGCATGGATTTTTTTTAAGTGGTGGCCATTGCACACGAGCCACCACGCTGGCTTGACGGAGCTAGGTCTTAGTCCAGTGGCAAGGATTAACCAAGATGACTGGAGACCAGCTCTGCTGCACGGACCTAGGACGCGCACACGTCGCAGTGTGGGTTGGGCCATGCTGCCCCTGGGCCCACGCCTCTCCTAGGCCCCGATCATGTTGCTCTATAATCTCTCGCCGCTCCTGCTTTACCTGCCACGCTCCAATCAGTAACCTGGACCATGATGTCCAATCCAGTTGCCCTTGTCACTGCCGTCGCCCTCCTGCACTAGCACGCACCGCTCCCTGGAACGGTATGCTCCTTTTAAGACCCCGACCTGCCGCAGATGTTCCCTCATAAGTCGGGGCTGCCACGCTGAATTTTATGTACTGGATGGGGAACTACGGAGGTTGTTTCCGCTCTATACCAAAAAACCCCATTTTTCTGTGATTCTGTGTTGTATTTAATTTTTAAGATATGATATCATCCCCCCCCCCCCCAGGGCACTAAGATGTGGTATGAAATTTCGGCAAATAAAGGTTAAACATAAGAACACAAGAATTGGGAGCAGGAGTAGGCCATTCGGCCCCTCGAACCTGCTCCGCCATTCAATATGACTTATCTTCTACCTCAACTCCACTTTCTTGCATTTATCCCTTGATTCTATTAATATTCAAATGTTGCTGTGCACGAGCCCTGCTTTGAGTTTTGTTCCTTCTGACTCTTTAGAAATTCCCATTTGCGAGGTTGTCCCACGCGGGTTCTGCTGTACTTTTTTGTTGTCAGATTTTTTGAAGCCATTTGTCAGATTTTTTTTTGTTTTCTAGGGTTGGCATGTTTGAGTATGTTCACAAGACAATAATGTGGAGATAACCTTTTAAACCCTGTTTTGAATCATTGGTCTAACAATAACAACCGTGGCTATCTAGGGAAATCAGGGATAGTATTAAAGCCAAGGAAGTGGCATACAAATTGGCCAGAAATAGCAGCGAACCTGGGGACTGGGAGAAATTTAGAACTCTGCAGAGGAGCACAAAGGGTTTGATTAGGGCAGGGAAAATGAAGTACGAGAAGAAGCTTGCAGGGAACATTAAGGCGGATTGCAAAAGTTTCTATAGGTATGTAGAGAGAAAAAGGTTAGTAAAGACAAACTTGGGTCCCCTGCAATCAGAATCAGGGGAAGTCATAACGGGGAACAAAGAAATGGCAGACCAATTGAACAAGTACTTTGGTTCAGTATTCACTAAGGAGGACACAAACAACCTTCCGGATATAAAAGGGGTCAGAGGGTCTAGTAAGGAGGAGGAACTGAGGGAAATCTTTATTAGTCGGGAAATTGTGTTGGGGAAATTGATGGGATTGAAGGCCGATAAATCCCCAGGGCCTGATGGACTGCATCCCAGAGTACTGAAGGAGGTGGCCTTGGAAATAGCTGATGCATTGACAGTCATTTTCCAACATTCCATTGACTCTGGATCAGTTCCTATCGAGTGGAGGGTAGCCAATGTAACCCCACTTTTTAAAAAAGGAGGGAGAGAGAAAACAGGGAATTATAGACCGGTCAGCCTGACCTCAGTAGTGGGTAAAATGATGGAATCAATTATTAAGGATGTCATAGCAGCGCATTTGGAAAATGGTGACATGATAGGTCCAAGTCAGCATGGATTTGTGAAAGGGAGATCATGACAAATCTTCTGGAATTTTTTGAGTATGTTTCCAGTAAAGTGGACAAAGGAGAACCAGTTGATGTGGTATATTTGGACTTTCAGAAGGCTTTCGACAAGGTCCCACACAGGAGATTAATGTGCAAAGTTAAAGCACATGGGATTGGGCAATTCACTAAATATATTCAAAAGGGAGTTAGATAAAGTCCTTACTACTCGGGGGATCAAGGGGTATGGCGTGAAAGCAGGAAGGGTTACTGAAGTTTCATGTTCAGCCATGAACTCATTGAATGGCGGTGCAGGCTAGAAGGGCTGAATGGCCTGCTCCTATTTTTTATGTTTCTATTAACATGATCTTTGTCTCAGTGAACCATTCTCCAACCTACAGTGTTTAGTAAAATATGTACTGGTGGAGTTGAGCATTTGATTCTATTTTTGGCAAGATGTGTTTTTCCTGCCGACTGGTGCATAGAATCTCTTGTGATCAAATCACATGCTTTAAGTAGGAATGATATCCATTCTTCTTTTACTGCACATTACATGGAAATGCTATATTTTGTCAGTGTTGAATCAATGTGCATTTATGAAAAAAAAAGTTCAAACTTCTAAAGCTGCTTATCCTGCATAATGTACATTTTGTGATTGAACTGACAAAATTATGCTGCAGAATTTGCTGTGACTTCAGAATACTCCTCTTAGCTACAGTCCCAAAAGCTACGGTGCTGCCATGTATGTATTTATTCTTTTGTTTAATTGTGACTATCGCTTGACTGCTTCTACAACAGGATGGTTTTGTTAACCAATTTTGCTGTTTTTTTAAAAAAAAAAAAACTCTCAATTAATTCACTGCCGAAATGGTGGGTAAGATCTCACCACCGTCACACTTGATATCCAGCTACTTTTGCATTGTGCAAAACCCAACTAGTATCCCTGAATCCGATGCTTGGGTCTCCTAGCCAGCTGTAAGCGAATGTAAAGCTGTCAGACTTGCTCGGCCAGCTGCCAGGAAGAGGCATTTTTAGACGAGTGCATGTGATACTGTTTTTCAAGGCCAACAAGCTTGGAGTAATTTCCACAAAGTTTCAAAATAAACAGTTCTGCAATAACACTATAGAACTATTAATCAATTAGTTAGTGCTATAGCTGTTTTGTGAAAATGTTGGTCTGGACAGTAAGTGGATTCTACTGGGTGTTCTCTTTGTCAACACAAGTTGAAAGAAAGCATAAGCTACCAAAAGGACTTTGTAGTATTTAATGTAAGAAGCTAACTGTGAGATAAAGCATTATCTGGTACTGTCCCCCTCTCTCTCAAATCTGCCATCATCACCCCTCTTCTCAAAAACCAACCCTTGACCTCTCTGTCCTTGCTACTACCACTCCATCTCTAACCTCCCTTTCCTCTCGTCCTTGAACGTGTTGTCACCTCCCAAATCTGTGCCAATCTTTCCTGCAACTCCATGTTTGAATCTCTCCAATCACATTTCTGCCCCTGCCACAGTAGTGAAATGGCTCTCATCAAAGTCACAAACTATCCCTCCTCATCCAGCTTGACTTGTCTGCAGCCTTTGACACGGTTGACCACACTATCCTTCTCCAATGCCTCTCCACCATCGTCCAGTTGGGTGGGACTGCACTCGCCTGCTTCCATTCTTATCCATCTAATCATAGCCAGAGAATAACCTGCAATGGCTTCTCTTCCTACTCCTGCGTTGTTGCCTCTGGTGTCCCCCAAGGATCTGTCCTTCGTCTCCTTCATCAATTTCTCATCTACATGTTGCCCCTTGGCGACAACATCTGAAAACACAGCATCAATTTTCACATGTACGCTGATTACACCCAGCTCTACCTCAATACCACTTTTCTCGACCCCCTCCATGGTCTCTAAATTGTCAGACTGCTTATCTGACATCCAGTTCTGGATGAGCAGAAATTTTCTCCAATTGAATATTGGGAAGACCGAAGCCATTTTTTTTCGTTTTTTTTTTCCCCCACCACAAACTCCGTTCCTTAGCCACTGACTCCATCCCTCTCCCAAACATCTGTCTGAGACTGAGCCACATTATTCGCAACCTTGGTGTCATATTTGACCATGAAATGAGCTTCCGACCACACACCCGCAGCATAACTAAGGCCTCCTATTCCCACCTCTAACATCGCCCGTCTCTGCCCTTGCCTCAGCTCATCCATACCTTCGTTACCTTTAGACGTGACTATTACAAAGCACGCTTGGCTGTCCTCTCTCATTCTACCCTACGTAAACTTGAGGTGATCTAAAACTTGGCCAAGTTCGCACCAACTTGACTCGCACTAAGTCCTGCTCACTAATCATTCCTGTGCTAGCTGACCTACATTGGCTCCTGGTTGAGCAACATCTCGATTTCAAAATTCTCATCCTTGTTTTCAAATCCTTCCATGGCCTTGTCCCACCCTATTTCTGTCATCTCCTTCTGCCCCACAACCCCCGCCCCCCAAGATATCTGTGCTCCTCTTGAGCATCCCTGATTATAACTGCTCAACCATTGGTGGCCGTGCCATCTGTTGCCTAGGCCCTAAGCTCTGGAATTCCCTGCCTAAACCTCTCTGCCTCTCCCTTTCTTTCCTCCTTTTAAGACACTACTTAAAACCTACCTCCTTTGACCAAGCTTTTGGTCACCAGCCCTAATTTCTCCTTGTGTGGCTCGGTATCACATTTTGTGTCTCAATACACCTGTGAAGCTCCTTGGGAAGTTTTAGTATGTTAAAGGTGCTATATAAATTCAAGTTGTTGTTGTAAACCGTTCAAAAACCATGAAAATCCTTTTACGTAGCTCTTACTCTTTGTTTATAGATCTGAATGCAGACAACATTTAGTGGCTGCAAAACAGCGCTCCCAAATGTTCAGAACGACCATATAACTAATTGATGGTGCATACACAGGTACTGGACCCTACCTTAAGTAGCTATGGCATAATGGGGTATGCTGTGTGCAAGAGAGAATGAGACTGTAGGGGATGCACTGTACCTGGACAAAATGTTCTACTGAAGTATTGTATGGTATATGTTTGCCCAGCGCTGCATTAAAAGCTATTACAGCATTGTCAAATAAGTTGGTTTATTTTAACCGTTAACATTATTAAATTAATTAAACTGTTTGTCTAAGGGATTTGCTCCATCTTGCCTCTGCTGTCTCATACATCCAAGCTCTTGGGGTCCTCCTGTGCTTTTTCTCTTCCCCAGCTCCCGGCTGCTCTGTTTGTGCCAGATTGTTCAGCCACTTCAGCCCTACCTTATGAAACTCCCTCCCTAAATCTATTCGCCTTACCACTCATTGTGCCTTTAAAACTTTCTTATTTTCAATAATCATTTAAATATATAGTCTACTACATTATCTTACATTCTGTTGTCTTTACTGTTAATTTTAAAACTATTTTTCTGAAATTTTAAATTGGCCTGTCACAGTTCCTTATTTTCTATCCCGTTTGTTCAATGCTCTGAAATTGACACATATTGTGACTTTAAATGTAATGCAGTCACGTGATTGCACAAATCATGTCTGCTATTAACTGTGCAACATTTTGTTTTACTGTTCAATAAGCTGTTACTGTGTAATTCAGTTGAGCATTAGTGAGGCAAGATTTTTTCCATTTCTGCAGTATATAATGAGCTTTTGTTTCCTCGAAATTCCATAATTTCAGCAAACTACATACAATAACCAGAGGGCTCAGTGTGTGGTCTAAAATAAAATTATTTAGTTCTGGATTGCTTGGTTCCTGATTTGAAGTAATCAGAACAAAGTATTAAAGTTTTCCCCAAATACAAAATATGTAATGTATTAAAAGAGGAGCAAAATGACACACTTTTTAAAGTTGTCTATTTCAATTGTTTACTTGTGTAGTTGATCCTCTGCTCCTCTGCCAAATGTTACTGTAACATCATCATAGGCAGTCCCTCGAAATCGAGGAAGACTTGCTTCCACTCTGTGTTCTTAGGTGACTGAACAGTCCAATACAGGAATTAGTCTCACAGGTGGGACATAGTCGCTGAAGGAAAGGGTGGATGGGAAGACTGGTTTGCCGCACACATGCCTGCGCGTGCTTTCTGCATGCTCTCGGCGATGAGACTCAAGGTGCTCAGTGCCCTCCTGGATGCTCTTCCTCAACTTAGGGCGGTCTCTGGCCAGGGACTCCCAGGTGTCGGGAATGCCGCACCTTATCAAGGAAGTCCTGAGGGTGTCCCTGAAACATTTCCTCTGCCCACCTGGGGCTCGCCTGCCATATAGGAGTTCAGAGTACTGTGATGCAGACAGCCTATAATATCGCATGTCAGGAGCCATTGGCCGGAATTTGTGGTGGCTAATACCAGCAAACAGAATTTACTGCTTTACCCCTTTTGAAACTGTCTGCAAATTCAGGATGTAGCACATATGCATCCTGACGCAGAAATCTTGACATTGCGGCCAGGCATTCACTACTTCGAGCAGGCTGCGCAGTGGATCCCGCCCCCTGCATAGCCGGCAATCAGTGAAATGGATGAAAACTTGGGCTTTACCACGGTAATATTGCTGTTAAATACCCCATTAAAATGTAGGCCTTGATTGAATAGGTGTTTTGAGTCTTGTCAGACAAACTAATAAATAGATGCTGATTTTTTTTTCCCTGTTAAATGAAATTCTTCAAATGAATCTCCTGTTGGAATGAGCAGAGGATGCAATCTGTAGCTGTACATGAGTAACTAAATGAAGGCAGCATTTGAACCTATGGTGTAATTTATTGGCTGAAAAATATAGTCCATGGTATTGAGTTTGCCCTTCCAGCTTTTAATCTTTTTGTTTGAGAGAGATTCAGGAGTTATTGGCTATTATAGCTTCTCTTATTTTGAAACTGAACTGTTGTCATACTGATAATATGGATAATAAAAGTTGCCAGAGCTGTATTTGATGACTGGAAGGATGATTCCAGTTCATAGCAAGGAGATCTGGAGCTAAAGTAGATAGAAGAAGGGGTTGGAGTTTAACTACTGGCTTGCATTACTCAAAATATCTGTGCGAAACCAGGAGACATAATTATGTCATTAGATGCTGCTATCTAACCTGAAAATTACAGTATTTGTTGAATATTGTTGCTTATAGATCACTTAATTGTTAATATTCCAGGTACCTGCTAGTGCCATCTGGACGGTCAGACCATACGGACACCCTATATGTTTGTGCTGGGCTGGATGGAAATACTATTGGGAAGAAATTTGTGTGGTTTGCGCCACACGTTGGCACTGAGATGATGCTAAAATGCTGTTGACAGCTGATGCTGGTTCCAGCACCGCACACCATATCGGTGTTGCTGGTAGTGCTGCCGGTAACCTCGCTCACCAGGATTGAGATTGTGACATCTGCGTGTATAACGCTCACTGGACGTCCGATCTCCAACATTTGATTTAGCCACTTGCCTTAATGGCAGTGCAGAACGACGACAGGGAGAGCTGGCGTCTACAAGCAGAAAGCAGGCTGCAGCAGCAATATTTAAAGGCACCATCCCCAATTGGCTGTACCTTACAGGGTTTTGCAGTTTCTGTGCCTGTTTGCTATTTCCTGCAACTGAAACAGCTCTCTTTAGTTATTTCAAGTTATTTTTTTGGTGACTGGGAGTGTTCATTCAAGTGCAGACGTCACTACTTCATTATTTGTGAAAGGCTTCTGCTCCTAACACTTCCTCACAGTCCTGGGGGCTGCGGGATTGCAGGATTACCTCATGAAGACGAGGCAGAGTAGGAGGAACAGGAGGGAGGGTGGCCGTGACATGACGAGATGAGACAATCAGCCTTTTGGACGGGCTGTCCATGACCGGCTCATCAGACTCCGATTTACATGAATGAAACCCCAGATGCCTGTAGCTTACCACATCCCCATCGTACAATCCCTGTCTCATGGTGTATCACAGCGTCCTGATGGGCACAAAGGTGAAATGAGAGATACCACAAAATATTCTGAACACCATTAATAAATGTATCTATAAACAAGAGCACAAAATATTCCAAACACTTAATATATCTATAAATGTATTACGTGACATGAATTCTAATAATTAATGATCCTTGTGCCTGCCATAATTTGAATAGCTTTCATTGTGCCTATGGTGAGATGTGGGTGTGAATGTTGCTAGGTATAGATTGTTGGTGGGTGAGTCCTGAAGGTGTGATACATTGAGCAGTGTGAGAAGCTTGTGGTACAGATGGTGGTATGTAGCATTGGTTGAAGACTTCACTCACATTGACCAGCCATGTGAGCTTGTTAAACTTCCTCCTGCACTGGGTGTGGGACCTGGGGATGTGTCACCTTCCTTCACATAGTCCAGCAGACATGTGGTGAGGGCCTCCTGCCAATTGATACAGGACCACCTGCCTTCTCTCCACCGCTAAAACCAATACCTCAAGTTTCCTTGGGGAAAATCCTGGGCTTTCTCCCTGGGGTGGCGATCTGCCATCAGTATTTGTAAATAACTGCTCCTGCTCTTTGTCCTTATGGTGGTTGAGGCAGATGTACAACCAACAATGCTGAGAATGAGGTGCTGCCGCATCAATGGACCTCCCCTTTAAGTAGTGAAAAACATCTGTGGCAATCATTACTTGGGTTTAGACTACACCCGATATTGGTCCATCTTTTCAGTGTAACACTAATGAGCTTGGGTTTTTAGACTAGAATCATGACTACAATCATTTTCATGAGGAGTGAGGTGAATTTTTTGTGCAGTCTAGATGATTTTCAACTGGGACTACTCAACCATTTTCAGTCAACACCACCCATTCCTTGGCTATAATGAATTTCTATGAGGGGCTGAGTCGGCTCCCAAATTCATAGGTGGTGAATTAGTGCCAGTGTAAATTTGGGTTGGGATAACCTGGCAAGGAGCTCAATAAATTCTCTGGTTCATTGACTTGCTACTAATGTAATTAAAAAAAAAAGTAAAATGTTTACCATTTGGAGTTGTACAGTACACACTTGTATAAAATGAAACTAAAATCTAGTGTAGGTTTTGTATGCTATTCAGCCTAACTAGAACCAGTTCTATTTGTATATCCTTGGGTAGATGTAATTATAAGCCTGTACTAGAGTGCCTGTTTTTTTGTAACTAAATTATTGAAGCTGTCATGAAAGTGTGATCTGCACTGTTGTTCGGGGTCATTGTGCTGAAAGGCTGTCAAATTAAATATTTTCTCTATGTACGTGGAAAATTTAAGACTTTTGCCCCAATGTTTTTTTTTTATTTTCTTTTTCTCATTTCCCCCCAAACCCTCTTCTGAACGCTCATGTTGGGGAGCTAGGTTTTAATAGCATTCAAGTACATTGCCTAAATGGATATTCTTTGTGTGAGCCTTGTCCATGAATGCTGGCAGGTTCTAACTGTTACTGAATTAACTTGTCCTTTTCTGATATCCACACATGCACTTTCCAGCAGCAGTCACTGGATAGCAATGAGGAATGGGAATTCTGGCTGTTTCTGCATCATATTTGGAGATAATAAAGCTAATTTTAGTAACACTACCTTTGCTGCTAAGAACATCTAACTCCTACACTAGGGATTAAATTTAGAGAACTTCCTGACTTGTATACCTCAATTTCTGGTGCATTGTTCTCCTCCTAAATCAGTGGCCGTCTTTTTATTTTTGTTTTGTCTTTGAAATTCTTTTCTATAGTTCAAATTGTAAAATTTCACTGTTGGAGCAGAATAGGATTTAATTAAACATTTTGACTTGATTTGTTTCACTAACACTCCGGATCAAAACAGCAGGAAGCAAAGGCAAAATATGTTAGTTTATACAAAGGCTTCTATGCAGCTGGCAATATTGTCTATATCCCTCGAACTAGAAGCGTTTAGTTATTCTACAGCTAATGTAGGTTGTGTGAAGTGAAGAAAGTTCATATGAAAATCAGCACCTGCACAATAAATACAGAAGAAAATATCCTGCCCTCTTGTTTTCTAGGAGCTGACTCATTCAAGGCAATGGTTTCATGCGTCCTGACTAAACTAGTCTCTCTTCTTCCTGTCTGAGCCCAGATAATGGGTGCCAGCAGGCCGTTCAATTGAGAAGAAATTGTTGCCAAAGCCAAGTGGTGATCCTGTCTGATTCCTCCCCCATTCCATATCCATGAGTTGTGAACAGTTATGGCCTAACTGCTATCCTTGCTGACATTACTCAACTTGGAGACAGACTGGGAATTATATCTAAAATGCCCTGGTTTTATGGCTTGGCCCACACCAGGGTGTGGGTTTATCTAGGTACCCACCAGAAGTTTATTTATCCAGACTGCTGCCATTTGTGTAAAATCTCTTTAGGCAAAATATATTTTGCATTGCGCTCAGAAAATTGTTCTTGGCTTGATCTAGTGTTAATCATAGGCAGTCCCTCGGAATCGAGGAAGACGTGTTTCCACTCTAAATGTGAGTCCTTAGGTGGCTGTACAGTCCAATACGAGAACCACAGGTGGGGCAGATAGTCGTTGAAGGAAGGGGTGGGTGGGACTGGTTTGCCGCACGCTCTTTCCGCTGCCTGCGCTTGATTTCTGCACGCTCTCGGCAATGAGCTTCGAGGTGCTCGGCGCCCTCCTGGATGCGCTTCCTCCACTTAGGGCGGTCTTTGGCCAGGATCTCCCAGGTGGGGATGTTGCACTTTATCAGGGAGGCTTTGAGGGTGTCCTTGTCCGCTGCCCACCTTTGGCTCGTTTGCAGTGAAGGAGTTCCAAGTAGAGCGCTTGCTTTGAGAGTTCACATGCCAGGCACGAGACTATGTGGCCTGCCCAGCAGAGCTGATCAAGTATGGTCAGTGCTTCGATACTGGCCTGGTCGAGGACACTAATGTTGATGCGTCTGTCCTCCCAGGGGATTTGTAATGAAGCAGTAGAAACTTTTTGTGATCTGTTGAACCTCTTGTTCAGTTTTCAGGAAACACGTGAGGAGCTGGTTGAATTCCAAGAGGGAAGCAGGGAGCTTGAAGCTGAATTGGAGGCACAATTGGAGCAGGCAGAACACAGAAATAGAGATTTAGTATCTGACAACCAAAGACTAAAACTGGATTTGGAGATATTAAAGGTAAGAATTCTGTAAGGCAAATTTCTCCAACAGAATTACTATTAGGTTGGCTGTTATATTATCATTCATGTATAAGCAGTTAAAATGAAGCTAGGTTGCAATATTTGGACATTCCATACAGAGTGGGTCTAAAACATAAATAAATAGCTTTTCAGGTCTACTTTTGAGAGTTGTGTGTCAGTTACCTAGAATCTTTTTATTTTTGGCTTTCCCTCGGGTAGCTCGCCATAGTCCACCATGTAGATTAAGGGAGACGCCTTGGTACAAAGCCCCTTAAGGAAGCTCAGTCCAAACTAATCATTTTTTTGCCTGAGCACACTTGGGTAGCTTTATGGAATAACCTCAAATGTATTGTGTGACTTGTTTCTTTTTGTTTCTCCCCAAATCAATGTTTACTACTTGCCAGCATCAGTCGACGGTTTGAACCAGTGAAAATCAAAAATACATCTCCGTCCTTGGGCTAGAATTTCCATTGGGATCGTTGGATTATCTCCCATTTTGTCAAAGGCAAATTTACCACCTGTTTTATTCCCGATTATCGCCGGCGGTAATTTCGGCCTACGATTACCGACTGCATTGCTGCACATCGCCCGCCCATGTTTCCCGCCCCAAAAAATGAAGAAAATTCTTCCACTGCGCTAATTCCCTAATAATGCCGTTTTTATTGCCCGCTGTTGCTGAGGATTGGTACCACCCATTTTTTAGGTACTTGCCTTGTCCCAGCGTTATGCCTCCATTTTGTCTTTCTCGGTGGTGGGGGGGGGGGGGCGCATTGGTGTTGTGATTTCTAGAGTAGTTATTAAGGGATTTTGAATATATTGTGCATAATTGTGTGGACATCTGAACATACTTGGGTGCTTTAAAAGAAATGGGGGCTGTAATTTCACTGCCAATATTGCTGACCCTTACAATCAATGACTTACTCCTAATTTTCCAGATGTGGCTTAGTTGAATAATTTTTTTAAATAAAAATTGTAATTTGAATTAAACTTTATCAATGTAATAAAATAATTGTTCTGAATGGAAAAATTTTACAAAACAATTTACAAAACAAAACATTAACAACCAGCAACATCAACAACAGTAAAAACAACACTCAAACCATCCCTGCACCCTCCCACGATTCTATCTGCGGCCACCTTTCCCAACGCCCCTCCTCCCGCTATCAATACCCCTGACCCTGCCCACATCGGGACCAATACGTTGTGTAGCAGAGCACCTCTATCATGACTGCTGAGGGGAGGGGGGGAGGGGAGCGCCGCCAATGGCAGTGCTATGTGTGAGGACTCTGGACTCTGGAAAAGCGGAAGGTGCTAAGGAACCATTTTCAAAGTCGGAAGAAACTACTTCCTCCCCGACGATCAGGTGCTGTCACCATTGGTGGTATGGTACCTTGGGGTGCAGTGCCATATCCCATGACCATCGATTGCTGCATAGCATTGGCATTGATGGTCTCTGTATTCTCCCTCACCGCCACAATCATGCCCTCCGATTGACGGGCTGCTAAAGCCGCAATGTTTGTAGACAACCCAACAATTGCCTGGAGGAGCTCGACTCAAGTCGATGCTCATCCTAGACAGTCCCACCATGTCCAGATTCGCACCTGCCTGTCTCTCAGCCTTCCCACCTTGCCGAATCAGCTGCCACAGATTCAGCATGGGGGTCGGTGTGTGCCGATGCATGTCCCTTGGTCCCGTTTCCTCGGACAGTTCTCCAGGAAAGTTCAATTCCGCCAAGGATCCGGTGGCTGCAGATAGAAAGGACCCTACAAGTCCCACTGCCCCTTCCTCCTCCCCCCTCCACCACCACCATGACCAAGTTTTGAGGAGAGGTGTTCTCCTTCTCCTCAATCATCTCTTCCACCACCATCTCTTCATTCCTCATTCCCGTCAATGACTCCTCTCTCGGAGGGGCAGGCGGCTCCACCTGTGCAACTGTAAAAACATAACATTAATGGTTGGCGACAGGGGAGGTGTCAAAGGTAACATGAGAGCAATTCACTGAGCAGGCTTATGTGGAGAACAAACATATATTACCAAGAATCATTACATGAAACTATTATAAGCAAAGCAGACAGAAACTACATGACATAACAAAACTTGAGTCTCAAACCGTATGTTGCTCGCCAAGTGGCAGACCGTGATCAACCAAAAATTTATGTTAGAACTAACAATGTTTTGTGTTCACAGCATTGAATTACATTACATTCTACATTATATTGACATAACATTGAATTCCATGACCGCAGTACAGCCCAGGGATTATGCAGACTTGCCCTCCACGATAACCGATTCGGCACCAACACACATGGCGGTGCGATCATATGCTCCAGCCAGGGCTGCAGCCCGTTCTTCGAGGTCTGTTAATTCAAGAGTCTTCGGCGGACTTCTGCCTGTTTTGCGGAGCTCCGCCCTATTATCGGCTAATTTTTTTCTGCAAAGGTGACAAATATGTGTAAACTAATTTTTATAAGAGGACTAACACAAATGAGATCGATGATGGGAACATAATAAAACGTGGCACTAAAGAGTAATTAGTCAATGCATGATAAGTTATTACTTGCACTCGCCAACCCAACAATGCCATTCCACCGTTTACGGCACTGGTTCGGCCCCCGCATCATGGGCGACACCGCCTCAGCGATCTCTCGCCATAACCACTGATACACATTTGGTGCAGGTTTTGCTCGCCCATCCCGTGTTAATTGGTCCCAACGGGCCTCCACTGTTGACCAACAATTCCTGGACTTCGCAGAAACGAACGACCCTCCTACTCCCATTTACCACCTCCTCCACTTCCATAACTTGCATCTTACTTATACTGATATTTATATTTAAATAATTATTTTTTATGTTGTATTATTGTTATATTAAGTAGTAATGAAAATTATGTTCCAAATCGCTTTACAAATAGATGTAAATAACTCTTCTCTTTCAAATCGATCTCCACCTCAGCACTCTCCAAATCACCAACACTGTTTTCTGCGCATGCGCAGGGTCACCTTTGACCCCGAAATCGCGGGAGACCAAAAAGAATGCTCGTTTCTAGATTGCCGACTTTCATGCACTTCCTCACTGCCCGCTCCGGCCCTCTACTGCTACATACCGCCACTGCCGAGAATCTGCCATCAAAAATCACGAACGTGCAGCAGCGGTATTCCGGCAGTTCAAAAGACGCAACCGCTGGCATACCGCTAAGAATCGGACGGGGGCGATCCCAATGAAAATTCTAGTCTCTACAGAAGTTTGATGATTTTTGATTAGGAGTACCATTAATGACACAAAAACCTTGGGCTGGATTTTTGGCTCGTTTGCGCCATGGAGGGGTGGTAAATGGCGTTTCTAGGCGTAAAGCCAGGATTCCAGCTTTACTGCCTGGCGGGTAAATTCGGCTCATGGTTTGCGCCGGCGCAAAACTTAACGCCCGCCCTCTAGTTTCATTGAGATTATGACGTCAATCGTCGTGCAACGGTCCACTAACGCCCCAGATGCAAAATTCGACCTAACTCCTCATTTAACTCCCGCCCCAGGAAACGTCTGGGGGGGGGGGGGGGAGGGGGGAGAAACAGGTGTTCCCAGGGTTCAGCAGGCATTACTGACAAAATTTTTAAATGGAGGGATGAGGAACCTACATCGCAGGTTACATTGTCTGTAATGTTTGCACATATCCCTCTGTCTGTAGCTCCGACTTGAAAATGCACTTTTATCTACCATTACATTGCGCTTATAAGGTGAGTGAGAAAATTTAATGGGGGCATTACTAGTTCGCCAGCATATCATGCTCCATACTATTGCCAGCAGCGGCAAGGTAGAAGATGGTATGTCGGCCCACGGATGAGGGGAGGCCGAAGACTTCTGGGGAGGAGGGCTTACCCCCCATGGGTTTACAGGCACCAATGCTCATACATCCAGCTCTCTGATGAGCAGTGTGTGAGAAGGCTGCCCTTCCGAAAGGAAATGCTGGTAGAGATATGCCATCGCCTACAGGCAGGCCAATGCCTGGACCACTTTGGAAGCAGCCTTCAATACTCCCCTCAACAGGTATCCAAATTCATTGTGGTGTGCTGCATGTTGCATAACTTGGCCCATCATGAGGGGCTGGGCTAGGCATTGGCAGTGGGAATTGCATGCCCACCTCCGGAGGAAGACAAGGAGGACGAGCCTGGTGAGGCCCCCATTGGATAGTCACACAATCCATTGGGGATTCAGCATGGCGATGCTGCCGGACCAAGAGTCGCTCGTAATGGACCGGCCCTGCTAAATGGAGGAAACTGAAGGATTGAACTAATACTGGACACGCTACGTGCCCCCATAAAGGCACATCTCTGGTGAAAGTTGGAATGATGCACAAGTCACCAATGACCAGTGATGAAACAAATTTTACTCGAACAAGGTCACAAACTCCCCCCACCAAAGCAAAACCATACAATATACAACGTTATGTTGCAGGGCACTATACAACAATGAAGTTCCTTAAATCTACAAAATCTTTTTTTAACGTGTGATTTTTTTTTTTAGCTCTGGCACAAAAACTTCCTTGTGCAATGCCTGATTTGTGCCCCCAATCATGGAACCTCATTTTTTTGCCGGATTTTTCAGACAAGGGCGCAAACTTTTTCCAGGCGGTATCAGGACATTACCGCCCCAAAATCTCACGTTGAAAATCTAGCCCCAAGTGTCTGCGTTAATGTTATTCAAAGTGTTGTACTTCCTCTCCCCATTGATGATCTCACTGTGACCAATGCCACTTTTTTTGTTGTTGAATGAACTGACACCATTACAGTTACCAAATGTTTTAAATTGTAAGTTTACTTTTCTGATATTTAAATATAGTCCCAATTATAAAGTAATTAAACTACCTGTAATGTTTTTCCTGCTTTTCAGTCTTCCCTTTTAATCCGATGGACTTTTATTTTCTGTATTTTGGGGCAATTTCCTTTCACCTTTTGTTGACCTCAAATTGAGCTCTTACACTCCTGCTGTGTCATAGTTCTACCAAGTTTTACCTAAACTTATGGTGGAGAATGCTGGTATTTGAGCTGTGGTTGCGCAGGGAGCAGTCCATGTTTCTTGCTTGACCACAATCCTTATTGGATATCTTGTATCCATGCTACCACGATCCCTGTTAATCTGATGGGCTTTTATCTTACTAACAATTCATTTCATATATGTTGAATTTTGCTCTCAAAGGTGAAGGATGCCATTAATAGAGAATTATTGTTACTGTACTGGAATAAGATTTCTACTAGCCATCCACATAGCCTGTCCTGAGACTGCCAATGTACTGGCAGTTGTGTGCTGTCGATGTGTACCACTACGCATAGGGTAGAGACCAAACTTATTTCATTTTGAATTCTTGCAGCCAGAAAAGAGGAGAAATTTAACCTCCAATCTGGGCTGGATCTGAATTCTGGTCCCAGAAGTGAAAAGCCTATGTTCTAAGCCACTGTGCCACCCAGTCTTCTGTTCAGTGAATGGTAATGTACAGTAGTAGGTCTGAATATTCAATTGTGTAATTAGCTAATCATTACAATGAACTAGTTTGATCATTTAGAGTTTGAACTTGCTTGAATGCTGACCAAGATAATTAATTTTGGAGCTATTTCCTGGTATTAATCAATGTGTTGCAATTGAAACCACTTGGCTTATATGGCTTAGGACCTTATTCATTATTTGAGTGTGGATATTGTAACTTTGAGATTCAATTAATGATGCACAGACAGGACTTTATATAAATTGTCTTGCACAGAACAGATCTGGGAGATAAAACAACATTCGCATGGAAATTACATACTGTGGGATCGGAAATGGGGTCCAGGTTTAAAGAAAATCAAAATACTACTAATTCAAATACTGGGATTTAATTTTTTTTAACTATTTATTCTTAGGAAAAACTTGAACAACAGTATGCACAGAGTTATAAGCAGATATCTATGCTTGAAGATGACTTGGGTCAAACAAGAGGCATTAAAGATCAACTGCATAAATATGTAAGGGAGTTGGAACAGGCAAATGATGATTTAGAAAGAGCTAAAAGGTAAGAACTTAGTTTCCTATGGCATTATTTTACACAAGCATTTTATTTAGTTTTGATTTTTTTTTCATGGTGCTGTTTGAAACTCCATGTAGTCCAGTAATCCACTTATGTCTGTGATCCTGTATCTGTACCAGGACAAGCCTTTTGAGGATTACAAGAGCATTGTTGTGTTAATACAAAACAATTGCACTTTACTTTGTTGCACGAAAAGATATTGGGCCAGAAATTGCTGTAATGGCGCATGCAAGAGCGAGCGACGCTAATTGGACTTTTACCTCACTGTTCAGATCGCACGCAAATTGTTGGAACGTCGAAGCGATAATGGTGCAGTGATGTCAGCATAGCATCTGGGTCCTCGGAACATCATGCCCAATGGTTTACCTCCTTAAGCTATGCAAGACAAGGATAGTGAAAGAAACAGAGCAACAATAGAGAAGGAAATAGGGTGAATTGGAGTCAAATTAGATACAGAAGAAGAAATAGAGGGAAAGAGAGTGGTTAAAGAGAAAGTAAAAGTAAAAACGACAAACAAAAGAAAAGGACATTGTCACTCAGTTGTATTTGGGAATTGTTATATTGGTCCTTGAGAAATTAATGAGTGAATTTCAGGTTAGGTGTGTGAAATGTACAAACACACCCATGAAGTATAGAGCAAACAGTCCCGTCCATTGTGATCAGTAACAGTGAAACTGCTTTCATAAGAGGATAGGAATTGTTAGACGAAAAAAGACCGCAGTCCATCTATTTTGCCTTCTACCATCCCAGTAGTTGCACGATAGAATGGTAATGGAGTTGTTGACAAATCATACCAATCCATCTCTGTCAATTAGTCTACAACAGACCCAGAAATGAGATGAGGAAAGCCCCAGTGGTTGGAGAGCTTTGGGAACTAAGTCCAAAGCCACCTTTTTCTTCCCAAGCATGCTACACTTACCACATGTCTCATTACTCATACTGTATCCCAAAATTATTTTTGGAAAGAAATCTATCTAATTTTCATTTGAGTGCCTAAAGAGCTTTGTGTCCTGAAAATTACTGCCTTCTGATGCTAACAGGAGCATGGATGGCAAGACTGGTGCAAAAATACTGCCAAGACACATAACCAGTTTTAAAATAAAAAAAAATACCTATAGGAATAATTCAATACCTGCTTGAGTGAGACTCCACAGCTTCATTGTTCCCTTTCTGGGCCTCTATGGTTGATTGGCATGTCAGGCCCAGCCCATAATTTACATCATTAACGGAGTCCTTGCAACATGAGATACCAGTCCTAAATCATTGCAATAAGATGAATTCACACTAACAGTATAAATCTAGCAATCGTGGAAAATTACTGGATTTTTTTTACCACTAGTAATTGTAAGCGTGTTAATTCATGATTTTTCCAGAAATTTCTGGCCCTTACTTTCGTTCTCAAATATTTAGTATAGATTTCTACAAAAGAAATCATTGACAATTGTCTTGTCTGTTTCAGAAGTAATCCTTCTGTCCTCAAAAGATCAATGTTATTCTTGTGATTCTATCATTCTGTAATTTTGACAGAGTAATGTTTGGGTGAATTCTCTGTCCTATTTGGGATAGGGTTGTTTTCTAACAATTTATATATTTGGTGAAAATAATCCGTTAGTTCTTTTGAACTAAAGGATTCACTAAAGTCATTAACCACAGTATATTTAAGCAACAAAAATTGGGAGAAAAACTGCTTGGGTCATGGCAAGGTCAGGAAGAGATTGGATTGATAAAATTAATTTTATTGTTGGTTAAAACTTAAATAACTGAGGAGCTCACAAACTTCTTTGCCAGTAAGATTGAGACTATCCATTTAGCTGCCTTTGCCACATTCCTCCCTTTACTCTTACCCACCAAGTTAAGCTTTCCCCAAGCTGTACCTCTGAACACTCATCTCTTTTCTCTAAAGCTCCTGGCCTCTCCAAGTGCATGTTATCCAGGAGAAAATCTCCTGATCGCTCAACTCTCCTCCCACTAAATTCCCTTCTTGGCCTCCATACTAGCTGATGTAAATAGTTTCCTCTCCATGTACTGTCTCTCCCTCCGCCCCCCCACCCCCCCCCTTTTTCAAATCTACCAACATCGCACCCCTCTTCAAAAAAGAGACCTTGACCCTGCTGCCCTTGCAAACTACCACTCTATCTCCAACCTCCCATTCCCCTCAAGTCCTTGAACGCATTGTCACTTCTCAAATCTGAGTCCATCTTTCCAGCAATTCCCAGGTTTGAAACTCTCCAATCAAGTTTCCACCTCGGCGCAGCACTAAAATTGCACTAATCAAAGTCATAAATGACATCCTCTGTCCCTCCTCATCCTTCTACACCCCGTCTGCAGCCATTGGCACGATTGACCACACCATTCTACTGATATTCAGTTGAGTGGGACTGCCTGTGTATGGTACATTTACCTATTTGGTCATACATCAATGGCTTCTCTTTCCACCCCTGCACTGTTCCCTCTATTTTCCCCAAGGATCTATCCTTGGCCCCCTTCTATTTCTCATCTACATGCTGCCCCCTGATAACATCATCCATAGACATGGGATCAGGTTCCATATGTATGCTCTCAACACCCAGCTCTCCCTCCCCAACTCTTTCAACCCTTCCATCACCAACTCTCAACCCCTCCATGGTTTCTCTTGTCAGACTGCTTGTCTGACATCCAGTCCTGGATGAGATGAGCCATAAATATCTTCCAATGAGACATTAGGAATACCAAAGCCATTGTCTTGGCTCCTACAATAAACTCTGCTCCCTCGCAATCAAATCCATCCCCCTCCCTGGCCACTGTCTCGGGCTGAACTGTTCGCATCTTTGGTGTCCTATTTGACCTGGAGCTGAGCCTCCAATCCCATATTCTCGTTATCAGAAAAAATGCCCACTTCTACCTCCGCAACTTTGCCTGTCTTCACCCCTGCCTCAGCTTACTGTTGCCGAAACTTGCAGCTGTGCATTTGTTGCCTCCAGACTCTGCTATTCTAATGCTCTCCTGACCAGGTTCCCATCTTCCACCCTCCATAAACTTGAGGTCATCCAAAACTCTGCCTATTTCCTAACCTGCAGCAAGTCCCACTCGCACATCACCGCTGTGCTCGCTGACCTATATTGGCTCCCGATCCACCAACAAGCTTGATTTTAAAATTCTCATTCTCTTATTCAAATCCCTCCATGGCTTAGGTCCGTAACTTCATCTAGACCTACAACCCTCAAGAACTCTGCATTCTTTTAACTCTGACCTTGTGCATCCCTCACCCCCTTCTCCCCACCATTTGGGGTTATGTCTTCAGCTGCCTAGGGCCTAAGCTCTGGAATTCTCTCCCTAAACATCTCCGTCTCTCCATCTCTCTCTCTCTCCTTCTTTAATACCTTCCTTAAAACGTACCTCTTAAACCAAGCTATTGGCACCTGTCCTAATGCCTCCTCCTTTTGCTCTGTCAATTTTTATCTGATTATGCTCCTGTGAAGAGCCTTGGGACATTTTTGTGCAATATAAATGTGTATATATGTTAAATGTTTTTTTTTTGAAACCAGTTAAAATTTGATTAACAGTAGCTACACCTTGATCATATTTGTATATTAAAGCAAAATTGAGAACAGTGCTCAAAACGTTTAGACGTTTTATAATTTTGTATTTGTTCAATACAAGGTTAATATTGGCCAAAATATGTTTTTCTTTTTAAACTGTACATAAATCGTTTCCTGTAGTAATTTCTACCTTTCATTACTAATATAGAGCAGTGAAACATGTTTTTTTTAAAAAGGGAAGCCATCCATCTTAGTATCACAGCCTTGTCTTGTAACTGTATAACTGTATTAGTCCCAGAGTATTCATAAGTTTTTTTTTTTAATGTTTAGGGCTACCATAGTATCGCTAGAAGACTTCGAACAGCGACTGAATCAAGCAATTGAAAGAAATGCATTTTTAGAAAGTGAACTTGATGAGAAGGAATCGCTACTTGTTTCTGTTCAGAGGCTAAAAGATGAAGCCCGAGGTGCGTTTAATTCCAGGAGTGTATTTGTAAGGACAGAATTGCTGTTGTACAAGTTGGATATATACAGTCAACAAACTTTAAAATGTAGAATTGATAAACTCATGGTCAGGGAACCTTCCTGCCATTGATGTCAGGGGTGAAATATGTGAATTACATTGTTGTTCCAATGTTGCAGTTTTCCTACTTTTTCATACCACCATCATAAAAGTTGCTTTTTTTTGTCACAATAAATGAGTGAAAAATCAGTATGCTGAATTAGTGACTTTAACTTTATTTATATTCAGGAATAATTCTACATTAGGACTGCTATCACTAATGTGATGAGGTACAGTGTAAAAGCAAATTTGTCTTTGTTTCCTGCTGCCTGCTCTCTGGCTCCTGGTCTCTCCCTGCTTGATTGTCCCTTGTGTTATTTGACAACAGTTTGTGAGTGCCCATATTGAAATCAAATTTCTCACACTGGGAGCTTCAGTGACATGGGAAATTTGATGTCAATGTATGCATTGGCTGTATAATGCACTGCAACTGCTAAACACCAACACATTCCATCAGTGGGAGATCAGGAACCAGAGATATTGTTGCTGGAGAGTCCGGAAAATAGGTTAGTGGGACCAAGCCAGAAGCAGATGAGTATGGTCCCCCAGGATGCTCTGCATTACCATCCACGACAATAGTGCATGTAAGACACAGCTACCTACATTCAATCTCTGAACAGTGACTTAAATCTTTTGCCTTATATGGGAACATATATCATATTGCATTTTATGTGATCTGAGGTCATGATCAGAACATTTGGGTTTAGTTGGCAGTATGGTCCATGAGTTGGTTATTGTGTTGTTGCCCTATGGCAACATTATCGTAAGCATTATACTTGGCTACTAAAGTGGCGATCTAAAATTCAATTTCACAACTATTACTCAGTGCAACGCTGAATTCGTTGTTTAACCACAGTCTTGTGAATATTTTTGCAGATCTGCGGCAAGAATTAGCAGTACGGGAAAGGCAGGAAGTAACAAGAAAATCTGCTCCTAGTTCACCAACGCTAGAGTGTGAGAAGATGGATACAGCTGTTCAAGCTTCCCTCTCTCTACCAGCTACACCTGTAGGAAGAACTGCAGACAATGGGTTTGCTTCACCCAAAGGTATGTGGTGGAAGTTTTCTGAGAATTGCCAGAACATTGAATTTGTGCATGTACCTGTAAAAGTATGGATTGCTTGTTAAGTTTGCAGTTAGCTGACATATCAACTAAGATGGCTACCAACTTGATTAATTCAGATTTTTGAAAAATTCCCCAGTCATTAAGTTGGTACAGAACTGTAAACTCTTCTGTTGAAATCAGATGGCTATGTTAAAGTTAGAATGTGCACATTAATGAAGTGTTAAGTAACTTGACAGGGTTCCACAAACCAAGTGCTAATGTTTTAATTTCTTTTAAATCTTGAAGTTGCCATTGTGCAAGCATAAGTATATAAATAAGCAACATAAGAAATAGAAGTAGGCCACTTGGCCCCTCAAGCCTGCTCTGCCATTCAATAAGATCATGGCTGATCTGATCATGGACTCAGCTCCACTTCCCTGCCTGCTCCCCATAACCCTTTACTCCCTTATCACTCAAAAATCTGTGTATCCGCCTTAAATATATTCAATGACCCAGCCTCCACAGCTATCTGGGGCAGAGAATTCTATAGATTTACAACCCTCAGAAGAAATTTCTCCTCATTTCAGTTTTAAATGGACAGCCACTTATTCTGAGACTATGTCCCCTATGAGTGGAAATATCCTCACTGCATCCACCTTGTTGAACCCCCTCATTATCTTATATGTTTCAATATGATCACCTCTCATTCTTCTGAACTCCACTGTGTATAAGACCAACCTACTCAACCTATCCTCAAGTCAAACCCCCTCATCTCTAGAATCAACCTAGTGAACCTTCTCTGAACAGCCCTCAATGCACATATATCCTTCCTTAAATAGAGACCAAAACTGTATGCAGTCCTCCAGGTGTGGCCTCACCAATACCCTGTACAATTGTAATAGAACTTCTCTGCTTTTATACTCTCTTCCCCCTTACAATAAAGGCCAACGTTCCATTTGGCTTCCTGATTACTTGCTGTACCTGCATACTAACGTTTTGTGTTTCATGCCCAAGGTCTGTCTCTCCTGCCATTTTTCTCCATTTAAATTATAATTTGCTTTTCTATTATTTCTGCCAAAGTGGATAACCTCACATTCCACATTATACTCCATCTGCCAAATGATCCTGTGTACACGTGTCCACTGATGCTCCATGTCATTGAGTTTTGCAAGAAACTAGAGTGCTTATTGTGTGCATCTTACTTCACTTAGGCAAATTAAAATGCGTTTGGCCATCAGTGCAAGCATACCATCTTGATAGGAGTTGAGCAGTTTCACAGGCATGAATGCTTTAGTGAGTTTTAGTATTGGCTTTTTAAATGCATCTATTTTGGATTTGCAGTGTTAAAGTACAAATTTAGTGCTTTGGATATGTTGATACTTGAACGCATTCATTGTGAATCAATAGTGTAACATAAGAGTCCAAGGTGTGTACTGAGTTTAATAGTAGCAGCAAAGAGTAGTGATGATTAGATAAGCACTTAATATTTACTTTAGTGATTAATTGATCTGATTTAATTGCTCACGAGGAGTCAAGACCAAATATAGGTTTAAGACGAAACGGGCTTTGCGGGCAGAGTATAATTGTACTGGGGTGTGATCAGTCCCCATTTTAAAGTCATACATTCTGGGTCGAGTTTCCGCTTTGGGCGTAATCAGCAATCTGGGTGAAAATTGGGCCCAAAATTGCACTCGTTTTGAGGTGTTTTTCCACGTCAATTTCCAGTCAACCTCATTTGTATGTCGCCGAACACAATCTGCTAATTGGCAGCATTTTAGAGAGTACTTTTTTTAATATTGCAGAAAAAAAACGCACCTGAGTGGAAACACTAAACCTCACCTTGATTTTAGATAATAGTTTGACTTACTGTTTTTAGTTAAATAGCTAAACATGGTGCAATTTGGAAAACACAGCAGTAGAGTTAGTTGGAACCTGGAATTTATTTCTGCAGTACAAGTTGAGCTTAGAGATGTGGTCAGAGTGTACCAAGTTTAAACACTTGGTATACTATGAACAAGTTTAAATACGCAGTTTCCATTAAACTATGGACATGGTTTACAATGGAATATGCACACATGTAAATTTTTAATATTATATAGCAGTCCCTCCCTCTAAAGTAATACAATGTAAAAGCAAAAAAAGTTATAAAAAGCCATAGTAGGGCAATCACATTGAAATGAAGGTTAAAGACCCAAAGCTGAATAGATGCACAGAAGTGAGCTCATCGAGAATCTTAATTGTAGATCCCTCTTTGTCTATTTCTAAGACATTTAGGTAAGGTGCATGGCTGAGTCTAAGATGAGCAAGCAATCACTGTTGGTATGAGCTCTAAAAAGGCAAAAAATGAAAAAGGAGCAACAGGTAGACTCTAGCATAATGTATCAAGGGGAAAATTTCCAATAAAGCCCACCTCAAATATCGGTTCTTGTGCAAAAACTCAGGTGAATTTTCCAGTTAGTGCTGAGCAGTCTTTTGCTCTGTTTTGCTTTGGAACTAAATAAGAGGAAGACCTTGGGATGCAAGCCATCAGGTCCAGGAAATTTATCTGCCTTTAGTCCCATAAGACTTGTTTTGGCAACCAGGATTTGAACCATGTATGATCATTATAAATTGATTCTATTGTACATGTATTTTCCTATCACTATACAAACATCTCGTCACAAATTATAGTGCATCAGTACATCACTTAAAAGCTTCAGCCTGATTGGACGCTGGATTCGAGTCAAATCGGCATTAGGATCAGTACCATCACCCATTACATTTGTAAGAACAGATGTGTCACCTTAGCAATGTAAAATCTGATTTGAGAAGTTTCGTGGATTTTATTTCCCTCATCTTGCTTTTGAAAATTGGTACAGTGAAACTCCTTGTATTGGAGTGTGTGTGTCCTCTATATTTATATATGTGTAAAACAGTGAGGCTTCTTGTTTTCCAGCTATACCAAATGGCTATGGAACTACTCCTTTAACTCCATCAGCAAGAATATCTGCACTAAATATTGTTGGTGATCTTTTAAGAAAAGTCGGGGTAAGTACCCATTCTAAGAATTTTATAATATTGGAATTCTGTCTTGGCCAGAGAATAAGATGCAAGCAATTTTATGTACAACTTTTATTTCTGTAAATTCTATTTAATCTTTCTCTAGTAGTAGTTTATTGGAATGTTTCCTTTGGATGAGTTAGTAATTAGTATAGCTGCCTATTCAGGAAACATTAAAGACAAGGAAGAGCAATGTTCAGCTGCTGTCCTAGGTAACATTCCTTCCTCAACCAGCAGTACCAAAATTAAGCAGTTCATCACCTTGCTGTTTCTGGGGTGATACTGGCACAAATGTAGCTGCTGCATTTGCCTGCACAATGTTCACTGTACTCCTAAGGTGTCAGTGTTGTCTCAGTGGTAGCCTCTCGCCTCGGAGTAAGACGGTTCGAGCCCCATTCCAGAGACTACTACAACCCAAAATACTGCGGTTGCTGGAACTCTGAAATAAAAACAGAAAATTGCTGGAAATACTCAGCAGGTCAGACAGCATCTGTTGAGCGAGAAACAAAGTTAACATTTCAGCTTGATGATCTTTCATCAGAACTGGAAAAAGTTTAAAAATGTAAAGAGTTTTAAGCAAGTACAGAGGCAGGGAGAGGGAAGTACAGAACAAAATGGAAGGTCTGTGATGGAGTGGAAGGCATGAGAGATTAAATGACACATAGGATGATGGTGCAATGCAAAAGTGGATGGTAATGGGACAAGTAAAGAAACACAAGATGGGTCTCAGAGGTGTAAATGGGAATAGCAGAATCACTACCAACATGATTACCCAATCTGCATTCGATCTCACCAATGTAGAGGAGACCGCATCATGAGCAGCACGGAGCACCTCCATTTAGTCCGCAAGCGTGACTCCGAGCTTCCGGTCACCTGTCACTTTAATTATCTGCCCTGCTCTGACCTTTCTGCCACGACCTCTCTCACTGTTGTAATGAAGTCAGCATAAGCTCAAGGGACAACACCTCTTTCGATTAGGGACGTTACAGTCTTCCGATCTCAACATTAAGTTGAACAATTTTAGATCATAACCACTGCCCCATTTTTGCAGACAGCAGCTGATGGTAATGATTCTGCTATTCCCATCTACACCACCTCCAGACCCATCTTTTATTTCTTTACTTGTCCCATCATCATCCTCTTTTGTCATTTACTCTCTCTCGTGCCATCCACCCTATCACAGACTTTCGCTTTTGTTTTTCCTACCCTCCCCACTTTCTCTGCCTCTATACTTGCTTAAAACCTGTTACATCTCTAACTTTTCCCAATTCTAACAAATAGTCATCGACCTTTGTTTCTCTCACCACAGATGCTGCCTCACCTGCTGAGTATTTCCAACATTTTCTGTTTTTATTCCAGAGACCGTATTGTTAGATGACCAATATTTATCCCCCAACCAACATCGCTAAAGACAGATTAATTTGTCATTAATTTCATTACTGTTTTGGCAATCTTGATGTCCAAATTAGCACCATGTTTCTCTACATTACAACAGCGACTATACTTTATAATTAATTAATTGGCTGTAAAGCAATTTGTCCTTGGGCTGTGAAAGGTGCAATATAAATGCAAGTTTGTTCTTAGAACTTCACACAATTAATAACGTTTAAGATTTTTCAACAATTTGGTAAGGTGCTATATAAATCCTGCTGATTACCACCTACCAACCTCCCCCAGCTGATGAATCAGTACTCCTCCATGTTGCTTGGAGGAAACAATGAGGGCAGCAAGGACACAGATTATACTCTGGGTGGGGGACTTCAATGTCCATCACCAAGAGTGGCTCGGTAGCACCACTACTGGCCAAGCTCTGAAGCACATAGCTGACAGCTACCTGCTGCAGATGCATCTGCCCATGACGGTCTTGGTAGAAGTGACCATCGCATCGTCCTTGTGGAGACAAAGACCCATCTTTGCACTGAGGCCGCCCTCCATCGTGCTGTGTGGCACTGCCACTGCTAAATGGGATTGATTCAGAACAGATCTAGCAGCTCAAAACGGGACTTCCATGAGGAACTGTGGGGCAGCAGCCGAATTGTATTCCACCACAATCTGTAACCTCATGGCCTGACATATACCTCACTTATGGTCCCATTACCATCAAGCAATGGGACCAACCCTGGTTCAATGAGGAGTGTAGAAGAACATGCCAGGTGCACAAGTGTTTCCTAAAAATAAGGTGCCAACCTAGTGAAGCTACAACACACAAGCTACATGCATGCTAACCATCAGAAGCAGCAAGTTGTAGACAGAGCCAAGCGATCCTACAACCGATGGATCAAATCAAAGCTCTGGAGTCCTGCCACATCCAGTTGTGAATGATGGACCATTAAACAACTAACAGGAGGAGGATGCTGCATGAACTTCCCCATCAGCCCAGCGCATGAGTGCAAAAGACAAGGCTGAAGCGTTTGCAACCATCTTCAGCCAGAATGTTGAGTAGATGATTCATCTGGACCTTCTCCTGAAGTCCCCACCATCACATAAGCCAGTCTTTAGCCAATTTGATTCGCCCCACGTGATCTCAAGAAACGGCTGAGCACACTGGATACACCAAAGGCTATGGACCCTGAGAACATTAAAGTCAATGGGAATCTGGGGGGAAAACACTCCTGGCTGGAGTCATACCTAGCACAAAGGAAGTTGGCTGTGATTGTTGGAAGCCAATTTTCACAGCCCCAGGACATCGCTGCAAGAGTTCCTTAGGGCGGTGTCCTAAACCTAACCATCTTCAGGTGCTTCATCAATGACCTTCCCTCAATCATTAGATCAAGAAGTGGAGATGTTCGCTGATTGCAGTGTTCAATTCCATTGGAGCCCCTAAAATAATGAAACAGGCTGTGCCCGCATGCAGTAAGACCTGGATAACCTTCACGTTTGGACTGATAAGTGGCAAGTAATATTTGTACTTCGAGCCAGGCAATGGCCATCTCCAACAAGAGAAAGTCTGACCACCTCCCCTTGACATTCAATGGCATTATTTGTCAAATCCCCCACCATCAACATCCTGAGGGTCACCATTGACCAGAAACTTAACGAGACCAGCCAGAATAAATAATGTGGCTACAAGAGCAAGTCAGTGGCTGGGTATTCTGCAGCGAATGACTCACTTCCTGACTCCCCAAAGCTTTTCCACCATCTGCAAGGGACAAGTCAGGAATGTGATGGAATACTCTTCACTTGTCCGGATGAGTGCAACTCCCAACAACACTCGAAGCTCGACACCATCTGGGACAAAGCAACCAGCTTGATTGGCACCACATCCACCAGCTTCCACCACTGGCATACCATGTCTGCAGTGTGTGCCATCTACAAGGTGCACTGCAGTAAATTGCCAAGACTTGCATAAGAACATAAGAAATAGGAAAAGGAGTAGGCCATACGGCCCCTCAAGCCTGCACCGCCATTCAATAAGATCATGGCTGATCTGATCATGGACTCAGCTCCACTTCCCTGCCCGCTCCCCATAATCCCCTTATCGTTTATGAAACTGTCTATTTCTGACTTTTAAATTTATTCAATGTCCCAGCTTCCACAACTCTGAGGCAGCAAATTCCAGATTCACAACCCTCAAGAAATTTCTCCTCATCTGTTTTAAATGGGTGGTCCCTTATTCTAAGATCACGCCCTCTAGTTCTAGTCTCCCCCATCAGTGGAAACATCCTCTCTGCGTCCATCTTGTCAAGCCCCCTCATAATCTTACAGATTTTGACAAGATCACCTCTCATTCTTCTGAATTCCAATGAGTAGAGGCCCAACCTACTCAACCTTTCCTCATAAGTCAATCCCTTCATCCCCGGAGTGAACCTTCTGAACAGTCTCCAAAGCAAGTATATCCTTTTGTAAATAAGGAAACCTGGAATACTGCATGCAGTTTTGATGTGGCCTCACCAATACCTTGTATAGCTGTAGCAAGACTTCCCTGCTTTTATACTCCATTCCCTTTGCAATAAAGGCCAAGATACCATTGACCTTCCTGATCACTTGCTGTACCTGCATACTATCCTTTTGTGTTTCATGCACAAGTACCCCCAGGTCCTGCTGTACTGTGGCACTTTGCAATCTTCCTCCATTTAAATAATAAATTGCTCTTTGATTTTTTTTTTTCTCTGCCAAAGTGCATGACCTCACACTTTCCAACATTATAGTCTATCTGCCAAATTTTTGCCCACTCACTTCGCCTGTTTATGTCCTTTAGCAGATTTTGTGTCTCCTCCTCATGTATTGCTTTTCCTCCCATCTTTGTATCGGCAAACTTGCCGACGTTACACTCTGTCCCTTCTTCCAAGTCGTTAATATAGATTGTAAATAGTTGGGGTACCGGCACTGATCCCTGCGGCACCCCACTAGTTACTGGTTGCCAACCAGAGAATGAACCATTTATCCCGACTCTCTCTGTTAGTTAGCCAATCCTCTATCCATGCTAATATATTACCCCCAACCCTGTGAACTTTTATCTTGTACAGTAACCTTTTATGTGGCACCTTGTCAAATGCCTTCTGGAAGTCCAAATACACCACATCCACTGGTTCCCCTTTATCCACCCTGTTCATTACATCCTTGAAGAACTCCAACAAATTTGTCAAACATGACTTCCCCTTCACAAATCCATGCTGACTCTGCCTGACTGAATTTTGCTTATCCAAATGTCCTGCTACTGCTTCTTTGGACTGCAGATGGTCTATAGTTGCCTGTTTTTTGTCTGCCTCCTTTTTTTAAATAGGGGCGTTACATTTGCAGTTTTCCAATCTGCTGGGACCTCCCCAGAATCCAGGGAATTTTGGTAAATTACAACCAATTTACCAATCCCTGCCGCTACTTCTCAAGGCTATAGGATGCAAGTCATCAGGTCCAGGGGAATTTATCTGCCTTTAGTCCCATTGTTACTCAGTACCACCTCCTTAGTGATTGTGTCAAGTTCTCCCTCTCTCTTTCCCCCCCCCCCCCCCCCACCGCCCCTATAGCCCCTTGGCTATCCACTGTTGGAATATTGTTAGTGTCCTCTACCGAAAAGACTGGTACAAAATATTTGTTAAGCATTTCTGCTATCTCCCTGTTCCCCATTACTAATTCCCTGGTCTCGTCCTCTAAGGGACCAACATTTACTTTAGCCACTCTTTTCCTTTTTATATACCTATAGAAACTCTTGCTATCTGTATTTATATTTTGTGCTAGTTTACTTTCATAGTCTATCTTCCCTTTCTTAATCATTTTTTTAGTAGTTCTTTGCTGGCTTTCAAAAGCTTCCCAGTCTTCTGCCCTCCAACTAGTTTTGGCCACTTTGTATGCCCTTGTTTTTAATTGGATACCGTCCTTAATTTCCTTAGTTAGCCACGGGTGGCTGTCTTTTCTCTTGCACCCTTTCCTCTTCACTGGAATATATTTTTCTTGAGAGTTGTGAAATAGCTCCTTAAATGTACATCACTGTTCATCGATCGTCCTATACTTTAATCTATTTTCCCAGTCCACTTCTTCTACAGCACCTCCCAAAACCCGCACTCTCTACCACCTAGAAGGACAAGAGCAACAGGCGCATGGAACACAACCACTTCCAAGTCCTGACTTGGAAATATATTTCTATTCCTTCATCATTGCTGGGTCAAAATCCTAGAACTTCCTCCCGAACAGCACTGAGACTACCTTCATCACATGGACTGCAGCGGTTCAAGGTGGTGGCTCACTACCACCTTTGCAAGGGCAATTAGTGATGGGCAATAAATGCTGACCTTGGCAGCAATATCCACATCCTACAAATCATGGAGCAACCTACCTTGTGAAAGATTATACCCATTCTTCAAATAGATTTATGCCAAGAATCCAATATTTAGGAATGTATACATTTTGATGTACAATTATAAGAATAGTAATTGGCTAGAGAGCACTGCAGTTAGCCTGGACTAAGGAAAGGAAGTAAGTTACAAGGGTTCGTGCTCATCATCAGCCTCTTGCATATCTGTGGAAATAAGAGCTGTGACGATCTTCAGGTCAAACAGCGTGCCACCATTCACTGCTGAGGTTCACAAAGAATGGTCACTTGTATAAAATTGTAGAGCCATGGAGCTATATCACAACATGAGTCACCATTAGAGGCGAGATAAGGCAAGAGGGAAATAAACTAATTTACTGCTTGGCTAAGGCACCTTCTGATATGTGGAAAGGGAAGGACTATGTGCACTTCAAAACATCTTAAAATGAACTGCAATCTTTGAGATCCAGCCTCTTTCCCTCTTCCCCCTCCCACAATTGAGAGCCTGGACTGAATTTTGCATTGAATGCTTCTATTTGAAGACTAAAACCTTGGAGGTTAGGCATTGTCCTTTTCTGGTTTCTGTTTGTCATTTTAAAATTGATTTCTAGTTTTTTTTTTTAAATGCTGTTGGTGTTTGTTGTTGTGTGGGTGCAGCAGGATTACGAGCACTGTTCCCTCTGAGCTGACCACGCCTGCGCAATAATCGCAAGGTACTGCGTAGGCTGCTCATACAATTTTGCATTTGAAATACCGCGCGTGTGCAGAAATTTAAAGAGACCGTGCATTGAAATAAACAGGCCATGCGCAACAAAGCCAATTAGAGGGAACATTGGTTATGAGTCTACTTTATTTGAACTGCATAATGGAAAATAAGAGTTCATTTTATATAGTGAATCAAACAGTTGTGCAGAATTCTTTGATTTAGTTTTCCTGCTAACAAATACTTGAATCTTTTCAGGCCTTAGAATCAAAGTTAGCGGCATGCAGAAATTTTGCCAAGGACCAAGCATCACGAAAAAGTTACAGTTCAGGGAATGGCCATGGCCCTTCTGCTATGGTCAACAGTGCAAAGTTTTCAAATTCAGGTCTTGCAACATATTTTGACAAAGGGTAAGTGTTTAATATACATTAACAAAAAAAATAATAATCCTTGTAAGAAAATCAGTTATTTAAGCTTTTCCAGAACGCGGGCACTCTTGGATATATTTACTAATATAGAGTATTGGCTGAAGAACCAGAGGGAAGATAAACAATTTTTTTTAATGCAGCAATTTATGATCTGGCATGCACTCCCTGAAAGGGTGGTGGAAGGAGGTTCATTCGTAACTGTCCAAAGGGAATTGGATATATACTTGAAAAGGAAAAAAAATGCAAGGCTATAGGGAAGGAGCAGGGGAGTTGATTAATTGCATTGCTCTTACAAAGAGCCGGCACAGACACAATTGACCGAATAGCCTCCTTCTGTACTGTACTTCTAAGAGTCCCTCATGAATCTCTCTCAATCTGGGTTTGGATCTTTTCCCAACCCTTTGCTCTTTCTATTTTAACCCCCTCCTCCTCCTTTCAGGTGAAAGCTTAATATTTACTCATCCACGTCACTACAGCAAAATTACACTGTACCTATATATTTATTGAATTTATCCAGTTTAAGCTCAGGGGTTGATTTTAACACTACCTACCCAGCAGAAACCAGGTGGATGGGCAGTTAAAAAGGAGCCAGTAACTTACCCACTGAACTGAGCCTTTCGCACCTGGGTTCTGCAGGTGGATGAGATGCCTGCCTAAAGCAGGCGGAGCATCAGGAATTTATGCAAATTTGGGTCCTAATACATCAAAAATACCCTGCCTGCATTTTAACTAAGGCCTCAATGGAGAAGCCAACTCAGCTTTGACACCAGGCTGAAGCAGATCTGCAGACAAGAGGCTCGCCAAGGTAAGTGTAAAAATTTCCGTGGCCCGTAAGGACAGTTGTGACCTCCCCTGTACGAGCTCTTTCGCACACGCACACGCTTCCCCCACTTCAGGCAGGCAGCTAATCAATGGCATGTTGATTAAGCCCTGGAGTTAACATACACTGCATCTCAAACTTAGGCCATCGAGTGCATTTCACACTTGTTTTCCTTTTCCTTTTCTACCTATCCGCTTCCAAGAAACTATTTACCTAGATTCCAACTTTGATCATACTTCACACAATATCCACAGAACAGATCTGAGCTCTAGATATTCGGGTTTAACCTTCAATCCGAATGTTCTTTCTCTCCTATTTCTTGAGCATATTTTGAGCTATATGGGTGACGGATGTTGGTATCAAGAAATGGAACATGTACTGTATGGGACAGTAATAGCAGGACAAAGTTCTCTCAATCAATTTGGTTAAAATAGCCTGTGTTCATTCTACACTATTCTTCCAACTGGAAATGGGATTTTTTCTTTCCCTGATTTGGGTTGAAAGATTCTACTACCCCACTGTCATTCAGTAATACACTTTCTGCTCTCTTTCCCCCACCAAACATTCTAGTATTGACTTTCCAGAATCCAAGTCAATTAATAGTACTTGAAGTTTGAATTTCTTTGACTTAAGACTAAACTGAACTATGGATGTTGGTTCTTATGAAATCCAGGATCTATTTACAAATATTAAAGGATGTAATAGAAAATACTTCAATATTTTTCCACCCCTTCGCAAAGTTACATTGCTTATTTGTGGCAAGATTTTGGAAAAATCAAAATCCTATTGTAATTCAAGAGGAAAAGTTTAATTGAACACAGGGCTAAAATTTCTGCTTAAAATCTTAGACATGAAATAATAGATTGCTAAAATTGTGTTCTGCAGATTAATACACATGTTTGTAACAATTGGCTCTAGAGTATCACTTGCATTGGACAGTTGCTTCTTGAAGTGGTTTTCCAATATTTGCTTGTACCCCATTGCTGAAAAACAATCCGTATATTGTAGTGTTTCTCTCGCAGGCAAATCTACTCTTAAACTGTTTTGCAATTATTTTAAGGTTGCAAATGGCCACCATTTCACTCAACCTGTCAGCACTCCTGCTTTTTTGGTTGCCTCGGGCTCTGATGGCATTGGTGCCTGAGACATTCCTTCTGTTGGAGGTATATCTGAAGACCATTCACTTTGATGGTGTGTGTTGCTTCTGGTGGCTGGAATACTTTTTGATTTACTTTGTAAATTTCCTGTTAACTTAAGAGGTCATTGGTGGAAAACTGCAAATGTACAATTAATGTAATTTATTCCCCCTCCTGTCTGTAGCAAATGTGCACAGAAGTAATTTACCTAATAGGAGGTGGTGGGTAGAGGGGTAATTATCTAAACAAAAATACCAATATTTAATAATCAAATCTGGGGGAAATTTATTAAACATTGCAGCAATTCTTTTTGTAAATACTGTTGAATGACCAACTATCGATTAAATATCAGTTGACTATCAATTGATCTTTTTGTTTAAAATTAATTTGTCTTTGCGCAGATTAGAAATGAGCTATTCATGTTGAACAAGTATTTTGTAACAAAATATATGTGCATTAGGTTTTGTTAAAGTATGCTTACCTCTCTTAATGGCTTAGTGGATTATGGCATCACCAGGTGTAATACTATGTTGTTGAGACAGGAAAGTCCCAGGTTTGGTTCTCTGTGTGGAGTTAGCTGATCTGAGCTGAGATGTTAAAAATGTCAGTAGTGCTCCTGAATTAGGAAGTGGAAAAGCTGTTGGATTCCACTCCTGATTGCTATCTAATGATTCGTGCTTGAATTGAATGAATTGTACATGATTTGCATATAAGGAATGCAATTTATCATGCATGCTGCATGAGCAAAGATCCAGTCCATACTTGGTGTCTGGGCTGAAAACATGATAGTACTGGTGAGCTGTCAACTCCTGTGAAACTTTATTTCAGCAAAAGTCAACCTCTTCGAGAGAAAGGGGGGAAATCGGCAAAATAGCACACTCCAACCCCAGTTAAGAGATGAAATCAAACTTATAGGGTTGGAAGGAACATTGAGCTAGTCTTGGTTCCCACCATTCTGTTATTTCGGTGTACTCTGGCATTCTTTGAGGGTTCTTTATGTTCTAATCCTGCTGTACTCAGTTTCTGACTCTTGTTTCCTATCATGTTAGAGCACAAGTACTGTAGCATTTTGGATTGCTCCACAGGTTTTATTTCCCCAGCACTAATGTTCAGCATGTCCTAGAACTAATAGAAGCTGTTGGGAGTAGAATTTAATTTCAGCTATGAGGAGTTGAGTGATTTGAGTATTTAACTATCTTAAACTGATTTAGATTTCAACATGTAGCCAGCATGAGTGTTTAAAGTTGATTCGGTATGTGTTTTGTTTTATCAGAAAAGAGAAAGTCTTTTTCACCGAGTATATCATGGGTAACTCATTTTATTGTACTACTTTGCAGTGATCACCTGCATGCTATCGCAATGGTGATGCAAATGAAAGCAGGATTAACACTTAGATTTTAGGCTGAATTTTCACTAACTGCACGGGGATTTGGGTATTCTGTGGCAAGTAGTAAGAGCCTAGCTTTAAGTGTATCGTATGATTCCTCAAAATGCAACTCCTGGTGGCTCTTCTAAATTTTTACCCTACAATTTTATAATCCCTGTGTATGGGGCTGATCCCATAGCCTGTGGAAATTTGTCTTTGATTGCAGCTAAAATGACAATAAAATCCCTTGGTTGACAATAAAATGACATCTTTGCTATTGCAGTTAAAACCACTTAAACTGCAATTGAGCTTGTAGTACAAACCTGCATTAAGTATAGCACCTGACAAGAGGCACCAAATAGAATGTGGAAAATGGCTGGCTGGGTTGTATTTTAGGATTCAGAATGTTGGAAGTTTAACATTATTGCCAAAATTCTGACTCCATTATGACCTATTTATAATTTTTTCAGCTGTAAGTTCTGTGCACATATCTTAACAAGTGACAGCATTTCGACAAGTGCTCAAGTTTACTCTGCACAGAGGCAAATGTGCAGCAACTTATTTAGATTCTGGGTACAGGGACTGCTTGGCTTAAATGTGGAGGTGAATGATAAAATCAAAATTACATTTTTCTTAAAATATATGTGGAAATACTAGCCAAAGCTTTGTGCACTGGGCTAAACTTTGAAACACAGTAGTCAACTTGAACAACTAGCATAACTAAATGGAAATTTAGATATTCATGCACAGCTGAAATTTTATATTGGATCTGAATAAGAATGAAGGATATTTAAATAAAAACAACTTGAGCCAGATATACAACAGTAAACCTAAGAGTGGTTGTTACCCAGGGCACAATGTTTTAAAAAAAAAATAAGAACATTAACTGGTTGTGGTTTGTCTCTTGTACATTCAAAGCTGAGGCATGGCTAAATTTAAAAGCAATACTAACCAGTGTTACATGAAAAATACATTAAGATGTGCATTTGCTACTAAAGTCTTCTGTTTGGCACATGTTCATTTTTTTAAAAAAAAATCTTGTATGCCATTATGTCTAGAAGTAACTAATATGTTTTTGTACAGTGACTTATTTTGTAATTCTACATGGAATCAGTTGGATCTGGACAAACCTTGTATAAATGTTTGCATAAGGGTGATCATTAGTGATTCTTTGTAATGGCAATATTAAAATCAGGTTTAAATATGATTATAGCTATCTCCTTTTTCTAAATCTCATCAAAACCAAACTCTATTAACCCTTAAACTTCAGACACGAGGGATTTCCAGTCGTCTTGGGTCAGCTTTTTTTAATACATATTTTCAACTTGCACATTATGGTATTGAAACAACCCGCAGTATTGTAAAACTACTGAAGTTTGAAAATCACAGATAAATCTATCAGCTATGTTTCACATATAAATTGCATACAACAGAGATCAACATTTAGTTGTAGTAGGTAACTATATAAAATTGACAAGAAAATGTTTTTAATTGTCATTTCGACCATTGCCAGTTTAATATTGTAGTAGAGTAGCTAATGCAGATCTTTAATTTTCAAGGCCAGATAATGATGCAGGATGCAGAAACAGTATTGAAGGAAGCCGAATCTCCAGAAATAGACCCACCAGGAAACCAAAGCAAGTGAATTGATTAGTCTATATAATTTGTATTTTGTCCTCAACCCAGAGTTGTTGATTGTCTTGACAGTTTAGAAGAGTTTCTCATTCTAGTAATTAAATGTTTGTATCTTGAATGTTGTTAGACTTGTACCAGATCTATAGATTACCAGCTACTGTAGGACCATGTATAAAATACTTTAATGTAACCAGTTTTCTTTTTGTTGAATATAGGGCAGTAAATGGTCTAGACCAAGGACCTGCTCGAATTGGATCAGTGCCGCCGCCTTCACCACCAGGCATGCTGCCGCTCAGTGTCTGAATAGCCATACTGCGTCTTTTTTTTTTTAACATCTACTTCAAACAACAGGATAACCATTGTAACCTGGCTACAAATGGAGTACACTGTGGTGTGTAGGAATTTCTGAACTTTTATCTCGTTCTGCACAAGATTTTCAGTTTATTAAACAGTTTGCCTCTTAATCTCTGTTGGTATACTGTCACTGCAGTGTAGTTAATGTCACATTACCTTACCGTTTGTGGGTTTTAATGCTATTCCTGTTGTACATTTCCAGCAACAGCAGACTTGTATATTGAGCATTCAAAATTGAAATCTTAAGCAGTATTGGAAAAGTCTACATATTCAAGGCTAACGATGGTATAAATGGTATTTGTTCAAGCCACTTGTGCGGTGTGTGACTCTCCAGATAGTTGGTCTGGGTTTCTCGGTTATGTGCCTGGATTTGGTGGTATTTTAAAACACCAATTATTGTAATTTTTATGTTGTACTGTACAATTTCTCCTTGGTTTCTAATGTCAGATTTATGAAGATATATTTAAGCATTGTTTAAGTGTAAATTGGTTTGTTTTTAAAAAAAAAAATACAAAAGTTGGATAACTCAAACTTACACACTTTAAATTTTTTGAATCATTTACTGCATTGATTTTTGTTTCTATGCATCAACTCGATCACTTACATTTTATTTTGTTGCATAATTCAGAATTACGTTGCCTGTTTACGTCTCGTTACTGTATATAAGTTTGTAAACATAACTTTGCCCAAGATATTTGTACATAGCTTGGGCTTTGTAGCATTATTTATTCAGATTCTATATGGCATGTTTAATAAATGAGAGTTTACCATACACAGTTGTAACAAATCATATGATATCATGATGTAGAACCTGCTGTCTAATCTTCCAGAAATAAATTTGTTCTTTAAACAGCCGTAGTGTGCAGAGTGTTGGTCTGTTATAACATCAGATGCAGGATGGAGCCACTATTGTTAAGGCTTTGTGGAAAGTATCTCTAAATGTTTCCTTATATTTTAAATAAGGACACATTACTGAGCTTTTGTAAATGTGGCACTGAACAAATAATAATTACTGATTTTTGTATGAAGCCAAAATATCAGGAGGAATTGGAAATAATATCTATCTATATATTAAGTCGTGTTCATGGTGTGGACTTCCTATCCACAATACCTTGCTTTCCATGTTATGAGTTGCATTATAAAATGCAATGTAATGGAAGCAGGATTAACATTTAGGCTGAATTGTTACGAACTGCACAGGGATTTTGGTATTTCCAATAGAAATTCCAATGTTTAAAATGTCAGCATTTAATCTGTAATCTCTCACTACTAGGCCATAATCATAGGCAGTCCCTTGAAGCGAGGATGACTTGCTTCCATGCCAAAAAAGGATGAGTTCACAGGTATTTCAATGAAGGACCTAATATTCCAGGTCCTGAACTACATCCTGAAGGTTGGAAGATGCCTATGCGTGGATTTTTTTAACGTGGGGTGTCCATTGCACACCAGCCACCACACTGGCTTGAGGGAGCTAGGTCCAGTGGCAAGAGTTATCCAAGACGATTGGAGAGCTGCTCTGCTGCACTGACCTAGTGCGCGCAAATATCGCAGTGTGGGCTGGCCCCCAAACTCGCGCCTCACCTGGGCCCCGATCAAGTCTCTACAGTCTCTCGCCAATCCTTTGCCCCGATCTCGCCGCTCCTGCTGTATCTACCCACGCTTCAATCACCAGCTGGACCTTGATGATGTCACTCTTCGATGCCGTCGCCCTCCTGCACCAGCTCGCGCTGCTCCCAGAAGTAGTATGCCTCCACGCCACTCCCGAGGCTGCTCACCGCCCCTTTTATGCCCTACTAATAGACAAGAAAGAATTAATTTTTGTCTGCTGAATATTTAACTTGTCTTTTCTAGCAATATCAAAAAACTTGGGAGGGGTAATGACCCAGGGGTACACAGTTCTCAAAGGAAGAACCACAAGTTCAGATTCCAGGTAGCCATCACATGGTGTGAAACATAATAGGAAGCATAAGGTGCTAATTGGGTTAAATGACGACAGATTACACATTACACATTGCTTAGCAACAACAACAACTTGCATAGTAAACTGTCCCAAAACGCTATTCCCATCACCCTGATCCTTGCTGGCCTACACTGGCTCCTAGTCCCCCATGCTTCAAGTTTAAAATTCTCATCCCCATTATTAAATTTGTTCATGGCCTCGCCCCTCTATCTATCTGTGTAAACTCCTCCGGCCCTACACACCCTGCTATATAGATGCAAGTTGTTGGTAACATTTAGATTCAGTCTGGTTTTCCAAGAGAGAGAGACCCAGCGCAATGTAATGTATTCCAGTAGGGTCTCGCTATCGTTTATCTACAAGTACACTGCGGATCGAAGGAGATTTGAGGTCTGCATATAGGAGTTTCTGGTGATGCTAAGCCTGTGAAAGTATCTAGTGCAAAGATCCAAAAATATGACCTGGTAATTCCAATGTTAAATAAAAAAAGAAGAGACTTAACATTTATATAGCACCTTTCACAACCATCTCAAAGCACTTTACAGCCAATGAAGTACTTTTGGAGTGTAGTCACTGCGCACAGCAGAACCCACAAACAGTAATGTGATGACTAGATAATCTGTTTTTATGTTGATTGAGGGATAAATATTGGCCAGGACACTGGGGATAACTCCCCTACTCTTCTTCGAAATAGTGCCGTGTGATCTTTTACGTCCACTTGAGAGCAGACGTCTCATCTGAAAGACGGCACCTCTCGGCAGTAACTTTATTGATTATCTGTAACATCACTAGGTGACACGGTAATAGTTTTCCTCACAAATCACTAACATCCTTTCTAAAAACAAAATGAGTTAAATTTTGAAAGAAAACAAGTATTAATTATCATCTGTATTTTGTTGATTGAAAATAGAAAGCATGTTAAATACTTAAAGCTGTGATAAACTGACATACCCCCTTTTTTCTTTGTTCCTCCATTGCTTTCTGAACTCTTCTGCTTTTTTGGTTTTCGTTTTTGGATTTGCACCTTAACTGCAACCTCGGCTCTTAACCTTTCTTTTCCATTTGCTGTCCCAACTGATAGCTACTCCCCTGTCTCTCCTTGGCTCTTTTTCCCCATTTGTTACCCCATTACTTAACCCCCCTCAATAGTTCGCCTCATTTGCTCCCAATTGTTACCCCAGCTCATAAGCCTCTCCCTTTTTGATGGATATTTTATATATTTATAAATACACGCTACTTAAACTTGTCTATTAAAATTCTAATAATGTTCCCTTTCCCTCTCTGCCTAAACCACAAGTACTTCCCTTTTGAATCCACTTCCTATTGAGCCTATCCTCCAACTTACCACAAACACATTATGGGAGATCCATTACTATATGTATAAAATCCTACTTTATTTTTAAATCAACGGGTACCCTGTAATGCAGTAACAGTAAATCCCTGCTCCTCTTCTTTCTTCCAGATGATGGTGCTGTTACCCCTCTCTTTTTTTAAAATGACGACAACTGTTCTTGCTTGCTGCAGAGTTAGTGCTGTAATCTCTCAGCCAAATAGCGCACACAGTCTCGTTATCTCTGAACAATGCTACGGGACATTGATTAGTGTAGTAAATATTCCAAAAATCACAATCTTGTAGCAAAGTACACTTTATTTTTAAAAAGCACTTTAATGTGGCACAATGTTCTTTATCGTACATGGGAGCAAAAAGGTAGAAGACAAACATCAGTGCTAGTTTGGGGACGCAAACCGGTTTTTGATCTCAATTTATTTTCGAATGTTTCTAGTTCCACACTTGTACGATGCACTTAATTGTACATATGGATATGCAGTATTGTCATATTTGCTGAAAAATTATATTTAAGCTAGTAGAATGTAGCTCTAAACACCTTGGATGTGGTTCAGTGCTGGAATCTGAAAGAAAGTTGCGGTTCTTATGGTATATTGGTCAGATGGAAGGCACTATTTCACCCATGTTTAAATAATCATTAAAATATGATTTGCTGTTTCAGAAATTAAGAAATCAACTGCATTCAAGTATAGTAACCAAGATTTTTATAGCTTACCCAAAGAAGTACTTATGGAGATAAAAGGTTCATTGTGTACTGTCTTGTATGCATGTGTATAGTAATTTTAGTATTTGCAATTTTTTGTGCTTTTTATATACTGTTTAAAATATATTTAAGTTTGTGAATCTCTGATCTATGTGGCAATATCTACTATTTCAGGGAGTCTGGTAGTGTAACATGAGAATAAATTAAATCATGCAAGCAGATTGTTGCAATTGTTATCCCCTTGGGTATACATCTGTATGAAGACAAATATACGGTTTCTGAATTGTAAATCATCTTACAGGAACTCTTTTTTAATACAAGTTTTGCAATAGTTTTTAATCCTGTAGATGCCAAAAAAAAATAGTTTGTGTAAAATTTATAGTTTCTGGTTAAATGTCAGGAAATCATACAGCAATAGTCTTTTGTTCTGGCTCCCGCATGTCATCTGCAGGAACTACAAGTATCTGAAATGGGAGTTTTCCATGTCTAAATGTAACATTTTCAAACCTTCCATGTTTTCTTAAGTCTGTCCCTAGCCATCCATTGCCAGATCTTGATTGATTATGGCAAGTACTGTAGTGCTTCACCTTCCTCAACTAAAACCAGCCACTGTTATCCTGGAGGGCAAGGATGACCTTGGGCTCATTTTTTCCTCCTCAAAATCCTCTTCCCTGCCCCCTTCACCTTCCCTCAAATGCCAAGTGCAAGGAGCTAGTGTATTTCATCAAACCCCCATTGTTAGCTGTCATAGTTAATGGTTTTTATTTCTTTGACACCATCCCTGTCCCCTTTAAAAGTGTCACTATCGCACCCTTCCTTACATAAAAATGTCAACTTTTTCATCCATGCCAATTATTGCCCTCTCTTCCCCTCTAAGGTCCTTGGATATGTTGTTACCTCCTGACTCTGCCCATCTTGCCTGTAATTTTTTTAATCCTTCCAGTCCAGCTTCTGTCTGTCTCAGCACCAGAAGAGCGCTGACCGGCATTAATGATCTTCTCCGTGGTGCTTTATCCTTCCTTGACCTCTCTACAGTCTCCAACACCATGCTTCTCCAACATCTGTCCTCTGTTGCCTAGTTCCTTAGACCTTCCCTGTCATTGTTTGTTTCATACCTTTCCAAATGTAGCCAGATCATCTTCACTCCCTCATTGTCACCTACAGAGACCTCCAAGAATATAATATTGGGGTCTTGCTCTTTTCATCTACATTCTGCCCCTAGTGACATCATCCATCAAACCAGGGTCAGCTAACCACACATACGCTGATGACACCCAGCTCTACCTTACCACCATCTCTCAAATCCAACTGCCTCTGTGCTGTCAGACTGCCTGTCTGACATCCAGTCTTGGATGAGTTTTAACTTTGTCCAGTTTAACATTTGAATGACCACAGTTATCACCTGGAAGTTGTCATTGGGCATAATAGGCATTCTTAAGATTTATACTCTTAAATTGTACCAAAAGAATGCTGTGGACTTCAGTTTATTAGCCCAGAGTGTGTATTTAAAAAAAAAAATAAATAAATAAAAAATTCTGATGCGCATGCTTTATTGACGATACTGCAGATTTGTATTTGTTTACTGAAGTAGATTATTAATCATTTTAAGTTACAATTTTAATGCTGTATATTTAGATTAATTTAATTCTTTCATAGGATGTAGACAGTTTTACGGTTGGAGTTTTGTCAAAATAGCTACCAATTAAATAAATGTTGAAGTGACTGGCAGAACAACAGTTAGCATTTCTGAACATTTTTTTACTCGCTATGTTAAGAGACATTAATATTCTTAAAATTTTAAATGAATGGGATAACACCTCATTTAAAGTAGTGGACAAAGGAATTTCATATTAACATGTTAAGCCAGAGGTAGCTTGTCAGATAAGGAAAGTGAGGCATTGCCTCACCTATAATTGTCATAGACTTGCAGTGACTGCAGAATGGCACACACCTGAAGGAAAAAGTTCTTTTTGGAATATTCCATGTGCAAAACTGCAACTTGCAGCCCGAACATTTGCAAAACTCCATTCTTCAGATTTTGTTTTAACCCTTTTCAACTTCTGAGTGACTGGGACATGTTTTCAAAGACATTGCGCATGTGCAAAGGACCCATTGTCAGTGACTAGCTGGCTTGGCTAGGCATGTTTAACATGTGCCTCATCCAACAAAGAGAAAAGCAGCGGCATTTGTTGTGTAGTAATGCATTGATCAATTTGTGCACACGTGGGATCACAAGTGCAGCACATGCAAGATGGATGTGCAATATTTTGTGTGGTGGAAGCAAAATGACATTACAACTGTAGGCAACAGCTCCAACTGGTTTTCTTTAGCTATAAAAATAGAAAGGCAGAGCAAATGATCATTGCTAGCTGGAGAACAGAAAATTAAGAGGGTAATAAGCAGCCTCTCCTCGGACTCCCTGCAATGACTCAACGCCTTTCAATATTTTTGAGGAGGACTAGAGTCAACACTTTGAAGCCACAAGATTGTGTCAAATTTAGGAAAAAGAAAGTTCAAACGCTTAGTTCAAAGTAAAAAGTGCTTTTGGAGTAGGCTTAGCAGGAAGCAAGCTGTCTTTTGAAGGTACTCGTTCCATTAATCTTTGCAAACAGAGAGCCAACTGAAGTTTTGAAAATTCAAGAAATAAAAACAAACTGCTGGAACTATACAGTAGGTGCATCAGCATCTGTGAAGAGAAGAGACAGACCAACATTTTTAGGTGTAAATGATTTTTTGAACTGGCTTCCAAAGATGATCTTGCTGCCTTGGCCTTTTGATGGGCCATTATGTGAAAGTGTCATCTAAAGGATTATGAAGAGAGGATGCATATGATATAATAACATGGTTTAATGTATTTTATTCATCTCGTTCTTCACTCCTACCCTTCAATCCCATATTGTTAACTGATGTATGTAGTATTTTGGCACATTTTAATTGGAAGAGTTGGGGTGTGCCTTACGCTAGAGTATTTGGATTGAAAATAAGCGCGTGGGGTTTTTGTGCCGTAAGCCACGTTACTAAACTTCAGTATAAAATTGGAGAAACCCTTTCACAGTAATTCTCTTCCACCCCATATCAAGTATGTGAAGTACGATCTGTCCAATTTTTTTTTTTTTAAATAGTGCATCAATGGTGCTGTTATTTTATAAAGTTACATTCTCTGCAATGGTAAATGATCTTTGTTCATGTGTTTTCAGCTTTACAATTGATTATAAAGCTTGAACTGTTGAGTGGTTAAAAGAATGAGAAGACTGTGTTGTGAAGCAGATACCAATCACCTTTATTTGTGGCATTATCTACTAATGTAATTGTTAGTGCTGATGCTAATAGTTTTCAAGTTGTTGGGGAAATTAAATTAACTGGAGTTACCACTTAACGTGTTTCCTGTGACATGCTCCAGAAAGTACAATAAATAGAATCTTGAACTATCAGTCACATTATACTGGGTCTTTCACCTTTGTGAAAGCTCACAATGTGCTTCTGCATATAATTTATGATCTTATTTTCACTGTAATTCACAATTATAATTGTAAGGAATAATGTCCATAGAATAAAAATATTTCATGCATGCAAACCATTGAACTAGTTACTGTGGCTTAAACAGCTCTTGAAATCATTAGATAATATTTAATAGAATTAATTAAAACTTTTTAGCTGTAACTTTCAAGTAATTCATTGTAATTTTGATAGGATCTTAGTAGTCAGTAAGAACACCCCATTGTCTGGGTGTGTCATTAAGGAAAAGAGTTTATTTGAAAATTGTGAGCCTCCAAATAACAGTGCAAAGAGGGACTCCTCATTGTATTCTTGCTGAGCGGATTCATAATGTGGACTTCTCCTGATTTCATTTAAATTGGCCACAAATGTTAGATGACCTTTTAGAATATCTGGTGGTATGCAGGTATTAAACAATAAAAGGAAGGATGGTGGAACTCTGGTGTTCAGAATATCAAACGTGAGCTCTAAGTTTGTTGACAGATTGCTGAAAATGTTTAATACTTGGGCCTTAGTTTGCGCTGACCCTTTCTGCAACAGTTCAAAGAATTCCGGGATGGACCTTTTCACCTTGACCTGGTTTTGATGGTAGTGCAGCAAGTTGCTGAGCAGCCTTAAAGCAGCTAACTGTAATTCAGAGTCTAAAATGGCTGCACTGACCAGCTTACGAACTTGATGAACATATTCCTGGATTATTTCTCGATTTGTGACATTGTTAGAAAGGAAATTAAGAGCATTTAAAGCATCTACTTTTATCTCGGTCAGAGGATCATTCAATGATTCTACAATGATGCTGATCCCACCTTGTGAACGAATTAATTCATGATTAGCTGAAAATGCAGCCAATCTACAAATACTTGTTCCAATGAGTGCTTTCAGGGTAGGATTGGGATTTTGCTTAATAGCCAAAAGCCTACGCAAGTGTTGTGCATCCATGTCATCGCAGCTGCTGGTGATAGTAAATCCTGATGCATCAGCCTGAATCATGTGTGAGTTACCCACTTCAACACATGAGCAATGTTCGTTACTAGATGTTCTTCTGTCCTGGTCTTCAGTGTTTGTGCTTATATTGATTGGATTGTACAGTAAATAAGCAGCTCCCATTCCAGATAAAAGCCCCATGTTGTTGCTACAGGGTCCTAAGTTAGCTTCCATTTTCACTTGTAAGTTGCTTCTAATTTGTGTTCAATTCACTAAGCTCAGTATATTTGAAACTAAACAGTGAATAGTTGAAACAAATGGTTATTTTTTTAATTGATGATAACAATGACTTCATAACAGAAGGTTCCAATTGACATCTTGTAGATTCTGGTATCCATAGCACACTGAATTTGAATGGATACATGTTTGATGATGTCATGGTAGCCACAACAGCTTTCTGTAAACATTGGAGATTCTTTTAATGACACAAATTAAGAATGTGAGTAAAATAAAGTACAAGAAATTGACTTTTGGCCCATTGAAGCTCATCCCTCCGGTATTCTCATTCTCCAGCTTAGTCTCTGTCCACCCTGCCTGCCAGCTTTAATTGTAAACCATGTTTGTCACTAACTTGTCCTTGTGTATTATCCATGTAAGTGCATTTGGATTCTAAGGAGTGATGGGAGCAATAAAGTCTTCATGTGAACATGTGTTTTTTGCATTTCCAACCCTCTGTTTCCAAGTTTTAACACCATTCAGAAGGTTGTGGTTTCAAGTTCCACCTCACATTTGCAGACATAATCTAGTATAATACTGAGTGTGTGTAGTGTCATGACCAACATTTCTCTCTGGCAACACTGCTGGCAATCAATTAGCTGGTCATTCATCGTCCATGTGTGGTGCAAACACAATTGTATCAAAATGGAAACTACGGTCCTCAACAATAAAAACGACTTGTATAGTGCCTTTTAATGTAGTAAAATGTCCCAAGGTGCTTCACAGGAGTGAATAAATTTGACACTGAGCCAGATAAGAAGAAATTACAGCAGATGACCAAAAGCTTGGTCAAGGAAGGAGGATGGCGAGGTTTAGGGAGGGAGTTCCAGAGCTTAGGGCCTAGGCAGCTGAAGGCAGTTTATAATCACAGATGCTCGAAGGCAGAATTTGAGGAGTGCAGATATCTTGGGAGGTGGAGTTGGGGGTTATGAGGCTGAAGGAGATTAGAGATAGGGAGGGGCGAGACCATGGAGGGATTTGTAAACCAGGATGAGAATTTTGAAATAGAGGCGTTAACTGGAAGCCAATGTAGGTCATCGAGCACGGGGTGATGAGTGAGCAGGAACTGGTGCGAGTTAGGAGACGGGTTGCTGCGTTTTGGATGACTTCAAGTTTACCTGGGGTAGAATGTGGGAGGCCAGCCAGGAGTGCGTTAGAGTAGTCTAGAGCTAACAAAGGCATGGATGAGGGTTTCAACAGCAGATGAGCTGAGACGGGCATTGTTGGGGAGTAAATAGACAGTTTTAGTTATGCCGCGGATGTGTGGCTGGAAGCTCATTTTGGAGTCAAATATGACACCAAGGTTGTGAACAGTCCGACACAGAATTTAGGATTCATTCCCCTTGAAATGGATTTGATATCATCAAATGAATGTTTCATAAAGGAGTCACTGATCCTATGGACAGATGCAGAGTAATCAGCACCAACAACTGGGTAATATATTCATTGCTACTTGTACTGAAATTGTAAATGCATTGTCCCTACAGAACCATCATAGCTTACAGTACATGTGAAGACCATTCAGCCCACCTGGCTCTTTGTGCGAAACTTCCCTTCTGCCTTGCACTAGTTATTCTTAGTCTCTCTGATGTAACATTATAGATACGATTTGAAAACAGCAATGACTGAGAACAATGCAAGTTCATTGGCCTGACTGCAGAGTTTTGTGTCCAAGTCCTGGTGCCTTTGTGCAGAGGGAGTTTGAGAAGTTAAGGTCTAAGCAAAATAGCAAGACCACAAGAATTGTTGAGCACAAACGGTTTGCTGCAAGTTATGTTCAATAAAACAATTCATGCTAGTAAAGTTGCTAGATAATTAGTTTAAAAATAATATAAAAGGGTTTGAGGAGAAAGTAGGACAACAGTATTGTCTAAAATCAATCCAAGAGGGATCTAAACGCAGCATAGGCAAGAAAGAAAAAGGAAAAAAAAACTTGCATTTATATAGCACCTTTCACAACATCTTCATGCTTAAATTAAAAACAGAAAATGCTGGAAATGTTTGGCAGGTCAGACATAGAAACATAGAAAATAGGTGCAGGAGTAGGCCATTCAATAAGATCATGGCTGATCATTCCCTCAGTACCCCTTTCCTGCTTTCTCTCCATACCCCTTGATCTCTTTAGCTGTAAGGGCCATATCTAACTCCCTCTTGAATATATCCAATAAACTGGCATCAACATCTCTGCAGTAGAAAATTCCACAGGTTAACAACTCTGAAGAAATTTCTCCATTTATTTTAATCAAAATAGAATGTAATTATATAGAACAAAAATTTAATTTTTGAATTTTTTTAACATTTTAAAGGGTCTAAAATTAAACGTGCTTTATTTAACAGGATTTTAAATGTTTAAATTACTGAAAAAATATCTATTGAAAATGTCTCCTTATAATCAGTCGTAAGAATTTCATGGGCATTCTCTGGGCAGAAGTTGGACAAATAACCCAACTCTGCCCACGGAGGCCCTTTACATCCGGATGCGGCAACCGGTCAAGAGAATTCTTGACAGATTGCAAGTTCCGGGTTTAGGCTCATGCGCTTCGCACCTACTTGAACCCGGAACTTGCGGGGGCCCCTACAGGCATATGCACACCTCGAATGCACTATCTGAATTGGATCAGGGGAGTTCTCTCCATGACCTACTCATTATCAATCCCTCAAGCAACATCACTAAAATAGATATCTGGTCATTGCTGATTGCAGGACCTTGCTGGGTGCAAATTGCTTGCTCAGATTCCCGATATTGCAAGAGTGACAACATTTCAAAAGTACTTAATTAGCTGTGAAGCACTTTAACATTCTAATGAAAGATCATTGACCTGAAAAACTCTCTCCACAGATGTTGTGTGAGCTGTGAGGAGGATGCTAAGAAGCTGCAGGGTGACTTGGACAGGTTAGGTGAGTGGGCAAATGCATAGCTGATGCAGTATAATGTGAATAAATGTGAGGTTATCCACTTTGGTGGCAAAAACACAAAGGCAGTATATTATCTGAATGGTGGCAGATTAGGAAAAGGGGAGGTGCAACGAGACCTGGGTGTCATTGTACATCAGTCATTGAAAGTTGGCATGCAGGCACAGCAGGTGGTGAAGAAGGCAAATGGCATGTTGGCCTTCATAGCTAGGGGATTTGAGTATAGGAGCAGGGAGGAATAACTGCAGTTGTACAGGGCCTCACCTGAAATATTGTGTTCAGTTTTGGTCTCCTAATCTGAGGAAGAACATTCTTGCTATTGAGGGAGTGCAGTGAAGGTTCACCAGACGGATTCCAGGGATGGCAGGACTGACATATGGGGAGAGACTGGATTGACTGGGCCTGTATTCACTGGAGTTTAGAAGGATGAGAGGGGATCTCATAAAAACATATAAAATTCTGACGGGACTAGACAGGTTAGATGCAGGAAGAATGTTCCTGATGTTGGGGAAGTCCAGAACCAGGGGACACAGTCCAAGGATAAGGGTAAGCCATTTAGGACCGAGATGAGGAGAAACTTCTTCACTCAGAGTTGTTAACCTGTGGAATTCTCTACCCCAGAGAGTTGTTGATTCCAGTTTGTTGGATATATTCAAGAGGGAATTAGATATGACCCTTATGGCTAACAGGATCAAGGGGTATGGAGAGAAAGCAGGAAAGGGATACTGAGGTGATTATCAGCCATGATCTTATTGAATGTTGGTGCAGGCTTGAAGGGCTGAATGGCCTACTGCACCTATTTTCTATGTTTCTATAAATGAGGTAATTAGAAGACAAGTGGATGCTAGGGTCACATAAGAATGCTTACGCTACACAGGTATATGCATGAGAGCAACACTACTGCTATAAATATAGTGACAGACATCACATATAATTAACATCATGATAGTACAAAATCTGCATTGCATTACAATATTTCATGATCCCATCATTCATTACATAACATGAGAGGATTAATTGGCAATCCCGTTGTGCGAGGCCCCTTGGGGAAGAGTGACCATAATATGGTGGAATTCTGCATTAGGATGGAGAATGAAACAGTTAATTCAGAGATCAAGGTCCAGAACTTAAAGAAGGGTAACTTTGAAGGTATGAGGCGTGAATTAGCTAGGATTGATTGGCGAATGATACTTAAGGGGTTGACTGTGGATGGGCAATGGCAGACATTTAGAGACCGCATGGATGAACTACAACAATTGTACATTCCTGTCTGTCGTAAAAATAAAAAAGGGAAGGTGGCTCAACCGTGGCTATCGAGGGAAATCAGGGATAGTATTAAAGCCAAGGAAGTGGCATACAAATTGGCCAGAAATAGCAGTGAACCCGGAGACTGGGAGAAATTTAGAACTCCGCAGAGGCGGACAATGGGTTTGATTAGGGCAGGGAAAATGGAGTACGAGAAGAAGCTTGCAGGGAACATTAAGACGGATTGCAAAAGTTTCTATAGATATGTAAAGAGAAAAAGGTTAGTAAAAACAAACGTAGGTCCCCTGCAGTCAGAATCAGGGGAAGTCATAACGGGGAACAAAGAAATGGCGGACCAGTTAAACAAGTACTTTGGTTCGGTATTCACTAAGGAGGACATTAACAACCTTCTGGATATAAGAGGGGTCAGCGGGTCTAGTAAGGAGGAGGAACTGAGGGAAATCCTTATTAGTCGGGAAATTGTGTTGGGGAAATTAATGGGATTGAAGGCCGATATATCCCCAGGGCCTGATGGACTGCATCCCAGAGTACTTAAGGAGGTGGCCTTGGAAATAGTGGATTGACAGTCATTTTCCAACATTCCATTGACTCTGGATCAGTTCCTATCGAGTGGAGTGTAGCCAATGTAACCCCACTTTTTAACAAAGGAGGGAGAGAGAAAACGGGGAATTATAGCCTGACATCGGTAGTGGGTAAGATGATGGAATCAATTATTAAGGATGTCATAACAACGCATTTGGAAAGAGGTGACATGATAGGTCCAAGTCAGCATGGATTTGTGAAAGGGAAATCATGCTTGACAAATCTTCTAGAATTTTTTGAGGATGTTTCCAGTAAAGTGGACAAAGGAGAACCAGTTGATGTGGTATATTTGGACTTTCAGAAGGCTTTCGACAAGGTCCCACACAAGAGATTAATGTGCAAAGTTAAAGCACATGGGATTGGGGGTAGTGTGCTGACATGGATTGAGAACTGGTTGTCAGACAGGAAGCAAAGAGTAGGAGTAAATGGGAATTTTCAGAATGGCAGACGGTGACTCGTGGGGTACCGCAAGATTCTGTGCTGGGGGCCCCAGCTGTTTACACTGTACATTAATGATTTAGACGAGGGGATTAAATGTAGTATCTCTAAATTTGCGGATGACACTAAGTTAGGTGGCAGTGTGAGCTGTGAGGAGGATTCTATGAGGCTGCAGAGCGACTTGGATAGGTTAGGTGAGTGGGCAAATGCATGGCAGATGAAGTATAATGTGGATAAATATGAGGTTATCCACTTTGATGGTAAAAACAGAGAGACAGACTATTATCTGAATGGTGACAGATTAGGAAAAGGGGAGGTGCAACGAGACCTGGGTGTCATGGTACATCAGTCATTGAAGGTTGGCATGCAGGTACAGCAGGCGGTTAAGAAAGCAAATGGCATGTTGGCCTTCATAGCGAGGGGATTTGAGTACAGGGGCAGGGAGGTGTTGCTACAGTTGTACAGGGCATTGGTGAGGCCACACCTGGAGTATTGTGTACAGTTTTGGTCTCCTAACCTGAGGAAGGACATTCTTGCTATTGAGGGAGTGCAGCGAAGGTTCACCAGACTGATTTCCGGGATGGTGGGACTGACCTATCAAGAAAGACTGGATCAACTGGGCTTGTATTCACTGGAGTTCAGAAGAATGAGAGGGGACCTTTTATAGAAACGTTTAAAATTCTGATGGGTTTAGACAGGTTAGATGCAGGAAGAATGTTCCCAATGTTGGGGAAGTCCAGAACCAGGGGTCACAGTCTAAGGATAAGGGGTAAGCCATTTAGGACCGAGATGAGGAGGAACTTCTTCACCCAGAGAGTGGTGAACCTGTGGAATTCTCTACCACAGAAAGTTGTTGAAGCCAATTCACTAAATATATTCAAAAAGGAGTTAGATGTAGTCCTTATTACTAAGGGGATCAAGGGGTATGGTGAGAAAGCAGGAATGGGGTACTGAAGTTGCATGTTCAGCCATGAACTCATTGAATGGCGGTGCAGGCTAGAAGGGCCGAATGGCCTGCTCCTGCACCTATTTTCTATGTTTCTATGACATCAATCATATATTATACGGAAATGAATGGCATTAAATGACTTTAAATCACCCAATGGTTTATACATTACTCACGTGGCACGATAACTGATTCAGATGTTACACGGGTGGTCGACCATTTGTGGACTCCCACCAGTGCCAACGCCCGCTCTTCCAGGTCGGTCAGGGCGCTAATATCAGCCTGGCCGCCACCCGTATGCCGTTGCTCGGCCCTATTCTTCAAAAGCTTCTTCTGCAAAGGTGACAAGAGCATGGTATGTCATAAGATCATTGCTAGGTACTTTTACAGATAAAACAGATAGCAGATTACTGACAGATAGTAATATAATATTACACAACACAACGCACAGACAATCTACAATTAGTCATCCCATGCTAATCATAGTCACCGTAAACATTATACATATCGCATGCATGGTTATATCTACCATCTGCGAATAACTTGAATCAGATCGAGGTTTGGATTAATCGATTACCAGTCTAACTATAATACATCAGATTTGCATTTAAATTAATCATTGCACCATTACAATTTATTATATAAATAAATAAATATAAATACATTTAATACTTACTCTGCCTGAACCAACAAGATCGTTCCAGCGCTTACGGTACTGGTTGGACTCCTTCACCTCATGAGTGCTAGCAGATATCACCTCTGCTATCTCTGTCCATATCCTTTGATAAACCCGGGGTGGAGGGGTTCCCACGCCCACCCCGGGTCAATTGGCCTCCTCACGAAAGCGCTTTGCGCACCTATGTTCTCCCATTTCTCCCACTTCCGCTACTCCTTCCTCCTTTTCCTCGCTCATCCTTCTTTCAATCATTTCAATTGAATCCATTTATAATCTCAAAAACAACTCCAGTCTCCAATAATCCACAAACCACACTACCAACACTACAACCTCTCCAGCAGCTTTCTCCTCTCTCTCCTCTTTCACTCTCTTCTGCGCACATGTAGATGACCCCTAACCACCTGAAACGTGGGAAAAGACAGTTGCTATGGACGGCAGCCTTGCATGACTGAATAAACTGCTAACACCCATTTCACATCGCTACGGCCAAATTAAAAAGTGGAAACTAGCGGGTTTGAAAATGGGCGATATTCCAACGCTGGAAATACCACCCACTTTTGGGCGATCTGGAGACTAATGCAAAGTCTAGCCCCATGTCTAGTTCGATATGAGCAAAATGATCTTGTTCTATTTATTAGTTGAGCATTCCTCAATGTACTTTCTGTCCATTTACAGGCACCTGACACTCTGGACAAATTGATTTGTATTAATAAAACAGAATGAAAGAAGAGTGCAAGATTAGTATGGGTTTACTTAATCCTGATTAACGCAATGTACAATAAGCAACACATGTTCCATTCCGACAGGCAACCTCAACCCCGCTTCAAATCCACATTTATGCTTTATTCTGCAACAAAATGAAAGAACGTTCATTTAGAATCCAAACCTTGTGCTACCATAAAATGTGTAGAACCTTATTTATGTGCATGAGAATTTACAACAACTTGTATTTATATAGCGCCTTTAACATAGTGAACGTTCCAAGGCGCTTCACCAGAGTATTAGGAGATTAAAAATTTGACACCGAGCTGCATAAGTAGAAATTAGTGCAAAAGCTTGGCTAAAGAGGTAGGTTTTAAGGAGCTTCTTGAAGGAGGAAAGGGAGGCGGAGAGGTTTAGGCAGGGAATTACAGAGCTTGGGGCCGAGGCAACAGAAGGCACGGCCACCAATGGTTAAGCGATTATAATCAGGAATGCTCTAGAGGGCAGAATTAGAGGAGTGCAGACATCTCGGCACGGGAGGAGGGGTGGCGAGGTGGGGGTGGGGGAGGCTATGGAAGGATTTGAAAATAAGGATGAGAATTTTGAAATCGAGGTGTTGCTTAACCGGAAGCCAATGTAGGTCAACGAGCACAGGGTTGATGGATTAGTGGGAATGTGGATGTTGCCTGAGAAGTAGGTCTGCTTGAATATAATTGCTGTAGAATTAAGAACAGGCTACTGAACCTTTCTCAAGTACAATAGTTTGAAAATAATGAGAAAAACGTCACAGTTTATTGATGAGCTTGCACCCAGGATTGCCCATATTTGAAGCCTCGGATCCTGGGGGGAGGGAGAGGTGATAAGAGGAAGCCACCTTTGTGCACCTGTTGTGATTTTAATATAGGTTTGGAAATACTTCAGGGTAAAGGAGGCAAGAACAGACTGTACTGGCAATAACAGTTGAACAACTCGTCAGACACTGCTTGTTCAGGTGGAAGTTAAATAACCCATTGATGAGACTGGTTGAAGAGGAGCAGGGTGTTCTAACAGTGTCCTGGCCAATATTCAATCCAACCAACCATAAATTGATCAACTGGTCATTCAGCTGATGATGGCTGTTTATGGAACCTTGCCATTTGCCTACAATAACTACACCTCAGTAATTCATTGTATGTGAAGCACTTGGAACATAACATCAATCCAAGTTCGTTGTTTCTGCCAGAATGGCCCTCGTAGAGTCCTTCCTTTCATTGGCCATTTCCTTGATTGGGTCAGAGGGGGGAGAAAACAACTTTAAAACAGAAACTAATAGAAACAAAAGGCTTTAAAAGTTGAGTGAGGTCTTCCTACACCATAAACTCAAAATATGATAGAGACAAGAAAGGTGCAGGCGTAGGACAACCTTTTTTTAAGAGTGACAAATGGTAGAGGAAGGAAGATCTTTATGTGAGAACACACAAAGTTACAAAAAAAAATTACTTTCATCAGGCTAGCTTTGGACAGAAGCTGTGTTAGTGTTTATAGTTTAACAGGGCTGTAGTGATACCCGCCCTCCTATATAGCTCAGAGATGTGGACCATATACAGTAGACACCTCAAATCGCTGGAGAAATACCACCAACGATGTCTCCGCAAGATCCTGCAAATCCCCTGGGGAGGATAGATGCACCAACATCAGTGTTCTCGATCAGGCCAACATCCCCAGCATCGAAGCACTGACCACACTCGACCAGCTCTGCTGGGCTGGCCACATTGTTCGCATGTCTGACACAAGATTCCCAAAGCAAGCGCTCTACTCAGAACTTCAACACGGAAAGTGAACCCCAGGTGGGCAGAGGAAACATTTCAAGGATACCCTCAAAGCCTCCTTGATAAAATGCAACATCCCCACCAACACCTGGGAGTCCCTGGCTAAAGACCGCCCTAAGTGGAGGAAGTGCATCCGGGAGGGCGCTGAGCACCTCAAGTTTCATTGTCGAGAGCGTGCAGAAACCAAGCGCAGGCAGCGGAACGAGCGTGCGGCAAACCAGTCCCGTCCACCCTTTCCTTCAACAACTGTCTGTCCCATCTGTGACAGAGACTGTAATTCCCGTATTGGACCGTTCAGTCACTTAAGAACACATTTTTAAAGTGGAAGCAAGTCTTCCTCGTTTCCGAGGGACTGTCTTTGATGATGATATGATGATGTTACTAGTAACCCTATGAACAGCTGAGAATTTCCATTCTCTTGGGCCAGCTAATTAAAACTTCAATTCACAACCTAACTTGATTGTTGTAATATTTGCCAAATAAAACAAATACTTTGAAACAACCAAATAATAAAACATAAAAATAAGATTTTAAAATGTTTTACTCTGCCTGGGCCCTAAGCTCTGGAATTCCCTTCCTAAACCTCTCCGCCTCTTATCCTCCTTCAAGACGCTCCTTAAAACACACCTCTTTGACCATGCTTATTATTGATTTTTACTTCTGCGGCTCAGTGTCAAATTTTTATCTCAATAAATACTCATAGAAACATAGAAAATAGGTGCAGGAGTAGGCCATTCCGGTTCTGGGGGAGATGGGACCAGTACAAACCGGATGGTCTGCACCTGGGCAGGACCGGAACCAACGTCCTAGGGGGAGTATTTGCTAGTGCTGTTGGGGAGGGGTTAAACTAATATGGCAGGGGGATGGGAACCTATGCAGGGAGACAGAGGGAAGTAAAATGGAGGCAGAAGCAAAAGATAGTAAGAAGAAAAGTAAAAATCGAGGGCAGAGAAACCCAAGACAAAAATCAAAAAGGGCCACATTACAGCAAAAGTCTAAAGGGACAAAGTGTGTTAAAAAGACAAGCCTGAAGACTCTGTGCCTCAATATGAGGAGTATTCATAATAAGGTGGACAAATTAACTGCGCAGGCAGCTATTATCGAATATGATATAATTGGGATTACGGAGACATGGCTCCAGGGTGACCAAGGCTGGGAACTCAACATCCAGGGGTATTCAACATTCAGGAAGGATAGACAGAAAGGAAAAGGAGGTGGGGTAGCATTTCTGGTTGGAGAAGAAATTAACGCAATAGTAAGGAAGGACGTTAGCTTGGATGATGTGGAATCTGTAAGGGTAGAGCTGCGGAATACCAAAGGGCAGAAAACGCTAGTGGGAGTTGTGTACAGACCACCAAACAGTAGTAGTGAGGTTGGGGACAGCATCAAACAAGAAATTAGGGATGCGTGCAGTAAAGGTACAGCAGTTATCATGGGCGACTTTAATCTACATATAGATTAGGCTAACCAAACTGGTAGTAGTATGGTGGAGGAGGATTTCCTGGAGTGGAGTGTATTAGGGATGGTTTTCTAGACCAATATGTCGAGGAACTAACTAGAGGGCTGGCCATCCTAGACTGGGTGATGTGTAACGAGAAAGGACTAATTAGCAATCTTGTTGTGCGAGGCTCCTTGGGGAAGAGTGACCATAATATGGTAGAATTCTTTATTAAGATGGAGAGTGACACAGTTAATTCAGAGACTAGGGTCCTGAACTTAAGGAAAGGTAACTTCGATAGTATGAGACGTTAATTGGCTAGAATAGACTGGCGAATGATACTTAAAGGGTTGACGGTGGATAGGCAATGGCAAACATTTAATGATCACATGGATGAACTTCAACAATTGTACATCCCTGTCTGGAGTAAAAATAAAATGTGGAAGGTGGCTCAACAGTGGCTAACAAGGGAAATTAGGGATCGCGTTCAATCCAAGGAAGAGACATATAAATTGGCCAGAAAAAGCAGCAAACCTGAGGACAGGGAGCAATTTAGAATTCAGCAGAGGAGGACAAAGGGTTTAATTAGGAGGGGAAAATAGAGTATGAGAGGAAGCTTGCTGGGAACATAAAAACTGACTGCAAAAGCTTCTATAGATATGTGAAAAGAAAAAGATTAGTGAAGACAAACATAGGTCCCATGCAGTCAGAATCAGGTGAATTTATAATGGGGAACAAAGAAATGGCAGACCAATTGAACAAATACTTTGGTTCTGTCTTCACGAAGGAAGACACAAATAAAGTTCCGGAAATACTAGGGGACCGAGGGTCTAGTGAGAAGGAGGAACTGAAGGAAATCCTTATTTCCAGGGAATTGTGTTCGGGAAATTGATGATATTGAAGGCCGATAAATCCCCAGGGCCTGATAGGCTGCATCCCAGAGTAATTAAGGAAGTGGCCCTAGAAATAGTGGATGCATTGGTGATCATTTTCCAACATTCTATCGATTCTGGATCAGTTCCTATGGACTGGAGGGTAGCGAATGTAACATCACTTTTTAAGAAAGGAGGGAGAGAAAAAATGGGGAATTATAGACTGGTTAGCCTGACATCAGTAATTGGGAAAATGTTGGAATCAATTATTAAAGATAAAATAGCAGCGCATTTGAAAAGCAGTGACAGGATCGGTCCAAGTCAGCATGGATTTATGAAAGGGAAATCATGCTTGACAAATCTTCGAGAATTTTTTGAGGATGTAACTAGTAGAGTGGACAAGGGGGAATCAGTGGATGTGATGTATTTGGACTTTGAAAAGGCTTTTGACAATGTCCCACACAAGAGATTAGTGTGCAAAATTAAAGCACATGGTATTGGGGGTAATGTATTGATGTGGATAGAGAACTGGGTGGCAGACAGGAAGCAGAGAGTCAGGATAAACGGGTTCTTTTCAGAATGGCAGGCAGTGACTAGTGGGGTGCCGCAGGGTTCAGTGCTGGGACCCCAGCTATTTACAATATACATCAATGATTTAGATGAAGGAATTGAGAGTAATATCTCCAAGTTTGCAGATGACACTAAGCTGGATGGCGGTGTGAGCTGTGAGGAGGATGCTAAGAGACTGCAGGGTGACTTGGACAGGTTAGGTGAGTGGGCAAATGCATGGCAGATGCCCTATAATGTGGATAATTGTGAGGTTATCCACTTTGTTGGCAAAAACATGAAGGCAGAATATAATCTGAATGGTGGCAGATTAGGAAAAGGGGAGGTGCAACGAGACCTGGGTGTCATGGTACATCAGTCATTGAAGGTTGGCTTGCAGGTGCAGCAGGCGGTGAAGAAGGCAAATGGCATGTTGGCCTTCATGGCTAGGGGATTTGAGTATAAGAGCAGGGAGGTCTTGCTGCAGTTGTACAGGGCCTTGGTGAGGCCTCACCTGGTATATTGTGTTCAGTTTTGGTCTCCTAATCTGAGGAAGGACGTTCTTGCTATTGAAGGAGTGCAGCGAAGGTTCACCAGACTGATTCTCGGGATGGCAGGACTGACATATGAGGAGAGACTGGATCGACTGGGCCTATATTCACTGGAGTTTAGAAGAATGAGAGGGGATCTCATAGAAACATATAAAATTCTGACGGGACTGAACAGGTTAGATGCAGGAAGAACGTTCCCGATGTTGGGGAAGTCCAGAACCAGGGTACACAGTCATTTAGGACCGAGATGAGGAGAAACTTCTTCACTCAGAGAGTTATTGCCTTGTGGAATTCTCTTCCGTAGAGAGTTGTTGATGTCAGTTCGTTAGATATATTCAAGAGGGAGTTGGATATGACCCTTACGGCTAAAGGGAAAAAGGGATATGGAGAGAAAGCAGGCAAGGGGTACTGAGGTGAAGGATCAGCCATGATCTTATTGAATGGTGGTGCAGGCTCGAAGGGCCGAATGGCCTACTCCTGCACCTATTTTCTACGTTTCTATTCGGCCCTTCCTACTCCCCCTGCCCCACTTCTGCTTTCTCTCCATACCCCTTGATCCCTTTAGCCATAAGGGCCACATCTAACTTCCTTTTGAACACATCTAACGAACTGGCCTCAACAACTTTCTGTGGTAGAGAATTCCACAGGTTCACAATTCTCTGAGTGAAGAAGTTTCTCCTCATCTCGGTCCTAAATAGCTTACCCCTTATCCTTAGACTGTGACCCCTGGTGCTGCACTTCCCCAACATCGGGAACATTCTTCCTGCATCTAACCTGTCCAAGCCTTCAGAATTTTACATGTTTCTATGAGATCCCCTCTCATTCTTCTAAATTCCAGTGAATATAAGCCTAGTCGATCCAGTCTTTCTTCATATGTCAGTCCTGCCATCCCGGGAATCAGTCTGGTGAACCTTCGCTGCATTCCCTCAATAGCAAGAATGTCCTTCCTCAGATTAGGAGACCAAAACTGTACACAATATTCAAGGTGTGGCCTCACCAAGGCCCTGTACAACTGCAGTTAATCCTCCTTGCTCCTATACTCAAATCCTCTCGCTATGAAGGCCAACATGCCATTTGCCTTCTTCACCGCCTGCTGTACCTGCATGCCAACTTTCAATGACTGATGTACCATGACACCCAGGTCTCGTTGCACCTCCCCTTTTCCTAATCTGTCACCATTCAGGTAATATTCTGCCTTCCTGTTTTTGCCACCAAAGTGGATAACCTCACATTTATCTACATTATAATGCATCTGCCATGCATTTTCCCATTCACCTAACCTGTCCAAGTCACCCTGCAGCCACTTAGCATCCTCCTCACAGCTCACACTGCCACCCAGCTTAGTGTCATCTGCAAACTTGGAGCGATTACATTCAGTTCCTTCGTCTAAATCATTAATGTATATTGTAAATAGCTGGAGTCCCAGCGCTGAACATAGCGGTACCCCACTAGCCACTGCTTGCCATTCCGAAAAGGACCCGTTTATTCCTACTCTTTGCTTCCTGTCTGCCACCCAGTTCTCTATCCACTTCAATACATTACCCCCAATACCATGTGCTTTAATTTTGCACACTAATCTCTTGTGTGGGACCTTGTCAAAAGCCTTTTGAAAGTCCAAGTACACCACATCCACTGGTTCTCCCTTGTCCACTCTACTAGTTACATCCTCAAAAAATTCTAGAAGATTTGTCAAGCATGATTTCCCTTTCATAAATCCATGCTGACTTGGACCGATCCTGTCACTGCTTTCCAAATGCGCTATTACATCTTTAATAATTGATTCCAACAATTTCCCCATTACCGATGTCTATAATTCGCTGTTTTCTCTCTCCCTCCTTTTTTAAAAAGTGAGGTTACATTGGCTGCCCTCCAATCCATTGGAACTGATCTAGAGTCTATAGAATGTTGGAAAATGACCACCAATGCATCCACTATTTCTAGGGCCACTTCCTTAAGTACTCTGGGATGCAGACTATCAGGCCCTGGGGCTTTATCAGCCTTCAGTCCCATCAATTTCCCTATCACAATTTCCTGACTAATAAGGATTTCCTTCAGTTCCTCCTTCTCACTAGACCCTCGGTCCCCTAGTATTTCCGGAACTTTATTTGTGTCTTCCTTCGTGAAGACAGAACCAAAGTATTTGTTCAATTGGTCTGCCATTTCTTTGTTTCCCATTATAAATTCACTTGATTCTGACTGCAAGGAACCTACATTTGTCTTCACTAATCTTTTTCTCTTCACGTATCTATAGAAGGGCCTTGGGACGTTTCACCATTTTAAAAGTGCTATAAAAATACAAGTTGTTGTTGTTGCTGTCTCCTTTTTCCCATTCTCATTTAACCAACCACTTTTTTTCACCAAAATAATGCAGTTTTACATTTCTATATCATTTTTTATGAAGTTTTTCTTTCATCTTTTCTTTGAGGATTGAAAAATGGCATGTGACTGAAAACCAGTCCTAAAGGCCATTTCAGCTAAAGGGAACTAAAATGATTTAAGCTCATGGCTGCAGAATTGAACTAGGTCAACTCTTGACACTATTCATCATCAGCCATTCCCAAAGGCTGTTATCTTGTACTCGAGAGTTTTTCTCCCTTTGCCCTTCCCCCCGGAAGAGGCCACCTGATCTCAGATCTCACCTAGCGCCGTGCAATATCAAGCACGAGGAAGTGTAACGGGCACCCCAGGGGCAACCCCCTCGGGAAAATCATTTGAATGGCTGCAGATTACATAGTGTACTCTTGTCCGCAATAGTACATAGTTCAATTGTTTCACAGCACGTCTTGAAGATGAACTTGTATCACTAACAATATTCCAACAGTAGATTGTCAAGGGGCTATAGCGGGGGAGGAACTTAACACAATCACAATCACTAAGGAGGTGGTACTCAGTAAGATAATGGGACTAAAGGCAGATAAATCCCCTGGACCTGATGGCTTGCATCCTAGGGTCTTAAGAGAAGTAGCACAGGGATTGTGGATGCATTGGTTGTAATTTACCAAAATTCCCTGGATTCTGGGGAGGACTCAGCAGATTGGAAAACTGCAAACGTAACGCCCTTATTTAAAAAAGGAGGCAGACAAAAAGCAGGAAACTATTGACCAGTTAGCCTAACATCTGTGATTGGGAAAATGTTGGAGTCCATTATTAAAGAAGCAGTAGCAGGACATTTGGAAAAGCAAAATGCGGTCAGGCAGAGTCAGCATGGATTTATGAAGGGGAAGTCATGTTTGAAAAATTTGCTGGAATTCTTTGAGGATGTAACGAACAGGGTGGATAAAGGGGAACCAGTGGATGTGGTGTATTTGGACTTCCAGAAGGCATTTGACAAGGTGCCACATAAAAGCTTACTGCACAGATAAAAGTTCACAGGGTTGGGGGTAATATATTAGCATGGATAGAGGATTGGTTAATGAACAGGAAATAGAGATTCGGGATAAATGGTTTATTCTCGGGTTGGCAATCAGTAACTAGTGGAGTGCCGCAGGGATCAGTGTTGGGACCCCAACTGTTTACAATTTTATTAACGAATTGGAAGAAGGGACCGAGTGTAATGTAGCCAAGTTTGCTAACGATACAAAGATGGGAGGAAAAGCAATGTGTGAGGAGGACACAAAAAATCTGCAAAAGGACATAGAAAGGTATAAGTGAGTGGGCAAAAATTTGGCAGATGGAATATAATGTTGGAAAGTGTGAGGTCATGCACTTTGGCAGAAAAAAAATCAAAGAGCAAGTTATTATTTAAATGGAGAAAGATTGTAAAGTGCCGCAGTACAGCGGGACCTGGGGGTACTTGTGCATGAAACACAAAAGGATAGTATGCAGGTACAGCAAGTGATCAGGAAGGCCAATGGTATCTTGGCCTTTATTGCAAAGGGGATGGAGTATAAAAGCAGGGAAGTATTACTACAGCTATATAAGGTATTGGTGAGGCCACATCTGGAATACTGCATGCAGTTTTGGTTTCCTTATTTACGAAAAAGATATACTTGCTTTGGAGGCAGTTCAGATAAGGTTCACAAGGTTGTTTCTGGAGATGAGGGGGTTGACTTATGAGGAAAGGTTGAGTAGGTTGGACCGCTACTCATTGGAATTCAGAAGAATGAGAGGTGATCTTATCGAAACATATAAGATTATGAGGGGTCTTGACAAGGTGGACGCAGAGAGAATGTTTCCACTGATAGGGGAGACTAGAACTAGAGGGCATATTCTTCGAATAAGGGGCCGCACATTTAAAACTGAGATGAGGAGAAATTTCCTCTCTCAGAGGATCTGTGGAATTCGCTGCCTCAGAAAGCTGTGGAAGCTGGGACATTGAATAAATTTAAGAAAGAAATAGACAGTTTTTAAAATGATAAGGGAATAAGAGGTTATGGAGAGCGGGCAGGGAAGTGGACCTGAGTCCATGATCGGATCAGCCATGATTGTATTAAATGGCGGAGCAGGCTCGAGGTGGCCTACTCCTGCTCCTATTTCTTATGTTCTTGTGTTGCAACTTCAGTGATGTCTAAAAAGTATTGCATTTCTCAAGAGTACCTGCACAATATTTGGATTATTCTACCAATCTAAACTAAGCAACAAAAGTCATTTGGAAACCGAGATCTGAAATATTGAGTATACATTCATCAAATATTTAGTTACCATAAGCTTCGCTTTCTGTATAATGGCAGATGTGATCAGATGCTTATTATTCAAAGCTGTAATCAAATGTTTTGCAAGGAACCATAGAATGAACAAAGTAACTTTCAGGCATTAGGCTAAACTCGGCAATAAACCATGTGAAATCAATATCTTAAATGCGACCACATATACCATGCGACCACTAATAAAAACAGCATTATACAGCGCTACACAGGCATGCTTGGCAATCGGCATGTGTTTAACTTTAACAAGTAAATATCTACAAAATATTATTGGAGTCCTTCAATTCTGAGCACAGTGTCTCCAATTTATAATCAAAGTATAGGAGTTTAATTACTGTTTAGAATGCTGGAGCCTAAACAAAAGTCAAATCCAGACAACATTGATTTGGGGCTTTGAAAAGAGCAGACACTAAAATAATTACTTCAAGCCTATCATTAATCGCTGGCAAACCTATGAGAATTATTGTGGGGAGACTGGAGGAATACTTAAAACAGCAATAGTTTAATAAGAAATAGACAGTAATAAAAATTCTATTGGTTCTTTTGAGGAAGTTTCAAATAAAGTAGTGAGTTGCCTATGATCTTGTTGCCAGCCTTTGTCAAAGGCCCTCTTGATAATATGAGAATGAGTGAGAGAGTGTGGATATATCTTATATCTTAGTGAGGAGATCTTGAGCCAAATAGTGTAGAATTTAGTGCTTGAGGGACCAATCATAAAAGACATGGATGCTGTAAGCAATTCCAAGCTTGTTAAATTGGCAGGCATCAAAGTAAGGAGCAGCAGTGAAAGGATTCAGAGGGTCTAGTAAGGAGGAGGAACTGAGGGAAATCCTTATTAGTCGGGAAATTGTGTTGGGGAAATTGATGGGATTAAAGGCCGATAAATCCCCAGGGCCTGATGGACTGCATCCCAGAGTACTTAAGGAGGTGGCCTTGGAAATAGCGGATGCATTGACAGTCATTTTCCAACATTCCATTGACTCTGGATCAGTTTCTATCGAGTGGAGGGTAGCCAATGTAACCCCACTTTTTAAAAAAGGTGGGAGAGAGAAAACAGGGAATTATAGACCGGTCAGCCTGACATCAGTAGTGGATAAAATGATGCATTTGGAAAGAGGTGACATGATAGGTCCAAGTCAGCATGGATTTGTGAAAGGGAAATCATGCTTGACAAATCTTCTGGAATTTTTTGAGGATGTTTCCAGTAGAGTGGACAAGGGAGAACCAGTTGATGTGGTATATTTGGACTTTCAGAAGGCTTTCGACAAGGTCTCACACAAGAGATTAATGTGCAAAGTTAAAGCACATGGGATTGGGGGAAGTGTGAGAACTGGTTGTCAGACAGGAAGCAAAGAGTAGGAGTAAATGGGTACTTTTCAGAATGGCAGGCAGTGACTAGTGGGGTACTGCAAGGTTCTGTGCTGGGGCCTCAGCTGTTTACACTGTACATTAATGATTTAGACGAGGGGATTAAATGTAGTATCTCCAAATTTGCGGATGATACTAAGTTGGGTGGCAGTGTGAGCTGTGAGGAGGATGCTATGAGGCTGCAGAGTGACTTGGATAGGTTAGGTGAGTGGGCAAATGCATGGCAGATGAAGTATAATGTGGATAAATGTGAGGTTATCCACTTTGGTGGTAAAAATAGAGAGACAGACTATTATCTGAATGGTGACAGATTAGGAAAAAGAGAGGTGCAACGAGACCTGGGTGTCATGGTACATCAGTCATTGAAGGTTGGCATGCAGGTACAGCAGGCGGTTAAGAAAGCAAATGGCATGTTGGCCTTCATAGCGAGGGGATTTGAGTACAGGGGCAGGGAGGTGTTGCTACAGTTGTACAGGGCATTGGTGAGGCCACACCTGGAGTATTGTGTACAGTTTTGGTCTCCTAACTTGAGGAAGGACATTCTTGCTATTGAGGGAGTGCAGCGAAGGTTCACCAGACTGATTCCCGGGATGGTGGGACTGACCTATCAAGAAAGACTGGATCAACTGGGCTTGTATTCACTGGAGTTCAGAAGAATGAGAGGGGACCTCATAGAAACGTTTAAAATTCTGACGGGTTTAGACAGGTTAGATGCAGCAAGAATGTTCCCAATGTTGGGGAAGTCCAGAACCAGGGGTCACAGTCTGAGGATAAGGGGTAAGCCATTTAGGACCGAGATGAGGAGAAACTTCTTCACCCAGAGAGTGGTGAACCTGTGGAATTCTCTACCACAGAAAGTTGTTGAGGCCAATTCACTAAATATATTCAAAAGGGAGTTAGATGAAGTCCTTACTACTCGGGGTATCAAGGGGTATGGTGAGAAAGCAGGAAGGGGGTACTGAAGTTGCATGTTCAGCCATGAACTCATTGAATGGCGGTGCAGGCTAGAAGGGCCGAATGGCCTACTCCTGCACCTATTTTTCTATGTTTCTAGGGGCCCAAATTTCCACATGATTCGCGCCTGATTTTTAGGAGCAACTGGTGGAGAACGGACTATTTTAGAAATCGCAATTCTCCACATTTTTTTTTCTGCAGTTCTAGTCAGGTAGAACAGTTCTAGTTTAGAACAGAATTTTTTCTTCAAAAGGGGGCGTGTCCAGCCACTGACTTGAAAGTTTCCACAGTGAAAATGTACTCCAAACTAAAGTAGAATGGCGCCAGTGAAGATTTTTGTAGAACTGAAAAAACCTGTTCTACACATTAAAAAATCAGGCGCAGGTTACAAATTAGGCGTCCAGAACGAGGTGGGGGGGGGGGGAGGAGGGGGGGGGAAGGGAACTCATTAAATTCGACAATAAATCCTTATTTATACTTCTACAAATAAATCCAACAAATAAGCCAAGAAAAGATTAAATAAACCATCTTCCTACCTGTGTGAAAGTGCTTCAGCCAGGGAGAATTCTGCAGCTGTTTGTGCCGCTGAGCGAGAGAGGGAGGGAGAGAGAGAGAGAGAGAGAAGGAGGGAGGGAGAGAGGGGAGAGAGGGAGGGAGAGAGGGGAGAGAGGGAGGGAGAGAGGGGAGAGAGAGAAAGGGAGAGAGAGAGAGGGAGAGAGGGAGATGGAGAGGAGAGGAGGGGAGGGGAGGGGAGAGGGAGGGGAGGGGAGAGGGAGGGGAGAGGAGAGGGAGGGGAGGGGAGGGGAGAGGGAGGGGAGGGGAGGGGAGGGGGAGAGAGAGGGGAGGGGAGGGGAGGGGAGCGGGTGTCGGGTCGGGGGGGGGGAGAGCGGGTGTCGGGTCGGGGCGGGGGGGAGAGCGGGTGTCGGGTCGGGGCGGGGGGGAGAGCGGGTGTCGGGTCGGGGCGGGGGGGAGAGCGGGTGTCGGGTCGGGGCGGGGGGGGAGAGCGGGTGTCGGGTCGGGGCGGGGGGGGAGTGGGTCTTGGGTGTCGGTCGGGGCGGGGGGGAGCGGGTGTCGGGGGGGGGGTGAGCGGGTGTCGGGTCGGGTCTGGTCGGCGGGGGGGGGGGGGGGCGGGGAGCGAGTGTCGGGTCTGGTCGGGGGGGGGGGGGGGAAGCAGGAGCTGGCCGTGGGAGGAACCTCATTCACGCAGCCCCAGTGTGGCCATTCAGCCAGGGCTAGGGGCTGCGTGCTTCGGGCCCCTCCCACACAGTTCGGCGCCTGGAGCTACTGCACTTGCGTTCCCACTGTAGCGCGCATGTGCAGAGGTCCCGGCACTGTTTTCAGCGCCGGGACCTGGCTCCGCCCCCCCCACAGCTCGTGCTGGCTGCGCCGAGGGCCAGAGGACCTGTAAGTCGGTGGAGAATACCGAGGATTTTTTTAGGCGCCGTTTTAGGCGCGAAAAACGGGCGCCCAGCTCGGAGGGGCACCCGTTTTTTTTCTTGTGGAAACTTGGGCCCTATATTTCTATGATTCAGTTAATAATTTGGAGAAAGTTACAGATCACTTATGGAATTGCACAATCAAAATGGTAAATTCAAATCAATACTGACAAATTTAAAGTATTGCACATTGGAAGAAAAACATAATAGAAGTAGCACAATGTTCATAGTCAGACAACGTGAAGCAGCAACTAAAGTAGAGGTGCACAAGTGGAATAGTGTAATATAAATGTAGAGACATTATAATGCACTCAACAGACCACAATTGCATTTGGTTACATTTCAAAACCTATATACCTGCTTTGCAGAGGGTGGCAAAGACAGCAATAAGATTGATCTCACACGGTATATTGAATAAAAAAGCATTAGCCAAACTCTAACCAAAAATCAAAAAAAGTGAAAATGAAGATAAGCAAAAAAAACCCCAGAAGGTCAGTCAGTGTCTGTGGAGAGAACAGATAAGTTAACAATTAACAAGTTATCAAATCAGGAAAAAATGAACAAGCATTTTAATAAAGGGGAAGCCATTAAAACTTGGAAGTAGCCACAGAATGACCTGGAACATGCTTAAAAGAAAACCATGAGCTCATCATCATAGGCAGTCCCTCGAAACGAGGATCACTCGCTTCCACGCCAAAGTTCACAGGTGTTCCAATGAAGGTCCTGAACTACATCCTGAAGGGTGGAAGATGCCTGTGCGTGGATTTTTTAAACCTTGCACACCAGCCACCGCACAGGCTTGACAGAGCTAGGTCTTGGTCCAGTGACAAGGATTACCCAAGACGATTGGAGACCTGCTCTGCTGCACGGACCTAGTGCGCACACAGATCGCAGTGTAGGCTGGCCTGTGCTGCTCCTGGGCCCCGATCACATCCCTCCACAGTCTCTCGCCACTCCTGCTGTATCTGCCCACGCTCCAATCACCGACCTGGACCTTGATGACGTCACTCTTCGCTGCCGTCACAGCTCGTGCTGCTCCCAGGCTGCTGCTGGCCACTCCTTTTATGGTGTTCTCACGCAGGTCGGGGCCTCTACGCTGCTCACACAACACATCTACCAGGAGCTAGGTAGATGTTGATCTTTACACTAGACAATAGAAGCATTGAAGAAATATGCATTCGAGAAACAAAGAACAGAATAACTTTTATTTATATAGCGCCTTTAACATAGTAAAACATCCCAAGGCGCTTCGCAACAGGGTTACAAACAGATAAATTTGACACCAAGCCACAGAAGAAATTAAGGCACATGATCAAAAGCTTGTTTAAAGAGGTAGGTTTTAACGAGTGTCTTAAAGGAGGGAGAGGTAGAGAGGCGTAGAGGTTTAGAGAGGGAGTCCAGAGCTTAGGGCCCAGGCAGCTGAAGGCACGTCCACCGATGGTTGAGCAGATATAATGAGGGATGTTCAAGAGGCCAGAATTTGAGGAGCGCAGACACCTTTAGGGATTGTGAGGTTGAAAAAGATTAGAGAGAGGGAGGGGCAAGTCCATGGAGTGATTTGTAAACAAGGATGAGAATTTTGAAATCGAGCATTGTTTAACAGGGAGCCAATGTAGGTCAGGCGTGATGGGTGATCTTGACTTGGTGTGGGTTAGTACGCGGGCTGCTGAGTTTTGGATGACTTCAAGTTTACGTAGTGTGGAATGTGGAAGGCCGACCAAGAGTGAGTTGGAGTGATCAATTCTAGAGGTAACAAAGGCATGGATGAGGATTTCAGCAGAAGAGCTGAGGCAGGGGCGGAGGCGGGCAATGTTATGGAGGTGGAAAAAGGCAGTTTTAGTTACGCCGTGGATATGTGGCTGAAAACTCATTTCAGGGTCAAATATGACACCAAGGTTGTGAACAGTCTTGTTCACCCTCAGATTGATGCTAGGGAGAGGGGTGGAGTCAGTGGTTAGGGAACAGAGGTTGTGGCAGGGACCAAAGATAATGGCTTCGGTATTCCCAATATTTAATTGGAGACAATTTCTGCTCATCCAGTACTTGATGTCGGACAAGCAATCTGACAATTTAGAGACCGAACAGGGGTCGACAGAAGTGGTGGAGAGGTAGAGCTGAGTGTCGGCTGCATACATGTGGAAACTGACTCCGTGAACTAAGAGGGGGCCAAGGATAGATCTTTGGGGGACACCAGAGGTAACAATGCGGGAGTGGGAAGAGAAGCCATTGTTGGAGATTTTCTGGCTATGATTAGATAGATAAGAATGGAACCAGGCGAGTGTGTGTATCCCCCGGGATCAGTGTGTGTGTATCCCCCGGGATCAGTGTGTGTGTGTCCCCGGGATCAGTGTGTATCCCCTGGGATCAGTGTGTGTGTCCCCGGGATCAGTGTGTGTGTATCCCCCGGGATCAGTGTGTGTGTCCCCGGGATCAGTGTGTGTATCCCCCGGGATCAGTGTGTGTGTATCCCCGGGATCAGTGTGTGTGTCCCCCGGGATCAGTGTGTGTGTGTCCCCGGGATCAGTGTGTGTCCCCCGGGATCAGTGTGTGTATCCCCCGGGATTGGTGTGTGTGTCCCCCTGGATCAGTGCGTATGTCCCCCGGGATCAGTGTGTATCCCCCGGGATCAGTGTGTGTGTCCCCCGGGATCAGTGTGTGTGTCCCCCAGGATCAATGTGTTTGTCTCGCGGGATCAATGTGTGTATCCCGCTGAATCAGTGTGTGTGTCCCCCGGGATCATTGTGTGTCTCCCCCGGGATCATTGTGTGTCTCCCCCGGGATCATTGTGTGTCTCCCCCAGGATCATTGTGTGTCTCCCCCGGGATCAGTGTGTATAAAAAAGGGAAGGTGGCTCAACCGTGGCTATCTAGGGAAATCAGGGATAGTATTAAAGCCAAGGAAGTGGCATACAAATTGGCCAGAAATAGCAGCGAACCTGGGGACTGGGAGAAATTTAGAACTCAGCAGAGGAGGACAAAGGGTTTGATTAGGGCAGGGAAAATGGAGTACGAGAAGAAGCTTGCAGGGAACATTAAGGTGGATTGCAAAAGTTTCTATAGGTATGTAAAGAGAAAAAGGTTAGTAAAGACAAACATGGGTCCCCTACAGTCAGAATCAGGGGAAGTCATAACGGGGAACAAAGAAATGGCAGACCAATTGAACAAGTACTTTGGTTCGGTATTCACTAAGGAGGATACAAACAACCTTCCGGATATAAAAGGGGTCAGAGGGTCTGGTAAGGAGGGGGAACTGAGGGAAATCTTTATTAGTCGGGAAATTGTGTTGGGGAAATTGATGGGATTGAAGGCCGATAAATCCCCAGGGCCTGATGGACTGCATCCCAGAGTACTTAAGGAGGTGGCCTTGGAAATAGTGGATGCATTGACAGTCATTTTCCAACATTCCATTGACTCTGGATCAATTCCTATGGAGTGGAGGGTAGCCAATGTAACCCCACTTTTTAAAAAAGGAGGGAGAGAGAAAACAGGGAATTATAGACCGGTCAGCCTGACCTCAGTAGTGGGTAAAATGATGGAATCAATTATTAAGGATGTCATAGCAGTGCATCTGGAAAATGGTGACATGATAGGTCCAAGTCAGCATGGATTTGTGAAAGGGAAATCATGCTTGACAAATCTTCTGGAATTTTTTGAGGATGTTTCCAGTAAAGTGGACAAAGGAGAACCAGTTGATGTGGTATATTTGGACTTTCAGAAGGCTTTCGACAAGGTCCCACACAAGAGATTAATGTGCAAAGTTAAAGCACATGGGATTGGGGGTAGTGTGCTGACGTGGATTGAGAACTGGTTGTCAGACAGGAAGCAAAGAGCAGGAGTAAACGGGTACTTTTCAGAATGGCAGGCAGTGACTAGTGGGGTGCCGCAAGGTTCTGTGCTGGGGCCCCAGCTGTTTACATTGTACATTAATGATTTAGACGAGGGGATTAAATGCAGTATCTCCAAATTTGCGGATGACACTAAGTTGGGTGGCAGTGTGAGCTGCGAGGAGGATGCTATTAGGCTGCAGAGTGACTTGGATAGGTTAGGTGAGTGGGCAAATGCATGGCAGATGAAGTATAATGTGGATAAATGTGAGGTTATCCACTTTGGTGGTAAAAACAGAGAGACAGACTATTATCTGAATTGTGACAGATTAGGAAAAGGGAAGGTGCAACGAGACCTGGGTGTCATGGTACATCAGTCATTGAAGGTTGGCATGCAGGTACAGCAGGCGGTTAAGAAAGCAAATGGCATGTTGGCCTTCATAGCGAGGGGATTTGAATACAGGGGCAGGGAGGTGTTGCTACAGTTGTACAGGGCATTGGTGAGGCCACACCTGGAGTATTGTGTACAGTTTTGGTCTCCTAACTTGAGGAAGGACATTCTTGCTATTGAGGGAGTGCAGCGAAGATTCACCAGACTGATTCCCGGGATGGCGGGACTGACCTATCAAGAAAGACTGGATCAACTGGGCTTGTATTCACTGGAGTTCAGAAGAATGAGAGGGGACCTCATAGAAATGTTTAAAATTCTGACGGGTTTAGACAGGTTAGATGCAGGAAGAATGTTCCCAATGTTGGGGAAGTCCAGAACCAGGGGTCACAGTCTGAGGATAAGGGGTAAGCCATTTAGGACTGAGATGAGGAGAAACTTCTTCACCCAGAGTGGTGAACCTGTGGAATTCTCTACCACAGAAAGTAGTTGAGGCCAATTCACTAAATATATTCAAAAGGGAGTTAGATGAAGTCCTTACTACTCGGGGGGATCAAGGGTTATGGCGAGAAAGCAGGAAGGGGGTACTGAAGTTTCATGTTCAGCCATGAACTCATTGAATGGCGGTGCAGGCTAGAAGGGCTGAATGGCCTGCTCCTGCACCTATTTTCTATGTTTCTATGTTTAGTCCCACCCAGCTGGATGATGGTGATGAGGTGTTGGAGGAGGATGGAGTGGTCAACTGTGTCAAAGGCTGCAGACAGGTCCAGAAGGATGAGGAGGGATAGTTTACCTTTGTCACAGTCACAAAGGATGTCATTTGTGACTTTGATGAGAGCAGTTTCAGGACTGTGGCAGGGATGAAAGCCAGATTAAAGAGATTCAAACACTGAATTCATGGATTTGGGAGGCAAGTACTTTGGGCAGGAAAGGGAGGTTGGAGATGGGACGATAGCTAGCAAGCAAAGTGGAGTCAAGGATTGTTTTTTTGAGGGGTGATGACAGCAGATTTGAAGGAGAGGGGAACAGTACCTGAGGACAGAGAACCGTTAACAATGTCGGCTAACATGGAAGCCAGAAAATGAAGTTGGGTGGTCAGCAGTTTAGTGGGAATAGGGTCAAGAGAGCAGGAAGTGGGTCTCATGGATAAGATGAGTTTGGAGAGATTAAGAGGGGAGATCAAAGAGAAACTAGAAAAAGATTAGTTTAGGGCTAGGGCAGGTGGGAGCCTTAGATGAAGTTTGGCCCAGTGGGCCAGGTGAAGGAAGGGAACTCGCAGAGGCAGCTGATCGATGGTCTCAATCTTTGATACAAAGAAGTCCATGAGCTCCTCACACTTGTTGGAGGGGAGTGTGGTGGAGACAGGGGAAGAGGGATTTAAGGAGACAGTTAACAGTAGAGAATAGTAGCCTAGGTTATTTTTGCAATCCAGAATGATCCTGGAATAATGAGCAGTTTTTGTAGACAAGAGTAAGAACTGATAGTATTTTATGTGGTCGAGCCAGATCTGGCTGTCAATGGCTAAACCAGTTGTCCTCCACATCCATTCAAGTCTATGCCCTTTTGACTTGAGGGAGCGAAGATGAGAACTGTACCAAGGCGAACGGCTAAGACATCAAAGGTGGTAGTGAGAGTGTGATTGAGCAGATCAGTGTCTGAAGAAATGTCATTGTTAAAAGAGGGCCAAAGGTTGAACAGTTGCGAGTTGATAAGTGCAGTTGTAATAGAATTTGGAGAGTTTTTTTTTCAGGGGCAGGTGCAGAAGGAAGTAGGTTTGGATTGGGGAAAAGGAATGTGGGTCGAGAGCAATATAAGGAAATGGTCAGAGATGGCTTTATCTTTAATTGATACGGTTTAAATCGCAAGGCCACGAGAGATGGCAAGGTCAAGGGGGTGGCCGTGAATATGGGTTGAGGAATTTACATGAAGGGAGAGATTAAGGGAGGAGAGGAGGATAGTGAATTCAGAGAAGAGAGAACAAGATGTGTTGAGATGAAGGTTGAAATCACCGAGGATGAGAAGTTGCTCGATGCAAAGGCTGAGGGAGGAAAGCAGTGAGGCTATATCCGTGATAATATTTTTATATTTGGATGGGCGGTAGAGAACAAGAATTTTGAATGAGAGGGTAGAGGGGTGGAATAAAACGAGATGTTCAAAAGATGAGACACAGAAATTTACAGCGCAGGAGGAGGCCATTTCGTCCCATCGTGTCCGCGCCAGCCGACAAAGAGCCGCACGGCCCTTGGTCAGCAGCCCTGAAGGTTACATATAAACCCATGAACAATGAAGGAAAGGTAAAGAGTACCCAGTCCAACCAGTACGTCCCACACAACTACGACACCCTTTACACTAAAACATTCTACACTCTGCCCCAACTGGAGCCATGTGATCTCCTGGGAGAGGCAAAAGCCAGATAAAAAACCCAGGCCAATTGGGGAAAAAGAAATTCTGGGAAAATTCCTCTCCAACCCAGTCCAAATCACCCTGGCCATATTCGATTCCCGACAGTAGTTACCATCGTGTCTATGCCAGCCAACAAGAGGTTCTCCAATCTAATCCCAATTACCAGCTCTAGGTCTGTAACCTTGCAGGTTACGGCACTTTAAGTGCCCATCCAAGCACCTTTTAAATGGGACGAGTGTTTCTGCATCCACCATCCTTCCAGGCAGAGAGTTCCAGATCTCCACAATCCTTTGCGTGAAGCACCCCCTCAAAACCTTCCAATTATGCCCCCTCTTAATTGAAAGTGGCGGAGAAGAAGACAGACCAAGATATGATTTAGTGAGCTGTACCATCACGGCAGTCTGAGCAGGGCAAGTGGTAGAAGGTATAATCGGGAGGGGAGGCTTTGATTAGAGGAACTGTGTCATTATCCTTCAGCCAAGTTTCCGTTCGTACCACAATGTCAATGCATTCATCCATAAGTTCATATATGGCAAGGGCCTTGTTTGAAAGTGAACAGATATTTTGTAAGGAGATTGAGAAAATGCGTGATGGCTGATCACGGACCAGAATACACACGGTCATTGGTTGGAGGAATGAGTTGCACGGGGAGGAGATTTGTAAGGTTAGCCTTCCCAGGGCAAGCTGGGCGGTAAGATCAGTGAGAGATTAGGATGAGACAGTTGGGTTGCTGCTTGTGAGGAGACAGCGACAAGTGCCACGGTGGGCCCTTTGTAGAATGCCAAGAGAGGCAGAGGGGAAAGCTGCAGGCTTGTCTAGAAGGGAGTCAAGCCTGGGGTGGTAACAGGAGTAGGAAGGTTGAAGAGTAATGAATTCTATGTGTAAGGATTTTGAAGGACAGACTATATGAGAGCGGGTAGATGAGAGGTGGCGTGTCGACATTAGATATTGACCAGGGAGGGAGAGAGAGAAAAAGAAACTGGAGCAGGAAGTGTAAAAAGTCAATGGCTCTGGTCTGAAGCAGCAGCCAAAATGCACACACACGAATAGATACAAGCAAGTGAGAAATTCAATTTCCATGGTAAATAGAGTAAGGATTCTACAGTAGTAGCAGTAAATCAAGATTGATTATTGTATATATTTAATATCAAAGTTAAAATTAGAATATCAATTGAAGCAAATTAAATATTAAGCTGTCTTTAAAATTAATTCCCTGGTGTGGGCCTGTTTATCTTGCCCAGTCTCTCTTCAGGGCCAGTAGACCCCACCTTATTTTCTCCAATTTTGACAGACCCTTGTGGGGGGGGGTACAAGAATGCAATTCGCCCAAAATCAGCCAAACTTGTGTAAAAGATTAAGGAATTTCAAGAGCAAGTTACACCCAGCGCAAATCAAGTTTCCCTTATCTTTTACGCTGGTTTTCAAAAACATTGCTTTGGAAGCCTGCCTGCCCCCAAATCAAATAAATCAACATGGTGAATTTCCACTAATTGCACCCATTTGCAGTCCTTCCAGGAGGCTCTTCAAATTAAACCCTCATTTAGGTACAAAGTTTAATTGTTTTATTAAAAAATATTTAATTTGAGAAACTGACTAATGTACACCACTGAAACTAAAATGGTTCTCTAGTTTTTCTTTGTCATTTTCAGTGATTTAAAATATCAGATTACTCACAGGTGGTGGGATGGATTGGACACAGATTAAAAATGCTTATTTTTTGTGATAACCCAATTTCAGCTGCATTAATAAAACTGCACCAGGTTACCACTTCAATATATCAAAGAATATTTTTTTTAATGTCAGGGAAAAAAAAACACAAGTACATTCTAAACACTGTCAAATTGCGCTGGTTCAGGGCAGATTTTACATTAGTGATTATCCAATTGAGTTTGAGCAGAAACTCTAGCCACAAAATCAATTTGAAAAACTAGTGCAATTAATTCCGAGCACAATGTGTGCCCAGATTGGGTCCAAAGCAGAAACTCAACCCCCAGATCGATTTTCAATGTAGTTTATTGCTTCCTTGGGTTGCAGCCATTGCGGTTTCTTGGTTTCTCTAAATTTTTGAAATACTCCATTTTCCATTGTAAACATCTGTTGCCATCTCCCATTTCTCTTCATTTAAGCCAGTTTATTAAGCAGGTTAACCCACCAATAATTTCCCTCATTCAGATTCCATTAAAATGCTCGTAGCTTGCAATTCTAACAAAGATCTGTATGTCTGAAGCGTTCACTTTGACAAGCTCAAGTTCTACAATCTAGAAAGGTTAAGGGAATCTTAGTTATACCGAAGACACTAAAATACAGAGCTGAGTCGTCAAAATAACTTTAGGCTCATGTATAAAGTCTATGTTTTTATTGGATTCAATTTGCTGATGCAGATCAATCAGTGTCCAGATTTAGAATTAAACAGCAAAGAGTAAACAATGCTGGGAACAGACTTCTCGCAAGCTTCCAGCTCCACAATATTCAAACGCAGAACCCAGCAAATAAAAACTGGAATTGCAATTAGGACTGAATTGCTTAGGCATCAAGGCTCAGCTCAATTGCCAGCACTCAAGGCCACAGTTTAATCAGTTTTGGGATTAAAGGCTATAACCCCAAGTAAAACTCGAGATAAAGCAATTTCTTTTTACTCAATGCAGAGCTAAATTTCTATTTCACATAGCTTAATGTTTACTTTTTGCTCAAGGGAAGAATGCTGCCGATCATCTCTATGCAGCACTGAATTAAATTCACAGAACCTTCAATTAGGTTCTCTTTCAAAACCAATGTGCAGAGTGGCTCAATGAAATATTTTATCTAAATTCATTACTCTAAGTTTTGTCAGTTCAGTTTTTTCCTGAAGACAGCAACTCATGCAGGAATACAATTGCACAGGCGTAGGCAGCTGCTCATTAACCTTACCCCAATAGACATTCCCCATTCATAGGGCTGGACAATGGCTGGCTGTTCATACATAACGGGAGTGTAACAAGAGAGTCTGACTTTGCCCTTTGCCAACACCCACACCAACATGCGTCACGTCACCAGAGCACAATCGGGAGTGGGAACTCTGGCTGATTTTTCTTCTCACTTTCGGAACACCGTTGCCAAGCTACCACCTCCACCACAGTTCTGGTCAAAATCAATCAATTAACTTTGTACCGAGCAAGGATCATTGGGGGACCCTGCTGACCTGTGCACCTCATTTATCCCACTAATCCACCAGGGAACACTACTTAGAAACAAGAGCAAATGGAGTGCATTTTATCCCTGGAGATAGTGTTAATGCCAAGAGTAGAGTCTCTGTTGAAATACTGGGACACAAGCCAGTCAGGACATGGTGCAACAAAACACATGTTTTTAAATATGAAGGAGGAGGAAAATAGTCTTCATATCTATTCTGTAGGAGAATGATAGTCTTTTCTATGGACTGGTAGCTTCATTGGGGGTCAAGTTTCAGCTAGAGTTGCTCCTGTTTTTTTGGAACAATTAGTTTAGAATGGAGTATCTTAGAAATTGCAATTCTCAGCCTTTAGTTTGCTCCAGTTTGTGAGTTAGAATAGTTTCATTTTAGAACAGATTTTTTTTCCCCAAAAGGGGGCATGTCCAGCCACTTACACCTGTTTTGCAAGTTTAGGCAGTGAAAGCTTACTCCATTCTCAGTTAGTTTGAAGTGTAGATTTTTGTACGCTCAGAAAAACCTTGTCGACACTTAGAAATCAGGCGTAAGGGAGAGATGGAGGCTTTTTTTTGGGGGGGGGGGGGGTTGTTGTTTACAAACAAGACAGACATCACTTACAAATAAAGAGCCATCAATAATAAATGATAAACCAACCAATAAAATCAAAAAAAATTAAAAAATTAAGTTTCTACTCACCGCCTGCAGCACCGGAGCCCCCCAGTGTGTGTCTGTCAGTGTCTCTCTCTCTCTCTCGTTTGACAGTGCAAGGAGGGGAGGAGTGGAGAGAGGGGGGCCAGGGGGAGGCTGAAAGGGCCCAGCCGATGAGAGAAAGCCAGGCCGAAGACTTCGGTGGGGCCTGCCCACCCGGCATCTTGTGGGGGCGGGCCCTGCCCAAAGACATGGGAGGAGAGGGTGGGGAGGAGCATGTGCGCGCATGCGCAGGAGCGCGCTGGACCGGGAGCGGGAGGAGGCCAGACTGGGAGCTGAACTGGGGGGGGGGGGGGGGGGGCGGGAGCGTTGGGTGGGAGCCAGAGCAAGAGCTGAAGAGGGAGGTCCAGTCCGATCTTCGCCACCCTAGTGAGCCCATTCGGCCAGGGATAGGGGTGGTGTGCTTTGGGCCCCTCCCACAGCCTTGGGCGTCTGGAGCAACTGCACATGCACGTGCGCCCCCCCCAAGCATTGTTTTCAGCAGCGTGACCTGGCTCCGCCCCCCAGCTTGTGCTGCGCCATGCAGAGGGCCTGGAACGTTACCTTGATATTCTCCCTGCTGCTGTAAGCTTTAGGCACGGTTGAGTGCGGAAATCAGGCGTGGCTGCACTGTTCTAGGCGCGGCCCGAAACTTGACCCCAATTAGGTGGACTATTTTATAGGAGAGATAACTCATTTATTGTACCTCCTATTTGCCCTCATTTAAATTCAAAATTTCAGATTTTAAAATTAAATCTAAATTTTACACATGGGTATTTTTTTTAAGGGGACAGGGGTTGCAATATAGTAACTAGGCTACAAAGATAGGTATGCAGTAGGGCTGAAATCTCCATAATCTTCAATGTGTCAAGTATTGGCAACATCAACTCACTACTTTTACACATACTTTAAAAAAAATACAATTAACCAGAATTATTGAAAGCTGCAAAAGACAGCCAAACAGGTAAAAGTTGTTAAATCTGAAAGTATAGCACAGAACAAAATGTTGCATTTAATAAGTTTGTATTTTTATTTTAAAAAATGTGTTGCTTCCAAAGGAATCTTTATTGAATGGTATAGCTGTCCAGAAATACAGGTATACAAAGGTGAGAATGACAGCACCTGGCAGTCAACAGCCAGTACAGTAAAAATACTTCAAACAGATGGTAAAGCTTTAAACCAGAAGAAATTGAGAAATTCTTGCTTGGTACAGAAGGCTCAAGGTACATATTCGATAACACTGAGTTGAACCCCGATATAATGTTCTGATCACAGGGGTCTCAAGGCATGAAGCACAGATGCAGGTAATATACAAGACCATTTTAATGGTTACATACTCAGCATAATTGTACTACATCAGTTTCAACTGTGATGCTTGCTCTTGTAATCAAAATTCTAAGCCGTGTCTAAGGCACTTTCTGAAATCTCTGTTCAGATGCAACTCTGGTTAGAACAAAGTTTGATGAATCTATTTTTACAATTTTGAATCATGCAACATCTGGTAGCTTATGGAGACCCGTTGCAAATATTTCATGGATTTCCAAAGACCAAGTGTACATCATCTCAGCTAAAAAAGTGTCTTTTGGGATGCTGAAAAACAATTTGGAAGTAGAAGTAATGTGGAATATAATTGTGGGATTGCAGCTAACCAGAATGTTGTCTTAATGTTCATCAGTGCTTAAAAAGGTCTTGAATGGTACAATACAAAAAGGCCGATACCATTATACAGCTGGGTCCTTCCTATCCACATTCAAAAGGGTAAAATGGTTATCACCATCAGCAAGTGTTTGAAATACTGATGTCCACTATTGTAAGGCAATGAAAGCAGCTATATGAGAAAACAATAGTAACAGAATAGTTCAAACACCATAACATTTGAAGTACAACATGCTGACTTCCAGTATAGCTAAACAATAGTTGTGCTTACTTCAAAATGATGTGCAAATTATCTGAACACCAAGGAGCATTGCTACCTTTAAGTCCCCCCTAGCAATTTGAAGAAAGAAAATTGGTTTTAAGTTCCCAAAAAGGGTATCGAGTGACATGAGTGAATGCATATTATAAACCATGATACAATTAAGTGAATGAAGTTACATCGCATAACTGATGGTATTTCAAGGATATTTGTGATTAGCTAAATTTGGGTTATTTACTATCCTGTTTAGGATCTGTAATCACTGGTTACTCAAAATAGGTTGGCACTAATACAATCTGGGTCAGTCCTTGCATTTAACAATATACTCAAGCTAATCAGATACTGCGGTCCCGATAGAGAAATTGAAATAAGTCTATCATTATAAAACTTGCTTACACAGATCCAACAATGGTCAGTTTGGTCTTTATGCAGCAGTCAGCTGCAGACTAACATGATAAATTCTATGCCATTGTCCACAAAATTATATATGGAAATACATGTTTATTTGTACATGTAGCATGCATAGTAATACACAAAACTCCTCCCAATCCCACCCTAATGTCGTCTGGAATTTAATCAGGTTTCCAGAGAAAACCAAATTCAGGTGTTTTCCAGCAGTCAAAATGTGCTCAAATTAGTACATCAAAGTCATTTTAGGAAAGCCATTGTATGGATACAATTTGCAGGGTGCAATATGTTGAGACAAAAGAAAATTATGCAAGAGGACAACAGCTTGTATGATTTTATAACTTGCCAGTTTTTTTTTCCCATTAAAAAAGGTAGGAGAGAATCAGAAGTCATGTGTTCAGAAATCATTTTTTCCTCAGAGGCTCTAATCAGAGAAGGACATGCCAATGCTGATCATGAAATGGCTCTATTCTCCCTGGCTGGTGTGTGTTTCATTGAGATCACCCCCTTTACTGTCAATGTCATCATCAGAGAGTTCAAGAGCAGTGCCCTCCAGCTGCAGTGCACGTCTTCCTGTTCGACTGGTCGTAAACGTCAGAGCACTACCGCCTCTCCTAAAGAGATGGAGCAGAAGCTGTAAATAACTCATTGCTAAATATTACACATCAGTGGTGCGTAATTGCAGCACCCATTTTCTGTTGGACTTGGTAGTAAACCAGACATAACAGCAAATTGTTATTGGTATAGAGATAGATATCAAAGAGATCGTCAGAGTTTTGGATCCATCTATTTGACGTGCCACATTTCAAACTGGCAAAAGTGAAATACAACCTGGTTGAGGGATTTAGCTTTTACAATGTTAAATAATGACCAGGTTTATACCGTAAAAAGCAGGGGACAGAGTGGTACTGGGGTTTAGCAGATAAGTTCTTTCATCTTTGGAACATAGGCGAGATACCTGCTCAGATCAATGGGATGAAAATCTCCATATTGCTTGCAATAACCCTTTTCTGTGCAAGTTTAGCTAATTCTAGTGGCTGTGGATCAGCACTTCATTGCTGATATACTTGGCACAAAATTAGCAATCACATTCAAATAGATTGTAAAATGGCTGGCTAGGGGAAATGAAAGTGCTACATGTTGGGTTCAAGTTGAAGAAACCTCTATTTCCGTTGACCATTTTATAACTTGACCAAATACCAACATTGAAAAAGGGCAATATTTCCTCGTGTACATTTGTCCCAAAGCACCAAAAATTGGAGGGGTGGGGGCTGAAAGACTAAATACACAATACCATGTGCAGTGTACAAATAGCTCTAGTCAGGGTGTGGTTGTATGAGAGCTTCTGGTCCTACTTGCCAAGAGAGTCACTCCAAATTGATTGGAAATAAAAAAAAAGGTACATGTGGTGAAAACTAGCTTTTAATGATATACAGAGACAGCAGTTTAGTGGCGACCCAGCCACTAACAAAGTCAACAATATCACTAACTGCTCAATAATTAATTGAGCAACATAGTCCCAAACCACAGGCGCCCCCCCCCAGGCTCAATCACTAGATCACAGAGTTAACTGATCTCAATCTTTGGAGAGTTGGAAGAGTTGAGAGAAGTTGGAAGGGGGGGGGGGGGGGAAGGAAAGATAGGATACAGAAAAAAAAAGTTTCCAGTCCTGCTACAAAGCAAAGAAAGACTTGCATTTATATAACTCCTTTCGCAACCTCAGGATGTCACAAAAGGCTTTACAGCTAATATAGAAACATAGAAAACATAGAAAGTAGGTGCAGGAATAGGCCATCCGGCCCTTCGAGCCTGCACCACCATTCAATATCATGGCTGATCATTCCTTCAGTACCCCATTCCTGCTTTCTCTCCATACCCCTTGATCCCTTTAGCCGCAAGGGCCATATCGAACTCCCTCTTGAATATATCCGATGAACTGGCATCAACTCTGCGGTAGGGAATTCCATAGGTTAACTACTCAGTGAAGAAGTTCCTCCTCATCTCACTCCAAAATGGCTTACCCCTTATCCTAAGACTATGTCCCCTGGTTCTGGACTTCCCCAACATCAGGAACATTCTTCCTGCATCTAACCTGTCTAGTCCCGTCGGAATTTTATATGTTTCTATGAGATCCCCTCTCATCCTTCTAAACTCCAGTGAATACAGGCCCAGTCAATCCAGTCTCTCATGTGTCAGTCCTGCCATCCCAGGAATCAGTCTGGTGAACCTCCGCTGCACTCCCTTAATAGCAAGAACGTCCTTCCTCAGATTAGGAGACCAAAACTGAACACAATATTCCAGATGGGGCCTCACCAAGGCCCTGTACAACTGCAGTAAGACTTCCCTGCTGCTATACTCAAATCCCCTTGCTATGAAAACCAACATACCATTAGCCTTCTTCACCGCCTGCTGTACTTGCATGCCAACCTTCAATGACTGATGAATCCTGACACCCAGGTCTCACTGCACCTCCCCTTTTCCTAATCTGCTGCCATTCAGATAATATTCTGCCTTTGTGTTTTTGCCCCCAAAGTGGATAACCTCACATTTATCCACATTATACTGTATCTGCCCACTTAAAGTACTTTTGAAATGCAGTCAACGTGGCATCCTATTGTGTACAACAAGCTCCCACAAACATAATGACCAGATAATCCTGGTGTTGTTGATTCAGGGATAAATATTGGCCTGGATACCAGGAATAACTTTCCTGCTCTTCGAAATAGTGCCATGGGATCTTTTACATCTACCCAGGAGTAGAAACATAGAAAATAGGTGCAGGAGTAGGCCATTCGGCCCTTCTAGCCTGCACCGCCATTCAATGAGTTCATGGCTGAACATTCAACTTCAGTACCCCATTCCTGCTTTCTCGCCATACCCCTTGATCCCCCTAGTAGTAAGGACCTCATCTAACTCCTTTTTGAATATATTTAGTGAATTGGCCTCAACAACTTTCTGTGGTAGAGAATTCCACAGGTTCACCACTCTCTGGGTGAAGAAGTTCCTCCGCATCTCGGTCCTAAATGGCTTACCCCTTATCCTTAGACTGTGACCTCTGGTTCTGGACTTCCCCAACATTGGGAACATTCTTCCTGCATCTAACCTGTCTAACCCCGTCAGAATTTTAAATGTTTCTATGAGGTCCCCTCTCATTCTTCTGAACTCCAGTGAATACAAGCCCAGTTGATCCAGTCTTTCTTGATAGGTCAGTCCCGCCATCCCGAGAATCAGTCTGGTGAACCTTCGCTGCACTCCCTCAATAGCAAGAATGTCCTTCCTCAGGTTAGGAGACCAAAACTGTACACAATACTTCAGGTGTGGCCTCACCAATGCCCTGTACAACTGTAGCAACACCTCCCTGCCCCTGTACTCAAATCCCCTTGCTATGAAGGCCAACATGCCATTTGCTTTCTTAACCGCCTGCTGCACCTGCATGCCAACCTTCAATGACTGATGTACCATGACACCCAGGTCTCTTTGCACCTCTCCTTTTCCTAATCTGTCACCATTCAGATAATAGTCTGTCTCTCTGTTTTTACCACCAAAGTGGATAACCTCACATTTATCCACATTATACTTCATCTGCCATGCATTTGCCCACTCACCTAACCTATCCAAGTCGCTCTGCAGCCTCACAGCATCCTCCTCGCAGCTCACACTGCCACCCAACTTAGTGTCATCCGCAAATTTGGAGATACTACATTTAATCCCCTCATCTAAATCATTAATGTAGTGTAAACAGCTGGGGCCCCAGCACAGAACCTTGCGGTACCCCACTAGTCACTGCCTGCCATTCTGAAAAGTAGACATGCCTCAGTTTAATGTCTCATCCGAAAGATGGCCAATGTGTAGCTATCAGGTGAAGACCCAATCAGAAGGGAGCACTTAGTCTCCCACTCTGTCTGCTAACACTCACTCCTATATTAATGGCCTTATACATAATGGGAACTCAGCTAGATGCTGGAGAGGTGCCAGCCACTAAACTGTATCCAAATACCAGGCAACAGCCTCAGGAAGGGAACACAAAGGAAAGGTGTTAAGAAAAAAAACACAATTGGGAAGTCTCTGTGTAGAAAAATGTGGTTAAGCAGTGTGATCCTAACTTCATCTGGAACTCGTATAGCTCTTTGAAAAGAAATCTATTTTTAAATACAATCTTTGAATACAACCAGCACTACCTGAGCCTGCTCTTCAGAGTGTTGACCTCACGATTCATAGCCTCAGCAGTCTCTGTGGTATCATCCAACTCCCGCTGAAGTTTCCGGCGGGCTGCGTTAGCACGTGTAGCCTCCTCTTCTGCCTCCTCCAGCTGTCGTTTGAGTTGTTTCATGCGCGAGTTAGACTTCTCCACCTGGAGAAAATATTTTTAAAAAGTAATCAGGTATTGACTAAAAATATACATTTCTATTGCTAACGAAGTAAAATAGCAGCCCTTCATTATTTTCTGTAGTCCAATTATTCCTGATGCTTCCAAGTGTGAAAAGTAGAAGGATGTGACTTTCATGGGGTAGTTTTAAGCTGCTGAACTCAGCATTAATGGGGTGGTAAATACCTCTATAGGCCAGTAAACTTACTGCAGCTCCAGCCAAAAGTACTTCTAAAAAGCCCATCCAGTGTGTGGCTGGACCACCCACCTGTAGGTGCGAATATGATACAAAGCGAGGTCCTATGATGCATTGCAATTTTAAGGAACGTGGGGAGTCTGCCTCTATATGGTGGAGTCAAGCAGCTTAACCAGCAGTCCTTAATCAGACCATTGCTGGCTGCTCCAAGACTTTTTCTAAGTTAGATTTTTGTGGAACCAGAAGGTTCCAGAGCCAGCTGGCAGAGTCCACTGCCCAAAAATGAAAATCCACCCCCATAGATCTAACACAGTTGGGCTTCACTGTGTAGTATTATCCATTTTCTTGCAAGATTAAATGGGGGTCAGTTTAAACCTTTGATAAGTGGATAAGCAGATTGGATTGGCCACTCATTACACAAGTTCAGCAAGTCTAACTGGACTTGGGTGTGGAACTTAAAATATTTGCCTGAACACCTATAAGGCTGTCAAAATACCACTGCAAGATGGTGGGTAGACTGCAGGAAGTGCATCTTTTAATAGAAGTTAACTTTTTACTTTATATGATCAGATAAGGGGAACAATATTCTACATTGAAGTTATTTTTTCAGAAATACCAGAGAATGAAAAGCTACCTGTTCTTTGTACTGATCAGCATGTCTGCGTTCATCTTCAACCTGCATGTACACCTCCTTTAGTTTCTTTTCTGTGCGACGCACCAGCTTGTTGGCTGCTGCTCGCTCTCTGTAAAAACAAAGTCACCAGTCTAAAAACAATGAAAGCTAGAAGATTGTGATCTAGATATATCCCCAAAAGACAAAATCAAATTGGCACAAATACTAGCAATTACCAATGTGTCTGACAAGTGCTGATACATAGTTATGGAAGCAGAGACACATCACGCAATTGTAGCACCTGGTCAAATCTGATCCCGGTATAAATTAGACAGCTCACAAATACAAAAAAAAAAGATACTGAACAAAACAACCAAATTTGTACAACATGCTCAGGGGCACATACATCTTGCAGATTGAAAAAATAAAAATCATATTGCAAAGCACATTGCTTATATTATTTGGTCAGAATGCAGATTATGGATGAAGGAAATGTCTAACGTTTTACTGTACCACCATATCACCGAGGGGGAAAAAAGATGACAATTACTAGGATGAGTAAACTGGGCCTGTTCAAGGTGATGCTCTTTCAACAACAGCAATAAAGCTAAATTATCCCATCTTGATTACATTTATATTTAATTTGAAAGATTTCTACTCATTAAAAATTCAAGAAAGCAAATTTCAAAAACGAATACTTTTAACTGTTGCATACAGCACTCTGCATTCTAATTTGAATACACATTACCAATTGTTAGAACATGGGCACCAATAGAGATTTTTAAACTGTCCAGAATGCAGTGTTTTCTGGAACATACTCTACCACACTGGAATGAACAGAAACGTGAAATGCAATAGGCTTGAGTGATGAAAGATTGTCTATTGTCTATGTTACACTCTTATTTTGTAGCTGCACAGATACTCTCCAATATCACAATGTACTGTGGTGATGCTATTCCCCCCCCCACCCATACTGAACCAGACAGATAAAAATCAAAGTGGTAATTCTGGTAGGTGATGTCACATTTTGTTTGAAAAATTACATTTTTAAAATTAAATGCCTCCCACCGGCTGTCTGTTAACAATGAGCATTGCTAACATCGGTGAACATACTGAGCCCTGAGCAGCTACAGATGCTGCTTCAATCATTTTAATTAATTTTAATTTACCCCATTCCATTATCAGATATAATCACCAATCCAATGTTATTGCTGAAATGACAATGCAGCTGGATTGATGAGATGATCAGAATATTTTTTTCCTTGGATAAAGGAAACTGTACATGTTAATTTCCTTTTTCATAAACACGTAACTGAATTGGGGCTCATTTAGCAAGGCCACCAGTGAACAGATCAGAATATAAAAAAGTGAACTTGAAGCAATTAGAATGCATTTATAACAGGAATACAGGCCTGTGGAAAAAGCCCTGGAGGGATTCAAAAAGCACAAACACTTTCTGGTGTTAGTAGCACAAGGAACTTGGCCCACCTAAAATGATTATTTAAAAATGAAACTGGCAGGAACTAAGCATAAACTGCTTCATATACATTTAATACATAGTGGCTTTACTTTGCTTCCTGCTCGAGTTGCTCTTCGAGCTGTGCGATCTTTGCCTCCAGTGCAGAAATTGTTGACTTGAACTTGGACTTGACTGATCCCTCCAACTCCTGCAGCTTGGCTTTCAGTTCTTTATTCTGACGCTCAAGTTGTTGCCGTGCATTTTCACTCTTCTGGCCAGCACTACGCTCGCTGGCAAGCTCCGAATTCAGAGTTTCAACCTGCCAAGAAGAAAGTTGAACCAGAATAGGTCATGTCAGAAATCTAGGACTGTTTTTTTTTTTTAAAAAAATGACCGGCGAGTATTTCTCCAATACTCTGGCTTTAACTAATGATCTCCGGTGTAATTTGGTACCATTTCCTCAGCCAACACTAAAAAAAAATACACAGCAGAGTTAATAAATTAAAAAGTCAGGCATTAGAGCTAGGAAAGAATTAGTGTACAGTATTTTTGCAACCTTAGATTTATTAGAGTGCTGATCCAGCAAATTCAGGAAGTACCCTTGTATTCTGAGGTGATTGGAGAACTATGCACCACTCTTAGGGGTCAAATTTCAGCCCGAGTTGCTCTTGTTTTTTTGGAGCAACTAGTTTAGAATGGAGTATCTTAGAAATTGCAATTCTCAGCCTTTAGTTTGCTCCAGTTCTAGTGAGTTAGAACAGTTTCATTTTAGAACTGATTTTTTTTTCCCCCAAAAGGGGGTTTTGTCCAGCCACTTATGCCTGTTTTGCATGTTTAGGCAGCAAAAACTTACTCCATTCCAAGTTAACTTGAAGTGTAGATTTTTGTACGCTCAGAAAAACCTCGCCTACATTTAGAAATCAGGCGTGTGGAACGCAAGATTGGGGGGGGGGGGGGGGTTTACAAACATTAAACACTTCACTTTTACAAATAAAGAATAATAAATGATAAATCAATAAATAAACCAAGAAATGAATCCAAATAAATTTTAAAAATTAAAAATTTCTACTCACCTACTGCAGCACGGGGAAAAGGGGGGGGAAGGAGGAGAAGATGAAGATGGAGGGGGATAGAAAGAGAGAGATGATGCCAGGCCCCGCCCAGGACTTTAGGCGGGGCCCGCAGGCATGCCGATGCCAGGCTGCCGACGCTGCTGACTCTTTGGGCGGGGCCCGCCCCCAGCAAGAGGCCGGGCGGGCAGGCCCAGCCACCGAGGTAAGATGCGCAGGCCACTCGGCCGGGGATAGGGGCGACGTCCCTTCGGCCTGGGATAGGGTCGTCGCCCCGGAGACAGGACGCTGGGAGCTGCTGCACACATGCTCCGCCCCCAGCAGCTCCTGCTGCGCAGCGCAGAGGTGGAAATGGACCTACAGCTATCGGAGAATCGAGGGGTAAGTATGTGGCGCAAATTTTGTTCTATAAATTAGGCAGGCCTCTCCGATGTGCGCCATTCTAGCGGGCTGCCGAAACTTGATGCCTTACTTTCATTTTACAAGTTGCTCTGAAATTTTCAAGTTTAAAAAAAGGCAGCTCATGGAATAAAGCAGTATTGCACCTCTTCAGCATCAAGAGCCAATGACTAAATATATGGATTTTAAAACCCAAAGTGCAATGAAACAAACTTCAGAATTCCTACTGCAGTAAAGGATTTCTAAAGTTACCATGTTGAACAACATTCTGAACAACTTTTCTTTAATTCCCAATACAGTCCAGTATATACATCTTTTACACAATAATCTGCAGGCTTATAATACCTTTTATAGGTACAAAAGTGAAGCCAAATCCTTTGACCTAGCAATAAACTGCTGTGCACAGCTGAAATCAGTGGATAACTAAATAAGGAAGCCTGAAAGGAGAGAAAGCAATGCAACCCACTGAGCTCATTTCTTAGACCCAAAAAACTGCACTTGATCACAAAAGCTATCTTATTGATTGATCACTTGATGAAAGATGCTGGCAAGATTTGCCTCAAGTAAAACTCCAGTGTATGTAACCAACTTTGCATAAAACATCCAGGCCAGTTGGGAAATGGGTCCCGACAGCTGAAATGTGTGTTACTAAGCAGGGATGCCTCCAAAGTTTTTGGTGTGCTCCTTTTAGTATGTGGAGGTTGCAAGATGAATAGGAATTCAGCCCACATAAAAGAGGGGATGAAGGTTTGATGGGGGACTGGATAGTGTAACTGGTTTGCACACTGGCCTTTCACCTGCTCAGGGCATTCAAAGTAACACTTGGGGTTGCATTACCATAGCTACACTTTAAGGAATTAATAAAGAGGGCTTCAGGGACTTGAAACATCTGACCTGACAATCACAGTCTTAACTCGGAATTATTGCTTTTGGGAGATTTGAAAAAAATTATCCATTCCCCAGATAACAAACAAATGCAGAATGTTTGAATTAGGTGCTTAAACGGTTCTGAGCTGCAGAAGTCAGCAGCCCAAGCATCCCACTAAAGCCAATATAAAAGCAGCTACTGAAGAGGAACTTTGTGCATTGGTGGCTGTACTGCACTTCAGTGCAACACTACAAAGAACTCCTAAATGTTCATGTAATTGTATCCAGAACCTTAACAGCATGACATGTGGTGACAAAAGGTCATTGCACAGTTTCTCCACAGAAACACTCAGCAAGTGGGAGACACAATGGTTTTCAGGATTCAGTAACAGAAATGAATACTTGGTGAAACTCCTTCAGTGCCTTTGTTGAGAAGTTGTAGCTACTTCATTGAAGTGAACAGTCATTTACTAATTCCACTTGTATAATTACTGGTTCTAAATTTCCACTGTGCAAGCTGCTCAACAAATATTATGCAGAATTATCACCGTTACATGATTCATAAGGTAGCAAAAATGCTAAATAAAATGCCATCAAGGAGGCAACGTTTTCAAAACTAAAACACTGATTGCATCACTAATGTTTTCAATGGGAAGATTTACAAGTCAGACCAAGCACAGCAAGAGTAACTAATTGCCAATTATCAAACCTGCATGGTGGTTTTTCGAAATCGATCATTAAGGAGCTCCATGTTGCTCTGTTCTTCTTCAAGCTCTTCCTCTAACTGGGCGATACGAGCCTCCAGGCGACGTTTCTCATCCAATAAAGCAGACCTGAGGAATCAGTGTAGTAAGGAATTCAGGTTAAATATAAGCTCCAACATTATTGCAATTAAATGGATCAGTTCGAGTCAAGATTAGAATCGTTGAGGTTTGCAAGGTCAGTTACCCATCTATACCATAGGTGTGTAGCTTAGGTTCTGGGGAATGTGCTTGCAAATGGTTGCATTTGATATTCTACACATGTCCTAAACCCACATGGTCTGTGCCAGTTTATTTTGATTCAAAGCTAATCAGCTATCTAACCGCTTACCCATTCCCCCCATGGCCCCAAGTTAGCACACTGTCCCTTCACCTGCCCAGGTCATTGATAGCAATACTTGGGTAGCATTGTTCTAGTTTACCCTGTACTCAGAACATGAATAAGTTCAAAGAATAAAGATAATTCAAAGCTAGGCAATTTAACTTAATCTGCATTCTTCACATTTCAAATGAAGCATACTGAAATAAATGAAAATTAGATGGGGTATCATGCACAGAAGTTAGGACCCAACAATTTTGCTTTTGAAAAGCACCTTTGATTTATTTACATTAAAGCACTACACAGGAGGGAACGCTAACTGATGTGCACAGCAATGTTTCACATGCAAGTATTTCTCCTTTTAGCAGCTTTGCATATCCCATTGTGCAGCCTGATTGAGAAATGCCCAGAAAGTAACTTCAAAACAAGTGGAAAGATGCTTTAACCTGCTCTTTCTGCTGCCAAAACCTGCAGAGGAAAAGCTCAATCTGGCAGTCATTCCACTTCTGAATTGTGCAACGGTAGATATATCAGTGGGGCAATTTCCAGACTCAAATGAAGTTAGAAAACTACCTTGGAATAAAGACTCTGGGTAGGTCCCAAGAACTAAAATATAAATTCATTTAGAGGTTTGAACTGAGGGTACATTCGTGAATAGCTAATTTAAGCTCCCAATTGGAAACCAGCGAGCGCATAATTGGGCAGTTTCAAAAGAGTTGGCATAAAACAGAAAAGCATCATGTGATCACCCAACAGTGTAAAGCAAACTGAAACAGGTTTAAACCACCAAGCAGAAGCTGGAGATACTCCAGAAAAAGCAGGGCATCACCATTCTGCCCAAGATCATTTAATAGTTGCCCTGTGAAAACTAACCAAGGAATTACCATAGGGAATAGGAGACTGATGTAAGAGTCATTATTTTTCCATAACCAGGCCAGTAATTAAACTGACTAGCTTGGGATACAATATTTGACTGAGACCACCCATCTTGCAAGGCACAAGTATCCTACCTCTGCTCTTTGCAATGATACCCAAGGAACATTTGGACTGTAATTGTGAAGAGCCATGAATAGGCTACTGTATTTTGCAGTTTTTCAAGCCAAGGTCAGTGGTACAGATCCAAATATTGATGTACTGGCTTATTTTGGTTCAATGAGTCCTCAAAGTGTCAAGTGTAAAATTTCAGTAGGTGCCTTTCATCTGTACATTGCTTGCCCATTTCAAGTTACTTTTTACACAGCTGTCAGGAGAGAACAGGATTGGTTGCTGGTGCTATTCTACAACCTAACTGAGCCTAGTCTCCAGCAACTCCAACAGGACAAAGTGGTCCAATGAGGAGGCTTATACAGCTGGGGATAGGAAACTATATGCAGCGCTGCCTATCTGCAATGGCATGATATTTTCATGCACATAACTAGTACATGGTTTTGCCAGAATTTATTAAACTGGGGCATATGCCTATGTTGCGTGGAAAATGTTTCCCCTTCTCCAGAGTTGTATTTATGTGATTTAAAGAATAGTCTTGTGTCCAGGATTTCTACTGCTGATTACTGTTTCATGACCTCTAGTGGAAAGTGCTTGAATAAACACATTGGTCAAGGACCAGATCAGACGTTGCTGTAATGACAAGTCAAATAGCCTACTGGAACTCGCAGTCTTAGTCTACGCAAGGAAGAGAGCAAACATGACTACTTGGGCCAGAACCAGATCTGGTACATGTGGAACAGCACCAGAGGAAAAGGAAGGGGAAACATCTGGGAGGAAAGATTTTGGTCTTGGGGTAAAACACAACCATGATTAAATTTCATGTGGCAACCAAAGACACTCAAACATGGCAACAGGCCAAGTTTGTGCATTTATATCAAAATCTACATAAGGACCAGTGCATTTCAGATAAATCTGTAGGCGCAGCCAAATAAATTAAGTAAAAATCAAAACATCGGAATTTTACAATTAAAGACAAACCAGATGATATATCTGGACATTAAATTATACAGAAACACACATATCCTTAAGAAAACCACACAACGTCGAAGTGCTTAGTTCCTTTATAAACATCTTGCAGCTGGGTATTAAGTTCAGCCAATTGCAAACTCTGGAGATAGTATCAGACCCAGTTTGTATTGCTGTTGGCACATGAATTTCATTTAGATTTAAACTCTGGATTTAATTTGATAAGTGCTTTAAATAAACATCTCGCTGCACTAAGTACTGGAGCAATGGACCCGTGCCATGCATCCTTACTTTCCAGATGCGCTGTTTGCGATTTCATCTGCCAGTTCATCCCGTTCCTGCTCTGCATGGCGACGTGCTCTCTCCGAGGCAGCCAGTTCCTGAAAAATTAGACAAGTTCAGTGCCCTGCGAAGCTCAACTGCGCAAATCAGTAAGTGAATGGCATTTTAAAAACTTGAATAAAACAGCTGTTTCTTTAGTTCCAAGTGCATTGATCACATTGCAACCCAATTAGAAATATGGCCAACAACTCAAAGCGCAATTTAATGTTGCGATAAATCCAGAGAAATGTTGCCAGTATTCAAATATACGCTACACATGAAAAGTAGTGCTCCAAGTTCGATCAACATTTGGGGCCGGATTTGAGGGTTTTGGCTGCAATTTGACCCTCTGCAGCAAAAACCTGGGCAGGATCCTGGGGTCGTTTGCAGCGGCAATGGGATGTACTGCTGGCAGGGGGGGGGGGGGGGGGTGCGCTGATGTGCAACGTGGATTGAGTTAGTCGTAATTTCGGCACTCTCCCGACCCGTACAGCGACAGGTGCAGCCCTGCCAGCAGCGGTAAGTAAGCAAATCTGCAAAGGTAAGTTAGTTTTTTTTTCCCAGCGATTTGGTAGCCAAGGGTTTTATAAATGTTTCTGCAATGTTTTTTTGATTTACTCCCCCAAGCCTCTTGCAGCGCAAGACCCCAGACTAAAGTTACTGAAACTCGCGTTTTGCGCCGCGAATAATCGTGGAATGTCTCCTTTACCAATGCGCCCCATGTGCAGATGTAAAGGCCGAAAGTTCAGCCTACAAATGGTAGCGCAATGTAAACTGTAATTTTCACGTTTCGCTACCGTTTGTCAAAAAAAAACAAGTTAAAAATCGGGTTGTAGGCTTTTTATAGAAACAGGAGTAGGCTATTCAGCTCTTGAGCCTGTTCTTCCATTGAATATCATGGTTGATCTGTACAAGACAAGAAATAAGAGTACAACAGCATACAGTCCCTCAAGCCTGTACCGCCATGCAATACCAGATCTTTGACCTCATTCCCATATCCCTTGGAGTCCAAATATCCATCCATTTCAGCCTTGAATATATTCAATGAGTGAGCATCCCTCTGGGAAAGGGATTTACAACGCTCGAGTGAAAAAATTCCACCTCATCAGTCTTAAATGGCCAACTGCTTGCAAGATTTTGCTTCCTAGTTCTAGACACTCTAGCCAGGAGAAACAACCTCAACATCTACCTGGTCAAGCCCCTTCAAAATCTTGTATGTTTCAATGAGATCATCTCATTCTTAGACCTATTCTGTTCAATCCATCATGGGACAAGGACAAGGCCCACCACTCTCCTTCCCCCTCTCCCAATCCCAGGAATAAATCTTGTGAATCTTTGTCGTACCACCTCCAAGGCAAGTATGTCCTCTTAAATAAGGAGGCCAAAACTGTGCACATTGCTCCAGGTGTTCTCACCAAAGTCCTGTACAATTGTCGTAAGATTTCCTTACTCTTGTACTGCAACCCCCTTGCAATAAAGGCCAATATGCCATTTGCCTTCCTAATTGCTTGCTGCACCCTGCATGCTAACTTTGTGTTTCTTGTACAAGGACACCCAAATCCCTGAACAAACATTTAAAAGTTTGTCACTATTTTTAAAAAAAAAAGTCTGTTTTTCTATTCTTCCTACTAAAAAGTGAATAACTCAACATCCCTTTGCATCCTCCTCACAGCTTACTGTCCCACCTAGCTTTGTATCCCAACTCCATCCACCCAGGCTCCACATCTCTCAATACCCTTAGCTAGCAAAAATCTATCGATCTCTGATTTTAAATTATTTGAGCTAGCACCTACTGCTCTTTATGGGAGAGTGTTCCACACTTCGACCACCCTTCGTGTGTAGATGCGTTTCCCCATGTTCTCCCCCAAATGGCCTGGCTCCGATTTTAAGGTAATATTCACTTGTCCTAGGCCCCCTCACCAATGGAAAAAGTTTCTCTATTCACCCTCAATTCCTTACAAATTCCGAAAAACCTCAAATAAATCACTCAATCTTCTATATTCCAGGGAATACAAAGTTTATTTAATCTCCTCATAAATCTACCCTCAAAGTCTTGATAACATTCTGGTGAATTTGCACTTCACTCCTTCAAAGGCCAATATATCCAAGCCCTGAATTATACACACTCAACTGTGATCGAACCAGGGTTTTGCATAACTGTAGCAAAATGTCCTCATTTTTATATTCTATCCTTCAAGTTATAAAGGCTAACATTCCACTAATCTTTGATTATTTTTTGTACAAGACTATTATATTTTAGTGATCTGTATACATGGATCCCTAAATCTCTTTGGACCATCGCTGTTCCTAGTTTTTCACCATTTAAAAAAAATTATTTGGATCTGTCCTGGTTAGGTCCAAAATGGATGACCTCACATTTACCAGTGTTGAAATTCATCAGCCACAGTTTTGCCCATCTATCGATGTCTTTGTAATTTTATGTTCCCGTCTACACTGCTTACTATAGCAATTTGTGTCATCAGCAAACTTGGATATATTGCTCTCTATTATGTTATCCACGTCAATAGTGAATTTTTAATGCTGATAGGCAATTGATTTGTTAAAATTCTAGTATTCAAGTTTTGTCTGGCCAATTCATGCATCTTGAAATAATCAGTTGCTCCGATACTGAAGACACAGAAAAATTCTTCCAAGGGAGACTTTTTGGGTCAGTCATACTGCTGTGCAAGATTTACAAACAATATATTTCTGTCCATAAATACACAACTTCAACAGTCAAGGCAGCTCAATATAGTTTGTTGTAGTTGGAAGCTCAAATCTTTCAGAGTTTTGTTCCTCCCCCTCCAGCAACTGGCCTCAGAATTGTTGTAGGTCACACCCAAAGATTTCTGTACATTTAGATGAATTAAGAGCTTACCAGTTACCTAAATGATTAGACCCAGAGTTCATTTGTATGGTGTCTCAAATTTGCAGATATTTCTATGCACAATTTGATCAGTAGCATTATACATGAGATTTTCATCTGCATAGATATTCCTGGAAACACCAGACAGGCTTTAGCTCGTTTAACACCAGCAATGATGGACAGGCATGTGCATGTACAATATGGTAGATTGTACCAACAAACCTCATGAAGCTGTAGAATTTCTGCCTCCAGACTTTTCAGTTTCTTTTCATTCTCCTTTGACTGAGCAAAGATCTCATCTCTGGAAACACGAGCCTCTTCCAGCTCACGTTGATAGTCTTTCATCTGTGCCTGAAAAGGTTTCAAGAGAATGGTTTATTTTAATTCTTTACACGATTACATCTATGTCAATCCTGTGTGTGTAAATTTAGAAGTAATTTTAAATGAAGTGAATAACTATCAATTACCCATATTTCTCTGGGCTAAGTGTGAAAATGCACCTTGGATCTTTCCCATAAACGTCTCGGGTTTTGTAATTTTGCAGTGACTTTATATGGGAAAAAAAATTTAAGATCCTATCAAATCCATCTGCGTTATCAGAGTCACAAAATAAAACAACGATTGACAAGAACAAGTTCCATTCTACTTAGGTACAAGTTAGTGCCAGTGCAGAAGGTTGTGGGTTGAAGTTCCTTTATGGACTTGGGCACATAATCAAGGCCAATACTTAAGCACAGTTCTGAGGGACTGCTGCATTGTGAAGACGCTGCCTTTCAGATGAAACATTAACTGACGATTGCTCCAGTGGGTGTTAAGAAACTCCATGGCACTGTTGAGGGGCAGAAAGTTTCCCTGGTGTCCTGCATAACGTTCCTCCCTCAAGCACTGCAACAAAATAGCTTATCTGGCCATTCATTGCGAGCCCTTACTGTGCGCAATTGGCTGCCGCTTTTAACTATACAACGGCGATGACTTCAAAAGTAAGCTAGCTACTGCAGTGTGCCGTTTATTTAGAATAGTAATGAAATGTTTAACTTGGTTGGAAACCAAAGATACATTTGGTGGTAGAGACAATTTATGCAATAGTAAAATTACCTGAAGTCTGCGGAGCTGTTTGATTGCCTCATCACGACTCTTGTTAGCGGCTTCAATCTGTGCTTCCAGATCTTTCAGGTCCATCTCTAGTTTCTTCCTCGCAGCAACAGCTTGTGCTCGCTGCTTCCGTTCATCTTCTAGCTCTGCCTCAAGTTCACGAACCTATGGGTTTACAGAATTAATCTCATGTTCACTGCTCTATTTTCTGCCCTGAAGTCACGAAACCCATATGCAGCCTCCTATAGTAAGGTGACATTGCAGAGTACGCGAACTTCAGACCTAAAGCCAAAATGTCAGATTCACTTATATTTGTTGTTCTTCGGGATAGCATTATTTTACAGCCCCATTACATTTAGCAGCACAACTGAGGACTAGTTTAAGTGACAGGAGCATTAATGTTACTTGACTTAATGAACTGCTAAACAGCTAGGCTAAAACGTCCAATTTCTCAATACTAAATACAAAATAGTTTGACAAAAAGGAATTCCCAATTTTGCCTTTGCATCCTCAGCCCTGGGTGGATGGACACTCCGCCCGCACAAGACTATACAGGAAATTGGAGGGGGAAGCCTGGAACCTGGTGTATCTGAGTCACAGTCCAGTTTGCAGCCATTCAAGCCAGCTCCTGCTGAAGTTGTGACAGTGGATCCACTGGACTGTTAACACCTCTATTTTAAATTTTGGCACAAGAGGCTATGAAAGCTATTACTCCAAGCTATACATTTCACCAATTTACCTTGTGATAATATATACGACGATATTAGAAAGAATGTCTTGCTGGAAGAAGTTAGAGTGCACTAATTAATTTACCTGTTTAACTAACATTCTCCTCTTCTCTTCATTCTGCTCATCCCTGGCCTGCAGGTCTCGCTCAAACTGGGCTTTCATGGCCTGCATATTGACCTCCAAACGAAGCTTAGCATCTTCAGTGGCCTGCAGCTCATCCTCCAGTTCCTCAAGCTGAGTCCTCATCTCCTCCACCTGCTGCTCCAGGGCCCGCTTGGACTTTTCCAGTTCATGCACCTACCATTATGGAAACAACAGCATCAGACACTGCTATTTATAGATGAACTCCCGATCTACTCCATGGTCACAAAATTGGTCTTCAATAGCTAGCGGCCTCCATTGCAATAACTGGACATCTCTGAAGCCCAATATTTCCCCCAAAATGGAGGCAAGACTCATCTTCGCTTGCCAATTAAAATATCTCCCATGCCAGTTCTTTGGCACATCAATGCAAACACCTAGGTGTTTACTAGTGTGATGTCAAATGTCTTCAAATCAGCAGGTGTGTATATGTTTATACCATTTCAGCAACATTTGATTTGTACTAGTCTTTAAATTAGCATCACATCAGTACAAACCTTGCTTGAAACAGGACTAAAGCATCCAAAACAGCCTTCCTGATTTATGTATGGTGAAACTAAAATAATATCATACCCAACATTAAAGCAAGCGTGTACTGTAATGTCATTAGAATTTTTTAAAATTTGGATTTTATGTTTAAGAAAAAATATTCGAGTTAATATTTGAATTCTAAAATGGCTGCAGATGTAAAGTGATAACTAAACTAATTAGGCACGTGATTTATTCAGATTTAATTTGATGGCTTAATCGAAAAGTGCTCATATTCCCAGTGAATCATTCCCATTCGGAATGGGAATTTATTGGGGTTCTGACTTCAGGCAAGGTTCGTGCTGTAAAATGAAAATTCATATCTACACATACATAAAATGAATATTATTCTAGGAATAACTCCTGAAATTGCCACAATGAATACTGGGAGAAAGTATACACTCATTCTATTATATGGTCACCATTTAGATTTCAAGCTAGCATTTTTAGTATTCAATAATTAGTATTGATCTTTGTACTGAAGTCTTTCCACAATTTCCAATGCAAATGGCAAAAATAGTCAATTGTCTTGCAATCTAGGTACAATCAAATCAAGGACCTATCCGGTACTATTTACTCAGACTGCTTGTAACAAAATGGTAAGTTCTTGATTTTCACTCATTGGTTCCCTTTTGCTCCCTCATCATTGTCCATTCTTAAAATTTAGCAGTTTTCCAATATATGCAATATGTGTTCTATTGCATAAGTGGTTGCTGCTCATACAACTGCATTTTAAACTTACAAAACTGTATCCTGCATGACTTAAAATTAGTTCTATACACAAAATTTAAATAAAGTACTTCACATACCCACTCATTGCTTAATGTCAAGTCCTTTCAAGCATAAAAACAAACATTAAGGTGACTTGGGACAGTCTTAATAAAAATTCTAAATGGAAATGACAAACACTGTTGTAACTGCAATGCTGCTATTTACAATACACTTGCTATGTAGTAAAATGTTAATCTATATAAGTTCTTTATAAAACTCAACCACTGGTGATTGGACTACTGCTAATCGGAGCCATTATATGAAGGCTAGATGAAATAAAGTACAAACTAATCAAGTTTATTTTACTTATTATGCACTATTCAATAATGTATTCTAAATCAACTTACATTCTTGCCCACATCATCCTTGGAGCTCATCAGATCCTCCATTTCAGCACGGAGTTGCTTGTTGTGCCTTTCCAGCTCTTCTTTAGCTTCAAGAGCTTCATCCAGAGATCGGGTTAACGACAGGGTCTTTGTCTCCTTTTCTCTGGCTTCAGCCTCGGCCCTATCCCTTTCCTCAGCATATCGAGCAGAAATATTCTTTTCCTCAGCCAACATCTACCAAACATATCAATGTTAATTTGCAGTTAAGAAGTGGCAACAATCCCCAAACTGCAGAAAGATAGCCATCTATAACTTAACATTTAAGGTAATATGAAAGTTAGTTTAAAATCCATTCAGAATTCCATGAAATGATATTTCAAATGCAATTGTTTTAATGCTATTTAGGTTCTGCCAATTTAGTAATTTCAACAGAATGACAGTACAGATGTGCAAAGATCATAAAGTATAGAGAAGCTGTTAAACTATAGTCCCCTCGAGTGCCATAGGAATGTATATTTAAATTTGGCTAACCAGTATGCAGAACCATAAAATTGTTGGACCCAATTTTGGCCATGACTTGCATCATTTTTTTTGGATTAAGTTGTTCTTTCTGGCATAAGTTAAAAAATGCCATTTTCCCCAAAAAATTTGCTCGAGTAAGTCAGTTAGGTACAATTTGTTAGTTCAGTTTCCCCCCCCCCCCCCCCCAAAAGGGGGCACTCTCAGCCACTTACAGCAGTTTTGCCCATTTATAAACTTACTCCAAATCGACTTAAGTCAGTGTATGTGGCCAGCTCTGAAAAATCGCAGACAGTTTTAAAAAAAAAAAGTGTAGGTTAGTACAGTTAAAGCACCAAGACTTACAAAGCACTAAAAGCACAAAAAGTAATAAGCAATCAATCAATAACAAATAAAAAAGTAATCCTACCTTTATGCCAGAATCAAGTTTTTTTTTTTTTAAAAACAATCTCCCCCCCCCCCCCCCCCCAAACTCTCAAGCACAACCATCAATAAATAAAAAATAAACCTGAACTCAGCGGGTCGGCTAGACAGTGCGGGAGGCCACTCGGCCGGGGATAGGGTGCGGCGAGATTGGGGCATCCTTCAGCCGGGGATAGGGGCAGAGAACATCGGGTCCGTCTCAGAGCCCACAGGACACGCTGGGAGGGCAGGAGCATGCGCGCAGACGCCGGCACTGGCCTGTTGCTCCGCCCCCCCCCCCAATGCAGGGGCTCGGAAGAGCGTCCAGGATGGGGCGACCTTTTTCCGGCACCGTTTCCAGCATGGTTAAAGCAAGTGCGCCAAAAAAAAAAGGGGTTGAGCAAAATTGAGCCCGTTGAATCAATAATTTTGCTGCATTTAAAACCCATTTGTTGCTATTTCACTTGAGTAAATCAAGTAGTCAAAGGAACGGACCTGATCAAATTTTTTCTGTTTTTTCTCAAGGTTGGAAACAATTTGGCGTTGATGGTCTAGGTCTACCAAAAGATCATCAAGTTCCTGTTGAAGACGGTTTTTGGTCTTCTCCATCTTATCATAGGCCACTGCTTTCTCCTCAAAGCGCTGATTGAGAGCCTCTACATCCTTCTGAAGTTTCCTTTTGGCTTCTTCCAGGCCATCGATGGTACCCACGTCCTCATCCACTTTCTTCTTTGCATCAACCAGCTAAGTTACAAAGCAGATCACATATTGCACTTAACTTCCATTTTGGAATTCAGTGACACATTTTTGCAATGCCACAATTTTACATCTTTGAAATACAAAACCATACTCCAGTGTATGACCTAGAATACAATTATAAAAATATTTAAACAGGAAGTATAATTTGTTATTTGACAAATACGTGGGGTTTTTGGCAACTTTTTCCCCAGTACAATTTCCAAAAGTGATGAGGTTAAACTCAATACGATTCATAGACCAAATTGCTTGGTGAACACCAGTCTTGCATAACATAATAGGAACAGGAGTAGGCCATACGGCCCCTCGAGCCTGCTCCACCATTCAATATCATGGTTGATCTGATCATGGACTCAGCTCCACTTCCCCACCGCTCCACATAATCCCTTATTCCCCTCTCAAGAAACTGTCTATTTCTGTCATAAATGTATTCAATGTCCCAGCTTCCACAGCTCTGAGGCAATGAATTCCACAGATTTACAACCCTCAAAGAAATTTCTCATCATGCCTCTAAGATCATGCCCTCTAGTTCTCATCTCCCCCACCAGTGGAAACATCCTCTGCATTAACCTTGTCAAGACTCCTCAATCTTATGTTTCAATAAGATCACCTCTCATTCTTCTGAATTCCAATGAGTAGAGGCCCAACCTACTCAACCTTTTCCTCAAGTCAACCCCCTCATCCTAGAATCAATCTAGTGAACCTTCTCTGAACTGCCTCCAAAGCAAGTATATCCTTTTGTAAATATGAAAACCAAAACTGCATGCAGTATTCCAGGTGTGGCCTCACCAATACCTTGTATAGCTGTAGAAAAACTTCCCTGTTTTTATACTCCATCCCCTTTGCATTAAAAGGCAAAGATACCATTGGCCTTCCTGATCACTTGCTGTACCTGCAGACCATCTTTTTGTGTTTCATGCACAAGTATCCCCAAGACCCACTGTACTGCAGCACTCTGCAATCTTTCTCCATTTAAATAATAACTTGCTCTGATTTTTTTTTTCTGCCAAAGTGCATGACCTCTCACTTTCCAACATTATACTCCATCTACCAAATTTTTGCCCACTCACTTAGCCTGTCTTTGTCCTTTTGCAGATTGTGTGTCCTCCTCACATTGCTTTTCCTCCCTTCTTTGTATCAGCAAACTTGGCTATGTTACTCAGTCTCTTCTTCCAAGTCGTTAATGTAGATTGTAAATAGTTGGGGTCCCAGCACGGATCCCTGCGGCGTCCCACTAGTTACTGGTTGCCAACCAGAGAATGAGCCATTTATCCTGACACTCTGTTCTGTTAGTTAGCCAATCCTCTATCCATGCTATTACCCCCAACCCCATGATCTTTTATCTTGTCCAGTAACCTTTTATGTGGCACCTTGTCAAATGCCTTCTGGAAGTCCAAATACACCACATCCACTGGTTTCCCTTTATCCACCCTGTGCATTACATCCTCAAAGAACTCCAGCAAATTTGTCAAACATGACATCCCCTTCATAAATCCATGCTGACTCTGCCTGACCAAATTTTGCTTATCCAACTGTCCTGCTACTGCTTCTTTAATAATGGACTCCAACATTTTCCCAACTACAGATTAGGCTAACTGGTCTATAGTTTCCTGCTTTTTGTCTGCCTTTTTTTTTTTAATAGGGGCGTCACATTTGCAGTTTTCCAATCTGCTGGGGCCTCCCCAGAATCCAGGGAATTTTGGTAAATTACAATCAAATGCATCCACAATCCCTGCCGCTACTTCTCTTAAGACCCTAGGATGCAAGCCATCAGGTCCAGGGGATTTATCTGCCTTTAGTCCCATTATCTTACTGAGTACCACCTCCTTAGTGATGATTGTGTCAAGTTACTCCCCCCATAGCCCCTTGACTAGCCACTGATGGAATATTGTTAGTGTCCTTACTGTAAAGACTGATGCAAAATATTTGTTCAGAGTTTCTGCCATCTCAGTGTTCCCCAGTCTCGTCCTCTAGGGGACCAACATTTACTTTAGCCACTTTTCCTTTTTAATATACCTATAGAAACTCTTGCTATCAGTTTTTATATTTTGTGCTGTGCAGAGTTGTCACTAAACATGGCAAGAAAAGAGTGTTAGCTAATACCATTTTCACAACCTTGCCTTTTCTATGGTAATCTATTCTAATCTGCTGTTAAGGCATTTTGACTATTTTGATTTGAACTTGTATTTGAATTGGTGTCAGTCAATTTAATTCCATAGACATTTATTCGTCTATAAAAAGCAATACTGATTCCGCAGGTCTAATAACTACAACTGGAGTTGTTCCCATATGGTCCAGCAACAAACCTGCATATGGAGAGTTGCTAGCTGTTTTTCAAGGTTCTTCTTTACTTCCTCCTCTTCCTCTTGCTGTTCTTGGAGATTGTTCTTGTCTTCTTCCAGCTGTCGAATGCGACTGCTTAGATTCAACTTCTGTCGTGTCTCCTCCTGAAGCAGCTCCTATTAACAAGTAAAATATTTAGACAAAAACTATATTTATGTAGGTATACTTGAACCTCATTGCTAAATTAGTGATTTTGTTGGTGATTAGTAAAATGAGACAAAATGCTGGATGCCATTGATTACTGCAAAAAAAAAAAACACCTTCAAGTTGTGGCAGGTTAAGTCATCGAAGTTAAAAATGTCAAAATGTCAGTGAAATTCAAAAAACTACTACTTTCCTTCCATAGCATCTCTTCCCCCACCCTGCCAATTCACAAAGCTATTATTTTTTTTTTAAAGATAGAAAGTAGACTTTCCCAGGCTGCAAGAATCAGCTTTAATAGGAGTAAAAACAGCCCTGCAATTTTATCCCTCAACCCACAGTTGGCCAAGAACAATTACCCAATAAAATGCAACGTTTTATTTTATCCACAGGGTACGAGCTCAAACACGGACATTTAAGAACATAACAGTAGCAGGAGGTAGCTATTCGGCCCCGCGAGCCTGCTCTGCCATTCAATATTATGGCTGATCTCGACCTCAATTCCACTTTCCTGAACTATCCCTATATCCCTTAATATTTGTATTTAGGTTTCTATAATAGGGTGTGTTTTGCATGAAGCAGCCACTCTTGGTAATGAAAGGGGAACATTCCAAGATTCCTATTTAGCTCAAGCACTCCTTCCCGGACATTGCTACCCTCTATATGAAGTGATCCATTTCTCCTCATTCCTACCAAAGAAAATTAATTGAACTGTTGGTTAAAGATTGATATTTTTGTTAAAAGACTTCATTTAACAGATAGTTCACATACCTGTGTATCTTGAAGTGCAGATTCCAAATTGGCAGTGTCTTTGGTTAGTTTAATTGCTTTTTTCTCAGCTTCCTCGAGAAGCCCAGAGGCATTGTCCAATTCATTCTAAGAAAAGCGATAGTTATATTTACACGGTGTACCTCTTTGCAAAACAAATCTCAGGTCTCAGTTTTTTATTTGACAAGCAAATCTACTTAACCCCAATCTTAATTCTATATTTATAACGCTAAAAGCTTTTCAGGGCCAGATCATGGACAATAGGTGCATATTCTAGTCTACTGCCACCTCTTTCTAATTGTCCCCATCAGATAATAGGAAATTACATTTTATAAAAATTCTGACGAGTAATTGTGGTTTATTTAGTATCTTCCATAAGTGTTCAAGATTGTCAAAAGCTAACTAAATCTGGACTCAATGAATATACAAACAGGTTATTTTTAGAATAGTAAAGGTTGCCTTTACTAACGACCTCCCATGTGTCATATATGCCCATCATTTTCAGTGGGTGTTTTAAGACTAAAATGACGTGCCACTGCACCAAAGACAATAAAGTGTGTTTCTTAATTTAATGCAGAACTATTAACTGAAAAATCAGCAAATATTGTAAAAAACACAAGCAAACCCATTCAAGCACTTCAATTAAATTCAATTCAATGACAAGCAGTCAGAGATAAAGAACCAGAATCCAACATATTCCAAAGTACAGAAAATGGTCTACCATTTATTGTGGTTCAACTAGTGCAAATTTTAGTATTCGTATGGGACACCAAACAAGTTAAAGTAAAGTTTTGTCTTACCTGAAGCTTGAGTGTTTTATCAAAAAGCTCAGACTTTGCCTTTTCACTTTCTGTATACTTGATTTGGAGCTCCTGTACATGAGATTCAAGCTTCTTCCTTTTATGCTCCGAATCAGCTTTTGTGTGCTGCAAACTCTTCACCTCACTGGCCAACTCTTTGTTATCATTTTCCAAGCACTGTTTGCTCTTCTCCAAGTTGCCTTTGTGCTGTTTATAAAAAGTGGAAAGAAGAATTGATAAAGGTGATTATACTTAAACTTGCGTGCATGTTCACACTTGTATAAGTGTTCACCAGAACTTTAATGGCTAAGGTAATAAAATGTAGCTCATTGTAGCAGAGAACAAAAGATTTGAGAGAAATAATTCTGGGCACCTCCTGAAACCATTTTATGCTATATTGTGTGATACTTGTTCTCAGCCCAAGTGTTCTTATAAATTCTTGGCAACCATTGCTCATTGTTAGCAACTAGTTACTGATATGAAAAATATTTTGTACATTTGCCAATCATCTCTACCCATTTCCCAACATCTGCCAATTTAAATTGGAGCCAAATGTTTCGTTGCACGCACAGATTGTGCTAAAAGCATCTCCATCTTAAATGGGCTCAATGGCATGTTTCTGTGCTGCAGCATTCTATGATTCAATTTCAAAACGCAATTATTTTTTGAAAGCAAGGATAGTTCAAGGTACTGACTCTCTTGGCTTGTTCAAGTTGTTCGGAGACCTCCTCCAGAGCAGTGCTGTGTCTCTGGCGGATATCCTGGATTTGAACTTCATGGGCCTTGGTCTCTTCTTCAATGGCCTTCTTCAGCTCAGCTACCTCCTGCTCACGTTTGGTCCTGTAATTAATTCAGACAAGAGGGAATTTAGCATGTATTTCTTCCCCAAAATAGCAACTGGCTTTACTCAAGTTATCAATTTCAAAGCACATTTCTACCAACCTATCACAAAATCTGTAAGTGTACCAGCATGTGGTGGCACTGGGCACACAGAACTGGATGGTTCCAGGATTGGGTGTGTGTGTGCTGGGACAGATCAGGCTTAGCTGTGATGATTCCATGTCATTATACCTGCTGACTACCATTGTCCAGATCTAAAGCAGGACAAACATCCAGTTGCAGGAGATGCCAGTCCCCATGGAATCATATTCCACTGCAAGTCCTCATGTTCAAAACAGGAGGACTAAGGGCAGAAAAAAGTCAAAATAAAAAAAACTTGCTTGATTACATCACATCATGGAATCATCTATGAAATGTTAATGTAGAATAGTTTTGAAGTTGCATTCTGTTGACAATTCATTCCAATGTGTTTTTTTTTGAGGGGGCATGATGAGATTAACACCCAGTTACTATAAAATATTTTCTGTAGATCATCAAGTTAAACAATGTGATTGTTTGCAAAAGCAAAGTGTAGATAATAGGATACATTTCAAAGTCCTTGTCTGCCACCAGTTTTCCAAAATGCACTGATATTAAGTCAGGAACATTGCCATGGGTCAGTACTCAAAACAAAATCTATCCTCATGTACATGAGTGGCTACTGTCGGAATCAAAGCCAAACAACGTGCCTACAGCATTCAGTTTGAAGAAGTCAAGATCCTTCTGTAAAGTGTTCCATTATTGCACCATACTGTAAATTTAGTCAAGATTTTAAATTATTGTTTAAATTTCAGATTTGTTTTTGCAAGGAGCAAATTATTGAACAGTTATGGTGCATCCCGAGTGGAAATCTTTTCTAGTGTTGCATACGGGTTAAATTTGTTTACTAAATTAGATGGTTATTTCACATACATTTCATTCACAAAATCCCATTCAAGTCTAAACTATTGTTTTAAAGATACCACCTGGTTAGAGCTATTTATAAAAATCTTTTCAAAGTTCTGTACTTTTTGTTTTAAGCTGATGAGATTCAAACAAGTCCGATAGCAAAATGCATTATATTACAAAACTTTGTATACCCAAAGCAAGTCTCCCGTTATCTACTTTTTCCAACAACTTGTATTTATTTTTATCCAGTTCAATAGCTGGTTTCACCTTAGTTCCTGTTGGGCTGCTGTGGTATCCAAAGTATCCTCTAGTTCAGTCTTCAAAGCCTCCAGCTCTTCACTCAGGTCTCTCTTCTGCTTGTCAGCTTTGTTGCGAGCACCCTTCTCAGATTCCAGGTCTTCCTGCAGCTCAGAAATCTGGACCTGCAGCTCCCGGATTAGTTTCAGAGCATTATTCTTCTGAACAGCTTCATCGTCCCCTCTGAAAGTAAATCACAGATTCAGGAACACGACATACATTCGTAAACTCTATTCGGGATGACTAGTTCATCCAGGTGGATATTTCAGACCAAGTTCAAGCACTAATCTTAGGTGAGCCACCATTTCAAACAGAATTGAAAACATGGCATTGCAGATTTGATGTTCATGGAGCAGAGGATCATACAGTTTACAACCAATGCTTCATGGTACAGAATTATGTAGAATATTCTGGCAAGGTTCAGGAAAAAGGTCAACATGGAAATGGATTTGTGAACATTATTTTAAGATTAGCAAATTCAAAGACATTAAATAAAATTGGTTGCAGATATATATTTCGGTAGCAATATTCAGTTTCCTCTCTGGATTGCAGAAATGAATACAATTGTAATTCTCTAAAATGGCAAACATGACCATTGCTTAAGAGATTTTTTTGCATTAATGCGACAAACATTGAAGGAAAATGTGTTCACTTGGAGGTTGTAAATACAATGCTGCTAAGTTCTGCAAGATTTCTATTTTATTACAATCTGCAGAATTACATTTAATTTTTTAAGAACATGCTTGGCATACCAATGGGGGAATGGTGCCAAACACAACAGGCACTTTTTATCAAGGAAGCCATAAAAGCAATCTTCCAGAACACTACTCTGCACAGTTTTGTTTTTATGGGGCTTGCTAAAAATAAACCCCAAGGGCTAAACTTTCCCCTTAATTTTCAGCGGTACAGCGATTTTTGGTAGAGAAACCGCCCAGCGAAAGTTTCCCCCTTAGGTTTTAAAAAAAAATGGTACCACCCAAATCTCAAAACAACCGCTGGGAGCATAATATATTCACATATTCCTTTTTGCCTGCTTGGCTATCTAAGCCTGCTATATCTAAATATGGATCAGCTGTATCCATTTTTTCCAAGTAAATGGAACTACATATGCAAGGTTAATATATTGCACCAAATGTGCACATCACTTGTTTTAATAGCGTAATTTCTGCCACGACATCTTCAATTAAAATAATTGAAAAATTGAAAAAATGAACTGAAAATACATCTACCGACTCTTTGCAGAGCACATCTTGCCCACCAGACTAGAAGTGGGCACACTTCAGGATATGACAATTCACAAAAGCCCCTACACAACACTGCTACTCAACTACTTAATCCACAAGATTTCCTGGACAACAGTCTGAAGCCAATGCACATTACTGTGACGGGAAAGTTATATTGCTATACTATTCTGATGGGAAAACTGGATTTAAAAAGTAATTGCCCAACTTTTCCTTGGAATTCTTTTACCGCTGTCAGCTTCTATAATATTGCTTTTTTCACTGAATGATCAAGACGCCATTCACAAACTTCAGTGGTTCTGGTCAGTAATTGGCCAAGTGGTAAAGATTTGTGGGATGGGATTGATAGTCAGTTTCCCTTGCACTCTTTCCTTCCTCCCACCCCCACCTCCCCCAAAAAAGCCAAGTCCTTGAATTGTAGCTTCAATTCTTAAATTGTCCACTCAATGAAGAGACACAAATTGGCAGAGTTTAAACCACAGCAACCATTTGAACTCAGACATTTGATGTGGAGTTTAACAAGTCACTGTCCATCCATAGATCCTAGTGTGGGGTTCAAAAAAAAAAAACAATGGAAACATAAGATGCCTAACTGTGCCTGTGAAGCTTAGAAAGTTAAAAATCATTGAGGGGGGTCACTAAGTTTTCAAATGTGGAATAAATTGTTCAATAGGAGATGGACTTTTAGATCTCAGACCTGGCAAGGGCAGCCTGCAGCTCCTCCTCTTTCTTTGCCAGTTGAATCTTCAGTTCTTCGATCTGCTGCTGAAGCTCAGCAATTTGATCTTGTAGATCAGTGGTCTCACCATCCAGCTTCCGCTTTGATTTCTCCAGTTCTTGTCTGGTTTTCTCCTCCTTCTTCAAACGTTCTACACAAAAATAATGTGAGCGACTAGAAAGTCCATCCAGAAAAATATTCCACTTTATATCCCCACGTAATTATGAATTTTAACAACTGCATCAGTAGGACGTAAGCTACAATTTTGATTGAATTCTCTGACAACTATATCATACACATGAAACCCATTTAAGGTGTACAATTCAAGCTTTCTGAATACCAAGCTGCTCCACCTCGGGGAGAAAACAGATTTGAAATAAGTCGCCAGAATTCTCACAACTGATTGCTATCTGGCACCCCCTGCTGGATAGGGGCATATGTGGCTAGTGCACAAGGACAAGATTTGACAACAAAGTCCTCACTTAAATAAACTGGCAACTTTCACACAAGAGATGGCCACTTACAAAGCAAAGGTAGATTGCTGATGTCTCTGGAACCATATCCCAAGTATAATTCAGCAACCATATGACAGGAAGAGAATACAAGGGAAAAAAAAAACTTAAGGAAACCTTTCTGGTAACGGTCACCAAAGAATCAAAGACTTATACCTGTAGTCAATATTTCAGTATGACAACTAAACAGGAAAGGGGTCAAGCAAGAGAAATTAACAATGATCTGAACTAGGTTTTTATAATAAAAACAGCGCATAAAATGGATAATGGGTGAAGAAAAAAGCAAAAGGTCATTACACCCATCAAGACCCATGCAGGATTAATTCAGACTTTTTCTTTCTAACCGCTCCCCCACTCCTCCCCTCCCCCGGCCATAAAGGAAACCAAACATTCTGGGATCAGTTCTGATGAGTCACACTTGAAATTTGAACTTTGCATTTTGTAGATTAATTTGGTTGCATTTTTTGTTTATTTGTAATTTTTCAACAGTCAAAGTTCACTTATTAAACACTAGGTGCATCTACTTCAGGTCCAACACATCTCCAGGATGAATTATTCAAATGCATGACAGTTACATGCACTCAAGTTCATTCATCACGTTATTTTGATTCTTTGGGCACCGTATCAGGACTTTGCAGAGGATGCCTCACCTTCCAAATCGGTAATCATCATTTCCTGCTTATTCTTCACTTTACTCAGGTTCTTTGCCTTTTCCTCCTCCTCTGCCAGTTGGGAAGTAAACTCAGAAATCCGGTCTTCAAACAATTTTTTCTCCTATTTGTTTTTTAAAAAAAACATTGAATGAAACCAGTATTTAATTCTAGAATTGATTTCCAGATTCATAAACTAGCTGCTTTCCCAATAACTTCAAATCCAAAGCTACTCTCATCCAAAGTAGGAAAAACTACTTAAATCAGTTATCTATAATCCAAGTCAGAATGGAATAATTAAAGTAGTAACTTTAAATGAGATCCCAGGTTGGGTAAAATAATGACTTGCATTCATAGTGTCATCCCAAGGCATCTTCCAGCCAATGAAGTACTTTTTGAAGTGTAGTCACTGTTGTAATGTAGGAAATGCAGCAGCCAATTTGAACACAGCAAGCTCCCACAAACAGCAATGTGAGGAGCAGATAATTTGTTTATAGAGATGTTGATTGAGGAAAATATTGGCCAGGACATCGGGGATAAATGACCTGCTCTTCGAAATAGTGCCATAGGATCTTTTGCGTCCACCTGAGGGGGCAGACATGACCTCGGTTTAATGTCTCATCAGAAAGACAGCACTCCACTGGAGTGTCAGCCTAGATTTGTGCGCTCAAGTCACTGGAATGGGACTTGAACCCACAATCTCCTGGGCGAGTGCACTAGCCACTGCGTATGTTAAAGTATGTTAAAGTTCTAATGGTCTCACTGCAACTTATCCTTACAAACAACCTTTAGGAAACAATTTTCATTGGTCCTCAGAGTTGCTGAGGAATGCTGAGTGAAAAAATACAAGCGATAGAATAAACCAAATGAATATTGAAAGCGAGACATACCACCCAGAATATTTGTTCAATAATTTAAAGATGTACACAGGGATATAAATAGGAGCAGCAGGCGGCCATCTGGCCCCTTTAACCTGCTCCACCATTCAATAAGATCATGGCGGATTTTTGGCCTCAGCTCCACTTTCCTGCCTGCTCCCAATAACCCTAGACTCCCTTATCATTCAAAAATCTATCTCCGCCTTAAATATGGCATAAAGGTCTTTGTCTTAGAGTGTTAGAAGTTACTACAATTTTCAACAAACAATTTTGCTATTCTAATCAAATACTGCAACTCACTTTGCCTAATTTTGAATTCTGGTCCTCCAGCAGCAAGACATCCTCTTCAATTTTCTTCATTTTAGCCTCTGCTGTTACTTTCTCGAGTTGAAGCTTCTGCCGAGCTCCTTCCTCTTCATCAAGCTGCTCTTCTAGATCCTGGTATGCAGAAAATATTAGTCAATTAATGGTTTCAGGATCGTGCCCAGATCAATCAAGAGTTAGATGCCCATTAGTAAGCCAACCTTGATCAGTGTGCTACGCTGGTAAATACACTTGGCATAGGATTCAAAGCATAAAGTCTTTACAATACTTTATATTGAGAATTATTCTAAAGTAGTACATCCATGAAGAATTTTGCCATTATAAACCATTTATAAGAGAGAGTTTTGGGATGGGGGGGGGGGGGGGTGCGTGAAGGACAATGAGGGAGAAATGGCCGGTTGGGTGGGGGAGGGTGAGAGAACAAGATGGGGAAGAGACACCAAGATGACTGAAGACAACAACTTTGTTATCACTCCAAGATAGAAAATTATTCTCAATTTTGACATTTTGGATAGTATTGATCCAGTGAATAAAATATTTGCTGTAGCTTTCCCCTCAGCTTAAAAACATGGTTAAGAGTTACACGTCACCAATGGCTAAATTTGCCAATTTAGTGTCAAAATTGAAGGTCTGTGTTGGATTGAAATTACCCAATCTCATTGCATATTTAGGAACCTCACTGAAGAGCCTTTCATCTCAGTGTAGTTTGGGTACAAACCTCGATCCAAGTGAAATTGCAGTCTCACATTCCAGTTCCTATGCGCCATTATAAATGTATTCACCAAAGCTACAGCAATATGCATGTACCTGAATGTGTTGCTGCATTTTCTTCTTTTCATTTTGCATCTGTTGGTTTCTTTCTTCCTCTTCTTCCACTCTTGCTTCCAAATCATGCAAGATTTCCTCCAGTTCTTGCTTTTTATTAGCCAGACGTGCACGCATTTCCTCAGCTTCTGCAAAGAGCTCAGTCTCCGCCTGCAGCTGTTCAGCCAGAATATTCTTCTCTTCAATTATCTGCATTGAGCATTCATCACTTTTAGTACCTTTACATTAGGTAAGGGTTCTATAATGTAACTATCATAAAATAGGTTACTCAAATGAAAAAGATTTTGCCCAAGTAATTCAGCTGCAAGTATCACAGCATAGCTTCAGGCAACACCTAAAATAGCACAAAGTTTTATCCTTGTTCAGAATTCATTGTGAACAAAATTCCCACAAACCACATTTAAACAGCTTCATATTAGGGTGATGCAAATAAACTCATGGTAGCTTTCTAAACTCAAGCAGAAGGTCAAATACAAATTTGGTGGGAAGGAAGAGATGATGATTCTCTTTTTCCCCACTTTGACCCCCATTAATTTACAGGTTTCACCTTCTCTCTCTTTCTCCTCCTTTCCCCCCTCCCCCCAAATTAATCCCAGAGTCTCATGAGGTTTCATAGTAGAGGATATTGCATGGAAGTCAAATTATTAGCAACTTCTCCAACCAAAATGATTTCAATGCTCTGACTGGCTACCTCAGTTAACCAAATGGCAGTGGCTCTCAGAAGGAAGCAGAGATAATGGGTAATCATTTAATGATCAAGCACTTTTTGGCAGTGCGCTGGATTCCAGAGCCAAGAAGCACCCTATCAAGATAATGGATGCTACTGAAAAAAAAAATGTACAATTCAGATACTTGGGTCATTTTCAAACATTAGCCATGAAAGGCACTGATCCTGTACAGAGTTGTCAAGACACTACAAACCTGCTGATGCTTTCTCTCCATAGCCGTCAGGTCTGCCTCCACCTTTACATGCTTCTCTTTCACCTTTGTCAACTCATCCTCTTTGGACAGCAATTCCTCCTCCTGGCGAGTCACCTGTAGCAGTGGTTTAACCTAAATAGCAAAGAAAGTAAAATATGGTACATGAAGATGGCTTACTTCATTGGATAGTACAGCACAGGTGGCCATTTGGCCCATCCAGTCTGCGTGCATTTGATTTCATATAGTGCTAGATTAATTGCCAACATCCTTTCTAAAAATAAGAGCCATCATTAAAAACAGAAACTATCCTGGAGTTAGAATACATTTGAGGATAGAAGTCGTTAAATACAAATGCAGAAAGAGTGTTCTGTAATATTCTCATGAACTGTCAACATCTGCAAGTCTGTATCTTATTGAATAATCTAATTTTGTCCCAGTTTTGGTCTTTTTTTGTGGAATCATGGGAAGGAAACAGGCGGACCTTAGTGAAGAGTCGCCACCACTGCCAGTGTCTGAGCTTTAGGTAAGCAGCACAGTTCCTCTGCAGAACCTTCAGTGCACTCAACTGCTGCTGTTTTCTCGAAAATGCTCTGAAAAATAAAGGAGGCATTCATTTAGAAATTAAGCTAATAAAATGCAATTTTATACCAGATTTTAACACCATTGGGTCTGAACATTTTTTAAGTGACACTACACAGTTCTCCAATGGCTTAGTGGGGGGGGGAATTAATTGCACTGAGCCCCACAGACAGAAAAGATTGCAGGTGCAGACTCTTGTCAAGAGTTAGCAGGCCTCAGCTAGGGATGGCAGAGGATCTACAACAGGCCTCAGGCTCCTGGCTGGGAAGAGGTTAAAAATCAGGCTGCATCTTAAAGGCATGTGCAGGAAAACTGGATCAGGATCATCTGCAATTTCCATGGTCAAAAAGTCTGCCAGTACTCATGTCCCTATCCCAAGTGAACATTCTTCATGTGTGAACTTAATAATGCACACAAGTGAATACCAGTATGGATCAGTGCCAGGAGGGGGGGGGGGGGGGAAAGAGAGAATATTAGAGTGCTCAAAACAGTTTCAAAAAGAAGAGATCCTTCATGTGTGTGTGTTTCAATAGGCCAGAAATTGCTGGAGCGGGGCATCAGGAGGCATGCCTTGAGTTGGATTATTTTCCTCATCCTACAGCTCAAAAAATGTTTGTGCCGCAAATTGTTGAGAGAGTTGATAATGGTTCACCACAAGTTCAACGGGGACCTGGGGGGGGAGAAACAGAAACAGTGGGACCACAGTCTATCTCCTTATTTTAAGGATGGAGAAAGAAACATGACTAACTGAAAGAAATGGAGTGAATTAAGAGTCAAATTAGATACAGAAAAAGGAGGGGAAGATTGGATTAAGAGGAGAGAGAGAGAAAGGCAAAAAAAAGAAATTGCATTTAAAATTTTAAAAATCTCAACATAATTTACCCCCTTCAGGAGTAAGTCTTCCCATTTCAATTGTTCCCTTTCTGGGCCTCCATAGTTGATTGGCATTGCAGGAGCATAAATCTGGTCATTACGTCATTAAATACCAGCTCTAATGTTCTGCGGCGAGTTTAATTTGTATTTATGGTGAAAATCCAGCAGTTCCTTGAAACTCAGGGGGAGCACAATGGCAAGCGCCAGCTTTTGGGACGCCAACAACAAATCATCCAACAATTCAGCACCAGAGTTTTTTTTGTTTAACTGCATTAATGGCATGCACTCTGAACTCGCTGTTATTTTCTCAGTAAAATCTGGGCAAATATCTTTTGGCTATGTACTTCAGCTGCCTTATGGAAACCAAAGGCCATATTCCTGAAGCCCCAAATGGAAAATTAGCATTTTAAAAGGTGAGCATTTTAAAGGGTCTACTCTTCACCCACCCTATTTCATATGTGCATTTCCCAAAGAAACCTGCAGAAACTGGTTTCACATTTCCAAATCAGTTTTCAGATTTGAAAGGCAAGGCACAATACAAGACTACAGTACATAAAACCTGTACATCATTACTCATGATGAAAACATGACATTTTTGCACATCAGTTCAATTTAAGGGCAAGTTAAATAACAGCAAATCCATTCAAGATACAGATCAAGTTTCTCCCCCTCAGTTCTGGTATTAAAATCACCCATGGGGGCAAGCTATTTTTAGCAACAAATCTTACTTTGTGACCTGAAGTGACCTTGTACACTGGTCTTGCAGCTAATACCATCAATCAACCATTAGTGGGCTAGACATGCTAATAAGTTATTCATCAGGGAAGATGGAGATCATTTTACACCAGCAGTTTATTATGCTTTGGGTTTTCCCCAGTGAAAGGACAGGATTGATACATAAAAGTCAAGCACTGTAAAGGGATGCTGGTTTGAGTGATGACCAAATCAAAGTTACTCAATAGGTATTTAAAACACCCCTTTTTTATTTTCCTGGTTTATGTGAAAAGAATAGTTTAGTATCAATTTATTCTAGTGTTTAGGGTCTATTCAGTGAGAAAAGGTGACTCTCTGGTAATGCTGATTTTAATTGAGACAACTTTTATTCCATTCTCTTCAAAGGGGAATGCATAGTAACAATTTTTTCTATATTCACAAGTAACAAATCATCTGAGATTCTTTGAGTGCTGGTCTATCAAAAATCATTTACAATGGAACACAAGTAATTACCTAATGCACGGTCCACCTATTGTTCAAAATTCTACTGGATTCTACAGACAGTTGCAAGAAACTATGCCAGTGTAGAACTTACTTCCTAGCCAAGTATCCACGGCAGACAGCTTGGAAGAGGATGATGATGTCAGTGATCTTCAGATCCCGTTCTTCCTCCAAATGTGCTAGAACACCAGCTCGAAAGAAAATCTTACTCTGGCCAATACGGAATAAATTCGGGTCCAATTCCAAGGCATGGATCTGATTTTGGAGAGAGGGGGAAGAAAGAGGAGGAAGAGGAAAATAAATATCCATATTCAGAGAAAAATTTCTGGACACATCTGTTCATGCCCAAATGTCTGGAAACAATTCAATAAATTAGTTGCCATAATAAATGAATCTAAACGAATAGTTAAAAAGATTAAAAAAGGAAAAAATGTCAGACATCACTGATACAGTTTTAAATATATTGGGATTAAAGTTTTAAAAAAAACACATTTGCACAAAAGCATACACTTAAACAATGTTTGTCATGAATGGTTGCAATCTTACAAAATAAAGACAAAACAAAGTAAGTGTTTACCATTCGTTCACAGGCTTGCTTGCCATCCATGAAACCTTTAGGAATTGAATTGGGAGTCAGGATTTCATACCTAGGAACGGAAACAATACACTTTAAATATCAATCCATTTACAAAATCACCATTTCTAAAGCAGACCTCTGAACATCTTTCGAAGCTTTCATATTAATGACCATTTCACTCTTAAAATTCTACGCCATTTTAAAATATCTTCACAAAAAGTTGGAATTTCCACATGCCAAACCCTGATTTGTATAAACTTAGAAATTCAGACTTACAATTTCATACATTGTTGCTTTAACCTGAACAGCTTTGTTTACACAATAAATGTTGATTCACAACTAATTAATATATGTTGACCCTGATGCACTATTTTTGATGTCTCCCATCTATGTACTAGTGGAGGCCCCGACTTGCACGAGAACACCAGCGACAGGTCAGGGCCATAAAAGGAACGGCTTGAAGGCGTGCTACTTCAGGGAGCAGCACAAGCTGGTGCAGGAGGGCGAAGGCAGCAAAGAGTGACATCATCAAGGTCCAGGTTGGTGATTGGAGTGTGGGTGATACATCAGGGTGTCATACGAGGAGAGATTGGGTCTGTATTCACTAGAGTTTAGAAGAATGAGGGTTGAATAGACTGGATGCGGGAAGGAGGTTTCCCCTGGCTGGGAAGTCTAGAAGGCATCAGTGTCTCAGGATACAGGGTAGGAAATTTACGACAAAGATGAGAAATAACCTCCCGGAAATACTAGGGGTCCGAGGGTCTAGCAAGAAGGAGGAACTGAAGGAAATCCTTATTAGTCAGGAAATTGATGGTACTGAAGGCCAATAAATCCCCAGGGCCTGATAGTCTGCATCTCAGAGTACTTAAGGAAGTGGCCCTAGAAATAGTGGATGTATTGGTGGTCATTTTCCAACATTCTACAAACTCTGGATCAGTTCCTATGGATTGGAGAGTAGCTAATGTAACCTCACTTTTTAAAAAAAAAAAAGGAGGGAGAGAGAAAACAGGGAATTATAGACCGGTTAGCCTGACGACAGTAGTAGGGAAAATGTTGGAAGCAATTAAAAATTTGGAAAGCAGTGACAGGATCAGTCCAAGTCAGCATGGATTTATGAAAGGGAAATCATGCTCAACAAATCTAGAATTTTGAGGACATAACTAGTAGAGTGGACAAGGGAGAACTAGTGGATGTGGTGTATTTGGACTTTCAAAAGGCTTTTGACAAGGTCCCACTCAAGAGATGAGTGCGCAAAATTAAAGCATATGGTATTGGGGGGTAATGTATTGACGTGGATAGAGAACTGGTTGGCAGACAGGAAGCAGAGAAGAAAAAAAACATGTCCTTTTCAGAATGGCAAGCATTGACTAATGGGGTACTGCAAGGTTCAGTGCTGGGACCCCAGCTATTTACAATATATATTCATAATTTAGACAAAGGAATTGAATGTAATATATCCAGATGACACTAAGCTGGGTGGCAGTGTGAGCTGTGAGGCTACAGGGTGACTTGGACAGGTTAGGTGAGTGGGCAGATGCAGTATAATGTAGATAAATGTGAAGTTATCCCCTTTGGTAGCAAAACAGGCAACATATCTGAATGATGACAGATTTGGAAAAGGGGAGGTGCAAGACCTGGGTGTCATGGTAAATCAGTCATTGATAGTTGGCATGCAGGTATAGTAGACAGTGAAGGCAGCAAATGGCATGTTGGCCTTTCATAGAGGATTTGCGTATAGGAGCAGAGAGGTCTTACTGCAGTTGTACAGGGACTTTGAGGCCACACCTTGAATATTCTGTACATTTTTGGTCTCAATCTGAGGAAGGACATTCTTGCTATTGACAGAGTGCAGCAAAGGTTCACCAGACTGATTCCCGGGATGGCAGGACTGACAAGAAAGACTGGATCAACTAGGCTTATATTCACTGGAATTTAGAAGAATCAGAGGGGATCTCATAGAAACATAAAATTAAGGAGATTGGACAGGTTAGATGCAGGAAGAATGTTTCCAATGTTGGGGGAAGTCCAGAACCAGGGGTCACAGTCTAAGGATAAGGGGTAAGCCATTTAGGACAGAGATGAGGAGAAACTTCTTCACTCAGAATTCTGAACCTGTGGAATTCTCCACCACAAAGTTGTTGAGCCAGTTTGTTAGATATATTCAAAGGAGAGTTAGATGTGGCCCTTACAGCTAAAAGGAACCAAGGGGTATGGAGAGAAAGCAGGAATGGTGTACTAAAGTTGCATGATCAGCCATGATCACATTGAATGGCCTACTCCTGCACCTATTTTCTATGTTCCTGTTTCACTCAGTGAACCTGTGGAATTCTCTACCACAGAAGGCTGTGGAGGCCAAGTCACTGAATATATTTAAGAGGGAGATAGATAGATTGCTAGACACAAAAGACATCAAGGGGTAATGGGGAAAAAAGCAGGAATATGGTGTTGAGAGAGGGGATCAGCCATGATCATATTGAACGGCGGTGCAGACTCAAAGGGCCAAATGGTCTACGACTTCTATTTTCTATGTTTCTATGTAATTCATTCCATATACACTTACAAGGTTTACTTATAATGAACAACATCCAAGTTAGTAATATTTTTCAACACACTACCTCTGTCTGAACTCCTGGAAGACAATCCTATTGGGAAAACCCTGACGGCAGATTCGAATTCCCTCCAATACACCATTGCAACGCAATTGGTCAAGAACCAAGTGAGGATCCAGTTTTCCAGCCTACAAAATATGAGGCCACTTAGCATATTAGCAAATGGGTCACTGAACAGTTTACATGATTTTGTTTGATTTCTCTTAAGTATAGCCCCCATTTGCTAAGTGAGTGAACACAATATATGGTTATGGTACTGAGCCATGCAAAGCAGTCAGGCTTCAAGGTTCAATCTAAAGTTTGTGCCAAGTTAGGAACAGTATAGGTTATATCTGTGGTGAATGTGCGTCAGAGCTGAAAGTTTTCACTGGAGCAGCCACAGAAGCTAGTGTTTAATCCTTACTATACCACTGCTGTGCTATCTGATCAGGGTGCAATCAGGCTGCCTGCAATGTGGACAAGGCAATTAGTCCAATATTACCAGAGTGTTTTATGCCGAAATATTGCATCAACAGTAAAATCTAGGGACATGATCAGGTCAACCTTCAGGCCTGAACTGTTAATGTCTTTGCAGCTGACTCATGGCAACCACAAGCCAATTTTGTGCAACGTGGGCCTCATCTCCCAAGATGGCCAATGGAACCCAAGCGATAGAGGACAACGTTAAGAGATGATTTTTCTTGAAAGGAAAAGCAGTAATACAAACATTAGTCGAGGTTATATCAGGGATTAAGTGAAGGCAAAATAAAAAAAAGTTGGTAAGGGCAAGCTGAGCAACATTTTTTTTTTTAAAGTTAAAAATAAATCAAGTAATTTAACTGCACCAGGATGAGTACTGTAAAAAAAAAAACTAAACATTTGAGTAAATTTATAACTAAAACCAAAGTTTGCTTCAGTTTCAGAATAGGAGCTCAAAAGCTTTAAAAACTTGATCAGGATTCTTTCGATTTGCTGACAATCAAGGTTTAAAAAAAAAACAAATGCAGGTACAACTGCCAAGCTGTGGCCTTTTTGCTCCTAGTTTGGAAACTATTCCTCGTATCTGAAAATGACAACACTATTCATCATATTTAATGGGATTGAAATTTTCAGACAAGACTCAAATATTCCTGCTAATTACTGCTATGACTCTTCCACATTACCATATCCTTAAACTGTACTAATGTCCCACTGTTTGGCCATGGCGTGGGAATAAAATGTAGCATCTTTGTATGGAATCAGTCAGCAAGCAGATTTAGTAACGTATTGTCACAACTCCATACAAAAAGGTTAATAAATAATGACTCCAAGGACTCGCCCATGAAAGTAGGACTAAGGCCAAAACAATTAAATACTTCATCTTGGTCAGTGAAGTCAAAGACAGTAAAATGAAGTGGGAGAAATGCAAACCTTTCCATACTTCTAAACACTGCACCCCACATCCCAGAAACAAAAAACATATTTTAAGCCAAATTATTCCCAAGTGGTTATTCTACTATTCTGATTATCTACATGAATACCCAGTACTGAAAATATTCTCCTCAATCTGGACAAAATTAAACATTACCACAACACCATCCTGTTCCACCACCCACCCAATGTGAATGCATTTACACAAGAGACTGCCTGCTTTAGTTTAAAAGTATGCACTATACAAATCCTTACAAAATTGTGGCTCACCAGCTTGGCGTACGCCATGGGTTTGAACATCGATCAGAAGATTGCACTTGCTAGTTCAATTTTCTTTATGTGTAAACAGTAGAAGTAACAAGATTGCGTAACTCCCTAAAGAATTTTTGCTTAATAGCACAGTAGAGGCTGCCATCTCCCCATTCTGTAAATATACCTACCCTTTTCTCATGGTTTGGAATAATGCATCGAACAAAATTAGGGTTGGTGTTGCGGAGAGTTGCCATCAGTTTGGCCAAGGACTCTTTGTACAGTTGCCCCACCGTGCGGAACATTCCCTTCTTCGTCTTGTAAGAGGCACCAAAGGCAGTCTCATTCATACCAGCAACTTGGTCCAATCCCACAATACGGTCAACTGCAAAAATAATGTTACATTTTGAACAGCAGTTTCACTTCAACTTGCTGCACCGGTGTAGAGTGAAAGTGCATGAACTAGAGGCAAGAGATAGAGTTTGTCGTCCAAGATAAATAAGCTGCAGCACTGACCAGGAGCAAGAATTAGAAATCAGTCATGTCTTGACACGTATGGTCAGACAGCTCTGCCATGTCATGTAATGAAGCTTCATATAGCTCTTGCACAGATTAATGTCAAAAGAGCAGTTCTTCCATTTCCAATTTATTCCCACACATACAAGTCATTCTTTATTAAACATGCTACATATAGTTTCACATATTATTGCGTCCAACTAAACAAAATCCAGCCATAAAACGGTAAAGATCACCACAGTGCGAAAGAATTTCAAGATTAGCACTCAAAACTGGATTTTTTTTTATATACAGTATAATGTAGTAAAAACATCCCAAGTTAGTTTAAAATCAGCTAGACTATAGTTTTATTTAATTCTCGCTTAAAAAGGAAATCTGGTTGGAATAATATCAAATGATCGTTTCAGTTCTAGACTTGCACTGTGGCTGGGACTCTTCTGACAAATAACTCCTGATAACTGCATTCCGAGTTTAGGCTGCAATGTCCTTTCGCTCATCTGGTCACAAACAATGGGGCGAAATAGTTTGGCCTGTCAGCACCAATGAATCTGAACAGATTACAAAGCCAGAGAGCAAGAATACAAAAGTTCTAGTTGCTATCACAAACATACTCACTCAGAACTTAAAATCTAAAAGATGCAGCAACTAAAAATTAGGGGGAAAATATGAAACAGGGAATTTCAATATTTGTAATTCTCAAATTTTGATTTAAGAGATTTCAAGTTTGGGATCCTGAAATTAGATAAATACTGCTGAGAAACAGTATTTTTCCCCATCTTATGAGAGAGAGAGAGAGAGAGAGAGAGAGAGAGACAGAGAGACAGAGAGACAGAGAGAGAGACAGAGAGAGACAGAGAGAGAGAGAGAGAGAGAGCGCATTTACAAACCATCTTTCCACAACTCTGCCACAAATTTGTCCAATGATTGATGCAGGAGGGTTGCAACATTGTCATTCAGTGGGTCCATGTTTTTCAGAAGCCATTCATCTGCCTTGTAATCCACCTAGTATCAGGTGTAAAGATTAGCTGCAATTACTTGTGACATGAAAAAAAGTACATTTCTACACCAATCCATAACATGACCAAACTTCAGGAGCACCTTTAAGTTTCATCTGTATCTCAGTTTTACTTTTGCAAAATGCATCAACAGCTCTACTCAAATGGTGGGATACAACTGAATTTCTAAATAAGCTTAGTGTGTTTTAACTCAAATTAATAATGGTCAGAATGTACTGGAAAAACACTATTTCAAGAGTTGAAAGTTTCTCTTTTCTCCAAGATGGTCTGTACCAAATTGCATTGCCAATTTGGAATTGAGCCATGGCAGAAGAGCCACATTCGATCCACAGTCCCTGCAATAATCAAGCTCAATCCCATTAGCTGCAGGGGCCATACAAATGGTCTCAGCCCCCATGGACTTTTTGAAGAAGGGATAAGAGAACCATGATCACAATAGTCCACCCATAATAGAATACAAATTAGGTCATGTTAAAGTTTCTAATTTCTGATTTCATAGAAATCATACAGAACAGGAAGCACTATATATTGCAGCAAGACTTCTTTACTCTTGTACTCCAATCCCTTTATAAAGGCAAGCAAACCATTTGCTTTCCCAATTACTTGCTGTACCTGCAAATTAAATTTGAGATTCATGTACAAGGACACCCTGGTCCCTCTGAATACCAACATTTCCCAGTCTCACCTTTTAAATATTTTGCTTTATTTTTCCTACCAAAGTGGTTAATTTCACATTTCTCCACATTATATTCCATCGGTCATGTTCTTGCTCACTAACTTAACCTGTCTACATCTCTTTGCATCCTTTTCACAAGTTGCTTTCCCACCTAGTTTTGTATCAGCAAACTTGGATACATTACACTTGGACCCCTCATCCAAGTCATTAATCTAGATTGTAGATAGCAGAGACCCAAGCACTGGACAGTGATCCACAGATCAGTTAGGAAACTGAGAAACAACTCCTTTTAAGGGATAGCTGTGCATGACTAGGGCCCTATAAGATTCTCCTTCGCAATTTGCCGAGACACACAAGAATGAAAGGACAGACAAAGGTTACGTTCTATATCCAGAGCTAAAGCAGATATAGATTATTTCTCTGCATAATTATTGTTCAAGACAGTGTGCCAAAACTTGGTCAAACTCAGTAAAGATTATTTAGAATAAAGTTGGTGTTAAGTCTAAGAACCTTACACAATCTAGAAGTCATTATCCTAGATGTGTAACCACAAACTGCCCTGAAGCAGTCCACCTGATCCAATAGGGTTCAGCCAAAGTTTTTTAGTGCAACAGAAGACAAGTTATACATCCATTTAACACTTAGCATTCCATTTAGAAGACATACCTTGCCAGCATAGTGAATAATGCAGAAGTCAGCCTTATCTTTGAGCTGCCTTGGTTTCTGGAATTTTGAATGTGTGCCCTGTTCTTGGCTCAGTTTCTCCACAAATGTCTTATCAGTAGCCTTTGGAAACCAACATTCCTCATCCAACAGAGCCAGCACACCAGGAGGGTTAGCCTGGTAGAAGAAGTTAGAATACTTCATGGATTGAAGTTTGTTTTATGTCCAAATATTACAACAGATTAGTGTATTAATACTTCAATTTACCTCTCTTTTTTGTAGATTGCATAGGTTCCATGAGTGCATGGTTAGATTTAAATCTTTTGAAGTACTCAACTTTCTATTCTGTACCTGGTTTCCAATTTTGCAGTATATTGGGGAGCAAACAGCATTTTTGCCACAGATGATTTTTTTTTAAAAAAAAGGTACTAGGATATACTGGAGTGTCCTGGGGATAGATGAACTGTCAGTGAGCTCCCAATCTCAGCAAATAAATTGTTTCTCTACAATGACAATAGTCTTGTTTGATTAGAGGGATATGCAATAGCTTGAAATAGGCTATATTATGGGTGAAGGGGAGCGCTCCCATGTTAGACCTCAGACTCTGGCTTCCTGCCCATCGCCCAGGTCTTATTGTTTGGAACTCCCTCCCTAAACCACCTCACTGCTACTTTTCTCCCTATTGTTAACATCTCCATAATTCCTTTCTGACTAAGCTTGCGTCAACTCTCCCAAGTCTGCTATCGCTCAGTCTATTTTTTCCATATGAAACAGCTCAAGGTTTTATTTCAAGGCTCTCCTTTAAATGCAAGTTGCTGCATCAGTATCTTATACTAAAGTGATATACTGGTAATTACATTACTGGGCTAATCAAAGAGTAGAACCCTTTTATTCTTACAGGTCTCTCAATGAGGTCAATGCAAGGCTGCAGATCCAGGCCAAAGTCAATGAAATTCCACTCAATGCCCTCTCGCTGGTATTCCTCTTGCTCCAGGATGAACATTGTGTGGTTAAACAGCTGCTGCAACTTTTCATTGGTATAGTTGATGCACAGCTGCTCAAATGAGTTTAGCTGCAATAAGAGAAACACAAGCTTTTAAGTCATCATTTAAGCAGTCCACTGAGCCTGGACAATATAGGTCAGGGGAAAACATTTTACAATTAGAAAGAAGCTACTTCAGGAAACTTTAAAATAAATCAATAATTTGGAAAAGAAAACAAAAGTTGTGGCAAAGGATGTAGCAATAGCAAAAATGACACTTAATGGACAAGGTTATCCATTGGTCAGCAGAAACCAATCAGGTGGAAAATTAATTCAGCAAAAATTCAACAGTTGGATCTTGGTCCACTGTCTGCTTTGAACCATGTTTTTTTAATTTCTCTTCCTTCCCTGCCCCCCCCGCCACGCTCTCCACGTTCCCACTCAAATTCCTCACCATTGATTTCTGCTCGTGGGGCTGGACCTCAATCTTACACTCAACCCAGACCCAAATATCCATTCCAACTAGAGTTATTTTTCCACCTTCACCTTGAGCAATTATTTTCTTCTCATCGCCTGCCGGAGCTCATGGCCAGGCTAAGCCGACGTCAATGCATGACGGAGTCAGATTTTCATGCTCTGATAACTATCTAGTGACGACTGAGAAACATGCAAGGCAAGATAAGAGGCAGGATTTTAATAGAAATCACAATGGACTTACTTCAAAGATTTCAAAACCAGCAATATCCAAAATGCCTATGAAAGAAGCTCCCTGCCGTTTTGTCCTATCCAAAGCTTTGTTGATGCGGTGGACAAGCCAACGGAAGAGACGTTCATAAGTAGCCTTTGCTAATGCTTCGATTGCAAAGTCAGCCTGGAGACAAAACACATTAATTTTATAATATGGCACTAAAGAAACAGCTTCAATTCATTTACATCTGTGCAAGCCACAACCATACCTGCTCTTTGGTCTGCGCTTTCTGGACATAGTCTCGGCCAACTTTGATGCGCGGTGTGAGTATAGCACGAGTGAATTCCATTACATTCATTCCCAGCAGGTGACAGAGTTTCTGAGCAGCTTAAGAGAACATTCATTAATCTATAATGTTCTCTAAACAAGTGGCTTCATTATATTCCATGCAAGTTAAAATATAAACTCCTTTTGAACAGGCATGCAGTCAAAAATATATTCCACATACAATCTATGCAGCATTTGTATACTCTATTCTGTGATGAATGATTTTATAATTGATTACTGGATAAATTTCACATTTTGTTTTTATTAGTTTTCAAATACAAAAGGCGAACTGCTGAAAGTAAAAAAGCTGGAGACCACAGCATAAATGCAGGCTGGTTGGAGAGACAGAAACTGGCCTCAATGCCACTGAAACTCAAGTATACATTTGGAATAGAAATAATGTACATTTTCCCCCCCTCCCCACACCCAAATTTCTACTATCCTCAGAAGTGTTAAATAATTGCCAAAGTAGTTATACTAACTGCAGTTGCCTTCCAATACCGTGCTCAAGTATCCATTATTCATGCATGAGCCTCCAAGAGCAAGAAGAGGTTTTAGGAGAAATCTCTTCATGGAGAGAGTTATTAAACCCCATGGAAGACTTTGCCACAGGAAGCAGTTGACGTAGAGATCTTTTAAAGGGATGATTAGATAAACATATGAAACAAAAGATATTGAGCTATGGGGAAAAAAAAAAGACAGTGGGATTTTGGATTGCTCTAGTGAAACCCTGGCAGACACAGGTCGTCAAAATCATCTCCAGTGCTGTAAACATCTATGGTTCTCCTTTCTTTACATAGAATTTACACCACAGAAACAGGCCATTCGGCCCAACTGATTTATATGCACCACACTAGCGTCCTCCCACATTACTTCTTTAAACCCATCAACACATCCTTTTACCTTCATTTATTTATCTAGCTTCACCCTAAATGCAAATATGCTAGTTGCCTCAACCACTCCATGTGGTAGAAGGTTCCACATTCTCACCACTCCAAGTAAAGAAGTTTCTCCTGAATTCCTTATTGGATTTATTAGTGACTATCTTATATTATGGGCCCTAGTTCTAGACTCCGTCACAAGTGGAAACATCTGTCTACCTTATCAAATCTCTTCATAATTTGAAAGACCACTTAGAGATTTAAGTAACCCCTCAGTCTTCTCAGAGAGAAGAGCCAGAGTCTGTTCAGTCTTTCCTGATTGTTGTACCCTCAGTTCTGGTATCTTCCTAAATCTTGTTTGCACTTTTTCCATTGCTTTTTGTAATAGAGATCAGAACTGTGTACAGAACTCTAGGGTGTGGTCTAACCAAGGTTACATAACTTCAGCTTTTGAATTTCATTTCTTGTAAGGACAAATCTACTCTACCTTTGCTAAAGCACAATATTTATGCAATTTTTGGGATTCTGTGTAATCTTGATATTAAACAACTAATTATGAATCAAATTCACAGATTGCATCATTGCTCAGATTTTTTCATTTCGTGTACAAACCAAGTGTTTTTACATTGTAAAGTTCCCTTCATTGCTCAGTGATTTAAGTATTTGAACCTTACGGAGGCCTTTGGTTTGATCCCTAGGATGTGTTATCTAACTCAGCTAGGCTAGTGGTAATGGGGGCTACAATTGACCTCCACAACTAGGTCAGAAGAGGAAACCTGGCTTAGGTTGACATGAAGGGATTAAAGATAATCTTGAGTATCGCACAGGATAGCCACAATGTTACATTTTCTGCCAATGTATTACTGATATGCATCTAGGTGATGAGAAATGTTGTCTGTATATTAAACATAATGGCAAATGGCTAAATACCCACTTGTGCTGTAACATAAGACGATGAACCCATTAAATAACTTACCAGTGTTGTCTGGCATAGATGCTTGGTCTGTATTTCTCTCCTTCTTAAAGACGATATTACCAAACTGCAGTACTGATGAAGCCACTTTCAGCATTGCTGTGAGCAAGATATATCAACAATTAACAGAGGAAAGAATCTCAAATACCCATGAAAATATCACTATAGGAAATAATCAAAATATCACAAGAAATTTGAGATCTTTCCAGTAATGAACAGGAGAGCAATATTCACCAGGTTTCATAGTTGTCTGGTATCAAAATCTTTCCCACAAATTTAGTGAGTCCATCTTCATGTCTGCTTTAACCAGCAAACAAGTTATAGGGCTCAATTTTGGCTCAGTCCTTTTTTCGGCACTCACCACAGATGCACCACTTTTCTCCATTGATAAGTGCGCTTGGCTGGGGGGGGGGGGGGGATAGGAAATTTAAAAAAAACAGCTCTACTTTGGCCGCTGTCCGGCCTCTCCTTGATAATTGCGCAACGTGACCAGTCGGGTCAGGGGCAGAGCCAGCATTCTGCACTGAACAGTGCCGGAACATCTACACATGCAGAGGTGTGTCCACGCATGTGCAGTAGCTCCTCATCACCAGCCTCTGCACATGCTGCAGCCGCTGTGTGGGACCCGATGCCCGCCCCTATCCCTGGCCGAGTGGCCTCCCAGGCGATCGACCCCAGGTTTGAAATTTTATGCACTGTAGCTATTTTTGAACTTTAATGGCTATCATTTTCCTGGACTTCAGGATATTTTGAAAAAATTATGTAAATATATTTTCTCATGAATAGTGGTGACCATTTGTCAAGCCTATTCACCTGGTGCTATTGTGAACATAAGTGACAGAAGAATACTGAATACATTATCTAAATAAAGTCTACTTCAATAAATATGGGCTCAATTTTGGCCTAGTATACACATTGCAAACAAAATTGTTTAAATTAGTTGAGATTAGGGCAATTTAATTATTTTTATTTTTGTAGTTTAAGCTTGTTGTATAGTAAATTAACTTTGCAAAGCTTGTCATATGATTTCCTGTACAGCTGTTTGATCCTATTCACATTCTTTAGTCAAGTCATAAGTTCTGCTGGCCTCCAATGTACCTACCTGCACTGATTTCTTAATTCTCCGCAAGGGTTTTCTGAAGTGGCCATATACGCTAGCTTAAGCAGATTTGGAGTAACTATTAGCTGGCCAAAACTGGTGTAGGTGGCTGGTAACACCAGAGAAAAACAAACCGAAAAAAATCCTAACTCACTTACATTGGCGCAAACTGAATGTGCAAAATGGGGATTTTTAAGATACTCCAGGAAAATCAAGTTGCTCCAAAAAAAAAAGAGCAACTCATGGCCAAAATTGAGCCCATAGGATGTACAGCACAGAACCAGGCCATTCAGCACAACCAGTCCATGCTAGCGTTTATGCTCCACTTGAGCCTCCTCCAGTCTTTCCTCATCTAAATCTATCAGCATAACCCTCTATTCCCTACTCCCTCATATGCTTGTCTATCCTCCCCCTAGTTGTGATGTAGATTAAGCTTACAGTGCAGTCACACTACAAGCTTACTATTGGGGCAGTGTATTCAATTTGCACAGAAGCTAAACTTGGGAGTGCCAATTGGACACCAAGACCCAAACTTACTCCAAAATTAAGTGGGGCAAGATTACCTTCTCCTTGCTTGCAGGTCAGACAGACTGTAGTTACACTAATTGCAGTGAAGCAAAACCAATTGCACTGATGCTATAACCATAGTATGAATGCACATCTAACTAAACAGTACAACACCCTCAATAAAGAAGATATTGTACTTGGAAATGTAAAGCCCTTTCTAAACCTCATTGAAAGTTGACAATATTTCAAACCATAAAGTCTGGATTCAGGGATAACTTGACAGGAGCACCTGTGTAGTGCACCACACAACTGTTCCAAGTTTGACGAGACACAAATGTATAGCAATCTAAAGATAATATACACAACATTGGCTACACCAGCATGAGAAACAAGGACCAAATATGGAAAATACACAAATGACTGGACGTATACCCAGAGTGATTGAATGTTTCGGGGACAGGGAGGCAAATCTTGCCAACTGTGCCACAACTGATCCCAGAAGAATTAGTGTGTATACCATCCAGGAGTAGTAGTAGTACTGTTCAATGCTGGTGGTTTTCTAGTGATGTAATGAAAGAAGACACTTCTGAAGTGCAAATAACCTTGGACTATTAAAGCAAAGGTTGGCTAAAGCCACGATAGTGACAGGTATGCTCAAACTACATTTTTAATGTAGTTAGACTGTCCATTAGTATCTACCCAAGTCCCTTTAATTAATTGCTTAAATGGTGGTTAGAACTGTATCAGATGTACTCAAAGTAGTGTTAGTTGAATATTGTTTGTGTCTGACTTTATTTTTGATGACTTTGGCAAGAGGTTTACTAGTTCTCAGTAGTGTGCTGCAGCTCCACTGTGGTGGGTGGTAAATCTCAGTCCAATCAAAATTGTATTGAAAAGGATTAATAACCCATTCGATATCCTATGACTGAAATTCCTTACACATTTTACCAAACTGCACAACTACAACTATGACTAATACATTACACAGCAGGTTTGGGGTTAGAGAGAAACTGAACGTAGCAGAGAATGGAACCAGCAACACATTAAACTGAAAATCAAAAAATTAGCTTCTGGATGAAATGTGGATTAATTTATTAATTGGTCAAAAATTAAATTCCAGTAGCTGTATTTTAAAAGTCATAAAGCCATCTAATCCAAGTCCAATCAGCTTGAAGATGAAGGGATAGAATACCAGTTCTAATTAGCTTTCAGCAATTTAATATCAGATGAGGTTTATTGTATTAACTCAAAATTCACATTTTCCTAGCACAATGAAATTACTTCCCATGTTCAATTTGAGAGTTCGAGGGGGAAGGTGAATGCAGAGGCAAATTCTCCAAGTATGCTTAAACTGAGGTAATGACCACCAGAAAGATGTAAACATGTTAATTGCTTCTCAAAATCCAACTATTTAGTGTATAGGCAAATGCATCTTCCAGCTGATAAATGAACCAGTGTGGTGATCAAATGTATGCCTGACAATCAGAAGCACAAATAGAAAGTGATAGAACAGGTTCAAAGTCACAACTAATTTCTTTCGAAAGATTTTCTTAATGTCCTTATTAACAAGCAATAGGCAGGGTCTAATGTTTCAACTGTGATTTTTGATATTTGATCAAAGAAAATGGATTTTAAAGTCCACAAGAATATTGTATTAAAAATTGTTCATTGCATTGGTTGTATAGATTTACATCAAATTGGGTAGGCTCGGCAAAACAAACTTACTCATGAAATCAAATCAGCACGACCACTAAAATTGACAAATCGCAATTACAAATGCCAGTCTGAATGTGCATACTATATATAATGATTCTGACCCACTCAAACTGCTGATGGCTTTAGCGGCAAGGTGCTAAGTCATTTTTCTGATGTGCAGAAATTTTTTTTTCGTAAATAGCCTCAGCATGTTCTATTAAGATGCTTTCTGTATTTGTTAACCAGCCACTGCACAATATTATCCCAATTTATTACCACCTTGTTTTCAAAGGTTTAAAAACAAAATTAAGTCCAGTTAATAACTCAATTTGTTTTCTCACTCTTCCAAGATCATAAAATCTGACCAATAACCTTATGAATACTTGCATATGGATTGGTTATAAATAATGTAACATAGTAACTTACACAAAATTTCCTCATGGGAGAAACCCATGATGTGCATTGCCTCCATGGTTTCTTGGAAGTTATCCTTCTCCTGCTGTCCAGGGATAGGGACGTAACCATTGGATAGGAACCGGTAATTATTAAACCCTTCAAGCAGCAAATCAGCTGTTGGTTTTTAAAAAAGCACGTGTTCAAAAACTTCCATCATTGGTTCCATACCAGAAACTGATTAGTTTACAAGCAAAAAAATACATTGTATTTCACAAAAACAGAATAGTCTAAACAAGAGATGTTCATTGGTGTACTAGGAAAAGATTAGAAGCAAAGACAAAGATGCAAAAAGGTGAATAGGTTGCGAGAAATGGATTTAAGCATGGTAATTTATTAAAGGCAGCCCCAAAATAGTACCTACTTTCCCTCCCCCCTCCTCCTCCTCCTTTCTCCCCCCCACCACCACTCCCTCATTTTTCACCTTTCCTAAATAGAAAGACTCTTGCTGGGTTATAGCTCCACAGTCAGCTTTACAATACCCAAGCCAAGTAGCTATACCTCCAACAACTTATTTGACCATGGAGGCCATCACAGCTGAACCTATCCTCTTCTCAGCCAAAGAACACTTTCCAGCAAAGATCACGAGATTGTGATCAAGAGAGGGAACCTTGACTAATGCTGCCTCTTCCACAAGTCAAGGGGTGCAGAGGCTAATTGAAGGAACCCAACAGACAGGGAATGAAACCTACTCTTCTGGGCTGCATGGTTTAGTGGAACACTGGCCAGTGCTTCTATCCACTGAGCAATTAGGGGAACAAACTGGTATACTAAAGGAAGCACAACACAAGTCATTCTGTCCCACCCATAAATTCCAATAGAATATGATTGAAGTGATAAAACAAAGCTCTGCCAAAATGGTGAAGTCACTTGTGGCATTTAGACAATGGGTCAAAACTAAATTGTTCCAGTTCTTGTATGAATGCCAAAATGTATGCATTTTAAAAATTCAGTGTTGATGCTTGCCACATTTAGGCAAATTTTGTGCAAATCAACTGTGGATATCAACTCCGATGTTATCATGGGTTGAAAAAGTTCCAACTTGTGTATTTTGCAGCTACTTCAGAGACCCGAGCCGGAACTGAAGATTGATCAATCCCAGGTGTCCCGTTACCAATAAAGTTTGGAAAGAAATGCTGCATTATACTTGAACCATGCCAGAGCTTAAAATTGTTCAGTCTAATACAGCTGGGGGAGGAAAGGTGCATCGTATTCACCAAACTGTATTGTGCCCAAAACAAATTCATACATTTGACTAGTTTTGGGAACGTGGGGCAAGAATATTCTTCGCAATATTACAGAACTGATTTACATTTAAGATGTTCTCCTGCTCCACAAAGCATTTGATAGAAAATGTGGAATGTTCTTTCTTCCTTGGCCTGGCGGATCGCACGCGATTTTTCCAGAAGATCTGGTCAACGTCAAGGATAATCTCAACAAGTTGCAACTATTAAAATATTGCATTATGTCTTTTTAATAGCCTTCTCAACTTCTAGGCAAATCTCCTCGTTCCCATTCATTCTAAATAAAGCAGAGCTAAACTGAAAGCATTGGCTGTAGGATTAATAGCTGGTTCGAAGCTGAAGAATCAAGGATTTTTAAAGAGTTGTTTTTTCCCCCATATCCAATACAGTTTAGAATGTTGTGAAAATCAAAAAGTTAAATTGTAGTCCTAAATATTTCCTATGCAAATATAGACAAATGACCAAAATCATTTTATCCAGCACCCCACTGCCCCCTCCCCTCACTCTCAAAGGCAGTAGTGAACAGGATACAGGTCTCAATGTTGGCCCCCACAATATAGCCGGTGACATCAAAGTTGATTCGGATGAATTTTCCCTGCAAGAGAAAAATCATTTTTAAGCACAAGTTACATAAGACTTGCCACTTTTATAAATAGTAAATTTAAATGTTTAACTTAAGGTTAAGTGCACATATCTTAAATTAAATTCCAATTAAGTAAAGTTGTAATCACATTACTTGAAGAACTCCTTGGAATGCTTAACATTTCCAAACATTCCTAAATTAAATGGCCTCCAGACATTTAAATAACTTAATTCCCAGGTAAAGCCACCGAAGAGGAACAAGCCCCGCCTACAATTATGTAAACTATTTCATTGGAGTACGTATCAGAAGCTGACAAGTGAGTAAGAGTGTCTACAAACAGGAGTACGAATTAGCACAATATTTAGACAGCTCTAAATATGGAAAAATCCTTTGTCACAAAAGAGGAAAGGAAGAGAGTTCAAGAAAAACAAATGTTAAATTGCACTAAACTCAATTATTTAATACCTAAAGCCATTTTTCAAATCTGTGGGAATTTTTTTTAAGCTTAATCCATTACTATGGATGACAATTTCATTCTGCTTCAACAAGATTCTATTAACTGTAGTAATAGAAAGCAGATTTCCATATTCTAAAATCACAGGCCTTCCAACACTCACTTGACTAGAGTTCAGTAATAGATATTTTAAAAATTGTCAAATGTGGCCTTTTACAAGTTAAAAAATGTCCTACATGAACCATAACCATTTAAAACAACCTTCCAAAGTGTTGCCAACACTAGTACCTGTGTGGCATATGAACATGCATCTGTTACCAACTTGAAATCTTGATTGCAATTGTATTTTTGCACTGTAGTTGTTTTTATTTCACATCACAAATCAAGAACTATTCTGTAAGGCTCCCCGAGGACTCAATTAAAAAGTATGTTTTACTGAGCTCTATATAGAGGGAGGGAAGGAAGGAGGGATGGAAGGAAGGGAGGGAGGGGATGGAAGGAAGGGAGGGAGGGGAAAGAGAAGGGGGGTGGAGAAAGAGAAGACTCCAATTTGGCCCAAAATTATTGATCATTTCATAAAACTAGTTTAAGTTTTGATTTTACATTTTTACTTTCATTTCCTACAAGTATTAAATAATTCTAACAACATTTTCTCATTGGAAAAACATTTCTTTGCAAAGTTATTTGAGCTGTAATGTTTCACAACTGTTGTCACATTTTGTTCTATTCCAGAGATAGATCATCAAGACAGCCCTTCAATATTCTTCCCAGCCTGGTTTTTTGCAAACAGACTCAGTAGTCGTATAGATCAATCGCAGAAAGAACATAGTGCTGATAACAAATCCCAGCCAAAATCCAGGAGCAAATAACTGAACACATACACAAGCCATGCACTTTGGCACAGCTTTACCAAAAAATCTTCAATAAATGGCACCAAAAAGACTGATAATACATTAAAAAGGACCACCTTTTTAACTCATCCATAAAAGTTTAAATTTTAACCTTTGAACACATTCTTTCACCAAGGGTACCTTCTGACCAGCCCACTAATTCCTGGACACTATTGTACATAAAGCTAATTTAATCTTAACCTCTTGTTCTACATCATGTATGGACTGTGGCATATATACCAGGTGCCAGAGCAAACTGAAGCTCCATGCTAGCTTTAGTTTCATTAGGAAAACTTTCCATCCTGCCTGCTCCACATCTCCACTTTCATGGCAAATATCCATAAAAAAGTCTCACTCCTGGCCACCACTTGCATTATCAAATTATCACTGCACCATTGTGGCACTGCATCGAGATTGTGAATGATATTGGGAAGCTGAAATATGCAAGCTTCCTTTTCACTATTGGGTTACAGACCTCAAGGAAAGCAGAGGCAATCTACCTCCAAAAGCTGACCCATGAACCAGGTGCTCTGAGCACTCCATACATCTCCCAAAATTTCTTGACTTTCAATTTGGCTGAAAAAGTGATTAGATACCATTTGAGTGTAACATTTTAAATTTACAGGACAAAGCAAAGTTAAGAATATGAAGGGTATAAATGTACTGTGCTCTAGAGGTGCTGCTCCTTACAAAAAATTACCTTCCATTTTGACTTATGTATTTAACCCTTTGTAACCTGTATTACACCACCACAGGGCCTACTCGTTGGAGTCCCAAGCAATTGCAGCATCCATTGGGAGCATGGTATATGAGCAGGCCACCGAGGTACCTGCACTCGAGTCTTAAAAGGAGCCATGGTCACACTTGCTCATTGTACACAGTACTCAGATTCATCCTTTATTATGAGCGTACCAATTGGCAACGAGGCAATGAACAACCGCGCGAAAATGCAAAGAATAGTTGGTATCCTGGAGAAGTTCTCAGAAGGGGACAATTGGGAAGGCTTTCGTGAAGAGACTCGACCAATACTTTGTGGTCAACGAGCTGGAAGGGGATGAGAACACTGCCAAACGAAGAGCGATCCTCCTAACTGTCTGCAGGGCAACAACCTATGGCCTCATGAATCTCCTAGCTCCAGCAAAACCAGAGAATTCCTAAGAAGAATTGTGTAAACTGGTCCTGGAGCACCTAAAACCTAAGGAAAGCATTTTGATGGCGAGATATCAGTTCGACACATGTCAACGGTCGGAGGGCCAGGAAGTGGCGAGCTATGTCACCGAACTAAGGCGCCTCACAGGACATTGCGAATTTGAGGGATTCCTAGAACAAATGCTGAGACACTTGTGTACTGGCCATGAGGCAATCCTTTGCAAACTGTTGACTCCGAATCTAAGTAAAGCCATAATGATAGCCCAGGCATTTATGTCCACCAGCGACAACACCACACAGATTTCACAGAATAAAGAAGTTTCAGCCAGTACGGTGCATAAAGCAACATTGTTTGAGCAGAAATATACATACATGGCAGAATGTACACACCGGCTGCTGCTGCCCAACCTCAGATGACCCATAGTTTGCCATCAATCGTTAACTGCCTCGCATTAACACCTTGTTGGCACTGAGGTGGCGATCGGCCCCATCAATGCCACTTCAAGCACTATGCATGCAACGGTTGCAGAATAAGATACTTCCAGCAAATGTGCAGGCGAGTTGCAAACCCTGCAAAACCATGTTAGAGGAAAATCAATCCACTGTGGATCAGGCTGAATTGGAGACTCGTACCGAGGAGGCAGAAGTGTACGGGGTACACACATTCACTATGAAATGTCCACCAATAATGTTGGAAGTTGAACTGAATGGAATTCCAGTATCTATGGAACTGGACACAGGTGCGAGTCAGTCCATATAGAATAAAAAGGCCTTTGACAGGCTGTGGGGCAAAAAGGCACACAGGCCCAAGTTCAGCCCCATTCACACCAAATTAAGGACTTACACCAAGGAACTAATTCCTGTAATTGGCAGTGCAGAAGTCAAAGGAGGGAGCAGTACACAAACTCCTTGGGGATTGCGCCAGGGGATGGCCCCACATAGTTTGTCAGATGCTGGCTGGGAAAATATCCGCGGGAACTGTGACGACATCCGAGCGCTTTCATCTGTCGACGACGCCTCATGTGCCCAAGTTCTGAGCAAGTTCCAATCGTTGTTCGAGCCAGGCATTGGAAGCTTCACGGAGAAAATGCTGATCCATTTGGTTCCAGGTACACGACCCATCCACCACAAGGCACAGGCAGTACTGTACATGATGCGTGAGAAAGTGGAAATTGAGCTGGACAGGCTGAAGCAAGAAAACATCATTGTGCTGGTGGAATTCAACAAGTGGGCTAGTTCGACTGTCCCTGTACTCAAAAGGTGACGGCACAGTCAGAATTTGTGGGGACTAAAGTAACAATTAACCGTTTTTCTCTGCAGGATCAGTACCTGCTACCCAAGGCAGACGACCTATTTGCAACCCTGGCTGGAGGGACATTCACCAAGCTGGACTGGACCTCGGCCTACATGATGCAGGAGCTGGAGGAGTCTTCAAAAGGCCTCACCTGTATCAACACGCACAAAGGTCTGTTCATCTATAACAGATGCCCGTTCGGGATTCAGTCAGCCGCAGCAATCTTCTAACAGAACATGGAGAGCCTGCTAAAGTCGGTTCCTCGCATTGTGGTTTTAGGACGGCATACTGGTTACAGGTCAGGACACCATTGAGCACTTAAAGAATCTGGAAGACGTTCTTAGTTGGTTGGATCGCGTGGAGCTCAGGTTGAAATGCTCTGTTTTCCTGCCGCAGGTCGTCATGTTCTTGGAAAGAAGAATCGCAGCAGATGCCATCAGACCCACCGACGCAAAAACAGAGGACATCAAGAACACGCAGAGACCACAGAATGTGACAGAGTTGCGGTCGTTCGAGACTCAACTATTTTGATAATTTCCTACCTGGGTTAAGCACCCTGCTAGAACCCCTACATGTGCTACTGTGCAAGGGAGACAACTGGGTATGGGGCAATTCACAAGAGGCTGCCTTTAAGAATGCCAGAAATTTGTTGTGTTCAAACAAACTGCTTGTCCTGTATAACCCTTGTAAAAGATTAGTGCTAGCTTGCAATGCATCTTCATACGGGGTCGTGTGTGTAACCAACAGGCTAACGAATCGGGGATTTTGCAACCGGTCGCTTATGCGTCCAGGAGTTTGTCCAAGGCCGAAAGGGCCTACAGCATTGATTGAAAGAGGGGCTCTGGCATGCATTTATGGGGTAAAGAAAATGCACTAGTACTTATTTGACCTCAAGTTTGAGCTTTAAACTGACCACAAGCCACTATATCACTGTTCTGAGGGGAATGGGATTACCAATGCCTCTGCCGGCATCCAAAGAGGGGCACTCATGCTGTCGACATACAACTATGTAATCTGCCACAAAACTGCACAGATGCTCAGTCGGCTACCACTGCCCACCACCAGGGTGGAAATGGCACAGCCAGCGGACTTGCTCATGGTCATGGAGGCACGAGAATGAGAAATCCTCCATTACGGCCTGCCAGATCAGGACCTGGACCAGCCAAGATCCTTTACTGTCTTTGGTTAAAAAAAAAACTGTCCTCCATGGGAGCTGGTCCAGCGTCCCAGCGGAGATGCAGGTGGTGATTAAGCCATACACAGGCGCAAAGATGAAATGTCCCTACAGGCGCACTGTGTTGTGGGGCATCACATGGTCTTGCCCAAGAAAGGCAGAGATACGTCCATTTGTGAACTGCACAGCACCCACCCAGGCATCGTAATGATGAAAGCTATAGCCAGATCCTATGTGTGGTGCCCTGGCATCGACTCAGATTTAGTCATGTGTGCGCCAGTGCAACACTGGCTCGCAGCTGAGCAATGCACTAAGAGGCACCGCTAAGTTTGTGACTGTGGCTCTCCAAACCATGGTCGAGAATCCACGTGGACTATGCGGGCCCATTTCTATGCAAAATTTTTTTGGTTGCTGTGGACGCTTACACAAAATGGATTGAATGTGCGATAATGTCTAAGCATGTCCACGGCCACTATTGAAAGCCTACGAGCCATGTTTGCCACACACTGCCTGCTTGATGTCCTAGTCAGCAACAATGGGCAGTGCTTCACCAGTGCTGAATTCAAGGAATTTATGACCCGCAATGGGATCAAACACGTCACATCTGCCCCGTTCAAGCCCGCATCCAACGGCCAGCTCAGACAATCAAGCAAAGCTTGAAATGTGTCGGAAGGCTCCCTGCAGACCCAGGTGCTGCTCAGCTACCGCATCAGACCCCACTCACCGGAGTTCCCCCAACTGAGCTGCTCATGAAAAGGGGGCTAAAAACAAGACTCTTGTCCACGCTGATCTTCATGATCACGTGGAGGGCAGGCAGCAACAAATTGTGTACCATGACCGTGCAAATTTGTCACGATATTGAGATCAATGATCCTGGGTTTGTACTCAATTATGGACATGGTCCCAAATGGCTCGCTGGCACGTCACAGCCAGAGGGGAGTAGGGTGTTTCAGGTCAAATTGGCCAATGGACAAACTTAGAAAACATTTGGACCCAATCAAATAGTGGTTCACCAACAGCTTCGAACCCGAAGACAACACTACCAACTTTGACCCTCCAATACACACAGGGCAACTGACATGGTTGACTATGAAGCCGAACTCACCATCCCCAGCAGCCCAGTGAAGAACTAACCAACTCATCCACACCTGTACTGAGACAATCTACAAGGGAGCGAAAAGCCCCAGATTGTCTCACCTTGTAAATAAATGTACTATTAACTTCACGGGGGAAGTGATGTTATGTATTTAATCCTTGTAACCTGTATTACACCACCACCAGAGGGCCTACCTGTTGGGAGTCCCAAGGGATCCCAACAACCCTTGGGAGCATGATATATAAGCAGGCCACCCACAAGATACCTGCACACATCTTAAAGGAGCAAAGGTCACACTTGCTCATTGTACACAGTACTCAGGTTCATCCCTTATGAGCGTACCAGACGCCATCTGGATATTATTACAAAGTGTACAGGCCAAGAATGAATATGTATTTTGCTTTGCTGTTCAGACCAAAGTGTTGAAATTCCAACTGACAAAGCTCATAGTTGGCCAAGAATAGGACTTGTAAGAGAACTGGAAATATAAAGCAGCTGTGGCTCATTTATTTTAACACTTATTACGATTGAGCCATTCAAGTCACTTGTGCAACTATCCAAGTACCGTGCAGTTCAACTTGCTGCCTGCAAATAGTTGAACCACCCTCACAGCACACTAAATACATACATATCCCACATCAACTAGTAGGAGACTCTCAGCTGCTGGGTGGATGCCAGCAAGGAGGAACAACTGAACTGAAAGGATTTTGAGTTAAATGACAATGGGAGAATCTTGCTTAGCATGCACAATATCCTATCATAGGCAGTCCCTCAAAATCAAGGAAGACTTGCTTCCACTTGAGTGAGTTCTCAGGTGACTGGACAGGCAGTCAAAGGAAAGGATGGGAGCACTGGTTTGCCGCACACTCCTTCCCGCTGCCTGCGCTTGATTCCGGCGACGAGACTCAATGTGCTCAGCGCCCTCCCGGATGCTCTTCCTCCACTTAGGGCAGTCTTTGGCCAAGGACTCCCAGGTGTCAGTGGGGATGTTGCATTTTTATCAAGGAGGCTTTGAGTGTGCCCTTGAAAAGTTTCCTCTGCCCACCTAGGGCTCGTTTGCAGTGTAGGAGTGGAACTAAACTGCTACAATATCCAGATCTGAGTCAACTGTGAAGTTATCCAGACGATCAAGCCTGGAAGCCAATGGAGTTTGCCATTATCATGGTCAATCCAGGTACCACTTTACAGTAGAACATCTCGGCTGATCTTGCACTCCTAGCACAGAACTTTATACCTGGAGTCCTTTCCTGTCCTAGCTGCAAAGTGAAATTGTATGCTATAGTGCAGGCACTACAAATTTTACTCAAAGGGTCAAGACTAGAAGATTCTGATTTGGAGAGATTAGATTGAGAATTTTTCCACAGATCCTGAATTTTTAAAATTTCACATTCATGGGATGCGAGCATTGCTGGCAAAGCCAGCATTTATTGCCCATCTCTAATTTCCCTTTGAGTGGCTTGCAAGGTCATTTCAGAGGGAAGCCAAGAGTCAACCACATTGTTGTGGGTCTGCAGTCACATAGGCCAGACCAGGCAAGGATGGCAGATTTCCTTCCCTAAAAAAGGACAATGAACCAGTTAGGTTTTTCTGACAATCCAGTCATTACATAGTCACCATTACTGATGCTAGCTTTTTTTTTTTAAATTCCAGATTTACTGAATTAATAGAATTTAAATTCCCCAGCTGCCGTGGTGGGATTTGAACTCTCATTGGATTACTAGTCCAGTAACATTACCACTATACTACTGTTCCCCTAATGACCCAACATTGTGTAGATTGTAACTATGTTTTAAAACTTAGAAATCAATATTAGTAAGTGCTTGTAGCATTGGAGGGTGGCAGCTCAGTCTGTGAAGAGCCATTGACAAATGTCTTATTCATTAGGAACTCCAACTCAAATTCACCATTTGTTTCAAAATGGTCATAGCACTCCATTACTTAAAGTGTATTTCCATAATCAGTGTGTTATGGAAGATGCTTGTGGCTAGTTAGGAAACTGTAGCAAGAGTTTATCCTCTGATCAGGAACAGAAATGGAAAAGGATGCAGAATATGGCATAAAGACAAATCGAAAGCGTGAAACATTCATCTTCTCCAGCATTGACGACCATTCCACAATTAGGATTTCTCTTCTACAAAGAAAGTTACTAGGTAAATAACATTACTTTTAAAATCCAAGAACATTTTTGCTAACCTGGTTGGAAGGTTTCATGTTCCTGTGTAGATATGGCGATTTGAGGACAAAGTTTAGTCGAGTTTATTATTATTTGACGATTCTTCTGCCAACATATTGTCTTGTGAAGATGGGGGGTCAAACAGATCTGGAAGTCAGTACCTGAAGCTTTATATCACTGAGCAGATTCCATTTGAGGACATGTTATATTTTACTTTTCATTTGTGTTAAGCATGAGAGATGAGGAGCAATTTCTTCAGAGGATGGTGAATCTTTGGAATTGTCTACCCCAGAGGGCTGTGGATGCTCAGTCATTGAGTATATTCAACACAGATCGATAGATTTTTGAATATTAAGGGAATCAAGGGATCTGGGGGAAGGTGAAATTGAGGTAGACAATCAGCCATGATCTTATTGAACAGCGAAGCAGGCTCGAGGGGCCAAATGGCCTGCTCCTGCTCCTAATTCTTATGTTCTTAGCAAGACAGGTAAGGGAGGAATGCAAAGAGCTCAACACTGAATAAAACAGAATTTGGAGAAGCAGAAAATTAGATGAAAAAGGAGTTTGAAGGGACTGGAAAATGAAGCAGAGTCAGGGGAAGGGGGGGGGGGATGAAAGAAATTGGAACTGCTGTGTATCACATGATTTGACAAATCTTAAAATCCAAGGAATTGTAGCTGGAGCAACTACCACTTTTGAAGCTCCTACAATATCTCAGGTTTCAATATAAAAATACCATGGGGATCAGACCCACAACAGTTTGAAGACAATAACTTGCAGATGTTCTGCTTCAGACTAAGGATTTAAAAAAAGTTGGCTACAACTTTCCCTTAGAATTTCACACTTCTAAAGCTACTGCTATCATTTTGGCCTCATTTTTAGCAAACAAAATCCTTCTGTAATCCAAAACTCCAAATATGGCAAACAGGATACATTAAAAAATTTGCCTCCTGCAATCCAGGTTAAGTTCAGTCCAAAGCTAGTCAGAGTGGTGACATTTTTCAGTTGTACATTGCCAGACATGCATTTATTCTCAGTCTCCAAAATTGAATGCAGAGATTCTGAAAGTTAATATACCTTGCCCACATACAATTAAAAACCTTAAACTGGTACTTGTGTACTCTAACATTCATTGTTGCTGGAGCAGTTAGATTTACAGGACATTAATATTGATGCAAATAGCTGAACAGCTAAGTATAGCATACACAATTTAATAATCCATTTTGAATAGTATAATAAACTGACTAATCTCAAAATATTTCAAACATTTAGTGGTTAAGGTCAAGGCTTTTCTACCAAAATTATTTTCTAAAAACCCATGTGTCACATGTGGCTAATATTTGAGAAAAACATACACCAGAACAGCTTGCCAAGTCTTGTGAATTGAACAGAACCTAAAATTATACCTTGCAAAATGTTAACAAATCCAGTTCTCTCTTCTCCAGTGTGAATGACCAGATTATATCAGGTGACAAGATCTTAAAAACCTCATTACTTTCTCCACCTTTGGTTGCTGAAGTCTCACCAACTGGAATCAAGGAGGACAAGCAACCTGTCCCCACGACCCCCAACCAGACTACCTTAAACTGATGGGGATACAAGAGCAGTCCAGTGACAATTCTCCTTCCAATTATCCCTCATGATGAGAAAGCACCTTCCTTGCACTCTACAACCTCAATTTCAAATTCTTGACTTGAGAAAGTTTGCATGTTATACTCTGAAAAGTAATCCAACAATCTGGGCCAGGAATTTTAGCTTTTCACAGGCCAAATTTGCTTTTATATAGTAAATCAAACCATGTGAGTAATTGAAGCTTAACTAATTCCAGAACTGAAGTGCAGCCTTAATTATAGGCCAGATCACAGAAATTCGAGATTAGCCATGTGATAACGTGCCCAACTGTAGCTTTAGTCTTCCTCCTAAAATTCCCAAGAAAAATTGTAGTCCCCAAAGATCAATTAGAGAGATTGCCAGTTGATACCACAGCAGCACAGCTCAAGAGTATAAACCATGATTACAGGTAACATTTTCATTGGATTCATTCTCTGGCTACGTAGAGATGCCAAATTATGGACCAAAAGCAACTGAAGGGAGAAACGTACCAGTGAAATTGTACACTGCTTTCTGAACTAGCTTTACTTTTAATGATTGAGTCAGTCTCTTCACTTCTCACTAGAACTTTATGCAGATGAGATATATGTACTTATCAGCTGACAATACTGAAACAGCTGCAGTCCTGCATCATTTTACAGCATTCCATTACCTAATCAGGCTAGAAGTTAATGGCAGATGTGCATGAGCAATTAGGGGATGCACCCAGGTACTAGCCACCCCTATACAAAATGGGTGTTCTCTTCCTTCTTCCACCACCCCCACTAAAGATAGAAAACACAGGGGCAGGCAAGATGTAGCAGTATTACAATTTATAATTGTAGGAATATTCACTGGTTCAAGTTTGCTCTCCAGCTGGTTTTTTTTAAAAATTGCAAAACAAAATCCTTTGCCTACCTACGAACTGCATTTATTTTACATAAATATAACAAAATAGTCTTGAAAGTCTACAACTATAATAGATTTAAATATTTCTAAGTACATGCTGCTATTAACCCTATAGACTCCATTGACATTCTGAACACTGGGCAAGCATTGTTAAACTTCACAATATTTGCTGCATTAATCCAAGTAACAGAACAATTAGCTTTTGTGCTTCATTTAATAGGCAGCAAGTATATCATGCATTAAGTACGCATTCAAAATGATTTTGAAAAAAATGTAAACAAAATCTGCCCCATCTCCTGCCTCAAATTGAAAGCCAGCCAGAAAGACTTGCATTTACATAGCACCTTTCACATCTTAAACAATCCAGAGCACTTTACATCCAATTAATTACTTTTGAAATGTAGTCATTATTTCATAGGTAAATATGGCAGCCAATTTGTATACAGCAAGGTCCCACATTATGTTATTGAATGACCAGATAATTGGTTTTGGTGGTATTGGTTGAGGAACAGATGCAAGGACACAGCTAGCACCCTACATCTTTGGAAAAACATGCCTTTGGATCTTTTCCACCTGCCTTTCATCTGAGACAGCACCTCCAACACTACACTGAAGTATCAGCCTAAGTGATGTGCGCTAGTCCTGGAATGGGAATTGAGCCAACAAAATGCATGTAAAAGATAAATATATCAGGGAGGGCTGCTAGTTATGAAAAGTTGTCACCTTCAAAATTCAGTAAAGTTTACTTACAAAACGAGAAGAGTTGTCATTTTTCACAGTTTTGGCATTACCAAACGATTCTAGTATAGGGTTTGCTTGCAGAAGCTGCCGTTCCAGTTCTCCCTAAATAAAAAAAAATGGACAAAATTATTCTTGAGTAATGAAAAAGACCACCAAAACCATACCAACATTGTGGCCCAAATGACTGCCCATCAACAACTGAATTAGTTGAAGGCAGGCGAAATGTTGTTTTGTTTATTTTTCGCAAAGTTTGCAGGGTTTTTCTGCTTATTTGATCAGCAATGTTGTACTACGAGAATGTTGAGACCAGCACCTGATGGTAACATGGAGCAAGCAGACTAGCTATATTAATCAAACCCACTGCCCTCTAGCCAGGGAAAATTAAGTACTACCCAAGTCGGTTCACCAACAGCCAAATTCCAATTGGATTTGAATGTTGAAGACTTCCGACAGGATAGATTAAAAAGGGAACTTAATATTTACTTTGCACAGCTTGCAGTAATTACACAACTGGTGCAATGACTAACCTACAGCTGGTCTTGCGTCAGTTAGCTAAATTTAGTTCAGGTGACTTCACAGATTGTTCAACACTGCTTTGAATTGATGGAAACTATTCTTTAAGTGGCTTGTTAAAACTAAAACAAGGTGGAAACAATGCAGACATTTGAGGGGTGAAGTATTAAAATAATCCAACCTCTTCTGATTTACTTTTGGCCAGGCCACAGAAAATTATTCCTTTAGTATACACCAGTCCAACAGATGCAGCCAAATTGTAAGGGCAAAGAATTGGAGGCTCCAGTATTACCTGGAACAGTGGAGTGTAATATTAGACCAGTCAGAATATAAATATTTCTTACAACTTGGGTTCCAAGGTGACCATTGTTGCTAGTGAACATTGGAAAAATGGTTTTTGAACACAAGCTAATCATGAGGAACATTCCAGAGATTATAATTCGATAAAATCTCCACATTTGCATTGAGTCTAGTCAAGGCTACCTTTTAGACCATTGGTAGGATCATCTATCCAAATTTATTGCCAGTCACTCATCTGATTCCAGAACGTTCATCAAATTGTTGTGTTAACGATGGCACCATTTTATGAGATTCATGAGCAGGGCTGAAGTTGCCCCACTGGTTGAGAATTGAATTGTATTTTTCCATTCCAATGATGCATTTTAAAAAACCGAGAATGCAAGCTTGTATTCTGCCTCCAGCACTAATTGGTTGTAAGAAAGCACATTCCCATAACTAAACATGTGCAATGCACTGAAGAGATAGTTGCCAAGAACTCTGCATGAATGCAACTCAGCAATAACCACCCCTCCCTCCTTCAAGTGGAAACCATGAGCAACACTTCATGTCTGACTTATAATTCAATTACAAAAGTATTTGTGGACAGCCTCATGAATGTATGTCCATATATACTATACAAAGCCAAAGTTAAAAAAGATTTAGCAGAAAGCATTTGATTATTTACATAAAATTGTGATGGTTCATAAGAGGCTACACAAGTGCTTTAAAAGTTGAATAATTTAGTTCATTCCCCCACTAGTCTCTTCAGTCCTATAACACTTCACAAGCTGAACCCCACTACTGCAAGCACATCAGACTGTAATTGCCTTCTGTTATGGAAATAGTGGTGATTAGTTTACCGTCAGAACTCATGTTTAGAATCAGGAGCTCCAACCAACTACAGCCAGTTTTTGTGACACTTGTGAATAGACCAACTTTATCATTTTAAAAAAGGACATTGAACCAGATGCAAGAAGATTGGAGAGCATTTAAGAACTATGGGGTCTTCCAGGACAAACTCACTGCACCCCCTATTCAAAAAAAAGACAGAAGTTGATATATCTTTCATGTGATCGTTGGAATGCAAAAGCATTTCTAAAAAAGACTAAAGTTCAAACATTTGGAGGGTTGCTTGTGATGAGTAGTTTCCAGTAAATCATCTAAAAAGGAATACCACTAACACTTAAGGTGAAGGAACAGCAAAGATGCAGTTTGGAGCTTGCATAGGGAACAGAACACAAACAGTCCATTATGTCCAACTTTTCTTGCACACTAGATTCCTGCAATAGATAATTTCCAGAGCTGTGTATAGTACAGATATTACATGTTTTCACTCATCTGTATGATCTTCAATTAGTGAAACTTCTTTGAGTCTCAAGTTTATGAACAGCAGAGTTGACACCATTGCTGGTTGGTGCAATTAGCTTCACAAGGCTGTGTCCAACACAACAGCTGGTTAAATACAATTGGTCAGTCAAAATGAGGTATAGGACTTAACTTTACACAAAAGGCAAGGCAAATGACTACATTAGATTTCCAAATTTGCATTTTGCCAATTGAACTTTATCAACTAAAATAGTGGAATAGCAGAGATCAGTGATTTCTCCAGAACCATTAGCTCCACACTGTAGCCAGCCAGTAGGCAATACAGTTCAAGTGGCACAAGCTATGTCTGTCATGCCTCTTGTACAATATCCAGTTTAGAGAATGGACCAAAAACCTCACCCAACAGAGACACACAAGTTCAATAATCCTGGCATTCAATGGATTTAACACCCATTGCAAAATATAAAAATTGCTGTGGCAATTTCTCTAGATTTTATACTCCACCTTTTTTGATCAATCTAACAATTTTAATGGTTTTAAAGTTTTATGAACTCAGTCAGAATACTAGAATTTATGGGACAGCACAGCTTTGTTTGAAAATTCAAGTTCTGAAAAATCAGTGCATGGCAATCACCTGCCATTGGCATTCATAACTGAATTATGAAAAGTTTACTTTTAGGGGGAAATCTGAAATAACTCCAAATAACTTTGTTGGCTTACTGTATTGCAGTTAGTTACTTTTTATGGCAATGAATCAGCAACTTCTGTACACTTCGAAGGATCATTGAACTGCAATGGAATCCAACAGGTTTTCTATTTACATTAAGTGTCCCACCCCTTCCCCCAAACCAGGTTTAGAGGCCAGGTAAAATTATATGCAGAGTTTTCATATTAGCATATGTTTTTAAACAGATGCTGAATGGAACAAGTACCCACATTAAAGGGTTTTGAAGTGAAGGGCTTTCCCAGTGGTTTGAAGGTTAATGCACAGCGTGTCATTGAGACACAGACCAGGAGGCTCACAGGTTGATTCCCAGGTCTAGGCAGAGTTTGCTGATCCTAGCCAGGGCAGTGATGTGAGCAACACTGCAACTGGACAGAGGAAAAATAATTACTCACACTGCTTTTTGTTTTATTCATTCACAGAATGTGGGAGTCACTGGGAAGGCCAGCATTTATTACCCATCCCCAATTGCCCTCATGGTGGTGGTGAAGAAACCGCTGCAGCTTGTGTGGTGAAGGTACTCCCAGTGCTGTTAGGGAGGGAGTTTCAGGATTTTGATCAATGAAGGAACAGTGATATATTACCAAGTCAGGATGATGTGTGACTTAGGAAGGGGAACTTGGAGGTGGTGATGTTTCCATGCGCTTGCTGCCTTTATCCTTCTAGGTGGTAGAGATTGCAGGTTTGGGAGGCAACTTGCTATCAAGTCAACTATGATCAGTTATATGATATCAAGTTGCATACACAGCCTGCTTGGATCTGTCCACTTCCAAAAACAGCTCAAAGCATTATGACTTTCCACTTCAGTCTAGACTACTCCCTTTTGGAGTACTTTAGTGGCCAAAAGAGGTCACGTCTTCAGTGACTGAGACAAGCCCTCCACATTTGTCTACATTAGTGAGTGACAATACAGACTTCAGGCTTTTACATTCATCAGTTGTGGTGATCACTTGAGCTTCTTCATTTAGTTCGTCAAGTGGCAACTGCCCCAATTAATAATAGTTTCCAGATCCACTCAAGGTTGCTCATTCATTTGCAGATCTCAAGGGAGAAAGCAGTCTATATCTGGAGCCCTGAGCTTCATCGTCTGAGCTTATGAACAAAATTCTTCAAATTGTAGCTATTTCACCCCCAAGCATTATCCTTATGCCAAGAATGTTTGAGCATACTGTTAACTGCAACCACCACTTTGACCTTGCTTGGAGTGTTGCATTTGATGACAATTCTTTGCTATGCTGTTTTATATTGAAACCAAAAATGAAAACCTTGAAATTACAAAAAGATCCAATGTACAAATCTGAGCAATATGCAAACCGTCAGACGTGTAATATAATGTGCTGTAAACAATAATAAATTCAGAAAGTAATTTTACACATTTCAAATATGAAAAACTGCAGATATTTGGGCTGTAATGTAGTATTTATTGGACAAATATCCCCAGGATGTTTGTTTTTAATAGCACCGGATCCAATCCAATGTGAAATGGAAAATATCCAAGCGTACTGTGCATATTCCTTATTCTCAATATCATGCAGAGTTAAGATCTATGTAGTGAGCCATAAACATCTGGGAGGGAAGAGAGAATGCATTACAAGTCAGTCTCAGATCAGACAAAGAGGTAGCAGAGCAAAGCAGCTTCTCCTTGAATGTTAGCAGATTTCATAACTAGACTCGATTTACAGCTGCACAGAAACTGGTCAAGAACATTAACAAATGTTGATATCTAAATGTGCTGTTGCACATTTAAGCATTTAGCACATCCAGATTCACATTTTTGATTGGCAGATATTATATTCCAGTATTTGTATTCTCCAGAAAGAAGCTACTGTAACAAATATACAAGGTATTTATAGAACGCGAGACATTACTTTAGAGTTAGACAGAAACCAGCAAATTTCTGACATACTGCACTAGTGACTCCTGCAACTTCTTCCCCTCCCCCCCCATACTAAATTCCTGTCAGCAGCTATGGGAAAACACTAAAAAGGTAAAGTTATTTTACAATTACAGACCCAGACAAACTGAAGTCATTAATAAAACTTCAGATTAATAAGTGTGCGCAATAAAGTTGTTTAGGATTTTATGCCAGAAACAAATTCAGCCTTTTTCAAAGTAAAATGCTCACTTTTTAAACAAATGCAAAAGCATTTAAAGCAGTTACTAGATTATAATGCATCATGGGTCAATGATTTAGTGCACTGGCACAGATGCAAAAATGACAGCTGGGGCAGATCAACTCCAAGTAAACTTGATACTCTTGAGTAGGAAGAGTACTATCATCTTAGAAGCTCCAAAATCACAAGTGCTATGCTTCAAATCTATAACAGTATTACAAAATATTTGTTACCATCTCTTCCGGTAGTTTGGCATTGCATAAACAGAATAAACTAGTGATTTTGGGAAGTGTACAAGATACTTTTTATTTGATGCAAGTTTGTTGAAAATGCCTTCGAGTACAGACCAGCAATTCTGTAACAAAAGAGCAGCACTGCTTTGGTTTCAGCAGTTAAGCTGTGAAATCATGCAAAGCAATGCAGGACAGACAAGGCATAATCAAGAACGGATGCTATTTTGTTTGCTGCACATTAAATGTAGACTCTGGGAGCAAAGATCATGTCTACTGCATACAAGAACAATAGCATCCTGTTTCTTGTGCCCATCAGATTGACCATGAAATTGTTACCACAGCCTGAACAGCAGGGGATTTAAAACTACATGCTACTCACATACAGTGACGTTCCACTCTGCAGTCAACAGGCCGAAACACAGCATACCAAAATAAAATGTTAGTGACATGGCAACACAAGTTTATTAAATTATTTCTGATCTGTACCAGAAACAGGAAGCATGCTAACTTTGAAGGTGAAAAGATTCTATATGCACAGGATTTAATAAAATGAAAAGCTAAATTATTTCAAAATCATGACCAAAGCTTTTCATTTTATTTTTTAAAACCTCTCTTCCCATAGCTCTTAGGACAGAGATTAAAGCAAATCCAAAAAGGAATCTGACCACCTCTTGCGAGGTCAACATTTATCACATTAAGTAAAAACTGAAACATACTCATCACTGATTACATTTAAAAAAAATTAGGCCATACAACCGCTTGAGCCTGCTCCGCCATTCAATATCATGGCTGATCTTTGATCTCAACTCCACTTTCCCACCCAATTTCCATATCCCTCGATTCCTCGAGTCCAAAACACAGCCTTGAATATATTCAACGACTTGGCTTCCATAGCCTTTTGGGGTAGAAAATGCCAATGATTCATAAACCCACTGTGGGAAGAAATTCCTCATTTGTCTTAAATGGCCAGCCCCTTACCAGAGACTCTCCAGCCAGGAGAAACAACCTTTCAGCATCTACATAGTCAACCCCCCTCAGAATCTTGTGTTTCAATGAAATCACCTCATTCTCTCCCTTTTCCCCTCCCCCCCACCTCCCCATCCAACTCTAAGAAAACCGCAACGTTCAAGATTGTTTTTACCCTCCCTCCTCCCACCCATCCCCTTTCCCCTGAGCAAATTTTATTGTCGCAATCTAAATAAGTCTGGTGTTTAAATACAGCATTTGGGTACCCATATTTCCAGAAACAACTTGCATTTATACAGCACATTTAATGTAGGAAAATATCCCAAGGTGCTTTATGGAAGAGCAAACAGACAAAAATTGACAAGCCAAAGGAAGAGATATCAGGACAGGGGATCCAAAGCTTGGTTAGAGGTAGGTTTTATAGAGTATCTTAAAAAATAGGTGGCAAGTCTTAGGGAGGGAATTCCAGAGTTTAGGGCCTATATGGCTGAAGACATGGGCACCAATGTTGGGGCATAGGGATTGGGGGAGAAACAAAACAGAGTTGGAGAAACGCAGTGTCTGAGGGTTGTGGGGCTGGAGGAGATTAACGTGACAGGTGAGGGAATCGGAGGGATTTGAACAATTTTTTTTATTCAAGATGTCAATGTAGGTCAGCAATCACAAGTGGTGATGGGTGAACAGAATCTGGAACCGATTAGGATTTGGCAGAAGATTTTTGGATGAGTTCAAGTTTATGGGGTGGAATATGATAGGCCAAACCTGGTGAGCATTAGAACAGTAGAGTCTGGAGGTAACAAAAAAAATGGATGATGGTTTCAGCAACAGATAATGTTTTCAATGGAAAAAAAATCATGTCAGCAGTATGAATCTTAATCATTGGTGACACTAAGACAAGGTGGATAAACTACTTCAGATTTTTAATCTGTGTGGAAGAGTCCAAACCATTTATGCAGTTAATACACTAGTTTACCATATAACTTCCTACTGTAGAAATAGGAATGCCACACTAACCATTTTTACATGGACCAGGTTGAATTATTGCCAATTAAATGATGACTGGCAAGGTTCCACTGTTGGCAATGATGAATTGAGTGGGGACAGGAAGAGAATTAGGAGTGCCAACCCAGTTGCATAAAATTTAAAAAAGGGAAGTAGATTACAGAATTTATAGTTTTCAGCTGAACAACACTCCAACAGGAAGCTCAGACTTGAGACAAAGACTAGGATCAGTACTAGGGGAAGACAACATATTCAAGAATAATTTCACAGGCCAGACGATAACTTCCCTCCTAAGGGCATCCTTTTTGAAATGATAATTCATTTCTTATAAGCCACTTGCTTGAAATAAATTTAGAAATGTGCCACAAAGAGACAACCATCTAATCCAAGTGATAATGCAATGATCTATGTGGCCTATGTAGTGCCATTTTCTGCAGGAAATCTCATTCAAAAGTCAATACTTCAAATAAGGAAGTGCCAGGCTCACTATTAAATATTCCTACCAAAGTTGACAAGTTTTTGGAACCAAAAGTATCAGAAATCTAAGTAGAAATTACACATACATTTTATATGAAGTATTCATCATAGGCGGTCCCTCAAAAACAAGGATGACTTGCTTCCACGCCAAAAAAAAGACAAGTTCACAGGTGTTTCAATGAACGACCCGAACTACATCCTGAAGGGTGGAAGATGCCTGTGTATGCATTATTTTGTTTTAAATAAACGTGGGGTGGCCATTGCACACCAGCCACACCACAGGCTTGACAGAACTAGGTCTTGGTCCAGTGGCAAGGATTACCCAAGACAACTGGAGACCAGCTCTGCTGCACAGACCCAATAGTCTTCAGTCTAACACTTAGTATGAATAATGTTAGAAGCATCACTGATGAAAATACATGTCCAATTACAAAAGAGTAGCAACTCAAACATGGAATCAAATCTTACTTCAGAATGTAGATTTTAGAAAAAAAAAAGCAAGCAGCTGTTTGTATGCTTGTGAAAAGTTGCCTTAAGAGCTCTTCAAGCAATTGTAAAGGAAAAGGCAAGTGCAAAGCTTCAAAATAATAAAACAAAATTAATGAGCTGGAAAAGGTGTCAATCACATGCTGCAAAGAGTTAAACTGAACAGCATTTAACACTTGCCTGATGTTTCACTGGTTTAGGCGATTCGGGCTGCTTGTCGCAAACAAATAAATAGTATGGTTAGGAAATATGCATAAACTTCAAAACAGCTGGGCACATCTCCCCAGGTTCTGCAGAGCAAGTATTTCATTGAAGCACAACACATCAGATTTTGCTCATGGAATTAAAAAGATTTTGGTGAACATTTGTATAGTGATGGCCACCATGAAGTACAGATTTCAGTGAAGTCATTTTAAATGGTACCTCTTCAGGGTCTGAGGTATTTATAAAGTTTCTGATTTCGTCTATTGCTACCTAGAGTTGATCCACTGCACAACTGCCTTGCTTTGCAATGTAATAACACTGACCACACAAGGGCAAAACCCAATTCATTCTCAGGTAATATTAACCTTTGAAAAAAACATTAGTGCATCACATCTCTCAAATGTCAAGCTATTTAGTGCAGTTGAAGTGTAGGGATTGTTAATTGGGGAGATATGATGCATACATTTGAATGGGCACAACATTTGTACAAATGCATTTATCTAGCTCAGTGAAGACAGCTCAAGACAATTCTAGGTCAAGAGATTAGCTTGCCAGCAAGTGGGATACACTTTTTACAACCGTTTGAATGCTGTAGAGAAAGTTGCCTCTAAATTTGAGCTTAAAAAATTGTATGAATTCAGGAAAGAACATGATTTTGCTGGGTTGGAGCACTTTGGGGCTTGTTGGTATTTTTGTGTATTCAATATTATAAGGATTGGGCAGGAAACAATGATACTTTATTATAGTTAAATAGCACAAGTTATGTCAATTTGAGAGGCAGAAATGTGCAGCTTTTGGGAACGTCAAAATTTCTCTGCAGGCTGGGGAGCTGGGAGATGTTTAGGTATGATAGTTCCACCACTGATGAGAAGGTCTAATACAGAATGGTGTTTACACTGGCAGTTTGTCTTAGAAAAAAGTGGACGAATTTAGAATGGAAAAGAGCTGATACAAAGTGCACGCAGACAATAGCCCAGCAAAAAGGGCTTAGGATGTTTTACATCACATGAATTCCCCTGGGGGGGGGGGGGGAATAGATAAGCTTTATAACTGTTAGGATAACAATTTCAAATATTTGTGACCATCATCCTCAGAATGCCAGTTGGGACACATTGTGACGAATGCAGAACGGAGCTCGCTATAACGCTCCTGGTATTTTAGAATGATGGAACATAACAGTACAAGAGGTCGCCAAGCCCCAAAACAACTAGAGCTCTTTCAGCTTTCATAACCAAAATTGCTTTTCATTTTAGAACTGTAACAGTTGTCATAAGAGCTATTCAGCCACTACCATGTGGTGTGGTTCATGGTTCTAAGAATGCTTTTCCTGGGTTTTCAAATCATTTCATGGTGGTTTTCTCCATATTGGGAACATGTTCACTTTCTGAAAAATCTAGTTTTTAAATTCCATGCAGCAAAACACACTCCTGAGCACAGCACACTAAAATGCAAGTTTTTTTCACAATACAGCTTATTCCATTGCAGTTAACATTAAGGTACATTACAAGGACTATGTTGAATTTGTAAGCAAGATATCTATCTGTATGCCACATCATAAAGAGCAACTAGGCCTCTGCATTGAATATACTGAAACACCATACTGCCAATTAATTAGCTGCATTATGCAATTATCACAAGCCACATAGCATGTATAAGCATCAAGAAATTTGAAAACAACCATACCTGTAACATACAATTAACTGGGATTAATGCCACAACAGTATTAAGGAGAATTTAACTCACTGGAATACTGTGGTCCTTTCGTCCTTTGTGAGAGGAAGCAACATGGGCCAGATATTGAATAACTTTCTTAGTGTTTTCCGTCTTGCCTGCACCAGATTCTCCTCTATTAAAAAATGTTGAGGAAAAAAAAAGTTACTTTTGGGTGAGCACACAGATTTTAGTCAAGTTTTTTTTTCAAATTCTACCAGGCACAAACTACAGGCAAGAGTTCAAATAGCCAACTAGCTCTAAAGCTTTCACCAGGACCTATCTGGTGCAAGGACTCAGAAATGGACATCTTTCTCTGTCTATTTTGCCATCATGCCTTATGTAGTCAAATGGACCTAGTTTAAACTAGAAAACTGCAATTGCATTAAAGAACAAGACTATTGGAATTTGCAAGTCATCATCAGATAAGGAAGTGCTAGGATCAGTGATTAGCTGAAACAATGGGGAAAGCAGAACAGGTAAACAGATTGTCCCATGATCATATTAAATGTCTAGACTGTGAATCAGACATCTCACCACCACCTGATATGTCAAAAGGAAATAAAGGTCATCTTGATCAAGCAACCAAATGAGAGCAAACAGTAGTCAGGCTGCCCGATAAGGGAAGGTGAAACTGGCAGGAGCCAACCACAATGGTTTTGAGGGGGGGGGGGGGGGGTCACGTGACAAAGGGGCACCACCACAGATGAAGCAGCTTCTGCACTACTTTAACGTAATGAAACGTCCCAAAGCGCTTCACGAGTATGGTGATAAAAATTTGCCACCGAGCCACACAAGTAGAAATTAGCACAGGTGACCAAAAGCTAAGTCAAAGAGATATGTTTTAAGGAGCATCTTGGAGGAAAGAGCAGTAGACGTGGAGGGGTTTAGGCAGAGAGTTCCAGAGCTTGGGGCCTGGGCAACAGAAGGCACAGCCACCAATGTTTGAGCAATTACAATCAATCAGTGATGCTCAGGAGGGCAAACATCTCAGGGGTTGTAGGGCTGGAGGAGATGAGACCATGGAAGGATTTGAAAATGAAAATTTTGAAAGTGAGGCGTTGCTTAACCAGAAGTCAATATAGGTCAGCAAGCACAGGGGTGATGGGTGAGCAGGAGTTGGTGCGAGTTAGGACACAGGCAGCCAAGTTTTGGATCCTTGAGTTTATGTAGGGTAGAATGAGGACAGCTAGGAGTGTGTTGGAATAGCCACGTCGAAAAAGGTAACAAAGGCATGGATAAGGGCTTCAGCAGCAGATGAGCTGAGGCAAGGGTGGAGACAGGTGGAAATAGGCAGTCTTAGTTATGCTGCAAATATGTGGTCGAAAGCTCATTCCAGGGTCAAATATGACACCAAGGTTGCGAACTGTGTGGCTCAGCTTCAGACAGAAGTTGGGGAGAGGGATGGTCAGTGTCTAGGGAACAGAAAAGAATGGCTTTAGTCTTCCCAATATTCAAATTGGAGAACATTTTTGCTCATCCAGAACTGGATGTTGGACAAGCAGTCTGACAGCACTGGAAGGGGCAGCTGGACTACATGCCCTACCCAGAGGAGGAACGGAGTAATTCTGTTTTACTTCTCAGTGGCTAAATACAGAAATGCATTAATACTTGCTTGTACTTTAAATAAAGGGCTATTGTACCAGATTTGATATCACCTTGGAATCCATTACACTGGTCCCCTGTAACTACTTGAAGGCTGGGAAGACTTCAAGGGGTTTTCTTCCCATCTCACGGGAAACCTTTATTTTCAACGGCTCCTTCCCACCAAGCATGACTAAAATCAACAGCTCCGCAGAGTGAACAGCGAACCAACATCCCACAACTTTGATGCTGTTTATTGAATGTTTCAACAGGCCTGTTACGATTCAGGATCTCACCCAGATACTTTTTCTTGGGCCAATGCAAAGGACTGCTTCCACAGAAAAGCAGCAACGCCCTATTAACAGGTGGGGGATCTTGCACACAAACTATACAACACTCTCGGCTGCCGCTAAGTTTTGTGCAATACTCCTCGCACACTTCTGAGAACCACAACTGTCGGATGTAGCTCGGGCTATAAATGATGATCCAGTTTGAAGTAGAACAAGACCCTCTCACTAGATTACAGTCAAATTCTTCAATTTCTCTCCAACAGTTAAACCATATTATAAATTCTAGAAACACTGAAATTCTCAAAACTTAAAATGCTTGTATGAGGGAAAAGTTTATACATGAAATACATTTCCACTAGCCACAACTCCAATAGCCGAGCAGAAATTCACTGAAGAGCCCAGATATGAGCCAATAGTTATACCCACTCAAGTTAGAAATTTTATCTGAGACAAGGGAAGATCAAAAAGCTTGCTTTCACAACTAAATACAGCCATCCAACTAGCTCCGCCATTAAAAACAGAAAATGCTGGAAATCTGTGGGTCAGGTAGCATCTGTGGAGAAAGAGTTAACATTTCAGGTCTGGCAGATGTTACTTGGTGGCTGCATTTTTTTTTTACAATTCTCGTAACACTCAACTGCTCTGGACCAATGAGTTACAAATTTCCCTTGGAGCAGTAATTTGGGTTCAACACTACAAGCTACACCATGGGAGAACTAGAAAGAAGCTGTGACAATAGATTAGACAACTATGGCAGCTGGCACTGCAATGGTGACACCTGGTGGCATCTATTAGCCAACTTGGTCATGCTGATTAACTGAATATGCTGGAGTAACCAGCAGATAACTCATCAGGTTGACATCAGTTGTGTTGTTAGATGCATGACTGAACACCAGGTCGCATTCTTTTCATAAAGGCCACTTCTTGTGCTGCTTTGAAAGCAATAATTTCCTGTAGATAGCTACACTGCAGGAAATTGGAATCAGGCCAGAATTAGTCTACAAAAATGTGTTGTATCTGCTGTTTTTGGCACTCAAAGCCACAATTTGGGATTTCATTGCACTGAAGGCCTGTTTAGACCATATGTCCTTGTAAGGCAATGTTTAAACAAGCCTCCTCCTAAATCAAAACCAACAATTTACCAATTGCATTCTTTGGAAGGAACACCCAAAGTCTTGGTCACTTTTAAATTTGGAAGCTACAAACAAAAAAATGTAATAACTGCATGTCTTTATGTGGCCAAAGTAGGTGAATTTAGAACCTTAAAACTAAATTTCAAAATGGTTTATGCAATGTTCTGGCATCAATAGTTAGTAGATTATAATGCTGCCAATAGTTGTGCAACAGTATATGCTTAATACAATTATGTAGACATAGGCAACATTTATGCAGATACTTTAGAAATGGGGCTGCCAAATTGTCGAGATCAAACATGAACACTGACATTACCATTTAAAGCACGCACACTGTTTGCTTAACTGAACCACAATCAAGCATGAAAACCATTAAGAGTTGGTTGGCAATAGCATGATTGAGTCACCAGCAGATATGTTAAAGTGGAAGGATATTAATTGGTATTCTGTTGACATAACTGTTACAGCCTAGTGCTTGTTTAGTTGGTTTGGTTCCATGACTTCATTATGTAAAAGTGCAAAGATTTTGTAGCCATTTCATTTAAATTACTTATTCAAAAACAATTTAAATGGAACAGATTCTACAAATCTAAAAAGGTAATCAGGTAAAACTTCTATGGTGGAACTAAAAACTGATTAAGCACGAGGAGTGCAAAATCTCGCAATAATAAAATTGCAGCAAATATTTCTTAAACTCTTCTAGAGGTCATCATGGCTTCTCCAAGATGAGCATTTACTATTAGGAACAAGGTTTGTAATGCAAGTTACAATTTCATTTAAAAGAAAAAATTAAGCTTAGCTTAAATAGTATTGTGTGTTTGAAATACCAGGAAAAGGATTTCCACGAGAGGGCTGGGCCTTGAACTTATGGGGGTAAAATGCAACTTTAGCATGGACACAAAATGACCAGCAGCAGATTAGCCACCAGTTTATAAACCCTGCCGGCTGCCTAGTCCACTACCACTGGTCTTGTGCCCTTGCCAAAGTTGAATTTTAACACCCTTGGTTCCCAGCTGAAGAGGCACCTGCAGCTCTGAGCATGCATTAGAGTATATGAATGGGTTATTTTAAAATAATAATGACAGCAAGACTGGTCACTAGGTCAGGACTTGATCTTTGTAAGCCTCCCCTCCTGCAGTCCTGTGCATTAAATGAAATAAAAATACAAGTTAAAGCTCCCTCCCAACCATGGCAAGCCATTAGAAGCAATTTAGATTACTTTGGTTTATGAAGAAAGTTGAGCATGAATTCAACTTTTTCTGAAGTTATTGTGAAACAGTAAATGTTATAGTTGATCACCTGCAAAAATAGGAACATAGGACTGATTCGATGAATTTTTTAAAAAGCTACAGGTCCTAAAGTCTAAAAACTGTGCATGAACTCGTGGTATTTTGTTACAATAATTTCATGATTACATTTAACTTGTCCTAACTTTTTTTAGATGAATGAAACCTCAGGAAGTACCTTTCACCAGACTCAGATGATTCAGGAAGTTGCAAAATCTCTTAAAATCACAAGTGGTGCACTGCACAACTATGTTTCCTAATATAAAGCCAATCTGAAGCTTCTTCAAACTCAAAAGTGCACGTGTCTTGTTCATTGTTTTATAACAAGCGCATGCAATGAGGAAAGGTTATTCAAACCAAAAGCCTGCTTCTGCCACCAACCACTACAACCTTACTTGATCAAGGATTAATCTCTGCACAAAATTCTACATATGTACAGATCTCTAAAAGGTAATCCATCAAAGTCCAAGATATTACTCTATCACCACTTTTCAACCCTGAACACAGACAACACTGACTGTGTTAATCAACAGTACCAGCTTTTGCTGGGAGTCAGTTCCACATATCTATTACTTTGTTTGGCAGTGGTGGTTGGGGGGGGGGGGGGGGGGGGGGGGAGGAGGGCGAAGCGGGTGGAGCGAGAAAAAAAGTGTCAAAAACAATGTCTTCTAATCTCTAGTTTGACTTGGGGCATGGTAATTTAAACCCATCTCTAGTTCTGTGCTTGCATTCTAAAACAGGTCTACATTTACACTTCAACATTTAACAAAGAGGGATCAGATCACACCCTCAATCATCTCAAGGTTAAAAAAGTCTCTCCATAATCTAAGCACCTCAAGTCTTAGAATCATCCTTCTTTCTTCTCATCCTTTTGAATGTCGGGAACCCAAAATTGAACTTGATATTCCAAATGTTGCCCATCAATAATATAAATGAGATCAGAATAATTTAATTGTATTTTATCTATTTATATAGCAATTTTCAGTCTACAGGAATGGACTGAATAAATCTTTAAAGCACTGAAAAAATTATTTACCTGGTACCAAAGTTAAAATCCATTAAAGTTGCCGAATTGAAGTGGGATTTACAAACTTGTATAAACTCAAGATTTGTACAGAAAATGATAAAAATTCCTCCAAATAAAGTATTTGAGATGGGGTCATGTAACTTATGGGTCTGAACATTGAAAAAGGAATGTCCCACACAAATTATTGTTAGAGGTGGTCACAAATACTGATGTACAGGCTTAACTTAAGTCCTTGAATCTCATGTGTGGTCATATGCACATAGTTAGATCAATCAGTAATCATCCCCCTAAACTACATCTCCAAAAGAGGACAAGGAAATCCAAGCCATCGATAGCTCAACATCATGATTTCAGAACGAGTCATTATTTTTCTCTGGTCTGCAGCACACTGATGAGGTCAAGTAACAGAATGAGGAGGCAACAGTTTGTGTATCAAGCCTCAACCGAGATCATTTCTGGATATAGAGAATGATTGTTTCGGAGGAGAAAAACACAAATGGCTACCAGAAAACAAACATAGACTGAAAGATTTCTTCTCTGCATGAATGGTACACTGAACCTATTCATGACAATAGAATGCATAGTGAGTTTGCACAGTAATGCTTCTGGACATTGCCAACTCCTCACATTGTAAAAGCATGTACCACAGTTCTACCATCTGATTCACATCATTTTTCATTTGGGGCTAGCAAAGCAGAGCTCAGTACATAATTACATTAGTTCATAAAAGGAGCTATTCTTGCTAGCTGCCAATTGCATCATCTAGCTATAGTGGTTAAACAAATTCTTGTGCATCATTCAAATAAAATATGTACTTACGTGCAAAGGATTGATTGATCCTCACGGTCTGGAAAAAGAAAAAACACATTAAGCCAATATTCAGCATGGTCTATTTTTATATTATCTTTGCTATATGTGACATCCCTGACCATTCTCAAGCAAGGTCTTTCAAAATTTCAGGCATGTTAAATAGACTTCCAAGGAACTGTGGCACCTTTATAGTCTAGAGTTTATAAAAATATCATTACTTTAAACACAAAACATGAAGTTATGAGAAATTTGACATTCCACAAATATAAAAATTAGTTTCAGGGCCAGAACAGTTGTTTAGCAGGCATCATCCATCATAGGCGGCCCCTCAAACAAGGATGACTTGCTTCCACAAGAGTTCAGATATTTCAATGAAGGTCCCAATGTTCTAGTCCTGAACTCCAATTGAGGGGGTGGAAGATGCCAGTGCGTGGATTTTTTTATCCAGTGGCAAGGGTTGAACCAGGACAACTGGAGACCTGCTCTGCTGCACGGACCTAGTGCGCACACATCGCAGTGTGGGCAGGTACAAGCAAGTCAAGTATTAGCAGGCAATACGCTGTTAAAACCCCAGATACACCTATTTCAATAAGGCTCAACGTTTAATGGAGTTTTTAAACAGCTATATTAGTGCAGAAAAGCTCAAGTTTGTTTCATTGATTTTAGATTGCTGACTATGGGGAGGCTGGGCTGACCATAGCGCAGCCTATGTCAGAACAGTGAATGATGACAATGCAACTTCAGGATTTCTAAGTTTAGATGCGCTAAATGCTGAAGTTATGGTGAGTTTTAGAGGGGTAATGACAGCAAACGTCACCGCAAAATCCTGGCCATTAGCACAAAAAGTAGTGAGTCGCCTGGGCTTAGTGAGCCAGATTGTTAGAAAATGGACCACAGGCTGTAGTTTAGAAACTCCTGCACTAGATCCATTACAAGTTCTCCAATATCATTGCCTCCCAAACTGCTTAAATTGTGTGTGTCAAAAAGGAAAATATCCCAGTATTCAATTCCAAAATCTTCTTGGGAAAGTTTATGTAAAGCTGCTCTCCAAGTCACTATAGTCCAAAATACTTGAAGGTAGTAATCCAAAGGATTTCCTTTATTGATGCAAGTCGTGGGACAAAGCGCCATGCACAACATCTTTGAATGTAAATATTGGAGTCAACATGGTCAAATGCTTGGTTTGGTTAAAGTTCAAAATCAATTAGCACCAGATTAAATGTTGAAACCTGTACAATGGTTTCCTCAGCAAGACAGAACCATTAGACAAACATCAATGTCAAATTAAAATGTACTCTCCTTTCCATCTGCCCTCTTGCCATGGCCATTGGAAGAATCCCAAGACAGAACGAAAATGTCTCAATCTGATAAAGTATAACAGCCTGATAAACTAAAATGAACATCGTTTGCCAGAGTTGAAGTGTTCCAAAAATGGGAAAAAATGGGTATTGCTCCCAAGTTTCATGAGGTGTAAACGAGGTTGCTTGCTAGTAAAGAAGCATGTGTATCGCAGCATGCACTTCCAGTAGGACAGGTGCCCTTGTGCTGATTCCTAACCTAGTTTATTCAAACATGTCTAGGAATTCATCTAAATTTGGAAACAATATGGAATATAGCTGCAAAGGCCAAGACCCCCTCCAATTACATATACACTTAAAACTGAGGTTAGATTGGCAGCACCTTCCAAATCCCTGACAGCCATAATGGTCAGAGGTTTTCATAGACTGCATGGAGCCCACAAAGTAATGGGGACCATGGGAAGTGTGACTAATGAGATGACCAGGTCAAGGGAGTGACTGATTATGGGAAAAGTTAATATGGAGGGAAAGGTTTAGGAGGGAAATGAAATCGGGGAGGTCAGAGCAGGGCAGGTTGACATAATTATCACCCAGATGAAGTCACAGCGCAGAGGTTGAGGGAAGTCCGTGCAGAGGCTGAAGGGAGGTATCTTTGAGGGGGGCAGGAACCCTGGTTGATTTTACCCTGACCACCTTCCTCCCCCAGCACCCCTTGCTACAAGCCCAAAAAGTGCCAAACCAATTATTGTACTTCAACTGCTTTGCTGTCTGACCTCAAGTAATCCAGCAGACAAAGGATGAACCTTGGATATCCTGGTCCTTATGACTCCATACCACATGCAATAAGTAATTGTGGAGCTCCTCACAGGTTTCAAATTACTAAAGTCCTATTAATCCTTTAATATTAATTTGTAAACTGTATTTACAGATCCATGGTCACAGATGGAGAAACAAAGCAATTTGTGCACATTGGAAAAGGGTTAAATGCTTTGGGCCAGCAGAACACACTTCAGTGAAGCTTTTGAGTAAGTCATCCATACTTTATAGAATTTTACAGCACAGAAAAAGGCCATTTGGCCCAATGCTGGTGTTTATGCAAGAGTCTTCTCCCACCTTATGCATATATCCAACATATCCAACAATTACATGTGTTTTTGAAATTGAGAACATTACAGTACCCATGGGTGCAAGACAATTATTTCCCATACAGCTATTAACAGCCATCAATACATCATTTGGGAGCCAGCATAGCCCCTTAACTGTAGGGAAATGGTGTCATCATTGAAAGCAGATGACCCACTATTCCAAATGCTTTTGGCATGCCAATTAAAAAAAAAGCTTCATTTTTCTGACTTTTATATTATATTATGTGGTGTATTTGGACTTCCAGAAGGCATTTGACAAGGTGCTACATAAAAGGTTACTGTACAAGATAAAAGTTCACAGGGTTGGGGGTAATATATTAGCATGGAGAGGATTGGCCAACAGAAAACAGTCAGGATTAATGGTTCATTGTTTGACAATCGGTAACCAGTGGGGTGCCGCAGAGATCAGTGCTGGGACCCCAACTATTACAAGCTACATCAACGACTTGGAAGAAGGGGCAGAGTGTAACGTAGCCAAGTTTGCTGATGATACAAAGATGGGAGGAAAAGCAGTGTGTGAGGAGAACACAAAAAAATCTGCTAAAAGACAGACAGGCTCAGTGAGTGGGCAAAAATTTGGCAGATGGAGTATAATGTTGGAAAGTGTGAGGTCATGCACTTTAACAGAAAAGTCAGAGCGCAAATTATTTAAATGGAGAAAGATTGCTAAGTGCCACAGTACAGTGGGACCTGAGGGTACTTGTGCATGAAACACAAAAGGATAGTATGCAGGTACAGCAAGCGATCAGGAAGGCCAATGGTGTCTTAGCCTTTATTGCAAAGGAGATGGAGTATAAAAGCAGGGAAGTCTTGCTACAGTTGTACAAGGTATTGGTGAGGCCACACTGAATACTGCATGCAGTTTTGGTTTCCATATTTACAAAAAGATATACTTGCTTTGGAGGCAGTTCAGAGAAGGTTCACTAGGTTGATTCTGGGGATGAGGGGGTTGGCTTATGAGGAAAGGTAGAGTCTCTACTCATTGTAAGAATGAGATGATTTTATCAAAACGTGTAAGATTATGAGGGGGCTTGACAAGGTGGATGCAGAGAGGATGTTTCCACTGATGGGGGAGACTAGAACGAGAGGGCATGATCTTCGAAGGGGCCACCCATTTAAAAACAGATGGAGGAATTTCCTGAGGGTTATTAATCTGTGGAATTCGCTGCCTCAGCTTTGGAAGCTGGGACATTGAATAAATTGAAGACAAAAATAGTTTTTTTTTTAAACGATAAGGGGATAAGGGGTTTGGGGGAGCAGGTGGGGAAATGGAGCCGAGTCCATGATCAGATCAGCCATGATCTTATTAAATGGTGGAGCAGGCTCAAGGGACTGTATGGCCTACTCCTGCTCCTATTTCTATGTTCTTCTATTAGTAGAATAAGTTCAGACTTATAACCTGAATTCTCACTTCATGCATGTTCAGCCAGCTGTATTAATAGATTGCAAAAATACAAGTTCTTTGCCCTGTTTCCTAGGATAACAACCAACATGCTACCCTAAATGGATTATTGATACTGCTAGCACCTCCCCATTTCTAAAAGTTTTTCCAGGTTCAATATATTCTGTCTTCACATGTATTAAAATACATTTAAGAACAGTGTTTTATCCTAAATTGGAAAAGGGGGCCGGGGGGGGGAGAAAGAGAAGTGACTAAGCAATAAAACGACTTTTGCATTGCCATTGCAGACCCTGGATGGCCAGCAAAATGTGAACTGTGCAGTTTAGAAATTTGGAGTGGCTCCATTTACAGCAATTTTATGTCCCACTTACTGTAGCAGAACCTGGATTGTCTGCATTACCCCCTATCATTTATACATACACGGCCAAAGATTGCCCCAAGAGGAGGAAGAGCATCCGGGAGGGCGCCAAGCACAGTCTCGTCGCCGAGAGCATGCAGAAAGCAAGTGATGGCAGCAAAAAAGTCTTCTCACCGAACCTTTCCTTCAACGACTGTCACAGGTGGGACACACTAATTCACACAATGGACTGTTCAGTCACCAGAGAACTCTGGATGCAAGTCTTCTGATTGAGGGACTGCCTATGATGATTTTCATGTCTGCAACCAATGAATTACTTTTGAGGCGCAGTTATTATTTTATAGACAAACAGCCAATTTGCACAGCAAGGTCCACCAAACAGCAATTAGATAAATGGCAAGTTTTTTTTCAGTGATTTGTTGAAGGATAAATGTTGGCCAGAATACAGAGCTCCCCTACTGTTCTTCAAATATTGCCAAGGGAAGATCAGCAGACTGTCTGGAGTTATTAAACATTGGGAGGGGGAATATAGTTTTCAAATGTTTAAAATGTCTTGATAAAATACTTTGATTGCATGGATACCAAGGTGCAAGGTCTTTTACATCCGTGAGGAACCAATCAGTACAAGTTGCTCTTGCAACCTTTCCCTCCAGCAATCTTTCATAATTGCTGCCACTGCCCTTCAGCTCCTTTGACACTCAAGATTTGAAAAGAAACTAAGTCGAAGGAAAGCTGTAAAGTTATTCACAAGCCAACAGTCAATCCATGCACTCAGTTATCCATCATTTGCATAGACTTCAGGGGAGGGGCTGGGCCAGGGGTCAATGGTAGATAATCTAGATTTCAATTATTTGTGAAAGACTATGGAGGTACTCATACTTTGCCATGCCACTATTGTGCCAAGTAATGGATACATTGAAATCAGCAGTGTCGATGGCAGTTTCACACTGCATGTTCTGCTCAGTTGTACATTTCAAAAAAGTTGGAATAAAATATTAGTGCATTGAAAGGTTATCTGTCCCTTTGTGGAGCTAGATCTTTAGGTGGAATGTTTACATAATCCATCTTAGCAAAACTCATGTCAATTTCATACTTCAAACTCAGACAGCTTCTGAATAAAGCTTAGTGTGTTATAGAACAGATGGCTGCGACCTGAATTGTAAATGGAGATGCAGTCATGTACAATATATTAGCTGAGGCAGCCCCTCTATTCAAAAAACTGATCAAGGAGGCAGAAATCCTACTTTGGCTCTGAATTTGCGACTCCTACAGGTGCATACATGCCCATAGAGGCCCCACAAGTTCTGGGTTTAGGCACGCGAAGCGCCTAAACTCGGAACTTGCGATCGGTCAAGAATCTGGAAGTGGAGGGTCTCTGCCCAGCGAATGGCCTTGCAATTCTTATGACAGATAAAAGCTTTTACTAGCACAAGAAAACAAAATAGCAGGAGTAGGCCACCACCTCGAGCCTGCTCTGCCATTTAATATCATGGCTGATCATGGACTCGGCTCCACTTCCCATAACCCTTTATTCCCTATCGCTCAAAAATCTGTCCATTTCTGCCTTAAATATATTCAATGACCCAGCCTCCACAGCTCTCTGGGGCAGAGAATTCCATAGCTTTACAACCCTAAAATTATTTCAGTTTTAAATGGGTGGCCCCTTATTCTGAGACTATGCCCCCTAGTTTTAGTTTCCCCTGAGTGGAAACATCCTCTGCATCCACCTCGTCAAGCCCCATTATCTTCTATGTTGAGAAGATCACCTCATTCTTCTTTACTCCAATGTTTACAGACCCAACCTATCTTAACTCAACCCCCTCATCTCTGAAATCAACCTAGTGAACCTTCTCTGAACAATCTCCAATGCAAATATATCCTTCCTTAAATATAGAGACCAAAACTGTACACTGTACTCCAAGTGTGGCCTTACCAATACCCTGTACAGTTGTAGCAGGACTTCTCTGCTTTTATACTCTATCCCCTTGTAATAAGGCCAACATTCCATTTGCCTTCCTGATTACTTGCTGTACCTGCATACTAACTGTTTCATGCACAAGGACTCCCAGGTCCTCTGTACTGCAGCACTTTTTCTCCATTTAAATTATAATTTGCTTTTCTATTTTTTCTACCAAAGTGGATAACCTCACATTTTCCCACATTATACTCCATCTGCTAAATGTTTGCCCACTCAGCCTATCTATATCCCTTTGCAGATTGTGCCCTCCTCACAATGCTTTCCCACCCATCTTTGTATCAGCAAACTTGGCTAATTTACACTCAGTCCCTTCATCCAAATCATTAATATACATTGTAAATAGTTGAGGACCCAGCACAAATCCCTGCAGCACCCCAGTAGTCACTGTTTGCCTGCTGGAAAATGACCCATTTATCCCAACTTTTCAGTTAGCCAATCCTCTATCCATGCCATGCCAACCCCATGAATTTTTATCTTGTGCAGTAACCTTTTATGTTGCACCTTATCAAATGCCTTCTGGAAATCCAAATACACCACATCCACTGGTTCCCCCTTATCCACTCCTTTTTTCCCCTCAAAGAACTCCAGCAAATTTGTCAAACATGATTTTCCTTTCATAAAACCATGCTGGCTGTTTGATTGAATTATACTTTTCCAAAAATGTCCTGCTACTGCTTCCTTAATAATGGACATCAGCATTTTCCCAGCGATAGATGTCAGGCTAACTGGTCTATAGTTTCCTGCTTTTTGTCTGCCTCTTTTTTTTAAATCGAAGAATTACATTTGTGGTTTTCAATCTGCTGGGACTGCCCCAGAATCCAGGGAATTTGTCAATTACAACCAATGCATCCACTATCTCTGCAGCCACTTCTTTTAAGACCCTAGGATGGAAGCCATCAGATCCAGGGGACTTGTCTGCTTTTAGTCCCATTATTTTACCGAGTACTACTTCATTAGTGATACCTCCCTCCCTATAGCCCCTTGATTATCCACTATTGGAATGTTTACTGTTTTCTACTGTGAAGACCGATACAAAATGTTTGTTCAACATCTCTGCCATGTCCCTGTTCTCCATTATTAATTCCCCAGGCTCACCCTCTCGGGGACCAACATTTACTTTAGCCACTCTTCCTTTTTATGCATCTATAGAAAAGATTACAATCTGTTTAAAAAACTCTTTTTAAAAAAAGACAGAAAAATACATCTCTTCAATAACATTTAAAATCCTGTTGTAGGGGAAGTTTATTTTTAGACCCTTTACAATATGTAAATTTATTTTGATGAAATTTTTTTAAAACATCATTTAAAATTAGTGTTTTTGGGGGTATTCCCATTCATACTTGGAGTTCTGTAAGTACAGAATCACCACAAGTATGAATGGGAATGCTCCTACTTGGATAGATTGGGCAGCCCACATGATCCCAGGGACACGTACGTGCACTCCTGGGATATGTAGGCCTTCGCGTAGAGGTCCAGGACCGCAAGTTACCGAACTTCAGACCACCAAATTTCAGGTTGGAGGCATTCGGCCACAGGAAGCCTCCAACTACAATTTCTGGTCAAATTTAAGACAATTCCTCATAGAAACTACAGCAAAGGCAAACATATGCTGATGATGCATTGTCACAAATTGTAACCAAAGCTCAAATGGATTAGAAACAAAGTGCCACACTTGCTCGTAATTCTCAGCTGGATAGTCTGCCAATTCAGGATTCACACATCTAATCAGCAGTTGAAGTTCAATCATTTGGACCACCAAAGAGGCCATCGACAGTGCACTGTACCAGCACAGTAACTTGGCATTCAATTGTTAACACGCCCCTCAAAAGGGAAGCCACACAAGGCTGAAATACTAACATTTAACATGAACATTTAAACTGTGCTACTACTGGTGAAAGTGGCTGTCAAAATTTCAATTTAGGATTCAGCTCATCATTTGAATAGGGCCAAGAAATTCCCCCAAACTCAAATAAGAGAGCTCTCAAAAGTTAATGTTCTTCAATTTATTGTGTCAAATGTTTGCAGCAAGGCACAAGTCAAATTGTGAAAATTGTGAATGCAAGGCTTCAAAAAGGTTACTGTTCTTTCCTTACTTCAAAAAAGAGATTAACTTGCTTTTGTTCCTTTGGCAAAATTATAGAAATTTTTTTAAGTGTTAAGTCAAAGAATCATTCCTCTGTGGAGCACACCATTAAATTCAGCAGTCTGGCAACTATATGTAATGTGAAACTGTAGAGTCAAATAGGACAGGGATGTTTTATAAGGCATTTAATGTTAGACATGAATGAGATTGTCAATTATTTGTGTGTTAAAATTCATGGCTGCTATGCATGAATGTTTCCACATAAATAAGTGGGCAATATATTTATAGGATAACAGGAGATGCATTTAGATTTTTGCAAAGCTTTTGACACTGCCATGCAAGTGATTAGTCCACAAAAGGAGGAAGGGAGGCAAAGAATAGAGGGGGAAGGGTCTAGAATGGAGTGAAAATTAGCTATAGGTCAGAGAAAGAAAGGTGGTTGTGAATAGAGTTGGGTTAACATGGCTCTATGTATATGTATAGGAATGATCTGGACCTTGAGGCAAAAAGTGTCTTAGATTTGCAGACACCACCAAATTGGGAAAGGTTTTCAAAACTAATTGGAAATAGCTAAACCAAATACAATGTGATCTGGAGAAATTGGGCTGAAGAGTGGCAAATGGCATTTAATATAAACAAATGCATGTTAATGAGACTCAAAAAAAATAATAAAAAGTGTCAATATAAAGTACATTGTTTTGAGTTTAACATAGCAGACAGAAAGATCTTGGAGAACACTAGCCAGGACAAATCTATGTAACTGGATAGAACAATGGTAGATAATTTAATTCAAAGAACTGCAGATGGGAAAGAAAATATAGGCAACACATACCATGAAGGGTATTAAAATAGTTACGGATGAAGTTGAAGATCGAGGAATCTTTGTAGATTCGACCCTCAACATATCCAACCAATGCAAAGCAGCAATTAACCAAAGTAAAGGGGCGATTAAAGCCAATAGATTTGGGAAAATGTACCATCAAGTTTTATTAAATTCAATGCATCTTCAACTCTTACCAAAGTCACAATTCTGTTCCACAAACTTCTTATAAACTAAAACTGTTCAAGTTTCTGCTTATTTTCATCAGTGTTTGTTTTCACTGAACACAGCACTAAAATGAAAAATGGTTCACTTTGAATACTTACATTCTGGATATGGATAAACAATAAACTATAAACCACCAACTTTAAAAATCATACATTGGTAAAGAATTCACAGTATTAAAATCAAACTAGCTTGCCAGCTCTACAACCAGGTATAGAAAAGGACAGTCTTCAGATTCATCAAGTGATTACCAGGAGCTGAGTTTTTTTTTTAAAAGTCCATCTACCCTGTTGTAAAAGCCTCTCCTGTTGGTGCTTGATTATTATAAGAGTCATACACAACACATAACTGAGGTAGTGCCATATCAAAATGTATATAAATAAAGACTTTCAATAATACAGAACATTACATTAAATTTCAATTCCAATGATTTACTATGCAAAAAAAGTCTCTCCATTTCCACAGCAGCCACTTGAGTTCAGTGATGTCTGTGCTAAATTTTGGTTGGTTTTGCACTGTTGGGCTAAGTCTGCCTCAAGTCACTCCCCTTAGAACTAACCAAGAATGGCTTCTCAATTCAATCCAATAAGTAAATGAGCTACATTGATGAGGAAGATCCCAGGTTCAACCCCAGTCTCTGCCAAGTAGGATGATCGGGATGTTACAACTGGCCACCAAATAGAAAAGGAAAAAATACCAGAGATATCATTTTTTCAGCAAACTGGACTGGATGCATCCACGGGAGCTCGTTAAGAACTAGATTGGTTTGTGGTGATGTCCCCAGGAGTGCAATATTCTGCTGACTCAGCCTCAACGTGCCTGCATGAATAATGGTCATTTCTTCAACAAACACTGGGATACCCAATGCCCACGGAACCAAACTCTCAACAAGGAATCAATCTCGAGAGTGTGGGGGGCGCGAAGGGATGTGAAGAGAGAAAAAATACAAGATCTAAAGTTACCAATTAAATCATCCTGGGTTGGGATTAAACCAGGTTCTAGTGGAGAAAGGACAGAATGCTAATACACATGCTTGCCTCAAAGTAGATTTACTATTCATATAAAATCCATTCCTTGGACTAATGTTCAAAAATAAAACACATGTTAAATGCTTAGTACATGAAGTGAGGGGACAAATGTAGGCATTTAATTTTTGTTGCCAATATTGGATACACTCAGACCAACTTTTGCTATTCCTATTGTCTACCACCTGCTTTTGTATGGCATGTGTCAGATATTCAATAGTATCCACCAGCTACCTCCAAAGTGGTTGGATCAGATTGTGTAGGCACCAAGTCAGCTCTGGGATATCATAACCTACAACAGCCAGACACTTACAGCTATCAAATCCTCACTCCAGTGAAACATGGACTGGATGTAGAATTAATGCTTCACATGCTGTGCAGCAGAATCTTCAGTAATACTGCTTTAGGCACCACATTACCTTGTTAAAAACCATAGGCTTTTTTTCTTAAACCCAATTTTTTTCTGTCTCTAATCACTTCGGCTCTGGGCACAAAGAACCTCATCACATAGCCGAGCAAATTATAATGCCATCTACTTTCTGGAACATATTTTAGAAAATCAGATGGTATACAGACTCAAAGGGTGACTGAAATAGTAAGCCAGTAAATAATCTGCCCTGCCCAACTGAAGTCATGCACCCATGAATATTTGCATCATTTGAATTTTGGGGTCATCAATTGTATATTAAATGTTATCTATGAAGTTACCAACCACACCCCTCCTCACCCACCCACCACCCCCAACAGAGTGCTTGACCATTGAGCCAAGACTGAGTGCACTCAACTTTCTGCATAGATGCACGGCTTCAAAATGAATAAAATGAGTTTGCTCCTACAGCAAAATCCAACATTTCAGCAAGTGCCCACAAAAAAAAACTACACTTGGTGCTGAGTGAAATGCTTGATCTGTACTACACACATTCCAAATACTCCTAGGTAATTTAGAAAACCTTTCCCAAATAAGGTCAACCAGACAATTGTTTGGACTAGGCACAAGTTTACACAAATCTTTGATTCATACCAGCCTGCTCAATTTAATCTAATCAAGAATAGATCTTGGCAGTTAGCCGGTGTGCAAGATTCAAATCTATTGCTGTCAATTAGCAATTTTTGTATGAACTTAGAACTAAAGTTTATTTAAATAGCTTCAATGGCCACTGTATAATGGCACAACTGAAACTTCAGTTGTAATATCCAGGGTATTGGCGAGGCCACACCTGGAATACAGTATACAGTTTTGGTTTCCATATTTACGAAAGGATATACCTGCTTTGGAGGCAGCTCAGAAGGTTCACTAGGTTGATTCCAGAGATGAGGGGGTTGACCGATGAGGAAAGGTTGAGCCTATACACTGAGTTCAGATGAATGAGAGGTGATCTTATCGAAATGTATAAGATTGAGGCGGCTCAACAAGGTGGATGCAGAGAGGATGGTTCCACTGATGGGGGAGACTAGAACTAGGGGGCATAATCTTAGGATAAGGGGTCACCTATTTAAAACTGAGATGAGGAGAAATTTCTTCAGAGGGCTGTAAATCTGTGGAATTCACTGCCTCAGAGCTGTGAGCGCTGGGACACTGAATAAATTTCAGATAGACAGTTTCTTAACAGATAAGGGAATAAGGGGTTACAGGAAGCAGGCAGGGAAGTGGACCCAAGTCCATGATCAGATCAGCCATGATCATATTAAATGGCAGAGCAGGCTCGAGGGGCCATATGGCCTACTCCTATTTATATTCCTATGTCGAATGCAAAAGCACTGATTATAGAAAAACTGAATGGCAGTGTCGGGCTTAATTGAAACATTGCTCTTGGTAGCCATTACAAATTTTAGGTCTGCACGAGATATTCTCTGGTGCAGCAGTACTGATCTCTCCTGTAAGTGTACCTTATCTTCCTTACAATCAGAATTTACTTGTAGCTAGTCATACAGTAACATGGCCATGGGTTTTCATAATGAAATCCTCATGATCTGGATTATAGTATTCACATGTACCACCACGTATGTCTCCTTTCTGTACCATGTGCATTGCTCCTTTCTTCTCAAAGGCAACCTGATCAACACCAACTGCAAACTAAACTGATTTATTTTATGTAATTTGAACAATTTTTTTTTTTATAATTCAAAATGCTTCTTCTAATGGCACTTTCATTAGTTATTTAAGTAAATTAGTTTTAAGAAGTTAGTACAAAAATTACTAACCCTCCAGAAAACAAAACATGCTGCACTCTGAAAACAGTTGCCACTAAACTTAGAAAGGGAGCTCGTCCTCCGTCAGACTCAACTAAATGTTGCTCGCTGTTGAGGAATGCCTCGATTTCAAAATTCTCATCCTGGTTTTCAAATTCCTCCATGGCATCGCCCCTACCCATCTCTAATCTCTCCTCCCCCCAATATGTCTGCACTCTAATTCTGCCTTCTTGAGCATTCCCAATTATAAATCGGTTTACCATTGGTGGCCATGCCTTCTGTTGCCTAGGTCCAAAGCTCTGGAATTCCCTGCCGAAACCTCTTTCCTCCTTAAAACATACCTTTGATTAAGCAACTGGTCACCTGCCCTAATTTCTCCTTGGGCAGCTTGGTGTCAAATCTTTTCATTTCAATACTCCTGTGAAATGCCTTGGGATGTTTCATGTTAAAGGCGCTATATAAATACAAGTCGAAATATAAACAGAAAATGCTAGCCAGCATCTGGAGGGAGAAACAGTTAACATTTCAGGTCGATGACCTTCCACAGTTCTGACTATAGTCATCGACCTGACAAGCTGGCTGACCTGCTGAGTGTTTTCAGCATTTTCTGTTTATTTCAGATTTCTAGCATCTGCAGCATTTCCCTTTTATTCAACTAAATATGAAGTCAGTGATTTGATGCTTCCCCAGGCTCTTAATCTGGGGAGTGATCAATCACACCTTCAATTAAACCTCCTACCACCCTCCGAGGAGAGCACTCCTGACAGCTGCACCTGCTCTTGCTGGGCTCACATGAATGAAGCCATTCCAAATGTCTGAATGTGTACTTCAGATGATCTTGAACCTTTACTATATCAAGCTGATATATGCAGGAAATACCACTTCAGTTGGTTTGTCTGGATCTAAAGCACATTCCCAAAATGTTCCTTGTGCATTAAATTTAAGTTACCCAAATATCCTCCTCAAAGAGCTCCTAAAAAACCTAAAATCTTCAAAACTTGGTTTAGTTAGAGCTTCTGCTTGCTGCAGCAGATTTTAATGTCAAACGTTTGGGAAAATGGGCTCAGAAACCAAAGCTAATGGCCTAAATCAGGAAAAAGTACAATGCGGTCAACTATGCTCAGTTGGTAATGCATTCACCCGGGTCAGATGGTGGAAATAAGCTCCAGATCTCAAGCACAATCTAGGTTGACACTCCGTACAACCCTGACAAAGTGCTGGGTTGGTACCTATGTCATCCTTTGAATGATGCTTTAAACCAAGGCCAAGTTTCAGATGGACATTAAAAAGTCTGCAGTGTGTGACCTTTCAAACTTGTTAATAAGCTCAGAAGTTCATGGAGTCTATATGAAAGCAAGTTATGAAAAGTGGAGCACATATTCTTGTAACCCGTCAGCATTTAGCCTGACCCAACAAATGGGGTGCAGTTGTGGGAAATCTGCCAAAATTTACATATTACAGTATTTCAATGAGCATCCTCCCTGAAAATTGACCAAATGGGACCAACCATAACCAAAAATGTACTCCACAAAAAAATGAACAAAACCAATCACACTTTACAATTCATTCATCTTTAAAATATTACTGTGGAACAATTCTACCAAAGGAAAAATGACCAATTTAAAACAGTTAATGCTCTCAACCAACATACCTTATTGCTGCAGTGAAGTACACAAATCTAGGTCTGAGTCACTTTTTTTAAAAACAAAGTCAGCATTACAGATCAATTTATGATTGCTTTGAGATGCACGCTTTAAGTTTATAATACTAAGCTTTTTATCACAGTAAACAGAATACATTCCCTTGTTGAATGCCTGCCATGTGGAGTTGAGCCAGCTGCAGATCAGCAAAGCATACTTCAACAGCTCAACTCCTTGGGCAAAAATTTTTTTTTTTTAAATAAAAGAAGTGATCAAAACTTCATACTCATGCAGAATGACCTGAAAGTTAACCCATCTGGTGCAGAAACCAGTCGTAATGCAAACTACTAAAGTCTCTTCTTCCATCCGCGCCCCCCGTACAAAGCCTTTGAATCATTCCTGACAATGGACAATCAATTCCAAGTTACAGGGAGGACATATTTATAATATATAAATATACATTATATACACATACATACAATTATTATTATTATGTCCACAGCTAATCATTGCTCAAGCACGTCAGACATTTAGTTGCCATCAATTCAGTTCCTTCATTTTGCAGAATGCTATTTCCAAACATTGTGGAGTCTCATCTACTACTTCGGTCATCTAACATTTATTGAATAAGCTCAAAGGATCTTTAACCAAGTCCAACATCAAATATTGGAACAGAAAGTTCTGGTCCACATTTAGTCAGCCATGTTAAAGATCAATTCATTAGAAAGGAAACTTGAAAACCAGAAAGATGACTAAGGAGCAAAATTATTGGTTAGCACTTGATATTTTTAAATAGATAGAAAATACACACCGGATACTTATTCTCAAATTAAGCCAGATTATTTTGAAGCCTATTAAAGTTATAAAGAAGCTTGCTGAAGAGAGTTTTTACTTACTGCACTGGTGCCAGTCTATTGAAACTACTCTCAGGAGGTCCTACTTATAATCCCATAACAGAATAGGAGGAGGCAGCCATACGGTCCCTCGAGCCTTCTCAGTCATTCAATATCATGGCTGATCTGATCATGGACTCCGCTCCACTTCCCATAATCCCTCATCGTTTAAGAAACTGTCTATTTGTCTTAAATGTATTCAATGTCCCAGCTTCCACAGCTGAGGCAGCAAATTCCACAGATTTACAAACCTAAGAAATTCCTTCTCATCTCTTAAAATGGGTGGCCCCTTATTCTAAGATCATGGCCTCTAATTCAAGTCTCCCCATCAGTGGAAACATCCTCTCTGCACCCACCTTGTCAAGCCCCCTCAATCTTATACATTGATAAGATCACACCTCATTCTTCTGAATTCCAGTGAGTAGAGGCCCAACCTACTCAACCTTTCCTTATAAGTCAACCCACTCATTCCTGGAATCAATTTAGTGAACCTTCTTTGAACTGCCTCCAAAAGCAAGTATATCCTTTCGTAAATATGGAAACCAAAACTGCACACAGTATTCCATGACAACTTTGGTGTCATATTTAATGGAGATGAGCTTCTGATCACCTGTGCCATCATTAAAACTGCCTATTTCACATCTGTAATATCACCTAATTCTGCCCCTTCCTCAGCTCGTCTGCTGCTGAAACCCTCATCCATGCCTTTGATACCTCATGACTTGATTATTCCAATGCACTCTTGGCTAGCCTCCGACTTTCTACCCTCTAAACTTGGTCATCCAAAACTCTGCTGCCCGGTCCTAACACGCACCAAGTCCCGTTCAGCCATCACCTGTGCTTATTGACCTACACTGGCTCCCGGTTAAGGAACGCCTTGATTTTAAAATTATTTTCTCAAATCCCTCCCCTGGCCTCGTCCCTTCCTATCTCGAATCTCCACCAGCCCCACAACCCTCCAGATATATCAGCGCTCCTAATTTTGGCCTCGAGTGCATCCCTCAATGCTCCATCATTGTCAGCTGTGCCGTCAGCTGCCAAGGTGCCAAGCTCTGGAATTCCCTGCCTAAACCTCAGACTCCACCCCTTTCCTGCCTCTGATCTAGCTTTTGGTCATCTTTTGTTGGATAATGCTCCTGTGAAGCATCTTGAGACGCTTTACTAGGTTAAAGGCGCTATATAAATTCAAGTTGAAGTATTATGCTGGACTTTCTGTATCCAAGAATGCAGGTTTCTTCATTCATCCTAAATTTGTAGAACAATGCCAGTCCAGCCATGCAGACACCATTTCCAAAAATGGAAGTCTGTCATCAGTTTAATTAACGTTCCAGCACGTTACTTTAATTTTGGAAAACAAACAAACAATTGGTAGTTAATGGTTCCATTTCTCAATTGAAAACAAACCAAACTATTTGATGGGCAACAGCCTTTAATGATATCATACTCTGGTATGATGTGAATTGAAGAGGATTTACTGTGATTGAAAGGCTGCATTAGAGGGAGCAACGTGCAGCAGCCCAGTCCCAGCCTGCAAGATCATCAGCAGACCAGGGCCATCAGAGGGAGCAGCGTGCAGCGGTATACCACTGTAGGAGGGAGACGGCTGCGAAGTCAGGTCGCTGACTGCAGTGTGGGCAGGCACAGCAGGAGGTGCGAAGGAGCGGCGAGAGTTTGTAGAAGGAAGTGACCAGAGCCCAGGAGAGGAGAGGGCCCAGGGGCAGCAAGAGCCAGCCCACACTGCAATGTACACGCACAAGGTCCATGCAGCAGAGCTGGTCTCCAATCGTCTTGGTTAACCCTTGCCACTGGACCAAGACCTAGCTCTGTCAAACCTGTGTGGTTGCTGGTGTGCAACAGCCACCACACATTAAAAATGTCCAAGCATAGGCATCATCTACCCTCCAAGATGTAGTTTGGGATCTGGAATTAGGTCCTTCATTGAAACACCTGTGAACTCATTCCTTGGTGTGGAAGCAAGTTGTCCTCAGAGTGCAGCGGTAGGTCAGAGTGCAAAGAGAAAAGTTTGGTAAGTGGGAGAAGTTTAAGGATTAATCCCTTTTAAACCATTTCAAGGTTGGTGTAAATTACTAGTGACAACCTCTAGTAGCTTCTAAAAGGTAAAAGATTACAAGTTTAAGTAAAACTGCAATATTAAACAGGTAGGATTCTTGTAGGTTTAAGCAGAGACAAAGCAAGCTAGCTTACTTGGACAGCTAGTAAAAACTGTTTCCCTAAACAGGCCAGTGAGTCAGCCAGGAACAGTATAAAAAGAGGGGACGTGCAGACTTGCTTGGAGTGCAGTGGCAGGTCAGAATGCAAAGGTAAGATTCTGGCAAATGGGAGAGTTCTGGCAAGTGGGAGCGAGGGGTGTTGCTTTGTCTTGTTTTCCCCACCAGTGCTGATTCCCTGACGTGGGAGGAAAAGAAAACAAAGTGTGATATCACAGCAAGAGGTTCAGGGACATCGGGTGCAGCTGCAGCAGGGGGAGAAGGCAAAAAAGTAGAAAGAAATCGAAAGGTGACATCACAGCCAAGGGGGTAAGTGATGGGAGTATTTTTTTCTTTTTCAGTAAGTAACCTTTAGCATTATTGTTGCCAAATTAAGTTAATCTAGGGTTAAGTCATGGCAGGAGAGCTCAGACAAGTGTTATGCTCCTCCTTGTACTATGTGTGAAGTCAGGGACGCTTCCAGTGTCCCCGACGACTATATATGCAGGAAGTATATCCGGCTGCAGCTCCTGACAGACCACATTGCAGCACTGGAGCTGCAGGTGCATTCACTCTGGAGCATCCACGATGCTGAGAATGACATGAGTAGCACGTTTAGTGAGTTGGTCTTACCGCAGGTAAAGGTTAGACAGCCAGATAGAGGATGGGTGACCAACAGGAAGAGCAGTGGAAGGAAGGTAGTGCAGGAGTCACCTGCAGTCATCCCCCTACAAAACAGATACACCGCTTTGGGTACTAGAGGGGGGTGGGGGGATGACTGATCAGACAAGGGCAGCAGCAGCCAAGTCTATGGCACCATGGGTGGCTCTGCTGCACAGGAGGGCAGGAGAAAAAGTGGGAGCTAGTGATAGGGGATTCTATTGCAAGGGGAAATAGACAGACGTTTGTGGCCACAACCAAGACTCTGGGATGGTATGTTGCCTCCCTGGTGCAAGGGTCAAGGATGTCTCAGAACAGGTGGACATTTTGAAGGGGGAGGGTAAACAGCCAGTTGTCGTGGTGCATATAGGTAAAACACAGGATGAGATCTTACAAGACAAATTGAGAGCGCTAGGAGCTAAATTTAAAAAGTCAGACCTCAAAAAGTAGTAATCTCAGGATTGTTACCAGTGAAACTAGTCAGAGTAGGAATCGCAGGATAGCTCAGATGAATACGTGGCTTGGAGTGGTGCAGAAGGGAGGGATTCAAATTCCTGGGACATTGGAACTGGTTCTGGGGAGGTGGGACCAGTGCAAACCAGACAGTCTGCACCTAGGCAGGACCAAAACCAATGTCCTAGGGGGAGTGTTTGCTAGTGCTGTTGGGGGGAAGGGTTAAAATATGGCAAGGGGATGGGAATCTATGCAGGGAGACAGAGGGAAGTAGAATGGGGGCAGAAGCAAAAAATAGAAGTAAAAAAGGTAAAAGTGGAGGGCAGAGAAACCCAAGGCAAAAAGCAAAAAGGGCCATATTACAGCAAAGTCCTAAAGGGGCAAATGGTGTTAAAAAGACAAGCCTGAAGGTTCTGTGCCTCAATGCAAGGAGTATTCGGAATAAAGTGGACGAATTAACTGCGCAGATAGCAGTTAACAGATATGATGTAATTGGCATCACGGAGACATGGCTCCAGGGTGACCAAGGCTGGGAACTCAACATCCAGGAGTATTCAACATTTAGGAAGGATAGACAGAAAGGAAAAGGAGGTGGGGTGGTGTTGCTGGTTAAAGAGGAAATTAATGCAAGAAAGGACATTAGCTTGGATGATGTGGAATCTGTATGGGTGGAGCTACAGAATACCAAAGGGCAGAAAACACTAGTGGGAGTTGTGTACAGACCACCAAACAGTAGTAATGAGGATGGGGACAGCATCAAAGAAGAAATAAGGGATGCGTACAATAAAGGTACAACAGTTATCATGGGTGACTTTAATCTACATATTGACTGGGCTAACCAAACTGGTAGCAATGTGGAGGAGGATGATTTCCTGGAGTGTATTAGGAATGGTTTTCTAGACCAATGTCAAGGAACCAACTAGAGGGCTGGCCATCCTAGACTGGGTGATGTGTAATGAGAAAGGACTAAATCAATCTCGTGAGAGACCCTTGGGGGAAGAATGACCATAATATGGTAGAATTTTTTAAAGATAGAGAGTGACAGTTAATTCAGAGGCTAGGGTCCTGAACTTCGATGGTATGAGACGTTAATTGGCTAGAATAGACTGGCGAATGATACTTAAAGGGTTGATGGTGGATAGGCAGTGACAAACATTTAAAGATCACATGGATGAACAATTGTACATCTCTGTCTGGAGTAAGAAAATAGGGAAGGTGGCTCAACCATGGCTATAGCAAGGGAAATGAAGGATAGTGTTAAATCCAAGGAAGAGGCATATAAATTGGCTAGAAAAAGCAGCAAACCTGAGGACTGGGAGAAATTTAGAATTTAGCAGAGGACAAAGGGTTTAATTAGGAGGGGGAAAAAAAAAAAAAAAAAAGAGTATGAGAGGAAGCTTTCTGGGAACATAAAAACTGACTGCAAAAGCATCTATAGATAAGTGAAAAGAAAAAGACTTGTGAAAACAAAACGTAGGTCCTTTGCAGTCAGATTCAGGTGAATTTATAATGGGGAACAAAGAAATGGTGGACCAGTTAAACCAATACTTTGGTTCGGTTTTCACAAAGGAAGACACAAATAACCTTCCGGAAATACTAGGGGACCGAGGGTCCAGTGAGAAGGAGGAACTGAAGGATATCCTTAAAACGGGAAATTGTGTTAGGGAAATGGATAGGGTTGAAGGCAGATAAATCCCCAGGGCCAGATTGGCATGCATCCCAGAGTACTTAAGGAAGTGGCCATAGAAATAGTGGATACATTGGTGATCATTTTCCAACAGTATTGACTTTGGATCAGTTCCTATGGACTGGAGGGTAGCTAATGTAACACCACTGTTTAAAAGAGGGGGGGGGGGGGGGAAGAAGAAAGAGAAAAAAGCCTGACAGTGGGGAAAATGTTGGAATCAATTATTAAAGATGAAATAGCAGCGCATTTGAAAAGCAGTGACAGGATCACTCCAAGTCAGCATGGATTTATGAAAGGAAAATCATGCTTGACAAGTCTTCTGGAATTTTGAGGATGTAACTAGTAGAGTGGACAAGGGAGAACCAGTGGATGTGGTGTATTTGGATTTTCAAAAGGCTTTTGACAAGGTCCCACACAAGAGTGGTGTGCAAAATCAAAGCACAAAGTATTGGGGGTAATGTACTGATGTTGATAGAGAACTGGTTGGCAGACAGGAAGCAGAGTCGGAATAAACGGTCCTTTTCAGAATGGCAGGCAGTGACTAGTGGAGTACCGCAGGGCTCAATGCTGGGACCCCAGCTCTTTACAATATACATTAATGATTTAGATGAAGGAACTGAGTGTAATATCTAAGTTTGCAGGTGACACTAAACTGGGTGGCAATGTGAGCTGTGAGGAGGATGCTACAAGGCTGCAGGATGACTTGGACAGGTTAGGAGAGTGGGCAAATGCATGGCAGATGCAGTATAATGTGGATAAATGTGAGGTTATCCACTTTGGGGGCAAAAACACAAAGGCAGATTATCTGAATGGTGGCAGATTAGGAAAGGGGGAGGTGCAACAAGACCTGGGGATCATGGTTCATCAGTCATTGAAAGTTGGCATGCAGGTACAGCAGGCAGTGAAGATGGCAAATGGTATGTTGGCCTTCATAGCTAGGAGATTTGAGTATAGGAGCAGGGAAGTCTTACTGCAGTTGTACAGGGCCTTGGTGAGGCCTCACCTGGAATATTGTTTAGTTTTGGTCTCCTAATCTGAGGAAGTAAGTTCTTGCTATTGAGGGAGCGCAGCAAAGGTTCATCAGACCGATTCCCAGGATGGCGGGACTGACATGAGACTGGATCAACTGGGCCTTTATATACTGGATGATGAGGGGATCTCTGAAACTTACAAGATTCTAACAGGACTGGACAGGTTAGATGTGGGAAGAATGTTCCCGATGATGGGGGAAGTCCAGAACCAGGGGACAGTATCTTAGAATAAGGGGTAGGCCATTTAGGGCTGAGATGAGGAGAAACTTCTTCACTCAGTTGTTAACCTGTGGAATTCCCTACTGCAGAGTTGTTGTTGATGCCAGTTCACTGGATATATTCAAGAGGGAGTTAGATATGGGCCTTACGGCTAAAGTGATCAAGGAGTATGGAGAGAAAGCAGGAAAGAGATACTGAGGGAATATCAGCCATGATCTTATTGAATGGTGGTGCAGGCTCAAAGGGCTGAATGGCCTACTCCTGCACCTATTTTCTATGTTTATGTTTCGATACGAGGGACCACCTAGTATGACAATGACTCAGGTATGATCCCAGAGAACATAAAGTAATGACAAGGTGTGCATTTACTGGTAGAATATTAAGTATCTAAACTTAATTCACCAAGTAAAATTTTATTGCTTATTTTCTGGGAATGAATGTTAATTTTAAATACTAGTACTTGTACATATTGCAGCAGGTAAATTTTAAATGCTAGAGTTTAGAAAAATCGACAGTTCTTGTCCCAATTGGTAGTAACAAATCCTAAACTTTTCTTCAATAACCATGTAAAGCAGATTTAGTTTACAAATGTACAAAGATTAGATATATACACATGTTCTCTTGCATACAAGGCTTCAGATCAGCTTAGTTGTCCATACACAAGTTGCAGCACACTAATTGACTCACCATTCTGCTGCACAGACAGTAGAGTCCTGTACTTTTATTAACCCCTCCTTCCATGTAAAAACCAGCCATGGTAAACAATCAAAATGTTATGGAGACCATGTTCAGTTAATTACTGGTTTCATGGTTATCAGCAATGGCGAGCTGCTTGTGAATACAACCACATGTTTGAGTGAAATGCTTTTAAAATCCAGTCAACAGGAATAACCAACTCCATGTGCATTATACTAGGGAAAAACAGGCACTGACCAACCAGCTCATTCTCCATTCAGCTTTAATCATGGAAGTCATTATGGCAGATGTCTAATTGAACATGCATAAATTCACTTTCTAACAGGTCAATGCAGTGATTAAACCTCATCTCATTTTCACCCCTCACTGATCAGAGGGGTATACTGTCTAGCCGAGGTCTCAAACCTGGGACCCTGCTGATCCGCAGTTCCTTATACAGGTACTATACAGCATCTTTAACACAAATCACAAGGGGAAAAAGTGGTTCCCCTATTGGTCCAGTGGGGCAAGTACACTAGGCAGTCAACTTACCCACTGTACTGTTGAAGAAACACATGCTCTTTGTACAATAAAGAGTTGGCCACATTGGATGCAATTTTCCCAACATTACTATGCAAGGATATGAAGCTTTAAAAAACATTCTCTTGCCACGATTAAGGTAATTGGAGCTTTCAAGACTGAGCTCAATGTATTTGTTAGGCAAGGATATCAAGGAATATGGAACCAAGGTGGGTAAATGGAGTTGAGGTACAGATCAGCCATGATTTAACTGAGCAGGCTCGAGGCGCTGAATGGCCTACTCCTGTTCCTAAATCTCATCTTGCAATCTAAGTATTTCTGAAGAGTCAGAACGTGCTTGGTCTAACTAAAATATTAATTAAGCCTCATGTTCCCTTACTATTTAAATGTTTTCCTGGTGCCTTTCTATTTAACTTGCTACAGATTCAACTTTTATCAGTTTGATTCTCAGCTTCTTCACTCACCATTTCTTTCGATTACATGGACAGGTGGGAGTGGATTACTAGTCAGTTGTCTGAATAAAGGCTTCAAATGACATCTACAAGAGGAAGGCATGAGTGCTGTGTTATCTGGATCAAGATATCAAATTACTGCCCATTTTAAGATCTGCACTGCTGTTACTTTGTTGCCTTCACTGCTTGGGGGATTAGGAAAAATGGAGTTCACAGAACATTAGGTTCTTTCAAATGGTTAAATAGCAAAACAATTAACTGTCCTCCCTACAGTTTGTCTCGATCTAGACAGCAGTGCTTTGAATCAGTATAACTTCCAACTCCAGTTTAATAATGTTCTATTCCATCAACACAAATGTGCACAGATAATCTGCCTCCCTGAAAGACCGAAGTCACAGCATGTCTAAACCCTTTTCAATCGCAACTTCAGATAACCTGAAATTACTGGAAAAGCTCCTTGTATCTGAATCTCCAGCACTGAAATGGAGTAATCCTGCCACATTTATCACAATCACACCACTCATACACCAAGTCCATTCTCTGGGAGTTTCACTAGTTAGTTATTTATTCAGGCAAGATGGATTATTATAGCACTCATTGCAGACTGGAAAATTGCACTCACATCTCAGTTATTTTGAATGATATGCTACATTTTTTTTAAAAAACACTACTTTGACCATGTATGGTCCTTTTGCGTTGCACCCAATATAGAACTTTTCCAAAGTTAATAACAGGAAGAAGTAAAAAAAAATGTCTCAACACCAACAGGGTGTTCAGAAATCAGATTCTTCTGTAGTATTTTGCAGGGGGTGGAGGAAGAGAGAGGGAGAGGGAGAAATGGGAAAAACTGTCAATTTACTCAAACATGTTATAAGCACATACTTTGTCAATTCACTAATCCTACACAAGCACACAACCATATTTAATGAGAAATAACAATGCAAACTGTCATTACCCAGCACAAGATACTGAACATGAAGTTGAATACCATCTTTAATTCACTGAGAGAAGGCATTCAAATGACAGCCAAGATCTTCACTAGAACAGTAGTCAACTGGAAGTTTTTTTTTTAAAAAGGGGTGTTGTATGCCTTGTTTGCACAGCTCTGAAAAGTATGCATTACAAGTGGAGTTTGGTATGTGGGTTGTTATCTAGTATGGTCTACTGCCACCATAGAATGCTTGGGACAGCTTTTGCAGTACTGATGGAATTAACAGCATCCAAGAGTGAATGAGGGCATCTGCTAGAAATTAAGACATTGAATTTGGAGATGTTTAGTTTTATTTTGCTTTGAGATTAGTACAACTTCTCTTCTTCATTCACTAGTGTTAGTGCCAAGGTCCAGGTCACTGATGAGAGTGGGCAGGTACAACAGGAGTGGCGTAATTGGGGCCAAGAGGAGAGGACTCGGGGCCGCATGGGCCAGCCCACAATGCGATATGCGCGCGCACTAGGGCCCGTGCAGCAGAGCTGGTCTCCAGTCGTCTTGGTTAATCCATGCCACTGGACCAAGACTGTGGTGGCTGGTGTGCAACAGCCACCACACATTAAAAAATCCATGCAGACATCTGCCATCCTTCAACATGTAGTTCAGGACCTGGAATATTAGGTCCTTCATTGAAACATGCAAACTCATCCTTCTTGGTGTGGAATCAAGTCATCCTTGATACAAGGGATTGCCTATAATAGAATACTAGTGAGGGTTTTCTAATCACTGAAGGTCTAAACTGTTTAGTACCACATTAGAGTGAATGTGCAAGAAAGGAGAAAAGCACATGGCCATCTGAGTTTATAACTGGTCTAACATTAGCACGAGAGATATATTATTCTGTGTGCATCACTTGTGGCCAAGTTCTGACATGTACATGTTCTGACCAACACCAAAACAGAAAGTAAACTCATACTGAATGCAGAAGCAAAAACCAAAGAAATTTGCATAGTAATTAAATAGACAGATGGATTCTTGAAGCTACAAGAGAAAAGTTTGATTAAAAGATCAAAAAGGCAGTCGACAATGTTCAACATAACAACTTGCATTTATATAACTTAAAACATTCCAAGGCACAATATGTATATAGTTTCCCCAATCCTCCTCAAAGGATATATGAACATCTGAATTAGCTCAAGTGAAACCAATTCCTTTGCATTAGAATTACTTCAAAAAATGAATCTGCATTCTAGCCCAAGGTCACTAGTGCTGTAAATTGTCTATAGTATGGGACAATTTTCACACCACGAGAGAAATGACATGTACAGGAACTTATGCACATGCAGTTCAACAGCTATTATCTGGGTATCTGACCTATAATGATCATGGATATCATTGCAGACCAGCAAGAGTGTAACTGTATTGCTGGCTAACATAGGCAGACTGTACCTGCAATTAGAAAGGATTACGGGTTCTCCCTCCTGCGGTAGCCCTCATATTTGCCACCTGAGGCTCTGCAAGAGCTGCCTCCAAGCATTTATCAGCACCTCCAGGAGCAGCAGCACTGTTACAGTACTTCCAACAATCGGCAATCCCTCAAACGAGGATGACTTGCTTCCTTGAGTTCACATGTTTCAATGCAAGACCCGATGTTCCAGTCCTGAACTCCAATTTGGGGGGGGGGGGGGGGCAGGTGGTGGAAGATGCCGGTGCGTGGATTTTAAATGTGTGGTGACCGTTGCACATTAGCCACCACACTGGCTCGACAGAGCTAGGCCTTTATCCTAGTGGCAAGGGGTAACCAGAACTGGAGACCTACTCTGCTGCATGGACCTAGCGCACACATCGCAGTGTGGGCAGGCCTGTGCTGCTCCATGACCCTCATTCGCCGTACCTCCGCTACAATCCCTCACCGCTCTTCCACCACAAACACTCGCCACACCCAGATTTCCATTGAGAGTGGGCAGTAACTTCAGCGTGACCCTGGTACAGCAGAGAAGTGGGAAGGTCATGGGGGGATTTGCGACAAGTGATCGGGGCGGAGGAGTGATGAGAGATCGTGGCTGAGATTTGGTGGATGATTGTGGCGGAGGTGTGGAGAGTGTTTAGTTTTCCATCAAGGCTGATGTTCTCAATGTGGTAAAGTAAACAGGGAATTTGACCTTTATTAATGCAGCTTTAAAAACCATTATATGGATATATAGCCTGGTCACAGGTTTATTCATTTGCATTCAGGCTTAAAAAGCTGAACTGGCAACATCTGTGAACCAATCCTAACTGTTAAAATGATGGAATTCATTGCACGGGGTCCAAATTCTGTTGATCAGATCTCACTTTTTAGGTTTGGGAAGGTTCCCAATGTGCAGTTGTAAGATCACAGGAACAGTCACTTATGCTCTTCAACCTGTAAAGATGAAAATTTCTCTTGCCAGAAGAGTTACCAGTTCATTATCTGTGCTACTTCAAACAACAGAATTAAAAATTGTACCAAGTGTTAGATAGACGACAATGAAAAAACTTCTGTCTGCAAGTTCTCAATGCTAAATTCCCGTGTGCATGGTCTGGACTGAATCACTGAAATATTATACTTACACAATCTAGAAAGTGCAAAAAGAAATGTAATTAAAATCAAACAATTCATAGTTTCACAGGCTGGTGATAGACATTTACTTTTCTTATTTGATTAAACGAGGTCCAAAGCTGTTCCAATGAAAAGCTACATGGTCACATACACTTAACAGGGTGTTTTTAGGTTTGAAAATTTGAAATGGCAGGAGTGCACAGGGCATTTCACATCCATCATGGACAACCCAAACAGCAACTGTTGCAAACTTTGTCTCGGATCAAAAAAATGTTGAGTAGACACCACTAACTGAATGGGCTGTGCAGAATCTGATAAGAAATGCTAGACACAAATTCCAAAGTCCATTTTTCAGGAGAATCCCAGTGATAAACAAAAAGCATCTTCAATGCAAATAAAAAATTGTACAACTCAATAGGACAGTTGAATGTTGAGTACATATAGTAATAGCTAGCCATGAAATCCTGCAGCAATGAATTGAAAATTCAAGTAATTGAGCAAAACAGTTCCTCCCAGAAAATTATTTTCAAAAATACAAAGTACTCAGCTCAAAAAAAAATCAAGGAACTTGCTAAAAAATTATTCAGGCCTATTTTAATGTTTTAGACATTTATTCAGTGCATTTTGGGTGCCTTTGAAGTCAAAGCATGTAGAGATGAGATCATAGTATTACCTGGGGGCTCTGCAAGTATACTAAACAATGCAGGGGCAGCAACAATTTATCACCTCTACCTGCAGCTCATCAGAAAATCAACCATATGAAGTGACATAGCTGAAGTCAGCTTTGTAGAGTAGGCCACAAGTGATTTACCTCATGCTAGGTCAGGAAAAAGAATATTCCATACTCTAGGCAAGAATTCATAAATCTGATAAAACCTGAACTTCAACTTCATAAGCAGAGAGCATTTCAGTTTAAAGGCAGACTTTCTAGTTTCAAATTTACAAGAACATTTTTTGTACAACACATACTCTACATTAAAGTAAAGCGAGTTATTCATAGCATTCTGTTCAAAACTTTCCTCCAATATTGGCAGGGTGAGGGGAGGGGGGGTAAAAAAAAAAAGAGACCAAGGAAGAAAATGCTAAAAATGGGTTGCCACTTGCCAGACATTCTGTCCGTCATGTTAGCCTACCACATCGAAGCTCAGTTAAAGTAGTATATCTTATTGATCATTTGGATGCCATCAGTTGGATAAACAAGCCACTCAAGCTTGATGCTGATCTTTGAGGCCAAGGACCAAGAGAACTGAGATGTAATGAACCAAAAAGGAACAATTAATGGTGCAAAAAGTAGGTTTAACTACTTTTAAATATTGTTTGAAACTTGGGGCTTTGAAGGTAGTTCAAAACATAATAAATAAATACTTTATTACTCCCTGCAGATTTCATTTGTTTATTCTACTTGATTTGCCTACTTATTGAAAAAACACAAATAATTTTGGTTTCAAAAATAGCAGCACTTCAAGGTAACAAACAAATAAGTGTCTCAATTTTTATTTTCACTGATGTGCGTGCCTTTGGTGTTCTCTTACTCTTGTGCAAATTATGCAGGAACTCGACAGGAAACTACTGTGCTTCCTTTCTACATTAAACAGCTTTTTTTCACTGATTTGCAAACTTACAGAACTTGTATCACTGAAAGTATACAAACATTCCATTCAATTTTCCAACTCCTAATAAATTTTTTTAAATTAGCATTCAAAACTGCATCTGCAAATCTCTGGCCTTTGAATGGTTAAGACGAGTTCTTGACCAGCATAACAATGCCTTGCTCACTGTCTCTGCCTCTCCGTGTTTGCAGCAGAAATCAGTTTACTATTCTTGCACTGCAAAGTTCAAAGCAGATTTTAAAGTTGTAAAGTATTGGGGTGCATTCTATGGGCCCAAATTTCCCCAACTCCTTTTTCCGGCGCACTAAATCAGAGATGCGGCAACTTTGTGCACTGGAAATGGCACCGAAAAATTGTGCCCCCATCCTGGCCGCTATGCTGAGTGTCCCAGGTCCTCGCGCGGTGTATATAGTGGAGTGGGGGGGGGGGGGGGGGGGGGCGCTACAGCCCATCCTGGCCGCTATGCTGAGTGTCCCAGTTCCTGGCGCGGTGTATAGAGGAGTTTTTGGGGGGGGGGGGGCGGAGCTACAGCCCTGCGCCAAAAACCATGCCAGCAGCTGTCTGCGTACAGTGGAGTCTGCGTGTATGCTCCTCGCCCTCCCCAGCGCGTCCTGCAGGCTGTAAGCAGGATCCGATGCTTGCCACCCCCTTCCCTGGCCGAATGGTCTCCTGCACTGGCTGGGCCCACTGGATCTCTTCCTTCCCCGATGCCACGTTCAACCTCTCCCTCCCTGTTCAAAGATGCAGAGTTGAGCCTAGCTTCCTGGTGTGTGTCTTGTCTCCCCTATCCCAGGCCGAATGGCCTCCCACACAGGCCGGCCGCTGCCGAGTTTAGTTGATGGTAGGATTTACTTCAGTTCCAATTGTTAATTGAATTATTTACTTCAGTTTTTTTTTTTATATCAAAGGTTTTACTTTTTGTGCTGTGTTTAGTGCTTTGTAAATCTTGGTGCTTTAAGTGCAGGTCTTCTCCACTTCTATTTTTTTTTAATTTGTTACTGAATGCTTATTTTTGTGCTTTCTAAGTCTTGGTGCTTTAAATGTACTAAACGGCACTGATTTCTTAACTCAAGGGTTTTGTGCGGCCACATATGCTGGCCCAAGTTAGTTTGGAGCAACTATTAGCAATCCAAACTGGCTTAAGTGGCCAAAACGGCTAGTAACGACCCCTTTTGAAAAAACCTTAAAAATCTTCTCACTTACACTGGCGCAAATTAAATGTGCAGAATGGGGATTTTTTTTTAAAATAAGATACCCCAGAAAAATCAAGTTGCTCCAAAAAAAGAGCAACTCCTGGGCAAATTTGGGCCCTAAACACCAAGAAAGGCTAGCGGTGGATGGTTGAACACTTCAAAATTCTTGTTAACTGCACTGCTGTGTCATGTAGTTCTGTGAAAGTTTAGATTCTTAAAACTTATAATCTACAGAATGTTGCTTCATTAGATACTATTTTTAATCACTGTTCTAATGATTCAGCACTAGGAAAACCTAATAGGAGTAGACCATTTGGCCCCTCAAGCCTGCTCCGCCATTCATTGGGCCCCAAGTTTCCACACGATAAAAAATGGGCGCCCCTCCGAGCTGGGCGCCCGTTTTTCACGCCAAAAAAACGCAATTCTGGAGCGCCCTGCAGCTCCATGTCTGCTTGGTGCGGCGCCCGGGGGGGTGGAGCCTACCACTCGTGCCAATTTTGTAAGTGGGAGGGGGCGGGTACCATTTAAATTAGTTTTTTTCCTGCCGGCAACGCTGCGCGTGCGCGTTGGAGCGTTCACGCAGTGTGAAGGAAACATTGGCACTCGGCCATTTTTGTAGTTCTTTGTAGCTGTTTAATTTTTGAACATTTTTTAATAAAAGCACATTGCCATCAGCACTGAGGCTTCTTGCAGCAGAGAGAAGGCTGCAGGAAGCCTCAAAGTTGAGGCAGCCGTTTTCTCCCCCCCCACCCCACAGGAACGAACAGAGGCTTCCTGCAGCATTCTCCCTGGGTGAAGCACTTTCACAGGTAGGAAGATGGTTTATGTAATCTTTTCTTGGCTTATAAATTTTTATTCAGGTTGGATTTATTTAAGTATAAATAAGGATTTATTATAGAATTTAATGACTTCCCACTCCCCCACCTCGTTCTGGATGCCTAATTTGTAACCTGCGCCTGATTTTTTAGTGTAGACAAGGTTTTTTCAGTTCTACAAAAATCTTCACTTGCTCCATTCTAAGTTAGTTTGGAGTACGTTTTCACTGGAAACTTTGAAATCGGGCGTCAGTGGCCAGACACGCCCCCTTTTGAAGAAAAAATTCTGTTCCAAAGTGAAACTGTTCTGACTAGAACAGCAGAAAAAAAAATGAGAATTGCAATTTCTAAGCTAGTCCGTTCTCCACCAGTTGCTCCTAAAAATCAGACGCAAATCATGTGGAAACTTGGGCCCTTTATGCTGATCTACATCAACTCCACTTGCCTGTACTATCCCCATACATCAATCTGACTTGAATATATTCAAAGACTGAGCTTTCACAGCCCACTGGGGTAGAGAATTCCAAAGATTCAAATGAGAGAAGAAATTTCTCAGTCCTAAATGGCCAACCCCTACTCTGGAGATGTGACCCCTGGTTCTAGACTCCCCAGCCAGAGGAAACATCTTTTCTGCTTCTACCCAATCAAGCTTTAAGAATTTTGTATGTTTCAATGAGATCACCTCTCCTAAACTCTAGAGAATATAGTTTTGTCTACTCAATCTCTCCTCTCGACAATCCCCCATCCCAGGAATCAGTCTGGTGAATCTTCTTTGCACTCCCTTTATGGCAAGTATATCCTTCCTTGGATAAGGAAACCAAAACTGTTCACAATACTCTAGGTGTGGTCTCACCAGGGTCCTATATAATTGCAAAAAGATGCCTTTACTTTGGGCTCATGCTCAAATTTGAAATTGAAGAATTACTAATTTGTTTTTTTTAATGCCACAAGATGTATATAGAAGAGGTTATATGGCTTGTGAGTGGAGAAGAGGATTTAAAATGAACAGGAAAGGCACAGCAAGTGTCCAGTCACACACAGCTAGACTAATATGACAACATTTCATGACAACAGTTCCTGAGCTTTTGGGGCTGGGAGGCTGAATAAATAGTGGAGCTTTGCTCAATTACACCCAAGTAGTAAATGGTACATGGTCTGTGGAAGGAGCAGACCTGTTGTACGCAATAGCCTATTCATGCGGTTTCTACCCAATAGTGCAACATACTGGATCGCAAAATATTTTAGGATGCATCCCTTATACAATTTCTTCTTTCCTGAAGATGCTTTTGGGTACAGGAATGCAAAAACCATAAAGGTCCCAGAGCCAAGCAAGTCTAGAGTGCTGTTTAAAAAAAAGTCATCTCATGTTTAGGAATGAAACATCACTAAGGCCTTGTTCCACTGGTCAAAAAAGCTCCCGTAACACTCGAGAAGTTGTTCTCCAGTAACATGACCAGCATTCCTTGTTCAACCAACACCGAAGACACTGGGTGCTGTATTTACCTACATCAAGTGATTCGTTGGTGCTGAAGAGCTTTGGCATGTGCACAGGATTGGATAAGGCAGTTATAAATACACATTTCCTCTTTAACCTTATTTGATTTTAAAATATATTTTCATTAATTTTCTTAGAATTCCTAAAGCTACACAGGTATATCATCTTTCTCAACACCCCATCCTCCTCTCCCAAGATTAAAGCCATTATCTTTGGCAAAAAAATATATATGCTTAAATAGATTAATTGATTCATTTTAATAGCAATTCATGTCCCTTTAGACAGTAGAGTTATAATAACTGATGATCAGGGTTTGACACCCAAGGGGGTGAAAGAAAAAAAAATGAAATTACTTGAGTGGGTCAACTTTTTCTTCAACAGAATGACATTAATATGCATACCACCACCAAGTCTTTTGGGTACTTTAAAATGAAGAATCCACAGCTTCCTTCCACAAATGGTAGTTTAATGTTAAGGGCCCAAATTTAACCAGTAATTTAGTTCAATGCTCTTTGCACATACCCATTCACTTGCAAGACTTTTTAAAAATTAGATTTAATCCTAGTAATTTGAATGTTGAGTTTCTTGCAGCTAAATATGAATGCGGGAAATGGTGATGCAGTGGATGAGCAGCGTCCAGTTTCATCTGGTATTGGGATTCAAATTGGTTTCGATGGAGATGACAGTCTTGCTAATAGAAACCGGAGTTCCAAGTGAAACAGCCCTGCAGCAGTCTCAACCCTGTTTCTAGTAGGCAAGGATCCACAGCACAACTGCTCAGTTACAAATTGCTAACCCAAGAAGCCACAGAATCATCAGTTCAAGAAATGGAAGAGTGCCATACCATATGCTTCGGAGGCTGGAATTAAGTCATGGGATTGGACCAAGTGGAGAGCTTTATTTTGCATCTAGATTTTATTTAGCACTTTGTAAACGTCACTTTGATATAACATTTTGATTGACCTTTTATTTTCACTTACCCAATATCTTATTTAAACTGGGAAAACATCTCCTGCAAAAAAAAATGCACCAGTAGAACTAGTGAAAAGTGTGCAGCTGGAATTAAACTGGTGTTCAATAGGAGGTAGAATAGTTCCTGTTTTGATCAAAATCCGGGAAAGCATTTAAAATTACTGACAAATTGGTTTTATAATTTAAAGCACAATTGGTGTATGATTAAATTAAACATTCTAAATTACAGGCAGTTAAAAATGCTAACCAAAGCTATTCTAGTATATACAGACACAAGTCAAAAATTTCAAGTGAAAAACAGCAACGCTACATCAGTAAATCAAACTACAACTTGATTAAAAAATGTCCCAGCTGGCTCATGCACCAATAAATAGAAATTTTATTCAATTTTCAGTATGCAGGGTGTGATTAAGTAGCAGTTAGTAACCTCTACACAGATGCTACAAGATTCTTCCCTCAATGCATGAATTATATTTGGTTCACTAAATTAGAAACAGATAAAGTCATAGCACCACTTTTGCAGAGATTGGTTTGAACTGCTCACCATACACAGTACGAGGACAGGTTACCACTGCTGCAAATGTTTTTGCTCCAGAGGCAATAAGTGCTCCAGAAACCACAGCCAACTTATTTTGGCTAGAGGAACTTCACAATGTTCTACTTGATGTCGATTTAAAATTCCAGGGACAAGTTTTGAGCAGTAAGTAAATACAATGACAGTTTTCACTCCACTGCTCAAGAACAAACAAGAGTTAAGTTCTACATATACCAAGCAACTTCAATCAGGCCCACGCCTATCTTCAGTCAGGGAATTATTTAGTACAAAGAACACAACATAAGAAATAGGAACAGGAGTAGGCCATATGGCCCCTCGAGCCTGTTCCGCCATTCAATAAGATCATGGCTGCTTTCATGTGTTGTCTCTGGCATTTCACTCCTGAAGGTCCCAAGCTCTGGAATTCCTTTCCTAAACCTCTACCTCGCTCCTTAAAACTTGCCTCTTTAGCAAAGCCCTGTCCTAATCTCTGTGGCCATGTCAAATTTTGTTTAATAATGCTGCTAAGTGCCTTGGAACATTTCACTACATTAAAAGGCACTATATAAATGCAAGAAGTTGGAGGTACAGCAAAACCAAGACAGAGTTGGCTTTCCCAACCCACTTTCCAAATTAATGAATGTTTCAGCCTGACAATACAGCAGAATCTGCAATAACATTTTGTATACAAGAGACTGCCTATACCATTACTAAATTTGAAAAACTAGGATTTAGTAATTCAATACCAATTTGATTCCAGAGTATCATGCAGTATGCAATTAAATATCCTTTGTGGGATATCCAATTACAGCAGAGTACAACTGAAAATTTATTTTTGGAACAAAATGAATGTCAGGGCTCCGGAAAAGGAATTTTTAAAACAACTTACATGATCAAAGAGTGCCACTTGCCTCACCTTTATTTTGACAGGAAAATCTGGGCCAGTCCTCATCACATCACTTTTTCAGATAAGCTTGAGGACAACTCCAGTGGTGTAAACTAGTATCTCACATAGATCAGTCAAAAATCTTGATACAAAACATTGCCTCCAACAGTCACAATGGTGCAATGTCCTGTTAATAGATACTCGATGGCAGAGCATCACACCAGTAAAATATCCAAAGTGCACCAAAATGCAAGTGAGCTGCAGTGAAGAGTCCTGCAAGTAATATTCCACATAATTTAGGAAATAAAATCTAAACTAACAGAATAAAGTGGCAACACATTAAAAGGGAGTGTTTTACTACTTTTCTGCACTACTATAAAAAAGGAGTGCAGTAACTGGGAGGTGCACCATTGTTTTGTTGTCAAAATGAGTACAACGAGGGACTTCAAAAGTCCTTAGAGGTGATACTCTGAAGCCAAAGGCTGTTCACCAACCAAGGCAGAGGCCCAAGCTGCAGAGATGGAGGCAGAGTGAGCGAGATCTCAGGTCAATCATACCCGGGACCAAATGCATGATTAAGTGTGGTGATATCAGGTGTGCATGCCAAGTGTAGATGATTACTCGATGCATTTAAGGCATGGACCAAATTTCAATGTTCATTTCCTACACCCCAAGGCTAATAGCACGTAAGCACATTGGACCAAATAATGCTGTAGCAGAGCATCTGCCGTTAAACATGCAAGGCCAAGTCAAAGTTTTTAAATTTGCGTGAGTTGCTGAAAGTGCAAGCTGATAACATCCCGGAAAGAAGCAGAGCATCTGGGACTTGAGTGAACAGGGAAAGCAACTATGCATCTCCTTAACCAATCCAATTGAAGGATTGAGAAATTAATAGCACAAGGACTGAAGGAAATGTAAATTAAAGTTAGTGATTTCAATGTTAAATTAGGTATGGAAAGAGAAATTATGGGGTCAAGTTTCAGCCTGAGTTGCTTCGGTTTTTTGGGAGCAACTAGTTTAGAATGGAGTGTCTTAGAAATTGCAATTCTAGGCATTTAGTTTGCTCCAGTGCTAGTCAGTTAGAACAGTTTCAGTTTGGAACAGATTTTTTTAATAAAGGGGGCGTGTCCATCCACTTATGCCCCTTTTGAAAGTTTGGGCAGTGAAAACTTACTCCAAACTAACTTAGAATGGAGCAAGTGTAGATTTTTGTATGCTCAGAAAATCAGGCGTAGGTTACAAATCAGGTGTCAGGAATGGGGGGGTGGGGTGTTTACAAACATTAAACACTTCAGTTTTACAAAAAGAGCCATCAATAAACCAATAAAAAATAAATAAAGTAGTAAAAAAAACATTTTCTACTTACTGCAGCACTGGGAGTCCTCCAACAGCGTGCTGTGACACCCCCTGTGTGTGTGTCTATCTCTCTGTCTGTGTGTCTGAGAGTGAGAGAGCGCGTGAGAGCCAGGCCCAAGGCTTAGACTTACCGGATTGACGGAGGTGGCGTCGGGTCCCGGGGGGGGGGGGGTCAGGGAAGTGGAGGTCGGGGAGCGGGGGATCGGGTCGGGTCCCGGTCCGGAGGAAGCAGGAGGCTGGGCGTGGGAGGCAACCTTATACACAGCCCCAGTGAGGCCATTCGGCCAGCGCTAGGGGCTGCATGCTTCGGGCCCCTCCCACAGTTTTGGGCACCTGGAGCTACTGCACATGCACACTTGTGCAGAGGTCCCGGCACTGTTTTCAGCGCAGGGACCTGGCTCCGCCCCCCCACAGCTCGTGCTGTGCTGCACCCAGCTCCAGAGGGCCTGCAGGGAGCCGGAGAATAGGCAAGTTTTTTTTTTTAGGTGCACATTGTGGCGTGAAAAATGGGCGTCCAAGTCAGGGCTGCGCTGTTCTAGGCGCGGCCTGAAACTTGGGCCCAATGGGAGGGAAAGAAAGATTGGATTGAGAAAGACATTTTTAAAAACTCCAATTAAAATCTCAACAAGGCTTGTAGGTTAATTTTCAGTGGCAGAGAGATCGATTGGCATTAACCAACATGTCGTTAAAAGGGTGCTTATACTGGAATGGACACAACTTAACTTTGTGGCTAGTTTAGTTCGTATCTCTTGCACAAATACAGCAACTTCACACTGCTCAATGCATTTCCATGAGGCAGATAGATGTTTTCATGAAGTCAACGGTGGAGTGGTGCATCTCAGACAACAGGGCTATAAATTATTCATCTTTGCGCTGTTATTTGAAACATACAACTATTATAATATTTAAACATAACTGGCACATTGTCTCCCAGCTCAGTTAGTAAAACTTTTAATTGCATATTTATATGCACCATTACACAAGTTTTACCCACTTTCAGCCAAGCTTAAGACAGCTGGAGCCATTTATAAACAGCACTAGCATTTGATTAAAACGTTTCCAAATGCTGAACCAATACAAAGCCATTGAATAATGCTGTGGAAAACAGGATATAAATCTGCAGCAGCTGCATCATTGGACAGAGTATAATGAAAACTGAATTTCGATAATTAGAGCTGGTTTATTTTACTGAGGAACGTGGCATGGAACACTATTTCTAATGGGTGCCTCACATCATTTGCAGAAAAAAGATGGATTTATCCCAAATCTTGATGTAATATTGGTATTAACCCAAAACAAATGGGACAACTTCATTTTCACCAACAATGCTTCCTCTTACTTCAGTGATATCTGTGCAACGTACAGATATAACGGGTCAAAAATTGCAGCCTCTGGGTCCGTACAATGCGCACACACACCTGGTGAGGCTTCACAAAACTCTGTTCTCAGCATCATGACAGATCCTGCACATTCCCACAGGAAGGACATCCGTGGGGCAGAGTTTGGGCTATTTGCCTAGTGAATGCCCTTCAAACTTATACCTGGTAAAAGCAGGTATATAACCTACCTTTCAGTGCAAGAGTTTTAAAAATGTAGAATCAAATGTAATCACTCATTTTTAATAAAAATCCTGTCCATTAGTTATTTTTAACCCTATCAGAACACTTCAAAAATCCAAAATATATTCTCTAAAATATTGAATTTAAAATTAATTGAAATTTAATGTAGTGTGTAGTGTTTGTTTTTGGCAGTTATTCTGATAGTTATAAGAGGTCTGTACAGAGCTCCTGTTATCAATGAGACTACTACATAGTGAATGGTGGTCCGGGCCCACATGATTCCAGGACATGTTTATATACCGTGACAGGTTCCCATACGCTGCACAGCGAATGAAGGATCCGACCGGAATCCAATGTTCCTCCAGGACCAAGCATATTCGTGGATTTCTCCCCCCCCCACCCCCCCTCACCCAGGTCAGAAGGCTGTGTGTCTTAATGCAAGGAGTATCTGTAATAAGGTGGATGAATTAACTGTGCAAATAGATGTTAACAGATATGATGTGATCGGAATTACAGAGACATGGCTCCAGGATGATCAGGGCTGGGAACTCAACATCCATGGGTATTCAACATTCAGGAAGGATAGAATAAAAGGAAAAGGAGGTGGGGTAGCATTGCTGATTAAAGGGGAGGTTAATGCAATAGTTAGGAAGGACATTAGCTTGGATGATGTGGAATTTATACGGGTAGAGCTGCAGAACACCGAAGGGCAAAAAACATTAGTGGGAGTTGTGTACAGACCTCCAAACAGTAGTAGTGATGTTGGGGAGGGCATCAAACAGGAAATTAGGGGTGCATGCAATAAAGGTGCAGCAGTTATCATGGGTGACTAATATGCATATAGATTGGGCTAACCAAACGAAGCAATACAGATGAGGAGGATTTCCTGGAGTGCATAAGGGATGGTTTTCTAGACCAATATGTCAAGGAACCAACTGGGGGGAGGCCATCTTAGACTTGGTGTTGTGTAATGAGAGAGAGGATTAATTAGCAATCTCGTTGTGTGAGGCCCCTTGGGAAAGAGTGACCATAATATGGAGGAATTCTACATTAGGATGGAGAATGAATCAGTTAATTCAGAGACCACAGTCCAGAACTTAAGGGTAACTTTGAAGGTATGAAGTGTGAATTGGCTAGGATAGATTGGCAAATGATACTGAAGGGGTTGACAGTGGATGGGCAATGGCAGACATTTAGAGACCGCATGGATGAATTACAACAATTGTACATCCCTGTCTGGCATAAAAATAAAAAAAGGGAAAGTGGCTCAACCATGGCTATCAAGGGAAATCAGGGATAGTATTAAAGCCAAGGAAGTGGCATGCAAATTGGCCAGAAATAGCAGTGAACCCAGGGACTGGGAGAAATTTAGAACTCAGCAGAGGCGGACAAAGGGTTTGATTAGGGCAGGGAAAATAGAGTACAAGTGGAAGCTTGCAGGGAACATTAAGACGGACTGCAAAAGTTTCTATAGATATGTAAAGAGAAAAAGATTAGTAAAGACAAACGTAGGTCCTCTGCAGTCAGAATCAGGGGAAGTCACAACGGAGAACAAAGAAATGGCAGACCAATTGAACAAGTACTTTGGTTCGGTATTCACCAAGGAGGACACAAACAACCTTCCGGATATAAAAGGGGTCAGAGGGTCTAGTAAGAAGGCGGAACTGAGGGAAATCCTTATTAGTCGGGAAATTGTGTTGGGGGAAATTGATGGGATTGAAGGCTGATAAATCCCCAGGGCCTGATGGATTGCATCCCAGAGTACTTGAGGTGGCCTTGGAAATAGCAGATGCATTGACAGTCATTTTCCAACATTCCATAGACTCTGGATCAGTTCCTATGGAGTGGAGGGTAGCCAATGTAACCCCACTTTTTAAAAAAAAAAAGGAGGGAGAAAAAACAGGGAATTATAGACCAGTCAGCCTGACATCGGTCGTGGGTAAAATGATGGAATCAATTATTAAGGATGTCATTGCAGTGCATTTGGAAAGAGGTGACATCATAGGTCCAAGTCAGCATGGATTTGTGAAAGGGAAATCATGCTTGACAAATCTTCTGGAATTTTTTGGGGATGTTTCCAGTAGAGTGGACAAGGGAGAACCAGTTGATGTGGTGTATTTGGACTTTCAGAAGGCTTTCAACAAGGTCCCACACAAGAGATTCATGTGCAAAGTTAAAGCACATGGGATTGGGGGTAGTGTGCTGATATGGATGGAGAACTGGTTGGCAGACAGGAAGCAAAGAGTAGGAGTAAATGGGTACTTTTCAGAATGGCAGGCAGTGACTAGTGGGGTACCAAATGGTTCTATGCTGGGGCCCCAGCTGTTTACATTGTACATTCATGATTTAGACGAGGGGGATTAAATGTATCTCCAAATTTGCGGATGACACCAAGTTGGGTGGCAGTGTGAGCTGCGAGGAGGATGCTATGAGGCTGCAGAGTGATTTGGATAGGTTAGGTGAGTGGGCAAATGCATGGCAGATGATGAAGTATAATGTGGATAAATGTGAGGTTATCCACTTTGGTGGTAACAACAGAGACAGACTATTATCTGAATGGTGACAGATTAGGAAAAGGAGAGGTGCAACAAGACCTGGGAGTCATGGTACATCAGTCATTGAAGGTTGACATGCAGGTACAGCAGGCAGTTAAGAAAGCAAATGGCATGTTGGCCTTCATAGTGAGGGGATTTGAGTACAGGGGCAGGGAGGCGTTACTACAGTTGTACAGGTGAGGCCACACCTGGAGTATGGTGTACAGTTTTGGTCTCCCAACTTGAGGAAGGACATTCTTGCTGTTGAGGGAGTGCAGCGAAGGTTCACCAGACTGATTCCTGTGATGGCAGGACTGACATCAAGACAGGATCAACTGGGCTTGTATTCACTGGAGTTCAGATGAATGAGGGGATCTCAGAAACATTTAAAATTCTGATTGGTTTCAACAGGTTAGATGCAGGAAGAATGTTCCCAATGTTGGGGAAGTCCAGAACCAGGGGTCACAGTCTAAGGATAAGGGGTAAGCCATTTAGGACCGAGATGAGGAGAAACTTCTTCACCCAGAGTGGTGAACCTGTGGAATTCTCTACCACAGAAAGTAGTTGAGGCCAATTCACTAAATATATTCAAAAAGGAGTTAGATGTAGTCCTTACTACTAGGGGGATTAAGGGGTATGGAGAGAAAGCAGGAATGGGGGACTGAAGTTACATGTTCAGCCATGAACTCATTGAATGGCGGTGCAGGCTCAAAGGGCCAAATGGCCTACTCCTGCACCTATTTATGTTTCTAGAAGCGTTCGTCTGAAGGAAGCTTCCGACCAATTCTCCCCCCCCCCCCCATTCAGTATTTCCTCATCTGAAGTCACAGATTGGTCCTGAGATATGGTTCATGACCAAACAACTCTTGTACTCTACCCAAGTGGCCATTTTTCATGTGAACCTATTTGATAGGCATTACAACTGAGCTTGACCCTGTTCTCACTAGTCATTCATCCACAAGCAATAATCAGGTGCATTTCCTCTCCAGCATAGAGGCACTGACCAATAATAGTACCCTTACTGTGCACCCTATGCAAGATCAGTTAATTTAGACTAGGGACTGGGTTACATTTAAGGATTGTGTGTTTTAAGCAAAGGTATTCATACATGTTTTAAACAAGGTGCTGAGAAACTTAAAATGCTCATTCTCACCAAAGACTAAAGAAGAAATTGGTTAGTCTCAGACATGAGTTGCTTATTGAGTACTATTGGCCCCAAGTTTCCACATGATTTGCACCTGATTTTTAGGAGCAACTGGTGGAGAACGGACTATCTTAGAAATCGCAATTCTCCACATTTCAAAAGGGGGCATGTCTGGCCACTGACGCCTGATTTGAAAGTTTCCAGTGAAAACGTACTCCAAACTAACTTAGAATGGAGCAAGTGAAGATTTTTATAGAACTGAAAAAACCTTGTCTACACATTAAATCAGGCGGTTACAAATTAGGCATCCAGAACGAGGTTGGGGGGGGGGGGGGGGGGGGAAGGGAAGTCATTAAATTCTATAATAAATCCTTATTTATACTTAAAAATAAATCCAACCTGAATAAAAATTTATAAGCAAAGATTAAATAAACCATCTTCCTACTTGTGTGAAAGTGCTTCAGCCAGGAAGAATGCTGCAGGAAGCCGTTCTCACTGGGGGGGGGGGGGGGGGGGAGGGGGGGGAGGGGAAGAGGGGGGGGAGAAGAGGGCAGCAGTTTGTTCCCGACAGCAGATGGGGGGGGGGGGGGGGTGGGTGAAGGAAGCCGTTCATTCCAGACATCAAGGGGGGCAGCCGTTCGTTCCCGACGGCAGGGATGGGGAGGAAGCCGTTCGTTCCCGACGGTGGGCTGGGGGAGGGGAGAAGAGAGGGAGTGCAGGCCCGACCGACCGAACGCAGTGGGGGGGGGGGGGAAGGAGACAGAGAGAAGGCTGCAGGAAGCCTCAAGTTCAGCAGCCATTCCCAGAGGCTGTCGGGGAACAGCTGCCTCAACTTTGAGGCTTCATCAGCCTTCTCACTGCTGCAAGAAGCCTCAGTGCTGATGGCAATGTGCTTTTATTAAAAAAATGTTCAAAAATTAAACAGCTACAGAGAACTACAAAAATGACCGAGTGCCAATGTTTCCTTCACACTGCACGTGCGCGAACGCTCCAATGCGCACGGTTGCCGGCAGGGAAAAAAAACTAATTTAAATGGTACCTGCCCCCTCCCACTTACAAAAATCGGCGAGTGGTAGGCTCCGCCCCCTGGGCACCGCACCAAGCAGACATGGAGCTGCAGGGCGCTCCAGAATCGCGTGTTTTTTTCCGGTGCCGTTTGCGGCGTGAAAAACGGGCGCCCGTTTTGTAGCGTGTGGAAACTTGGGGCCATTATGTTGAGATATTCCTGGTTCTGGACATCCAATAGAGGGTGTGTAGTCTAGGCCCCCCACTAAAACAGTCCATAAAGTTTTTCAAACACAATAGATGCAAGGGCAAGGTTTTTCCAGGCTTAGGTGGATAATACACAAGGTTTTACATCAAGCACAATGGCTTGGGGGAACATGGGACACACACACAGGTAGGACTTCTATTTTTTATTGATTATTACTTTGGTCTTGGTGCTTTAGGTGCAGGGCTCCTTCTATTTATTAATAATCGCAAGGAATTAGTGTTTTGTTTAGTGCTTGGTGCTTTAAATGTACTGCTTTGTTTAATGTTGTGAAGGTGTTTATGGAAAATCCTCTAACTTCCCTTTCTCTCTCCCCCTCCCCATGTTGATGTGTCCTTTGATGTGTTTAATGCTTCCCACCTGCCGTCTCTGGCTGTGCCTACACTGAACTTAACTCTAGATAAGGTTTTTCAGAACTTACAAAAGTGGACACTTACTCCATTCTTAGTTTGTAGTAAGTTTTCACTGCCAAAACAGGCCTGAGTGGCTGGACACACCCCTTTTGAAAAAAAATACCTTACCTAAAGCCAACCTAAACTAACTAGAACTGGAGCAAACTAATGAGAATTGCAATTTCTAACATACTCCAAACTAAACTAGTTGCTCCAAAAAACTAGGAGCAACTCCACCCAAAACTTGGGCCCAATGATTTAGATCTATCCTCAGCTTAGCAAGCATTTTCCCTGTCCACCTTTGAAAAGATTGGAAGGGTACATACAAGACAAGTATATGGTTCAGATCACAAGCAGATGCTGCAGTTACACCCTGGGGTTATTCAGTAGCTATTATGTTTTAAAAAAAAAAGACATTTATATATAAAGCACCTTTCACAACCACTGCATGTCTCAAGGCACTTTACAGCCAAAGATGTACTTTTTGAAAGTGTAGTCACTGTTGTAATGTGGGAAACACAGCAGCCAGTGTGCACACAGCAACTCCCACAAAAAGCAATATGATAATGACCTTGTCAACTGTTTTGGTTATGTTGATTGAGGGATAAATATTGGCCAGGACACCAGGGATAACTCCCCTGCTCTTTGAAAGTGCCATGGGATCTTTTACATCCACCCGAGAGCAGTAGGTGCCTCGGTTTATCTTATCCAAAAGATGGCACCTCTGACAGTGCAGCATTCCCTTAGCACTGCACTCAAGTCCCTGGAGTGAGACTCGAACACTCAACCTTCCAACTGAGACGATGGTGCTACTTAGAGCCACAGCTGATACTAGAAGAATCAACTCCTGCATGCATATGGTGGGGGATTTGCATATGGGAGCATCTGACACCACTGAACCAGGGCAAGTATCTATGGACATAAATTTGTACACAAAATTGCATGCCTTTTCACAAATATGAAAATAATCTGAAGCTCAGTGAATTATGGGCAGTTGAATGTTTGTCAAATCACTTTTGAAAAAGTGAAGCACTTTTTAGTGAATGAGATGCTTAAAGATTCTTCATTCCACATTCTCCAATATGATTCAATACTCTATTGTAGTTAGATAATTTTGAATTTCAGTGTGACATTAGTGGTAAAGGATGTTCATGCAGTCCCCTGGTGCTGATCCAGTTAGTCTCTTCCAATTTCTCACCCAATTGCTTTATTACTGTTACTCTAAAAATTACATATTCTAGTGTCAACTCTAATGCTACTATAGCTTTCCAAGTACTCGTGTTTGCCATGTGTATCTTGAACGCAATTATAAATATGGAGTACACATGGTAGTAAGCAGATACTGCTGCCAAAAATTCAACATTCCTGCTTATTACAATTTAAAAATTGCCATTACATTGCCCTCAAGGTCCAATACTATCTTATCCAGATACAAAAAGGGAACAATGGAATATGGGGATAGGGTGGAAGGGAGAGTGGAGGTAGATCAGCCATGATCTTATTGAATGATGGGGCCATTCTACTTATGTTCTTAATTTGCCAGGCTCTTCATATTGGAGTGAGAGTTCACAAACCCTCAATTAAACTCTGAAGGAGAAGAAATCCACTCCATTAGTGCACTGCACCCATTGTCTTTAGAAGCAACAGGGTTACATAAATGAAGTAGTATACATTCCTAGAAGCCGGAGCCATCGAATTCATGTGGCGATGCTTTGCTCCCTTTTTCTGCCTTTCACCCCCAAATCTCCAAGAAGTGCCAAAGATAAACATCGTGCATGGTGTGCTCAAACTCTGGCCTTAATGGGAGCACGAGGAATCAGGCCCTGTTCAGTAGATCAGCTGCATGTCAATTACTAGTCTTCCAACCCAGATAAGTTACACAGCTGCACACCAATAAAAGCGAAGAGAGCAAAAAATATTCCAACTGCAGAGAGGATCAAACTAAACTTAACAGCTAGCCTCTTGTAGTAAAAGCTGAACAATGCAACCACTATGTGGCTGTTGAAGTCCATTTTAACTAGCTCATGGCAGTGCAACTGACCATACCACCTGGCTTATCTCTGCACAATGAGTCTAGAAACATATGGGAACAAAGGAACTCCAGTAATCATGTCAGCTCTCACACTATGATATAACCCCTAAACAAAACAACCATTATGTAGTGCAGTTCAAACTTACACAAACAGCTATAAATATGGACCCTTTCCAAGATGGTCCAAAATGCTGCATTGCAATTAACATATAATGCACAAATGTTCAAACATTACGTGCTTCAACATTACAAACCCAACAGTTCATTGGTGCTATTTTAAACAGTGTGTAGATTTAATCAGTAACTTTCTTTCTGAATGCACACTAGTTATTCACAAATATTTACAATTGCATCATGGCCACTCAGGTCAAAGTCAGCAGACCATTATGGGAAAAAAGATTGCTACTGATCAGAGTGAAGGTTTGCTGTCAAGTTCCCAATGGTATTTCTTCCCATTGCCAAGCCAGCAGTTTAAGAATTCACTTCCAAAGTGAAATAGCTGGCTCCAGGTACAGCAGTAACACCAAGTTAGGCTCCGCTGGTTGGAGTAGAGCGAGAGCCAGACACCTGGCAAATCACTGGCTTCTTCTAGAAAACACACATGCAGAAAGGGTTGCATAGGTTCAGGCTCCATTGCAATACTTCTAGGAAGATAGGAACAGGCGCAGTCCATTCAGCCTCTTGTCCGTTCCATCATTCAATTAGATCAAGGCTAATCTTTACTGCATTTATTCCATACTTGTTGATATCCTTACTTAAAAATCAATCTCCATCTTGAAATTTCAAATTATCCAGCATCTCCTTCCCCCTCTCCCCCAGGTACAATGGATTGCTGACATTGATAGCAATTTGCATTCTTTATGTGCAAGCCCCATGAGCAGCAATGCTTGTGGAATTTTTGGGATCAGTGAAAAAAGGTTTAGTAAAAACAAAATGAATTTAAATTTCTGTGTAAAATTAATGCTGATCTAAAAAATGCAAAATTCTCAACATTTCTAATACACTACTTCCTTTCCTTTTGAAAAATTGTGGATCAATTCACATTCACAGAATTAGATTGAAGGGTAAAGTGTCAACTTTCCAATCTTTCCTTTATTTTACATACTGTAGCTTTTGTAAGCAATTTCACAATACTGGTCTCCATGCCAAAAGCATTTTAGCACTTCAAATGGATTATGCTACAGATTGCCAAATAATTATCATTCGTCTTTTGAAAACAAGGGGAAAAAATTGCACTTTTCACTCGTTAGCTTCTTTTCAGCTTTTCACTGCCTAATGTTAATGTGTGATGAAGAAAGCAGAATAGGCTGTATGACCACTTATGTCATAACATCCAATCCAACCTCCTTCCGGTACCGGATTCCCACCACCACCGCCGAAGATCAGTTCACAAAATTGTCATTTTGATTTAGTTCTTTTAGGATGCTATCCCTGTTCTAGCAATTTTTTTTTTTTTTTTTTTTTTTTTAAAAAGTCCAGCATTCTGGACTCAACCAACATCATGACAACCCATCAGTTATAGACACTGGAATGACCTTAGAATCCCTCAGGCTGGTACAGCTCAGTACTGCACCATAATATACTTATACGCCAAGCCTTGAGACAGGAACATTTGCATGCTAGTACTTTATCAAGTTTCTCAAAAATTCAGCAATAACTTACATGGCAAGTTCTCAGATAAGTGGCCATTTCATGTGTTTTTGGAAGCATCTGTTAAGGGCCAGTTTAGCCAGGAGAATTCCATATCTTCCAACGTCCAACCAAACCACTGGAACATCTGAATGCAGCAGTCCCTTGGAATTGCATTGAGGTGTCAGCCCACAGTTTGAGCAGAAGTCAGAGAGCAGGATTTCAGAAATTTGTGGGTTGAAGAATCATAACGGTTACAGCACAGAAGGAGGCCACTCGGCCCACGTGCCTCTTTGCAAGAGCAATTCAACTAGTCCCACTCCCCCTTTAATTTATTTTCCTTCAGGTACTCATCTAATTCCCTTTTGACAGCCACGATGGAGTCTGCCTCCACCACTCTTTCAGGCAGTGCATTCCAGATCATAACCACTGCTGCATAAAAATGTTTCAGCATGTCATCTTTGGTTCTTCTGCCAATCACCTTAAGTCGGTGTCCTCTGGTTCTCAACCCTTCCGCCAATGGCAACAGTTTCTCTACCTTCATGATTTTGAATACTATCAAAGCTCCTCTCAACCTTCTCTGCTCGAAGGAATACAACCCCAGCTTCCATAGTCTATCCACGTAACTGAAGGCAAGCATTCAACAGCCAAGCTGACACTAATTTATTTCAGCTAACACAACCAAGAATTCTCCATGGGAGGAGAATAAAAACATGAAAACATTCATGACATATACCTCATTCATTAAAAATTTGAATGCTTTTTAATTGCAACTGAAATATTGGGGAAAGTGATGAGTACATAGGAAATAAAACAGCTTTTAATAAAATAATGTGGAACAAAAGAACCTTAGTCAGGTGTGTACTAAGTATGGGTTACATTGTGTACAAGAGTTTGAACAGGCTGTTGACCTCAGCTCTCCAGGGACAAGTGAGCAAGGGAGGGATTGAGTGCCTTTGTATGGGTTGCCTTCCTAAGTCAAGCTGAGCGCTGCCCAAGTCTCCATCCTTGTACCATATTGTCTAGTGCCACACCAGGAAAACACCTTTAATCAAGCACTCATCTAACATCAGTACACATTACATTTCATAGCCAGGGCAAGCTTCCTAACTTTTTTTTTTGCAGGAATGGAGGAAAAAGAAAAACAGTTTGAACTTACATAGCACCTTTCACATCCTCAGAATGCCCCAAAGCACTTTGTCAATTAAACATTTTTTTTTGAAGTGTGATCACTTATGGAAGCAAAATGCAGCAGTTAACTTGCATATAGCAAAGTCCCAGAAACAGCAAAGCAACAGATAGCCAGAGAATCTGTTTTTAGTGGCATTGTCCAGGGTACTGGGTGAACTCCCCTGCTCCTCTTCAAATAGTGCCACATCCTCCAGAGCCATCAGTCCAAATGGTGGCATCTCTAGTAGTGTAGCACTGAGGTGTCAGCCTAAATAACGCTCTCGAGTGGGTTTAAACCCATGACCTTCTGGCTCAAGTACGACCATTGAGCCAAGGCTGACATGAGCTTGGAAAAGTTAACCCTGACTTTGAAGTCAGCACCACACTCACTCCAACACAAGCCCAGGTTCTGTGCTAATGGAGTGAGTGCTCATAAAATGTCATCCTGTCCTGGGTAAATGCATGAATTTTTACAACTCAGCACCCACTCCATTGCAAAAGTAGATTGACTAGAAACAGTTCTTCGTAATAGTTTCTACAGGTCACACAAGAGGGACTACACAATACTAGTCGGATTAGCTGTGCAACCAACCAAATAAGGATTTGGAGCAGATATTTTATTTTCCCTATTTACATTGAGCAGCACACATGCTAAACCAGAGGCCAAGTTTCTGCTTTTCTTTCGGTTCAAGAAATTTATATAGTAAGATTCTTAAATTTAAACAAGATACTATTAAACAAAACTCCTCCTGCCCCACCTTTTTTTTTTTAAATACACTCACCAGAAGACTTGTCAAATGCAACAGGACTGGTGCACAATTTATGAAAAGCAAACTGAGGCATTATCCAGCAGTTTTCAAATAAAAAAAGTGTAAAACAGAAACACAAAAAGAACACATGTTTAACTCGTACATCCCAGGAGACCTTGTCCCAATTTCAACTTCAAATTAGTAACTACTGTTCATACTCAAGACTAGAACCAATGCTTCCAGATCATCTGAAAGCATGAACTACTAGAATGCCAGAAAGTGAGCATCAAAATAAATTCAAGGTTCACATCAAATTTATTGAGGAAAATTCCACATGCTCAAATAATAAAGTACCATTGAATATTGCAGATCATTTTTCTGCCATTCCCATTTCACCAATAGCTCAATCTTACCTTGCAACATGCTTCTGTAGGCACTTTCAGAGATGGCATAGATATGTGGTGGCATCTCATGTCGCTTTTTCCCTTTGTACATTTCAATAATTTGTTCAGCATATATGGGGAGATTCTTGTACGGATTTATGACCACACAGAACAGTCCAGAATAGGTCTAAACAAGAGAAAGACATTAAGAACTTTGAGAAACAAATGGCATTTTACAGTGACATGTAGTTAAGGTCAAAGCTCAAGCCCCTACATCCAAAATCCCACAAGTATTTTTAAAAGTTCAATATAAAGAGAAAAGTGTCTCATCAAGTACTGACATTGTCCCCACATCAAAGCTCCTAGTTGTTGAGTGACGGACAAGAAAATGTAACCTGGAAACACTTGAATATTACTCCAGAGTTTTGGAACTCTTTGCACTCAACTACTTTGATATTCTAGAACCCAAGCACTCTAAAGTAATGACCAGGATTTCTTAATGATTGCAGATCTCTTCACAGTTGAATATCTGGCATATCCCTTAACTGGGGACTGTGTAGGGATTTTGGGAAGAGATAGAATAGGGACTTGCTCCATTCACTCCACACAACCTAGCAGCAACTTTAACTTGTACAGCAGTACTGTCTGCCACTTCAAATCAGTCAATTGGGACAAAGAATTCTTTGCTGCTTATTTCCAGTCGAGCCTGTGCTCTTAACTCTTCTGATCCTCCTATCTGTACCAGTGAATGGGCTGATGTTATTCATTGTGACCCCCCCAACCTGCAAGAGAACAGCTCCGCAGGTCAGCAAGTAAAAGAGCTGGAGCAGCATACCACTTCAACCTCCAGCAAGAGCTTCCAAGGATTTTGAGATGGGTGACTGGGTGATGTCAAAGCCCTAGTTGCCATTTGAGCGTGGGCAGGAACATCGGCAGAGCCCAGGTCAGGGAGCATGAGCAGTGAGTGTTTGCGGCAGAGGTGCAACAGATGAGGGTATGGGGCCCAGAAGAGCAGAGGGCCCGGGGCCCAGAAGAGCAGAGGGCCCAGGGGTAGCACAGGCCAGCCCACACTGCAATATGTGCACGTGAGGTCCATGCAACAGAGTAGGTCTCCAGTCATCTTGGTTAGTCCTTGCCACTGAACTAAGACCGAGCTGTGTCAAGCCCATATGGTGGCTGGTGTGCAACAGTCACCACACATTAAAAATTTACACAGGCATCTTCCACCCCCTCAATTGGAGTTCAGGACTGGAACATCAGGTCCTTCATGGAAACACCTGTGAACTCGTGGAAGCAAGTCATCCTCTTTCAAGGGACCACCTATGATGGTTATTCAAGCTTCTTTTCCAACATCGAGTAATTCATCTTTGTTCAATCTTGTCTGCTCCTTCCATTAAAAAAAAAAATCTCCCCTCTGATTTTGGCAGACAAGCAAAGCCAAAGTTATCTTTGCTCATAACTTGTATAAATATTGGAGCTCAGACTTTCATTCCCAAATTTTAGAATGCTCTGTCCTTTCCCACTCAGGAGTTAGCTCCACCAATCATGTGTTCGCCCTACTCACGATTTTACTGTCTATTCCATTCGATGTTCAATCCCACTTCCTTCAGATTGCATGCCCGCAGGGCACAAAGTTCTGTCCTCTTTGTGAAATAGCCAAATCACTACATCCTGATTTAGGAATAAGGGTGTATAATGGATTGAAATGTTGGCTGGTTTAGTTTTTAAAACCAGGTATAGGAAGCTCATTGCCGAATGGTCCATATTCATGCGAACAGAGAGGATTATAATCTCACATTTGCTCAGAATTAAAGTCCATGCCAGATTCACTCCATGAGTTAAGATTTCAACATTTGGTTAGGGATATTTCCTGGGATGTGTTTGCTGGGCAATTGAATGGGAATGGAGAATAACTTTGCTGGGACTTGGAGAAAAGCACATGTGCATGGCCAAACTAGTTATTACAGCAGCACTTGACAAAATTTGAAATCTGCAAGTAGGGCATACCAGGTACAGACAGAAGAATGCCTGGACACCCAAAGTTCTGGGAATATAATCAAGAAAGCAAACACCAGGGTACTGCTAGCATGGAGGTTTTTTTTTTAAATATAAAAAAAGTTTTAAATATGCTGATTGATCACTTCAAAATCCAGCCAGCTACTGGGATTCAGCCAAAAGGTCCTTCAGATTAAACTCTGTCTCCAGAGACTTGAAATTTCAATTATATTGAAATCAATCACCAGTTATGCATAAGTGATACTTAAGGCTATTTATACAATTGCACAACTACTGTTTGATTGAATCTATTAACATAGCACAAAAGCAGTTTATATGTTAATCTAAGCACACATGGCAGTGTTGCATAACCTTCAACTGATCTTTCATTGCATTTAGCAGGTTAGGTAATGGTCACCAATTCCTGACCAGGTGTTTTGCTACATCAGTTATGGCCTTTATTTGGGTCAGTACCTGAAGAGAATCCCGATTTTTTTTATTTTTAAAATGGACCTGCAATCATGGAATCAATCTTTTCAGCAATGACTCATTCACTATGGATGACAAGGTAGTACAGAATAGACCAGGTATGAAATCGAAACTTCAAGTCGAGATTGTAATTTGGAGTTAAATTTATATTACAGTATCTCCTTTTTACTTGTCTTTGTTTACATCCAGTAGTGAATCTGTTGCTTTGAAAGGCATGTACAGCCCTCGCACCAGGTCAGGATAGATTGTCAGGACTGTTCAATCTGAATAATAAGGAGTCCTGAATATGCAAGAAAGCTTCAGCTGTCTGGTCTCATTTAAAATCTAGAATCAGAAAAGACAAGAGGAATTCTGCAGTGCATTAACTGCCAGAGTGGAAACTTAAAGGCTTTTCAAACAGGCCAGAATCAAGAAACTAACTACATGGCAGAGTGAAAGGCAATCAACTCAGGGACCTGGAAACTAAACTCAGACACTCAGGCTCCTAAAACTGCAAGATATGATTTAGGGATCAAAAATAAAATCAGTGTTCCTGATTGCAGACTTGTAATCGGCACTAGCTGCAAACCAGCCAGACGGTGGGGTATTGGAGGAAAGGTGTGGTCAGTCACATTTTTAAATAAGTTTTTGCAGATAAATTGTCTTGTTTAATTGTTGGTGTTTTTTTGTTAAATAAAACTCAACCTGGCACAGTTACAATCCTGATCTTTGAAAGGAACAATGTTTATACAGCTAATTAGCCATGCTAAGTGCATTTATCTTCATTCACAGGAATGCAAAAACTAGCTTAGCTTATTCCTTCAGTTTATAAAAAAAAAGAAAACCGGTTAACCATTTCCACAATGGATCAATTCTGTACAAGTTGCCGGTCTAGTTAAAAAACAACTTTTTAAAAAAGCCAGCTGACATGTTTAAATTCACCAACCAGCATCACAGTTGGCTTTTGACTGGACAGTCCCAGTTTGAGGGGGGAATGTGAACTGGACTTTCAAAAAGATCAATGTGTTTTATAATAGAGATTAAGATTCCCAATTAGTTTTCAGCAACAGCAAATAAACATTTCACTTCTCCCTTTGACCCCATCTTGCATGGGACTTGGCAAAAGACAGCAAGCATCGTATCCTTCTAACCCTTGTGCTTATCTAGCTTCCCCTTAAATGCACGTATGCTACTGGCCTCAACCACTCCGTGGCAACAGGTTCCACATTCTCAGCACTTCTGATTGAAGGGTTCCTCCTGAAACCTTTATTGGATTTGTTAGTTACTAATTAACTTAATCATCTGAAGAAAGGCATGCTGCATTACCGTGAAAAACACCCAATTGACCGACCTCATCCTTCCCTTACAGTCCTGTCCAACAATCACCTAGATAGGCGACGTTAGCTCACCTTGCTTCACTCCTCTTTCAAAAGAACAGTTCAGCGAGTTTAATATTTATCCCTCAGGAGTAAATGAGACTATTGTTTTAATTACAGTTCTGTTTAGTTATATAGAAAACAATGAGTGCAGTCAACAATTTGTCAGCGGGAGCCAGAGATCAGGTGCAGCAACTGACCTGCACAAAGTTTTCCCAGGAGCTCTGCTCAACAAACAAGCCAAGAGTGTGAGAGAGAGAGAGAGAGAGAGAGAGAGAGAGATTGAGATTGTTGGGCAACATTCATTGGCAAACAAGCCAATACCAGACTGTTCAGAATGTGTTGTGCCTTGAAAAATGTTTCCATTATAGAGAATAGTACAACAGAACTTCTACAATTAATAAAGCAACTCAGACAATTATTTTGTCATATCCAGAAGTATTTGTAAGAGGTAAACAGCTATTTTATAGCTTTCATTAGTGACATGGGTAATTTACACAGGACCCCATCAAGTTAGGGCACTACAATTGGCCTCAAAACCAATGGACTAGAGGGTGGATGAAAAGTCAGGCTTCCTATTCATGTTCCCCATCACTCCTGCTGACAATGGTGTGTGGAAAGAATATAATCAGGCACACCTATGCCCCCTGAATCAAACAGGCTGTGGATACATGGAAAAATTTGGCTGCTTAGTGCCAGGGGATGCCAGCAAGGCACTAAGGGGTTAGCGACCAGATGCAGCGATGCCCACAAACTTCAGTGCCAGTTTAGCACTGGCGCTAACTCTTACCGCTTGGGCCTCTAGCAGCTCACAGATTGTGACGTCATAGTGCACAGCGCTCCGTTGCCTCCCCTCCCCTGCTGTATTGCCAGGCATGAACAACGGCAGGAAGAGGAGGCGTCGTCAACTCAGCTGGCTGCTTGGGGAGTGCTAATTAAAGGGAATGATTTTCAGGTAGGCCAAATTATTTGTACCAGTCTGGTGCCTGCTCAAAGTTTTCATGTTTCATTGCTGCAAGATATCCAAGCCTTCTACTTAGTTTTTGGGGCTGTAATGGCAGTCGCGCGGATTGCTTTGCAACACAACTGCCGACAAGTAGGTTGTGCATCATCATTGGCCCTTAACGAGGGAAGCAGCCTCTGATGCCATTAGCAATGCGTTCCAAATTGTTCAGCGCTCTGCCACTACCGCCCCGCTCTTGGACTTTAGCTCAGAGTGCTAAAGCTGAATTTCCCAGGAGAGAATCATTAGCGCCTGGTGCTACTTTTTCTGTTTCTCAAAACCGGGCGCTATGGAATTTCTAGCCCACGTTGTCTAAACTCAATTACAATTTGGACAAGGTACAAGACTGCCAGACCCTGCAATACTCCAGCACAAGTCACTGCCTACTGAAGTGTGGAGAATGACAAGGAATAAAACTTCCTCAGGTGTCAAGCTGAGCCTCCTCAAGAAACAATGGCATCTCCCCAAACCTAAAGTTTTTCATTTTTCAGGGCAATAATCTGTCCATTAACTGATTACAAACTAAACAATTGCTTCTTTCCAGTTGCAAAATATATCTCCTTTGCAAGTAAAGTACATTTCCACCCACTGATCCCCACAATCATTCCTCAGAAATTTGTGATTTGTTTAAAAAAAGTCATCCAACTACTGACTTTTCATGGCCTAATTTGGTGAGAACAGTCAATTATTCCTGCTAAATTACTGAAGACATCAGAGTTTCAGCAAGATGAAAAGAATTTTGAAGTAGTGACTGCGATACACTTTAAAATCCATGTGCAGAAATCCAATGCAGTCCCAAAACTAAACTGTGGCAAATGGTACTGAATGACTCAGCAAGTGTTTCAACTAATTCAGCTGCTGTGTGCCACCAGTTTAAATATGGCAAAGTGCCAACCTAACTCATTGAAACAGTCCTTCATTCAATAGTGACCCAGGAATTTATTTCAAGGCAGAGCAAAAAATGTCCCAAGATTCCCAAAAGCCAGAGAATACTCAAAGCTAAGCTATTCATTTGCTGTTACTGGTATCACAAGACATGCTTTAGAAAACACTTTACATTAAGTGTAAGGGGGGTGGGGTGGTGAGGAAAGAAAAAATGCATGAGGATTTCTACTCAATTACTACCACCAAACAGAAAACAAGAGTACAATTTGAGTACTAATTGAGCTGGAATTGCCAATTGCACCCAAAGTGGAAATCCTACCCTACTCCACAGATGTTTAGAGATGCAGTTGAAACTCATTTGTCATAGGTATCCAATGGGTTCTGGTCATTGTACTCAAATGGCAAAGAATGCCAGTGCTAGATAGTACAACAGGTTTGCTACTTTTTCAGGTAGTGCCATGTACTTCCAGCTCAAGTATTCTCTGCCCTAACCCCAACCCTAATGTACATCAATGCGACTTCCCTCCTCCCATCTCCATCCTTCTTGGTCGAGAGAGATTGGCAATTTTGTATCAGTGTCACATTAAGAGCAATTCAGTGCTGTGGACACATCAATTAGTTACTGGTCAAGATCGCTCAAATTCTCCATGAAACACTAGACCCAACAGAAAGAGACCTTTATTGTATTAACCAGGATTAAGCTCATCAGAAGTGGAAGGGTAGTTTCTAAATCATCAAGTCTCCAGTATTGGTGCATTGTTTTAACAGTAATTAGCAGATGACTAATGGCCTTGCCAGCAGCAATCTATTTGCAAGGAGAACCAACATACAAGTTTTTTTTTAAATTCTCTCAAAAGGTTAGATAAGCTAATGAGTGGTGTAAAAAGTGCAGAAGCACCAAGAACTCAATAAATGAATTGAAAAATCTACAGCTTCAAATTAAATAGAATAAAAACTGGGATGCAAAATGGCCATTTAGCTCCATCAAGTTAATGTAATGGTATGCATGCAAGCCAAAATGGTACACCCAGTTTGTTTTTTTAATAAAGTATACTCATGTAGTATGAATCAAATAATTTGAATAAATACAACCAGAACCAACTCTTATAGGCCCTAAAATTGCAATGTCTGACAGCGTACGCAGTACAGAGATGCTTCCGATCCCAGGGCCTTTATACTGCTGTCCGCATGGAAGCCCGTGACCACAACTCTTTCGCAGCCTGGGCACCAGGAGATAATTATGTCTCGGGTCGGAGGTGTACTCCAGAGGTACGCCTCCGACCGCAATTTCTAGGCCAATTAATTGATTAGTCATGCTGTATTGTATATACACCTGCTCCAAGAGGAGGGGAGCCTGGCAACAATTAATGTTGGACTGAGGGGTAAAATCCTTTGCTTGTCTCAAGAAAAGTTTCTCTTTACAATTTGAAAATAGTCTATCTGTCCACCACCATTTCTCTCAAAGGGAACAGGAGTAGCACCGATCGCCATTCAGCCTCAGCTTAAAAAAAAGGTAAGTCTAGAGTCAATGAATTCAAGTCACTTTCTGCAAAAAACTTTTCACCTTAATTTGAGGAAATACATGAAGTATTTGAAACTTACATAAATCAAACCAGAGTAGTATCTATCCTTCAAATTATGCAAGACTGAAGCCTCATTCAAGCAGGTTAACTCAGCCATGTCTTCCACCTTTGAGAACTTGGGTGGATTCATCTTCTGAATGTCATCCTTGTTGACCAGGGCCTTCTTGCCATTCTCCATCAGCTCCACCACAACCTCATCACCTCGCTCCTCTCTGATGCCAGCAGCCTCAAAACCATGGCGTTCTGATGGCACCCACACCAGTTTCTTAGCTGTCCAGTCAGCTTGAGTAGCAGGGTTGTAAACCAGAGCCCTATCCACAAAGAGATACCTCTCTGGATCATCTTGGACACTCCGCTGCGCCATCAGAATTCAAGTGGGTAAACTTTACCTGCAGTAAATAGAAGGAACACATTAAAGTATATGATTAACAGATATGAATTCTGCAGTAATATTGGTTTTTGGGTCCTAAAGCCTAGAGATGTGTTGAAGAACCACAAGTGCCCTCATTTCATGGTGCAATTTGGTAGAACAAATTCATCTGAGATGTCTCCAACTATCTACTTAGATCAGAATGAATTGAAAAAGGTATTAACTTTGTACACTAAACTACCAGGCTTAAGGATATTGCAAATTAAGAACACATTATTCTGTCAGTTTAGCTAATAAACTCATCTATACTGCAGAGCATTAGAATGTTTGGGTGGAAACTAAAGGTTCCATGAATCGAAGATGGGAAAAAGCTAAAGTCCTTTTTGATGTGGAGCCAATATATAGGAGTGAAGTACTCAGAACTTGCTATTTTGTTTTTCAAAATAAGGAATCAGTAACAAACTCCCAATACAAGGATGTGGAACTAGTGTAGATAAAGCAAAAATCCTGCATTTTAGTTCCATATACAGATATTACCAAATGGTTGAATCATACACTTCTAGGTTAAGTTTAAAAAGATCAGTGACAATGCAGAGTTCTCATTACCATGTCTACAGGAGACAGATCAGCTGAAGTTACAGGTCATGGGCTCAAATTTTAAAATCCAGAGATTGCATTCTGCCACTTCCCAATAATATGGCTGAATACTTATACAAATCCAACATTCTGCATTGGCAAGACAATGCATCACCTTCCCACCCAGTCAAAAGCCCATCAATTGGCAATCTCACTGTCCAGGGTCACATGAACAATGAATCATAGGGTTCTTGGTCAGTAATCCTACTCCAGCATGAGCCATCATATTCAGTACAAGAGCCAGTAGAGTTCAGTTACTGGGACATTGTTTCAGGTGACTAATACCATTTGAAATATCATGACAGCATTTAACCAAAAGTCAAGATAGATGAATTTAGATGACTGATCATGTATTAATTCAACACAAATTGATATGCAATGCAAAGAGAATAAAGGATAGCGAGTTGAGATCAATGGTGACATATTGAGCCACATTGCTATCACAGCTTACAAAACAAAAGTGAAACATTTCAGTTGTTGAAACCTATTTAAGTGGATGCACAGCAATTTCACAAGATTAGCATACCACTAGATGCCTCCAGCTTGTTTGCAAGTACTTCAAACTAGTACTAAATCTAGCAAGACAAATCTGCATTGCATTGATTCTGATAGACATTAATGAAACAATTCTAATAGTAAGTGGCATTTGGTACCAAATCTGCTTCATATCAACTTGACTTTCTATTGAAAAAACATTAAATTGAAATGAAATGGAGCAAACAGTCAAGCCCTGCAAGTCTAGTGGCTCCAAAACAAAATGAAAGCCAAATAAAATACTAGTTGTGAAATGCACAAACACCCCCATTGCGTGTTAAGTGCACAAATTGACTTCAAAGAAATAGGTGCAACATCCTGCAAACAATGTGGAACTGGTCCTTTAGTGGGCACAGTAATCAAGGAGTTCGAGCTACAATTCATTTAACCTTGGGATTTCATACTTGCAATGCTGCAGACTAAGGGCTCAAAGTTAAATTTTCCACTTGGGTATGATCATATTTTAAATCCAAGATCTTCAACTATACTACACATTAACAATATTTAATACAAGTTTAAGTTTAACAACCCAATAATTTAAACAGATTGTTAGAAACAAATTTGAGGCTTTCACCCAGTGCATCAGTGTATAGAGGAATATGCATGTAATCAAAATTAAGATTTTACACACCACTTCTCTTATCAAACTGGAGATCCAGAGCAAAGTATGTACTTACTGTACTTTAATGCTTGCCATATGTTAGAGATGATTACACACTTCTACCCTTGAATGAAAAGTAAATAAACTTTTCAGGGGTTAGATTTAGAAAGTTAGTCATGCCCTTTTCCTACCTCAAATCCATAATGCAAAAATTACCCATTTCCCTTTTAAATCCCTTAACCGAGCTAGTATTTACTATAATAACAGAAAATGCTGGAAATATTCATCAGGCAGCTTCTGAGGAGAGAGAAAGTTAACATTTCAGGTCGAGGACTCTTGGTCAGGACTAGTATTTACCATACTGGCAATAAGACAGAATACTGCTCAAACATGCCTTCGCACGGCAATTATGGTGCATTCACTCCCTTAAGTTTAGCATCTTAATGCACCAAAAACTTGACATTAGTTGTACTTTAAATGCACCATTAGCAATGTCTTCATGTTCTCCAACCCTGGTTTTGTACATTATTCTCACTGGGGAGAAGGGATAAAATAATGAGGGGAAAGAGATTCATTCCCCAACCTCCTCATGAAAAATATTGAAAGCCAGGTTAATCATTGTTGCTGCTGCCTGAATCCTCTGCACTGTTCGCTTTATAAAGAGTGATCATAACTGCACATTAATACTTTGTCTTCAAAACTTCCATGTACATGTACTCCAGAAATCCATTTGAAAACCCAACCCTTCACTGCTAACTTTCAATATTTCACCAACTACTGCTTTAAATCTTTAGTTCACCTTAAAATTACATTTACTAGGTCGACACTCCAGTGCAGTGCTGAGGAAGTGCTGCACTGTCAGAGGTGCCATCTTTTGGATGAACCCGAGAGCAGACAGGGCCTCAGTTTGACATAAAAAGATCCCATGGCACTATTACAAAGAAGAGCAGGGGAGTTATCCTCCCCGGTGTCCTGGCCAATCTTTATCCCTCAATCAACATAAAACAAATTAACTGTTCACTATCATTTGGTCATCAAATTGCTGTTTGTGGGAGCTTGCTGTGCACAAATTGGCTGCCACATTTCCCACAATACAACCGTGACTACACTCCAAAAGTACTTCATTGGCTGTAAAGCACTTTGAAACGTCCGGTGGTCATGAAAGGCGTTATATAAATTCAAGTTTTTTTTAATACCTACAACTTCTCAATAGCAAATTCCATTAAGCTGCTAATTTTCAGTATGCCTTTCATTTCCACTGGTATTTACAGCAATGAATTTAGTATAAGTTAGAATATAAAACGAAGCTGTATTTTCAGCAGGATGATCTAAACACTTTATTCCATTCTCCAATCATTACCTACTGGTTTTAATATAAATTCACTCAAAATAGTTATTAAGCCAACCCTATCTCAGCAAGTTAGCCCCAAGTTGTAACCGCCTTCCAAAGGGAGTGAGCTGTTAAGGAAAGTCATTTTATTCAATCGCAAGATCATTTTTGAGTCACAATTTTGGAAGACCTACTTCAAGATCATTTAATCATTAAGGGTCCCAAAAAAACAATATACACATTCATTAGAGTATCAATATATAAAGCAGTTAGTTATCTTGCTAGCTGCAAGTATAATCCTGTATCTTATTTCATATTAAAATTGATTTTACATAAAGAAATTCTGAGATGTGATTTACTCTTCCTCATCCAACCCCCCACCCACCCCCTCAACTGAAAATCTACATAATCTGCATTTCTCTGCAATGAATCCACATCTTGGTGAGTTTACCATGGTCCATGACAGTTTTTCAAAATTACTTGTGCATCTTTATGTTGCAGCAAAATAAATGCTGAAAAGTTGAATCCAGATCCTTCCTGGCTATCTGATCACATACCTGACCATCAGTCTAGATTCACCTCCATGCCCCATGCTGATACTTTGTTTAATGACAAGATAGATTTTTTTTTAAATCAATGCCACCACAAATAAACCTCATCTTGCTTCTCCACGCCATCTATTAAATAGAATTCTATTTTATCCCAGTTCAATTGTTTTAGGTGAGTATTGCGCAATGTCCACATCAACAGAATAACCCGCCAGTCTTAATTAAGCATTTACTTATTGATTTCTACAAGTCATAAATGGTTCCTAGATTCTTCAAAAATGTGCACACTCCCCATAATATCCTTCTGCTCACGTAGACATGAAGTAATCTAGGTCTTCCTACATGCCTCTTTTCAAAGATTTAAGACAGAGATCCAAGCATTATTTTAGTTTTGCCAAACTTTGATGCAATAAAGCGCCATACCCCAGCTCAACTCATTCACGAAACACCCTGTGTCAGGTTATTCAATTACACCCCTCATCCTGCATCAGATTCCCCAACATTCATTTGGCCCTTCCCCAGCCAATTAGTCATTCAAGACAAGGAATCAGATTTGTAATTTATTAAAAATCTTAAATAAAAAAATGCCCCTGTAAAACTGGTCAGGTTGTAAATAGACTTTCCACCTCTGAAAGTGCTGTAGCAGCACCACTGACAGGAGGGTGTAATTACAGCACAAGGAGTTTACATGCAGTTTGTTATGATTTTAGAGGCTTTGATAATGACTCCTCCACAAGGCAATGTATTGTACTTGAACTGTAGTGACCTTAGTCCATTTAATGTAACTCCAGAGGGAGGATCACACATGGTGGCCTGCCTTTTATACTAGGCCTGGCACACCTGTACAGGTAACTTACAAATCTCCCACTGCAGTGCCCTCTGGTGGCACAATAATACAAGCAGTAAACATGTAGGGTACATGACATCACTCTCCCCAAGTCCTTAGTGCAAATCACCTTCATACATTGACTGCGCTCTGGGCTTAGCTCCATCTGGTTGACCCTTGAGGATAATTTCCATCTTTGGTGAGTAGGTGGTGTTTTGTTGGCAGTAGAAGTGCTGGTGGTTTCTGTTTGTGCATCCATGACCACTCTTTTCTCTTCCCTTCCTTTCCCCCCCACATATTATGCCAGTGGCTCATTACATTCATATATATTCCAGGTCCAGAAAAAAATTGCATTTACAGCATTACATTTGTGGTACCGTTGAGGCAAGTACATTTGACTAGTGAGGTACATACTTTAGAATTAGTGCTGGTGGCAGCACTGGTGCACAAGGACAAACCAGTTCCAGAGCTGCTGGATGGTGTCCAGGCAGTCTGGTGACAAGCACAGTGCCTAGTGCTGGCAGTGGGAACCCAGTTGGCTCAAGTTGCCTGCTCTCAGGGCCTTCGCCATTGCTCCTTGCGTCTGGCAGGTTCAGATGCCTGTGACCACTATCCTTTCCTTGAGCCACAGGACACCGCTGCTGCTCAGAGGAGCAGTCGTCTGGCAGTGCACAGGGAACCGCTGACTTGCTTGCCTGGGCGTTATTTGGTTTGGGATCCTGGCTGGTCCCAGTCCCATTTGGACATCAGTGTGGGTGACCCTTTGTTCCCAGGTGTAGCCTTGGTGGAGATAGGGTCTGGGGGCTGTGCCTTAGCACGGTTTGCTCTCAGGCTTGTGGTGGTTGGTGCCATCGGGTGCCTGAGGTGGAGCCGATCAGGGGCAGGGTATCAATACTGGTGCCATTGCCCTCCTGAGATCGCTTGCTCTATATTAGCTGCTTGTGGCCACACTCTGGTGCATCACTCTGGTCTCAGGGATGCAGGCTACAGCATTGGGTAAACTCGCTGGAACTGTGCTCCCAATGGGTGTTTTCCCCACTGAATTAACTGAATGCAGTTGAAATCCTACATCGCCCAACGTTTAATTACTCACTGTAAATAAACTAGCTCCGATCACAATTGCATGACTTTTTTGCTTATTACATGTATAAAACTGATTTAAATGTAAAGCGTGTAATCAGTTGCTATTACATTGAGAATATGGAACTGTCCCTTTAAGTGTAGTGGGTTGCTGGCCTCCTTCGACAGCCTTGCTTTCTTTACCCCAATCCTCTTCTTCGCTAGGTACCACGTGTTGCTCCATCAGCGCTGCACCTTGTGGTCTGGCCATCATCTTTTTCTTCAGCGCCTCACTTTGCGGTTTGGGTGCCATCTTTCTTCCATCCACAATGTCGACTGCTGTGATCCTCGTCTCTCCGGGTTCTGCCCAGAGGCTGGGAAGTCGCCTTTGGATCAGATTTTCTTCCACCGATATCCTGCCACCGGAGCCTGGAAGGTGCGTTCGGGTCGTCTCAGCTGGATCATCTCCACGCAGTCGCGCTGAGCGGTCTGCGCCTCAGATGCTGTGCTGGTCTGCTCTCTGGTGCCAGATCCAACCTCAGGAGAGGGCTTGCTTTGCCTGAGCTCGGGGGATGTCAATCGCTGGAAGGATGAAATCTTCAGCTCCAATGGATCTTCAACATTCTTCAGAGTAGCATTGGTCTATCACCTGCAACAACCCAGAAGTGACTTGTGTACTACACCATCATGGAGTATCTTTACATCTGCACTACCAATGACTGGGATGAGTTCATTGGTGTAAGGTGTGCAGCTGGACTCATGGCCATCTGCAGACTCAGCTAAGTCTGGCACACTCTCCCGCTCAGGAGATTCACGTTCTACAGTCCAGCTTCTAAAAGGCACCATTCGGTGTACAGTACTTGCCGGGTTGGAGTCCTGAGGATGAGTCATCTGCCTAGAGCCACAGGTCTCAAGGTCATGAATGCCTGGCTCATGGTGATTGTCTTCTGTAGTGTGACTGTGGTATCTGCAGATAGTAGCTTGAAGGCGGCCCTCGTGGCCAATTCCGATGACAAAGATATCCCGCAGCGTTTCAGTGAGGTGGTCGCCAAAATCACATGGTGCCGCCAGCCTCCTGAGGTTTGCAGCATATTTTGCAATTTTAGCCTTCGGGCTACGGTGGGTATAAAACCGGTGTCTGGCCGTGAGGATGCTCTTTGGGCTCGAGTTGTTCTTGGATCAGCGTTACAAGCTCCTCGTACATCTTGGTCGTTGTCTTCGCTGGTGCCAGCAAGTCCCTGACAAAGCTAGACAGTGGGCCCAAAACTGGTTAGTAGGATAACTCAGCACTTATCAGTTAGTGGGGCTGGATTGTCGCCAGGTCGTTTGCTGTGACAAAATGGTCAAGCCTCTCCACAAAAGGTGTCCCAATCATCGGCAAACTGCTGCAACGTACCAAGGCTAGCCATTTTCACGTGAAAGTCCGTAATCTCGTCGCCAATTGTTATGTCTTTAGATGCTCTGATAATAACTCCAAGGCAATGTATTGTACTTGAACTGTAATGATCTTAGTCCATTTAATGTAACTCTAAAGTGAGGATCACACATGGTGGCCTTTCTTTTACACTAGGCCTGGCACACTTGTACAGGTAACCTACAAGTCTCCCACTGCAGTGCCCTCTGGTGGCACATTAGTGACCATGCAGCTGGTGTACAAGTTTCTCATTGTAGTGCCCTCTTGTGGCACATATGTAAAAACAGTAAACATGTAGGATACATAAAACTTTCCATCAGAAATGTGGGCAAGGGAGTTTATAAATGGACATTTTTAAAAAAGGACTAAATGCTCTAAAATCTGTATTAAATTACATGTATGTGCACAAACTTAGGCAATCACCCATTAAAAGTTTTAAAAATCTTCTATTTGCGCCATTCTTCACAAGACTTGGCATCGCTCGCTATTCTGCACATCTTGCGAAAGTCCACAAATCCCCAAGTGACCATAATGAATTAGTACAATAGGAATGCCACGTTTTAGCTTTTTGAAAACATCTAGGAATTTTTCAGTGTTTACTTTGGACTTTCCAAAAGCAGCTAGAAATCAATTGAAGAGCCAAAAGTTCAATGGAAATCAGAGGGAAAAATGTCAGTTGACAAAACTGTGCTTGGCATCAATATTTTCAGATATCAGCATGTAAAGGACAAATGCATTTCACTCAGACTACCCAACCGAATTATTTTGGAGCACAAGGTTTTCTGCCAGGTGCAAGGAATACATTCAGAAATAGTTATTATGGGCTTTAAACAGCAAAGTAAAGCATAGGCTCTTGTAAATATTGTCCTGGCCAATATTTATCCCTCAATCAACATTAAAAAAAAAGAGATTATCTGGTCATTATTATTGCTTGTGCACAAATTGACTGCCCCATTTCCTATGTTACAACACTGACTGCACTCCAAAAAGTACTTCATTGGCTGTAAAGCACTTTGAGATGTCTAGTGGTCATGAAAGGCACTATATAAAAATCAAGTCTTTCATAGGTTGCCCCAAGTCTTAACAGAAAACTTTGCAAGTGAAATCCTGATCACTTAGCTCTATACCACATTCATGTATATACCATTAAACTAGAGCAAGCTTTTCAGTTGTGGAATGTGATTTGTAGGTCTGTACTAATTACTTAATAACCATTTGTGGTTTAACAAAAGGGCACAGTATGCCAATAGCCTATTCATAAATGACTTCAACGTGCCATCTTAATTTTAGAGGTGCTTTTTGTCTCTACTCCAAATAGAATTGTGCTGCAAAAGTTACTAAATGGCATCTACAGCTGCCTTTATGAGGATCAAGCATAATTAACCACTGAAGTAAATCTAGCACAATGCCTTTTTGATGAAGTGCTTTGCACATAAATTCAAGCGCATTTTTAGAAGTAACTGGTGGCACAAATCAATTATCTGCACTTTATGATTCCAGCTATTTATAGACAAATAAAACATTTCATTCCTCAGTGCCTTTGCTCTCCTTCACATTGCCTCTCAAGCCCAAGTTGTCCCCTTCCATCAGTAACCTGGACTGTACATGGTGCTCAAGGTACAGCCTGAATGGAGCTGCAGCCTTTCATTCAAATGTTTGGGCAATATAATCCTGTATCCAGAAATAAAAACAGACAATGCTGGAAATATTCAGGCAGGCAGCATCTGTGGGGAGAGAAACAGTTAGCATTTTAGGTCGATGACCTTTCATCAGGACTGGAAAATGTTAGATGCAACAGGTGTTAAGCAAGTACAGAGGAAGGGAAAGGTAAGGGAGGAAATAAAGAGGCAAGGTCCCCATGATCTTATTGAATGGCATTCACCTACTCCTATTTCTTATGTCGGAGATAGGATGTAGGGCAGGAGAGATTGAATGACAACAGGTGATGGTTCAAGGCAAAAAGGGGTGGAGTAATGAGACAAGAAACAAAAAAGGTGGGTCTTGGAGATGTAAATGCAATTAACAGAAAACAAAAAAATGGGGGCAGAGGTTATGATCTGAAATTACTGAACTCCAATGTGGAGTCTGGAAGGTTGCAAGCACCTATTTGAATGAGTGCAGCTCCAACACAAGCTCAACACCATCCAGACCAAAGCAGCCATCCACCACCTTAAACATTCACTCCCTCCATCACCAGCACATTGTGGCTGCAGTGTGTACCATCTACAAGATGCATTATAGCAACGTGCCATGGCTTCTTCGACAACATCTCCTAAACCCGTGTTCTCGACCACCTAGAAGGAAAAAACGCAGATGCATGGAAACACCACCACCTCCATGTTCCATGCCATCCTGCCTTGGAGCTATAGTGACGTTCCTTCATCGGCACTGGGTCAAAATCCTGGAACTCCCTCTCCAACAGCACAATGGGACTGCAGCAGTTCAATAAAGGAACCTCACTATCACTTTCTCAAGGGCAATAAATGCTGGCTTTGCCAGCGACTCAAACATCCCATAAACGATTTTTTTTTTTATATAAAAAAGTGTTGCTCCGAGCTTACATTGAGCTTCATTGAAACAGTAGGAGGCAGAGGACAGAGCAAGAGTGGAGCGAAGAATTAAAGTGACTGGCAGCCAGAAGCTCAGGGTCATGCTTGCGGACTGAATAGAGGTATTCCGCAAAGCAGTCACCCAATCTGCATTTGATCTCCCCTATGTAGAGACCTCCGCATTGGGAGCTGTGAATGCAGTATACTGAATAGTTTCACCTGGATGGAATGTTTGGGGCCCTGGACAGGTTTTGTAACCCTGTATCCTGCTAGCTTTGCTCAATACCACCACACACTGTTGGGACATGTTGAGCAATGAGTGATTCAGCACCCCTAGGAATCTTTTATGTCCACCTTAAGTTCCATTCCACACAGGAGATAAGTATCTTCCTATTTTTACCCTGCATTATTAGCCCATATTCATTAATATATTCCCCAGAAGCTTTCTTCACAAAGACTCTTCTCTGGAGCCCACAATTTTTCCCAGGTTGATGTCATTTGAAAATTTAACTTATTATTTATTCCCAGGATGAATGTTTTCCCCAGGAAGGTGATTTGCAGAACTTGCCTGAACTGCTGCAGTCCTCATGCTGATTGTTTTCCCATAATGGCATTAGATAGGGAATTGTAGAGAGATTAATAAATATCAATATACATCCAAGCCAGGATAGTGTGCAACTTGGTGGAAAATGTGAAGGCAATAACATTCAGAAAACTACTGCTCTCGTCCTTCGTGGTGGAGGGTTACAGGACACAGAGGTGCTGTTTAAGTAACCTTAGTGAGTTACTGCAGTACATCTTTTTGATTGGTGCACTGTGGTTGCAATGTGTACAATGAATGGGGGGGGGGGGGGGGGGAGAAAGAGGAGGAGGAAGAGGAGAAGGGAAAGAGTGCATAGAGACAGGGGTGCCAATCAAATGTCCTGCTGTGTCTCAGCTGGTGTTGAGCTTCTTTTACTGCACCTCATCACAAGTACATGTACCCCAGTATACATCAGATTTCAATCCTGCAGATGGAGGTTTTGAGGAATCAGGAGATGAGCAACTTATGGCAGAATACCCAGCTTCTGCCCTACTCTTGTAAACACAATGCTGTTTTGGCTAATCCAGTAAAGCTTTGGGTCAATGGTGACCACGATGATGTTTATGGTCAATGACTCAGTGAAGCAGTTAAGATCAGGGGCAATGGCTAGGCACTCATGTTTGAGATGGTCATTACCTGGCACAGGGTATGAATGATACCTGCTACATGTCAGCCGAAGTCTAGATGTTATCCAGGTCTTGTTGCAAGGTGGCATGGGGTGCTTCTTTATCAGAGTAATCATGAATGATGCTGAACATGAATAGCTGATGAACAGCTCCCTTCCTGACTTTATGATGGAGGGTAGGTCATCAATAAAGCAGCTGAAGATGGTTGGGCCAAAGACATTGCCCAGGAACTGCAATGATTGGCCTCTAACCACCACAACTATCCTCCAGTTATTGGATGGTTTTCCCTTCAACCCACATGGACACAAATTTGGCAACAAGAAGCCCTAAAGAAACTGAAGAAATCCTGCTGTGATGTCAAAGGCAACTACTCACTTTTCCATGAAACTGCAAATTTAGGCCAGTCAATAGCAGGAAGATAAAGGGCAGAAACCACAAGGGAACCTCACTCAATCTCAAACTCCAACCTAACTCCTATAATGACTACACCCTGCTTCCTTCCCTTTAGCCAACTATTCAGCCATGTCTACACATTATCTACAACACCCACTGATCTTTGTAGTTACTCATGCAATACTTTAATTAAAGGATATCAGTGCAGCTTCTACTCATTAATCTGAGAGGTCTCCTTTAGAAAAAAAAAAGAGGGGTTGAGGGCCCTTTAAAAGCCATCTTGACCCTTAAAAGGCTAATTTTATACCAGGTATGCTTCTATTTTGCTACTGATTCCACTTGTGTTCTAATTATTTTGGTCAGTAGCAAACAAATATAGTTGCATCACCATTCTTGAACGTGGGAACTACATTTGCATCCTTCCAATCTAGAAGAACTTTCCCGATCTTCAATGACAATCAATCAGTGCTTCACATGTCTCCTCCATCACCCTCATCTCACTGAAGTATCTAGAGCCTTTGTTTTACTAGTCAATGTTCCAAACAAAAGCATTGAGCATAATTGTTAGACGCCCACCCTGGTACAAAAAAAAACTTCAAGCAAGACTTTACCTTCCACTCTAGTTACCGCTACAACATTGAAAGATGGGGCTCAGTGGATAGCACCCTCGCCCAAAGTTGTGGGTTCAAGTCCAACTTCATGAAGTTGAGCACAAAAAAAATCTAGACAGACAGTCAGAGGTGCCGTCTTTCAGATGGGACGTTAAACTGAAGCTGTCCGGTTTGCTCTCAGGTGGGCATAAAAGATCCCATGGCACTATTTCAAAGAGCAGGGGAGTTATCCCCGGTGTCCCGGCCAATGTTTATTACTCAATCAACATACATTTAAAAAAAGATTAGCTGATCATTATCACATTGCTGTTTGTGAGAGCTTGCTTGTACACAAATTGGCTGCCCACATTACAACAGTGATTACACGCCAAAAGTACTTCATTGGCTATAAAGCACAGATGTCTGGTGGTCATGAAAAGCACTATATAAATCCAAGTCTTTCTTTCACTGTTAAGCTTCCCTCCAGTTCTTTTTCTATCTCTAGTCTCTTTACTGACCCACTTCTGCATAACTTTATCCTTGGTCCAATGGTCATGCGATCCCTTCAAATATTTTCTGCCTCAAATCCCATCACTTCAAAGCATTATTTGCTTTGTCTCTTTGCACTTAGGCATGTATTATCCTGAATGCTCCACATGTTTTTGAAAGATGTCCATTAATGCAGCCCAGATGATATTGCCTAGTGGTATGGTTACAATGCTGCATCATTTTCCAAGTCAGATTGAAAGTTACCAAGATAAAAAAAAAAATCAGTTCAAGTATCTAGAGTTTTCAGCTGTCAAACACTTGCGCTGTCCAATTGCAGGAGCACTTTAAAACAAAACAGACATAGTCTATTTATGCACTGGAAGCTTACTATAAATTCCAAAAAGATGGATACTGAAGGCAGTTTCATGGAACAGGATACAAGATATTCACTTTATAGAAAAAGGCCAGAGAGACGCAATCTTGTCATGATTTTGCAATTCTTATTTGGGACTCTAGCCTAGTCAACATGGGAAAACAATGGAATGCATGGAGAGAACTGAAATCTCTACCTGTGAATGCACTGAAGTCAGGTGGCATACAGACAAGTGGCAGTCAGAGTTGAGGGAAGTGGGGGGCGTGGGAAGAAAAAAAATCAGTACACCTCTAAGAAGAGGCAAACTTATTTTAAATAGACCTGAACACAAACAACTTATTTCCACCTTCATGATGGCATGTCATTTAGTTTAATCAGATTAAACAAAAAGGCAGAACAGGATGGAAATTGTAAATACTTGGTTAAATATGCAAGGAAACTCAGTACCACACTTCACAATTTTCAGCAACTGAATCACGTGCATTTTTATCCTCCACTGCCCCAGAGTATGTGATCCAGACAGTATGAAGCATGCAAGGACAATTAAACACACTTGCAAAAATAGCTCTTGTACAGTGACAAAATATGCAAAAATGCAAAAATTTGATCATAACCTTTAGAAATACAAGGCTGCCATCTATATCTATAACAGTGAGTCTTTGGTAGCTCTTTTGGTACTTAATACTGCAGACATACAGCAAATAGCAACGATTCAAAGCTCAACCGAGTGATAAAGTTTATCCTTCTCAGTACAAATAAGCTAGGAAAAAATACTTGGATCATGTCTCATCACCTGTGGGAGAGGTTAGGTACACAGCTCACTAAATCAGAAAGGAACTGAGATTCAGTACATTTGATGGAACAAACCTCATTACTCAACAATTGTCTTCGAATGTAATCTTTAAAGATAGATGGTCTCTTCATGCATGTTAATACAGATTCATTTGTCAGACTCATGCTATGTAGTCACTATAAATAGGCAGACCACCACGATGCTTCACTTTAACACAAAATGCTAAGAGCTCAGACAAGCAAAGTCACAGGTGTCCTTATCTGGTGTGATATATGGGGAGAGAGCAGAACAAGCAGCTATTAAGTCATATTATATATTGGACAATGACACTATTCCCAGACTGGTGTCAAATGTGGCCCTGCATTTTGGTTCAGTTCGGTAGAGTTTAAACTGGGCAGAATGACCATCATACAACATACCTTCAGTGCTGACGTTCTTTCAAAACTCACACGTTCAATATTTTAAAAGTTTTAATGCGGTCACTGAATAACTTGACACATGCAGGACTCACTCCACGGGTACTGACCCCAAAAACGTGGCTTACTTTTTTTTGACTTGCTGCAGTCACTACATTCACTCTGCCTGTCCTTAAAGGAGACGCATTTCCCCCCCCACCTCCCCTCCCCACAATACATCATCTCTACGAGCTCTTAGCATTTTAAAAAAAATTACATAAACCCGAGTCAATTGAGTTTGAAAATCTAGAAAAATAGTATGTATATAAAATAAAAATCAGCATACCAAACGAATCCTGAAAAATAAAAAATGTAACCGTGACAAAATCCTCCCAAGATATTTTTTTCCCCCAAACAAACAAATTCAGTTACACCTAAACTCTGCTGGAAACAATTCAGTTAGTTCAGTAACTCCATGACCTCACTCAGGCAGACTGAGCCAAGAGAAAATTCCTCAGATAACGGTAACAACGTTACACGTTTCAGTCGGAGACCATCCCAACGGGATATAATGTAGCCAGGGCTCGAATCCCTTACCTCTCGCTTGAAATAAAGTCTCTCAGCAACCAGCAAAAAGGGGCCTGGAGATCTCTCTCCACAAACAAATTTTTTTTTAAATCTTCGACAGCAGTGAAAAACAATGCCCTCTTCTCCCTGTAGAGCAGGAGTCTGCCCCCTCCCCTCACTTTTAACGCACAAACTCCCCAATGAAAGGAAAGCGCCGCAACCGCTGCTGATAGCGCCCAGTCCCGCCCCTTTACCCCGCTGATTGGTGCCGCATTCAGGCGCGTTGCGGTTTTCCCGCTCTCCAATTGGCCCGGCCTACCTGTCAATCACGGCGCGGCGCTGGGCTCATCCGTTGAGCGCGCGCCGCCACTCCCGATTGGCTCCCGGGGAGCTGTCAATCATCCGATCTCCAGGGGGATGGAGAACGCTGCAGACCTCCAGATTGGTCCTTTGTCTGATTAACCCACAGCGATTGCCGCCTAGTGAGGAGGGGGTGATTGAGAATAAGCGGGGCTGTATGTTAGCACGTTATTAGAATAATTTATGACTTCTTCCCCATTTTCCTGCTGAAACAGTTGCATTCATTTATAAATAAAGAATAGTTTTGCAAATTGCATTTCCCACTATATGTTTTTTGACTATCCCAGTTGCCGGAGTGTGTGGCTCTGGCATGGGGAGCAGGGACTTGGTGAACCGTGTCCTGTGAATGAGATGACATCATGCAGTGTGTGGGGGATGCTGCAAATAGCGTTGGGTTTGCAGCGCCGTTCAGTGACAAATGGAGCAGGCAAAGCAGCCCCTGGTTTGCAATTGTGCCCTTCAACCAATTTGATAACATAGAACATGCAAAATACCAGTAGCAGAAACGAACTCCCCATTATATAAAAAAAAACTTGTATTATGCATCACTAATAATTTTATTTGAGGGCTTATAGTGATAGTTACACTTCAGAAATTCACTATGAAAATAATTAAATAAAATTTTTAATTGCCGATTGAATAAATGGTTATTTTATATTCCGACATTTTTAGTGTTTGTTACCTTGGTCCAACTAAATCTTCCCGCTGTTTATGAATTGCCGTCTTAAAATAAATAAATCTGTATGAACAATCCTGTGCATATGATCGAGGAGAACATCTGAAGACCCAGTTGGTCTTTTAACAAAAAAAAGGTGCAAATTGTTTTTTTGTGGTGTGCTTTCCTTAAATTTGTTTTCAATCAAAAATAAAACTTCGGGCTCATTCATCGGGTAATTATCCTGTCTGCATCAGTAAAATCTTGCTATTTTAATGGGCTCTCCTCCACCACCTTATCACCAACATCCAACATCTGGTTTCAGTGGCTTGCACCGTGAGAGTGCTATTCATTGGCCATATAAGGCAAAATGAGGTGTGTGGAAATCGCACGCACGCATTACATCACCCTCTGGTGGGATCAGCAGTCCAGTTCACAGCCGCATACCACATAGGACCAGCAGACGAAATATTGCGTTCGATTGCTAAATCTAAGATCGGTATAAAATAAGACTCGACCTAAAAGCCTTCACTGAAATACATGTGTGGCAATTTTTCATTCGTAACTCATACAACAATTCAAGGTAGTATTCATTTATTATCCGGACAACCCAGTCAATTTCAGCACCGCAAGTAACAGTATTGACGGTATAATTCTCAGAATGCACCATGCTTTGTAATGTACAGCATTTTTAAACGTGAAACAAAAATGTCTACTGATGGAAATGATAGCAGTTTGAATAATCTAACGAGTATACTTGCTATCAAATATCAGCAAGCTCAGCAATTCTGAAGAAAGGTCGTCGACCCGAAACGTTAACTCTGTTTCTCTCTCCACAGATGCTGCCTGACCTGCTTGAGCATTTTCCTTTTTTATTTCAGATTTCCAGCATCCGCAGTATTTTGCTCTTGTTCCCGCAATTATGTTGTTGGAGTGATAACAACGCAGGTATGGCACACCTCATACAATGTGGATAAGAGTAGGCAGTCATTTTTGCCAAATTCCCTAAGTGCTGCTGAATCTTCAGAGCACAGGACATTTAATAGGATACTTCCATGAGCTTGCTGTTCATTATCATTTTATATTTCAATGCTGTGGCCAACCATATCATTCTCGTGATATAATTTTGGAGAGAGTTTTGTAAGCCGTTTATAGCAGTCTTATATAAAACCAGTTTTTGGCAGACAATCTACTATATTAAAAGAGAAGAAGCCACTCTAAATAATGATTTGCCACATAAACATTATGCAACGGGGAATTATTTATGTGAGGAAGAACTAGATTTTTTTAATACATTAATAGGTGGAAAATCTAGTCCGTCAAGTGAAGTAGTCTCCTTTCATTTATAATGACATCCTTATGTGTGAGCCTAGACAGTGTTTTAGCATGCTGATTAACATAGGAGCATCAGAACTAAAACCTAGTCCTGTCCTCTCTCACGCACACACACAATAACCAGCATGCTGTTCAACTTGAGGGCATTACAACTTCACCCAGTCCTGTCCGCACTCAATATCATCTCACAAACATGCACACATTTTCCACTTGCGACACTGAATAGCGATCAGGAGTGGGAACTATGGTTTAATTTTTCTCTCCTTAGCCTGGGCATGCTAAAGCAAATTGTAGTACTCTTACCATCAACCCAGCAGCTAAGTTAGCTCAGCACAAACGAAGGATTAAACCTGAAATATTGTAAGGAACAGTCCCAGACCATTTACCCACCAATCAATCAATCAAGAGAGTTCAACTGCAGCTTCTAATTTTGCAGAGTGCTGGTGCACTCTCAGCCTTTTCTCCTGTGGAACATTTCTCCTTAGCATAAGGGTGCCCACAGCATTGTACGATCCACATGAGAAGTCTTACTGTTTGCTTTAGTCTTCCTGCTAAGTAGTTTAGATAATGTCAGCTGTGGCTCAGTTGGTAGCATCCTCATCTCTGAGTCCCACTCCAGAGACTTTGAGCACAAAATCCAGGCTGACACTCCAGTGCAATACTGAGGCAGTGCTGCACTGTCAGAGGTGCCGTCTTTTGGATGAGACGTTAAACTGAGGCCCTATCTGCCCTATCAGGTGAATGTAAAATATCCCATGGTATTATTTCGAAGAAGAGGGGGAGTTATCGCTAGTGTCTTCGCCAATATTTATCCCTCAATCAGCATAAACAAAAACAGATTATCTGGTAATTATCACATTGCTGTTTGTGGGAGCTTTCTGTTTGCAAATTGGTTGCCACGTTTCCTTCATTACAACAGTGACTACACTTCAAAAAGTACTTCATTGTCTGTAAAGCACTTTGGGACAGCTGATGGCAGTGAAAGGCACTATATAAATGCAAATCTTTATTTCTATTTATTCTTCAAACAATTTTCTTTCTTGCTGAATACTTGGCTTCATATTTCTGTAGCTGTGACAATACTTAGTCTGTTCTTCAAACGACCTTTCTCATCTTAAAGTTGAAATCTTACCAGGACCCTTTTCAAAAACCGAATCATTCTATTTTTTTTAATTACTATTTTTGGCTTGTTATATTGATTTTCTGTTCATTTACTTTATATGAACAGTGAGTGGGGAAGGCTTGAATGAGTTCCTGAGACAAATTATCCTTAGTGATGGTACAGTTATAAACAGTTATGAGATGTTAACATACTAATTCAGCTCTCCTTCTATCCGATTTCCTCCATGTATTAAACTTTTCTTGCAAATACACAGAATGTTTATGTAACACCCTTTAATTTTTCATACCCCATGTTTTATGAACTGAGCAATGCTACTCGACATTAAAATGTCACAGAGGTCCTCGATTTATTTATTTTTCTTCAGCTGCTTGGCTACATGCTCTGGATAACTCCAAAAGTTGCCGTTGATTTATGTGAAATTTTGTTTTAAGTTATGTCATTTTCTAGGAACATGAAGATTAATAGCAGTGTTGTACTAAACTTCGCCAAAGAGAAAATTCTTGCATATTTTGAGGCTCAAGGAAGTGGTAGGAGATGCCTAGCTTTAGACTGCAGATATCTTGTGAAAGTTATCATGTACTCCGGGGGTAAACACTTCTGTTCACAGAGACCCTATACGGGGTATAAATGTATAAATGCACTGTAAAACAGAAATCGTTTTCTGTCTCTCTTGTATTGTACTTGATGAAAAGAAATGTGATGCTGTTTTTTTTTGTTCTGGTCACTTATTTTTTTATGATTTGAAGTGATTAAAATGACACTAAATCATAAAAGAGAGAAGGATATAGTACAGTAATGTGAATATTCCCATTCCAGCTCCAGTGTTTTTACACATTGACTTTCAATGTTGGATTCATTTGCACAAACCAACTATAATTTCCCTCAATTGTTAGCAGGTTTCTCATGAGCTTTAAGTATTTTCTTTCCTATATGTACTACTGATTTTCGGTGATTAAAATTGCTACTGCTCTTTATAACTTCTGAAATGAACCGACCACAAATTGGTTCACAAAATACTTCAGGGATTTTGCTGGCAGGAGAACAGTCTCTTTTATGAAATACTTGAATTTGCCACATTTCCAAGTAAAAATATAATAGTACTTAAATTCATACATATTGTAGTCATTCATTTTAACTCAAAATTTTGAATGATTTACTACATTTTGTCCCTATAACACATTTTGCAATGGTTACAATCCAAGTTACACAGAATCATCTCTCATTGTGATATGTAACATTATCTATTATATATTAAAAATGGCACATTGTCTCAGGACTCCAAAGGTACTGCACCAGATGGTACCGCGGTCAGTGTAATGTTACGTTATGTGAGGCTCACATTGTGTACTATGAATTCCACATAGAGAGAGGTCCTGTGGGAAGGAAGACAGTAGGAGTATGTTTGAGTTTGTGTGTATGTATTGGCACATGCGGCAGAGCCTGGTCTCCCAGTCGTCTTGGATCCCCTTGCCACTGGACCTAGACCTTGCTCAGTTATACCTGTGTGGTGGCTGGTGTGCAACGGCCACCCCATGTTAAAAGAATTCACGCACAGCCATCTTCTACTGTTTAAAATTAGTTCATCAGTCACCTGAGTACTCGTTTTAGTGTGGAAGCAAGTCATCCTCGACCCCGAGGGACTGCCTATGATGACGTAACATGACAAATTGGAAACTATGGGGCACCACTTAACATTATGTGAGAGCCCACACAGCAATCAGAAACAGCAACTGTGGCATCAAAAAAATTCATGAAAAATGTACATTTAATCTAATTGACCAATTAAAATGTGCTAAGCTTTTAAGTTAAAAACAAAAGTAAAAGAATTTTGCAGGAAGTGAAAACATGGATGTTTGATGGAATACTTTGCACAAAGAAATAAAAATTTGATCCAAATAATAACTTCACGGTGGGGCGGACAATAATCAGGGGAATAATGGAGGCATGTGAAAAAGGAACAGCAGTAATCATGGGGGATTTTAACTTGGTCAAATCAAATCGCACAGGGTAGCCTTGAGGAGGAATTCATAGAAAGCATATGGGATTGTTTCTTAGAACAGTATGTTACAGAACCTACAAGGGAGCAAGCTATCTTAGATCTGGTCCTGTGTAATGAGACAGGAATAATAAACGATCTCCTAGTAAAAGATCCTCTCGGAATGAGTGATCACAGTATGGTTGAATTTGTAATACAGATTGAGGGTGAGGAAGTAGTGTCTCAAACGAGCGTACTATGCTTAAACATAGGGTACTACAGTTGGATGAGGGCAGAATTGGCAAAATTAGACTGGGAACACAGACTAAACGGTGGCACAATTGAGGAACAGTGGAGGACTTTTAAGGAGCTCTTTCATAGTGCTCAACAAAAATATATTCCAGTGAAAAAGAAGGCCAGTAAGAGAAGGGATAACCAGCCATGGATAACCAAGGAAATAAAGGAGAGAATAAAATTAAAAACCAAAGCGTATAAGGTGGCCAAGGTTAGTGGGAAACTAGAGGATTGGGAAAATTTTAAATGACAGCAAAGAATGACTAAGAAAGCAATAAAGAAAGGAAAGGTGGATTACGAAAGTAAACTTGCGCAAAACATAAAAACAGATAGTAAAGGCTTTTACCGATATATAAAATGGAAAAGAGTGACTAAAGTAAATGTTGGTCTCTTGGAAGATGAGAAGGGGGATTTAATAATGGGAAATGTGGAAATGGCTGAGACCTTAAACGATTATTTTGCTTCGGTCTTCACAGTGGAAGACACAAAAACCATGCCAAAAATTGCTGGTCACAGGAATATGGGAAGGGAGGACCTTGAGATAATCACTATCACTAGGGGGTAGTGCTGGACAGGCTAATGGGACTCAAGGTAGACTCAAGGTCCTGATGAAATGCATCCCAGTGTATTAAAAGAGATGGCGGAAGTTATAGCAGATGCATTTGTTATAATCTACCAAAATTCTCTGGACTCTGGGGAGGTACCAGCGGATTGGAAAGCAGCTAATGTAACGCCTCTGTTTAAAAAAAGGGGCAGACAAAAGGCAGGTAACTATAGGCCGGTTAGTTTAACATCTGTAGTGGGGAAAATGCTTGAAGCTATCATTAAGGAAGAAATAGCGGGACATCTAGATAGGCATAGTGCAATCAAGCAGACGCAGCATGGATTCATGAAGGGGAAATCATGTTTAACTAATTTACTGAAATTCTTTGAGGATATAATGAGCATGGTGGATAGAGGTGTACCGATGGATGTGGTGTATTTAGATTTCCAAAAGGCATTCGATAAGGTGCCACACAAAAGATTACTGCAGAAGATAGAGGTACGCGGAGTCAGAGGAAATGTATTAGCATGGATAGAGAATTGGCTGGCTAACAGAAAGCAAAGAGTCGGAATAAATGGATCCTTTTCAGGTTGGAAATCGGTGGTTAGTGGTGTGCCACAGGGATCGGTGCTGGGACCACAACTGTTTACAATATACATAGATGACCTGGAAGAGGGGACAGAGTGTAGTGTAACAAAATTTGCAGATGACACAAAGATTAGTGGGAAAGCGGGTTGTGTAGAGGACACAGAGAGGCTGCAAAGAGATTTAGATAGGTTAAGCGAATGGGCTAAGGTTTGGCAGATGGAATACAATGTCGGAAAATGTGAGGTCATCCATCTTGGAAAAAAAAACATTAAAAGGAAATATTATTTGAATGGGGAGAAATTACAACATGCTGCGGTGCAGAGGGACCTGGGGGTCCTTGTGCATGAATCCCAAAAAGTTTGGTTGCAGGTGCAGCAGGTAATCAGGAAGGCGAATGGAATGTTGGCCTTCATTGCGAGAGGGATGGAATACAAAAGCAGGGAGATCCTGCTGCAACTGTACAGGGTATTGGTGAGGCCGCACCTGGAGTACTGCATGCAGTTTTGGTCACCTTACTTAAGGAAGGATATACTAGCTTTGGAGGGGGTACAGAGACGATTCACTTGGCTGATTCCGGACTTGAGGGGGTTACCTTATGATGATAGATTGAGTAGACTGGATCTTTACTCGTTGGAGTTCAGAAGGATGAGGGGTGATCTTATAGAAACATTTAAAATAATGAAAGGGATAGACAAGATCGAGGCAGAGAGGTTGTTTCCACTGGTCGGGGAGACTAGAAATAGGGGGCACAGCCTCAAAATACGGGGGAGCCAATTTAAAACCGAGTTGAGAAGGAATTTCTTCTCCCAGAGGGTTGTGAATCTGTGGAATTCTCTGCCCAAGGAAGCAGTTGAGGCTAGCTCATTGAATGTATTCTAATCACAGATGGATAGATTTTTAACCAATAAGGGAATTAATGGTTATGGGGAGCGGATGGGTAAGTGGAGCTGAGTCCACGGCCAGATCAGCCATGATCTTGTTGAATGGCGGAGCAGGCTCAAGGAGCTAGATGGCCTATTCCTGTTCCTAAATGTTCTTATGAAACAAGCAGGAAAATGGAGGGCAAGCGGAAACAAAGGAAGTAATATGCAAAAGAAAAATGTAATGGGAAAAGTCCTGTGAATGGCATTGGTAGAAATCCTTTAAATGATTATCATCATAGGCAGTCCCTCGAAATTGAGGAAGACTTGCTTCCACTCTAAAAGTGAGTTCTTAGGTGACTGAACAGTCCAATATGGGAATTACAGTCTCTGTCACAGGTGGGACAGACAGTCGTTGAAGGAAAGGCTGGGTGGGACTGGTTTGCCGCATGCTGCTTCCGCTGCCTGCACTTGTTTTCTGCATACTCTCGACAACGAGACTCAAGGTGCTCAGCGCCCTCCTGGATGCACTTCCTCTACTTAGGTCGATCTTTGGCCAGGGACTCCCAGGTGTCGGTGAGGATGTTGCATTGTATCAAAGAGGCTTTGAGAGTGTCCTTGAAAATTTCCTCTGCCCACCTTGTTCACTTGCCATGTAGGAGTTCCAAGTCGAGCGCTTGCTTTGGGAGTCTTGTGTTACGCACGCGAACAATGTGGCCCACCCAACAGAGCTGGTCGAGTGTGGTCAGTGCTTCGATGCTGGGGATGTTGGCCTGATTGAGGACGCTAACGTTGGTGCGTCTGTCCTCCCAGGGGATTTGCAGGATCTTGCGGAGACATCATTGGTGGTATTTCTCCAGTGATTTGAGGTGTCTACTGCATATGGTCCACGTCTCTGAGCCATACAGGCTAAATGAATGGAAGTGTTAAAGGCATCATCATTCGCAGAGTGATAATCCCACTTCAGCAACTCCCACCCTTCCATTGAGAAAGCTTTATTTGTACTCTAACAATGCCTTCTTCCCCATTCTCTGCTGAGCAAGTTTTTATCGCCTTCCCAGCTGAACAAGATTTTCACTCACATGCTAAATTTCTATGCCCCCCCCCCCAAAAGAACAACATTTGGATCCCTTTCCTCCTTCTGCTGAGCAAGTTTGTGGCTCTGTTCTCCACCCACCCCCAATCCCCCCCCCCCGTCCCACAACACCCCGACAACACAGTGCGCATATTGGGCTGCCTCCTACCCCATAAAATGAAGAATCAGAAATGGGGTACCATCAAAAATTCTTGGAGTATGATGGCTGGAAGTGCAAATACCGCGTGAGAATCAAGAATCCCTGAAGCACAAATGGAAGTCGGAGCAACTGAGCAAAATTATCATCAAATTAAAATGGGAAGCAAAACTAAAAGCATCCCACCCCCTGTCATGTATGTAACCACAATGTAACACCACTGTATTAAAGTATACTCTCAACCTAGATGCAGACCTTGACCACAAGGGGTGAACTTGTGGGAGACACTCCTTACCTGATCTCACAGGTATAAAAAGGGAGGTCCCACGCAGGGTCATCTTTGGAGTCCTGTGAATAAAGAGTTAAGGTCACAGAGTGACCTTGTCCCCAGAATGTGCCTCATGTGGTTTCATGCTGTAGAGTAAGGACCATACATTGGCGACGAAAAACGGGAATTCACGGCCCACGAGAATGGCCACCGGTAGCACAGAGGAACGGTACTGTGTTGGGGAAGACTGGGATGATTTTGTCGAGAGGCTTCAGCAAAGCTTCGTTACGAAAGAATGGCTGTGGGATGCAGCGGCCGACAAGCGAAGGGCTCATCTTTTGACCAGCCGCGGGCCAAAGACTTACACGCTCATGAAGTACTAACTAGCACCCAAAAAGCCAGCAGACAAAACCTTTGAAGAACTTAGCAAATTGATGGGGGAGCACCTCAAACCGGCGAGTAGCATACATATGGCCCAACACAGATTCTATACCCACCAACGTCGTGAAGGACAGAGCATACCGGACTTCGTAGCGGACCTGCGGCGTTTGGCCAGCCTCTGTAAGTTCACAGACGCCTGCAGGGGGGAGATGCTAAGGGACTTCTTTATCGAGGGCATCGGTCATGCGGGAATTTTCAGCAAATTAACTGAGACCAAGGATTTGACCTTGGAAGCGGCGGCGTTGATGACTCAAACTTTCATGGCGGGGGAGGAAGAGACGAAAATAATATACGCGCGCAATTCTGCCTCTAACGCGGCGATGAATCAGGGAGTCAACATCATCAATGCCCCGCAGGCAGGCAGGGGCAGTCCGACACTCCCCAGGCAGCAATGCGGCCCGGGATGGGGTCATTGACGCACACTAATAGGGTACTTAAGAGCAGTCAAAGGGACAGTCAGCGCGGAATGCCTGGCCATAGTTCCTTTTTTCCCAACAATGGAAACTTTAGCTCATGCTGGAGGTGTGGGGGAAAACACTCAGCTAGATCTTGCAGATTTCAACAGTTTGTCTGCAGGAACTGCAATCTCAGTGGCCACTTACTCGAATGTGCAGGAAGTCTGCTACCAGACGAATATATGAGGCGGATGGACCAGAAGAGGGTTCATTGAGGCAGGATGACTCTTGGGGCAAATCGATGGATGCCGAGGTTCAGCGGGTCCCATGTGGCGAATATTCACAGGTCATACACCAAAACGCCATCAATGATGATGAGGGTTTTATTAAACGGTATCCCTGTACGCATGGAGCTGGACACTGGGGTCAGCCAGTCACTCATGAGCGTTCAGCAATTTGAGAAGCTATGGCCACTTAAAGCCAGTAGTCCCAAATTAGCACGTATTGAGACACAATTACGGACTTACACTAAAGATATCAATCCGGTGCTAGGCAGTGCAATGTTGGCTGTCACACACTATGGGTTAGTGAATCGGCTGCCGCTCTGGATTGTCCCGGGCAATGGTCCCGCACTGTTGGGGAGGAGCTGGTTAGCCGAGATGAACTGGAAATGGGGGGATGTTCACGCAATGTCATCTGTGGAGCGAAGTTCGTGCTCACAAGTCCTACAACAATTCGATTCACTATCCCAACCTGGCGTTGGGACTTTCAAAGGCACTAAAGTAATGATACACATCACACCGGGCGCCAGGCCAGTGCACCACAAAACAAGAGCAGTGCCGTATGTGATGTGGGAAAAGATCGAGAGCGAATTGGACAGGCTGTTGAGAGAGGGCATCATCTCGCCTGTTGAATTCAGCGACTGGGTGAGCCCCATCGGTCCTGTCCTAAAAGCGGATGGCTCTGTCAGGATCTGTGGCGACTACAAGGCCACCATCAATTAGGTGTCCCTATAAGATCAATACCCGCTCCCAAGAGCGGAGGACCTCTTCGCCACGCTGGCAGGCGGCAAGCTGTTCACCAAGTTGGCCCTCACTTCAACCTATATGACCCAGGAACTGGCCGACGAATCTAAACTACTGACCACCATCACCACGCACAAGGGACTGTTCGTTTATAACAGGTGCCTGTTTGGCATTCGATCAGAGGCCGTGATTTTTCAACGAAACATGGAAAGCCTGCTTAAATCCATTCCTGGAGCGATCGTATTCCAGGACGACATCCTCATCACGGGTCGAGACACCGAGGAACACCTCCACAACCTGGAGGAGGTGCTATGCCGACTGGACCGGGTAGGCCTGCGACTCAAGAAGTCTAAATGTGTGTTCTTAGCTCCTGAGGTTGAGTTTCTGGGCAGGAGGGTTGCTGCAGATGGGATTCGGCCCACCGAATCCAAAACAGAGACGAATCGACGAGCACCCAGGCCCTGCAACACATCGGAGTTGCGTTCATTCCTGGGACTGTTGAACTATTTCGGGAACTTTCTGCCGAACTTGAGCACGTTGTTGGAACCGCTACACGTGCTCCTGCGTAAAGGTTGCGATTGGTTTTGGGGGGACTGTCAGGAACGGGCTTTTGATCGGGCGTGAAACCTACTTTGTTCAAACAGATTGCTAACCCTGTATGACCCCTGTAAAAAATTGGTTCTGACATGTGATGCATCGTCCTATGGGGTTGGGTGCGTGTTGCAGCAGGGCAATGCTGAGGGTCAACTACAACCTGTGGCTTATGCCTCCAGGTCGCTCTCTCAAGCAGAACAGGGATATGGGATGGTCGAGAAGGAAGCGTTTGCATGTGTCTATGGTGTAAAAAAAATGCATCAGTACATCTTTGGTAGGAAATTTGAATTAGAGATGGACCACAAACCATTAACATCCCTGTCGTCAGACGGCAAGACTATCAATGTCAACGCATCAGCTTGCAGACAGCGATGGGCTCTCACGCTGGCTGCTTATGACTACTCCATCCGACACCGGCCTGGCACTGAAAATTGCGCTGACGTGCTCAGCAGGCTTCCACTGGCCACCACTGAGGAGGCAGCGGAGCAAAACACCGAGATGGTCATGGCTGTCAATGCCTTTGACAGTGCAGGCTCCCCCATCACAGCCCGCCAGATTAAAACCTGGACAAACAGAGATCCCCTCCTATCCCTGATTAAGAAATGTGTCCTGACTGGGGATTGGGCGCCCGCACACGGAGCATGCCCTGAGGAGGTCAGACTGTTCCACAGACGGATGGATGAGCTCTCCATCCAAGCCAACTGCCTACTATGGTGCAGCCGGGTAGTTATGCCCCAAAAGGGCAGGAAGGCATTCATCAGGGAACTCCACAGCGAGCACCCAGGCATTGTGCTGATGAAGGCCATTGCCCGGTCACATGTTTGGTGGCCTGGAATTGATTCAGACCTGGAACACTGTGTTCGCAGGTGCACGACGTGTGCCCAGCTGGGTAATGCCCCCAGGGAGGCCCCGCTCAGCCCGTGGCCCTGGCCCACCAGGCCATGGTCACGCATTCATGTTGACTACGCGGGCCCGTTCATGGGTAAGATGTTCCTTATTGTGGTAGATGCGTACTCGAAATGGATTGAGTGCATCATTCTGAATTCATGCACGTCATCCATGACCATGGAAAGCCTATGTGCAATCTTTGCAACCCATGGCTTGCTGGACATCCTGGTTAGTGATAATGGCCCATGTTTCACAAGCTGCGAATTCCGAGAGTTTATGTCGGGCAATGGCATCAACCACGTCAGGACTGCGCCATTCAAGCCGGCTTCCAATGGCCAGGTGGAACGTGCGGTCCAAATCATTAAGCAAGGTATGCTCAGGATTCAAGGACCCTCCCTACAATGCCGCCTGTCGCGTCTCCTGCTGGCCTATAGATCCCGACTGCACTCGCTCACGGGGGTCCCGCCCACAGAGTTACTAATGAAACGGTCACTCAAAACTCAGTTGTCCCTCATTCACCCAGTCCTGACCGACATAGTTGAGGGCAAGCGCAAGTCACAAAATGAGTACCATGACCGAAATTCGAGGGGGAGATGTATAGAAATAAATGATCCTGTATTCATCCTCAATCACGCCATGGGGCCCAAATGGCTTGAGGGCACTGTAATTGACAAAGAGAGGAATAGGTTCATTGTGGTAAAACTCAACAATGGTCAGATATGCCGTAAGCATCTGGACCAAGTAAAAATAGGTTCAGCATCGACACGGAGGAACCTGAAGAAGACCATGAGATGGAGCTCACAACACCGCCAGTGAACGAGCAACAAGAGCAATCAGAAGAATGCACAGTCCCTGCGGTCAGCCCGGACAGGCCGGAATCACCACAGGTGACAGACACTCACGTCAGTATCCAACAACCAGAGCCCCAACTGCGGCGCTCCACGAGGGAGCGTAGACCACCTGAAAGACTAAACCTATGATCCCTATAAGACTTTGGGGGGGAAGGTGATGTCATGTATGTAACCACAATGTAACACCACTGTATTACTGTATACTCTCAACCTAGATGCAGACCTTGACCACAAGGGGTGAACTTGTGGGAGACACTCCTTACCTGATCACACAGGTATAAAAAGGGAGGTCCCACGCAGGGTCATCGTCTTTGGAGTTCTGTGAATAAAGAGTTAAGATCACAGAGTGACCTTGTCCCCAGAATGTGCCTCGTGTGGTTTCATGCTGTAGAGTAAGGACCTTACACCCCCCACTCAAGTTGCAAATATCTCCATCTTCCCTTGGACATAGACCACCCCCCTCCCCCCCAACTGAGCAGGAATCATGGATCACCTCACCCTCACTGCCAGTAAGTTGCGGATTGCATTCACTTCCCCACCCCCACCTGCTTGCTGGCTCAAATTCCCATTTGTTTATTGCTAGCTGCTTCTTCCCTTTCAACATCCATCACCCCCTCCCCCCCGCCCCCCCTCCCGCACCCTCCGCTTCCCACAGTTGGTTGCATTATCTCTACCCTGCTTTATTTCCCCTTGTACCATAACTTTTCCCCGCATTGTTCCACTCCAATGTGTGGCTGTTTCATGCTTCAATCCTCTTTCCCCTGCTAATCTGAATTATTCTTTCTCAGCACTCCCTTATTCTTCCCCACCCCTTTTCCCCTTTTAGCTCACCTCCTCTTTCACCATCCCTTCTCCTCCTCCTCCCCTTCCCTATTTCTCCCATTACTTTCTACCTCCCCAACTCTCTGTCTCATTCCCTTTCTGCTCTCTCTCTCCCCTCCCTGTACCCTTTCCTTACTCTGTCTCCCCCTCCATTCCCCAAGGTGTTCCTCTCTCCCTTGTTAAGATGGAGCCGTATCCCTTTAAAGCCAGAGAAAGACCATCAAATCATTCAGAATTAATTGTTGGTTAGTTGAGGAACTTTACAGACTGGAATATGCTGGTCAGTTTCTGTCTCAGTAGCACAGATCATTTAGAGATTGTTCTGCATTTATAAAAGAAAAAGTATGATAATTACACAGACATACCAGGGTCAATTTACGGTACCTTCCTTCATTTACTGTGGAACACAGAGCAAGATGCAATTAAAAACTTTCTGTCAAGGCCCACACAACTCGAAATGAGTGACCAGCACTCCCGCGTGAGACAGATGGCAGCCTACCTTAAATATTTAAATCGGAGTCCTACATTAATTGCGATTTTCGTGCATCAATGTTGCGTACGCTCCGTCCATTGATCCCTGGCGTAGAGCTGCCTGTCCTGAAAGGTACTGCTGCAAATCATTCTAAAAATGGGTGACTCTTTCACTTTTGTGGGGCAGGAAGAGCAGGATCTCTTCAATAATTAGAAGTTGCTCCGTTTTGGAGTTTTCAGGCAGGCGAATACAGACCTTATAGTTGCAACAGGACATGGATCCTTTCCAAAGCTGTTTGAAATGTGACCCTGCCATTATTAAATGCTTGGATTATACATTCTGAATTGACAGTGGTATTAAACAGATGTAGTGCAAACTGGCAATAGATTTATGACTCAATTGCTTATACAAGCTGATTGATTACTCAGTGCTGTTCCTTGTATTTTGTGCACACTGCCATCCGTTCCCATCAGTGTTTCACATATTTAAAAAAATCTAAACATACATACATGCCCACAAATGCAATTTACATGCTCCACAATAAATCAGAAAGGAGGATATCTGTACCCCTACACAATTCTCAGTGGCCTTTTGTTACAAGCTGATTAGTAGGAGTCTGGGGCAGTTATTGCTGTTCAACTCCCCCTACTTTGTTCATATTGGAAGTATTTCCAATGGACTTTATGCAGGAGTTGCTATTCATGATTACTTAGCAGGGAAGTTATATATCAACTGCCTGTTGCTTGACTGCTTCCAGCTAGCAGTGTTAAAGCGTAAAGCACAATAATAAGAGAGGACTCAGAGACACCCGTGTGTAGCGATGCAATGTGGCAATTCAGATAATTACAGTTTCCTTTTTTACATTTTCCCCAAATTCACTCTCCGCCTTTCCTGAAAACACTGACCTTTCCATTCCACTTGCATCAGCAGCTCTGTGGTGTATTCTCCAAGGGGCCATCTTTCATTTGTTAATCTAGACAGCGAGCGTCCTGATGACCACATATGCACATTCCGTAGAAGGGGGTCACTGGCTAGCAATGTTACATTTTTTTTTCTAACCTTCTAACCTTCTAACCTAGATTATTTTAAATCTAGTATCAAGCAATTTTATGTTACAAGGCACAAACAAGCAAAAAAGTAAAAGTCACATAAATTTGTTTAACAGTCGACATTTTCCCACCTAATTCTTGAGTGGAAGCGTTCCGGGAGAGGAAAGACAAAAATGCCATTGCTAGGATGCAAGATCATTCCAGCAACCTTCATAATAGATGACAATCCTTCCAAGACAATCAGTGGTCCATTTCACTTACTTCGGTAGCATGATTTCCTCCAATGGGGACTGTTGTCTTAACTACCATAGGCGCATTGCACGTGTGAGCTCCGCAATGAACTCTTTATCCCATATATGGAGATTAAGCATAAGACAAAAGCTCAAAGTACAGCTCTAAAATTCATTAGTAATATCTATATTTAAATATGGCTCAGAAACATGGGTATGTACCAAAATAATGAATAGACGAATTGATGGATTGGATTCTAGATCACTTTGCATAACACTCAAGGTTAAGCCTCAGAACAAAATCTTAAATGAGACTGTACACAACCTGACAAATCAACTACCACTGGCCCTGGTTAGTTGATCATTACCAACTCCTCTAGTATGGAGACTGCATGCACCACCCTGAATCTGACCCTGCTAGAGCATTCACCACAAACCCACCACCGAAATGGAAGGGGCCAAGAGGAAAACGCAGAACAAGATGCGATGACAACATAAAAGTGTCTCTTAATAACATAGGCCTTACTGCTGCTGAGGCACAAGTGAGAACCATGAACCATAACGGTTGGAAGAAGCTGGTAGCAGTAATGTCCTCTAATGGATAAGCCCCTACATGACAAAGGTTGTAGGGCTAGAAAATGTTACAGAGATAGGGATGGGTGAGGCCATGAAGGGATGTAAACAAGAGGATTATAATTTTAAATTAGAGGCTTTGAAGGAACAGGAGCCAATATCAGTTAGCAAGGACAGGATTGATAGGTGAGTGGGACCTGTTGTCGGACAGGAAATAGGCAGCAGATTTTTGGATGAGCTGAAGTTTACTGAGATGGAGGTTGGGAGGCCAGCCAGGAGAGCAAAAACAACAACTTCAACTTGCATTTATATAGCACCTTTAACATAGTAAAACATCCCAAGGCGCTTCACAGGAGTGACTATCAAACAAAAGTTAACACCGAGCCACATAAAGAGATATTAGGACAGTTCGGTCAAAGAGGCAGATTTTAAAGAGCATCTTAAAGGAGTAGAAAGGGGTAGAGAGGTGGAGAGGTTTAGGGATGGAATTCCAGCATGAGGATTGAAGCAGCTGAAGGCACCTCCACCAATGGTGGAGCAAAACAAATCGGGGATGCACAAGAGACCAAAATTGGAGGAGCACAGAGATCTCAGACGGTTGTCGGACTGGAGAAGGTTTTAGAGATAGGTTTGATAACAAGGATGAGAATTTTAAAATCAAGGTTTTGCTGGACCAGGAGCCAATGTAGGTCAATGAGCACAGGGGTAATGGGTGAAGTGGACTTGATGCAGGTTAGGATATGGGCAGCAGAATTTTGCATTAGCTCAAGTTTATAGAGGTGCAAGGTGGGAGGCTGCCCAGGCGGTCATTGGAATAGTTGTGTCTAGAGGTAAAAAAAAGTGATGGATGAGGGCTTCAGCAACAGAAGGTTTGAAGCTGGGGAGGAAACGGGTCATGTTATGGAAGTAGGAGGTCTTGCTGAGGATAGGATATGGGTTGAAAGTTCAGCTCAGTGCCAAATAGGAAACTAAGTTTGCAAACAGTCTGGTTCAGCCTCAGACAGTTGTCAGGTAGAAGGATGGAGTCAGTGGCTAGGGAACAGAGTTTGTGGCGGGGACCGAAGACAATGGCTTTTGTATAGTTGACTTTGGAAGTGACAAAAGCATGGAGGAGGATTTCAGCAGCAAATAGGCTGAGGCAGGGCTTGAGGCAGGTAATGTTACAGAGGTGGAACTAGGCGGTCTTTGTGATGGAGCGGATATAGGGTTGATTAAGAATCCGAAGTTGGGAACAGTCTAGTTCAACCTGAGACAGTGATTAGGGAGGAAAATTAAATCTGTAGCTAAGGTATGGACTTTATGCTGAGGGTCGGAAACAATGCCTTTGGTTTTCCCAATGTTTAATTGGAGGCAATTATGGCTCACCCACGACTGCATGTCAAACAAGCAATCTGACAACACAGAGGCAGTGGAGCGAGGGACTGGCGAGGTAGAGCTGAGTGTCTTCTCTGTGGATGATGTTGCCAAGGGGCAACATATAAATGAGGAAGAGGAGGGGGATCAAGGATAGATCCTTGACCAACTGCACAGCTAAGGTTCCAAGGGTGGTAAGAGTCCATTGCTGGAGAGGCTCTGGCTATGATCAGATAGTAGGAGGGGAAGCAAATCAGAGCAGTCCCACCGAGCTGGATAACAGAGGAGAGGTGTTGGAGGAGGTGTGTTTAACCGTGCCAAAGGCTGCAGAGAGGTCAGGGAGGATAAGAAGAGATAATGCACTATGCTCACATTTAGAGAGGCTGACACTGATTAGATTCATTTCAATGCTGTGGCAGGAACAGAAACCTGATTGAAACATGGAGATGCAGGAAAGGTGGGCACAGATTTGACAGGTAATTACATGTTCAAGGGCTTTGGAGAGGAATAGAGATTGGAGATGGGGAGGTAGCTTACAAGAACAGAATGACCAAGGGTAGGTTTTTTGAGGAGTCGGGGGGGGGGGGGGGGAGGGGCAGCGGAGGGGGGGGTGGGGGGGGGGTGAAGATGGTGCTTTTGAAAGGAAGGGGAGCGTACCTGAGGAGAGGGAACCATTTACAATGTCAACAAATATATAGGCCTGGAAGGGAAGTTGGATAGTCAGTGGTTTAGTGGGAATGAGTTCAAGGGAACAGGGTTGGATGTCATGGACAAGATGAGCTCAAGAAGGAATGAGATGAGACAGGAAAGAAACTAGAATAAAATGGAGGTTCTGGGTTAAGTGCAAATTTGGCTTGGTAGGCAAGGGGTTGCGGGGAAACAGAGGAGGCAGCAGAACGGATGGTCTTAACCTTAATGACAAAAAACCTCAGACTTTCTGTTCTGTATGGTTAAACTGGTTGGTTAGAGTATTCCATTGGGAATTTATACTAGCTACGGTGAATTATTCTGATTTTTTGATTTCTATTTCTAGATGAGAGCTAAGAATTATAAAAAGTAACAGTGAAATAGAACACAATAGTTCAATGGTGACCTTTGCTTGACTTTTTGAACAAAGATATCTTGATACCTCAAGTTCAAAAAGTAACAGCAGTTGGGTGTTCATGAATTTTAAATTCAATTAACTAATCATCATCATAGGCAGTCCCTCTAAATCGAGGACGAATTGCTTCCACTCCAAAAGTGGGTTCTCAGGTGACTGAACAATCCAATATGGGAATTACAGTCTCTGTCACAGGTGGGACAGACAGTCGTTGGAGAAAAGGGTGGGTGGGGAGTCTGGTTTGCCGCACACTCCTTCCGCAGCCTGCGCTTGTTTTCTGCATGCTCTCGGTGACGAGACTCGAGGTGCTCAGCATCCTCCCGGATGCGCTTCCTCTACTTAGGGCGATCTTTGGCCAGGGACTCCCAGGTGTCGGTGGGGATGTTGCACTTTATCAAGGAGGCTTTGAGAGTATCCTTGAAACGTTTCATCTGCCCACCTGGGGCTCACTTGCTATGTAGGAGTTCCAAGTTGAGCGCTTGCTTTGGGAGTCTTGTGTCGGGCAGGCGAACAACGTGGCCCGTCCAACGGAACTGGTCGAGTGTAGTCAGTGCTTCAATGCTGGGGATGTTGGCCTGATCGAGGACACTAACGTTGGTGCGTCTGTCCTCCCAATGGATTTACAGGATCTTGCGAAGATATCGTTGGTGGTATTTCTCCAGCAACTGTATATGGTCCACGTCTCTGAGCCATACAGGAGGGCGGGTATCACTACAGCCCTGTAGACCATAAGCTTGGTGCCAGATTTGAGGGCCTGATCTTTAAACACTCTCTTCCTCAGGTGGCTGAAGGCTGCACTGGCGCACTGGAGGCGGTGTTGAACTTCGTCGTCGATGTCTGCCCTTGCTGATAATAGGCTCCCGAGGTATGGAAAGTGGTCCAAGTTGTTGTCCAGGCCGCATCGTGGATCTTGATGACTGGGGGGCAGTGCTGTGTGGCAGGGTCAGGTTGGTGGAGGACCTTTGTCTTACATATCTTTAGTGTAAGGCCCATGCTTTCGTACGCCTCAGTGAAGATGTTGATGATGATTTGGAGTTCAGCCTCTGAAGATGCACAGACGCAAGCGTCGTCCGCATACAGTAGCTCGATAACAGATGATGGGACAGTCTTGGATCTGGCCTGGAGGCGACGAAGATTGAACAGGTTCCCACTGGTTCTATAGTTTAGTTCCACTCCAGCGGGGATCTTGTTGAGTGTGAGGTGGAGCATTGCAGCGAGGAAGATCGAGAAGAGGGTTGGCGCGTTGACGCAGCCCTGCTTGACCCCGGTCCGGACATGAATTGGGTCTGTGGTGGATCTGTTGGTCAGGATCATGGCTTGCATGTCGTCGTGGAGCAGGCGGAGGATGGCAACAAACTTTGGGGCAGCCGAAACGGAGGAGGACACTCCATAGTCCCTCGCAGTTAACAGTGTCAAAGGCCTTTGTAAGGTCAAAGAAGGCCATGTACAAGGGTTGGTGCTGTTCCCTGCATTTCTCTTGCAGTTGTCGTGCCGTAAAGACTAATGAGCCGTAAATTAACTAATGCAAAACAGTTGAATGTAGTTAAACTAATAAATTGTTGGTTTTGTTCAAATTCACTGGGGTAGAAGTGGGTTTTGGTTAGTTTTCAGGGGCCAAAAGGAGCGCAGCAAACGATCCCCGGGGCCAAAGACAGAGAACCAAAGGTCACGACAAATAAGTCCTCGGGCCTCTTTGTAATGATAGAGGCAGGCTGCAGCTCATCGATCCAGGCCTTCCCAATTTCAGCTGGCTTGGATCCAGGTAAGATCAATAAGTGAGGCAACGGAGGTGGTGGGGAGGAGGGGAGCGGGGGTGGTGTGTGTGTGTGGCGGGGCGGGGGGGGGGGAGAGGGAGCATAGCCCGCAGTTTTGATGTGAAGCCAGATGGAGCACTTCTACTCTCCTGGCTCCACATCAAGATTTATAGAGATTAAAGAAACTAACTTATTTTTCTGTGGCCTCTAGCGGTCCCTCGAAGAATTTGCCACATTTCCCTTCTTGGCCCAGAATTACCTCAAACTGCGTATTCAGCAAGTTACACCTAATTTTTTTGCTGACTTTGAAACCATGAAGAAGTGGACCCTTAAGCCTTCTTGGACCATTCACAATCAATTCTTACATGATGGAATGATATGATTCTAGATCCTTGAAGTCCATTGAAGGGACATACAGATGAACTGTTGATAATCATTTCGCAATGTCAATAATTCCTCCTTTTTAGCAGGTAGTGCACCAAACTGCACCAACATAAACCACAATGGAAATTCAATGTCAAAATCTCACTGCAATTTTACCAACTGTGTTCGCCAGTTGCAAATTGTAGTCAGAAGGTGGCAGTATTTATTTACCAACAGTTACAAACAGGTGAAAACCTGTGCTCACAATAATGGCACAACAGTATCTAATTTACATAACCTTTTTTCACTTTCTTAGAGCTGAGATTGATTTTGACATGAAACTATACTCATTACCAGTATTTCTATGTCATTTTTCCCATACTTTGTCTTTCCCTCCATTTTCTCAATATTGTTTCACTGCTTATCTCTCTCTGTATATTTCCCTGTGCCTGCAGAGGTGCAAACACACCAAGACAGTGTGGAAATAATGGAATAGTTCTGATTTAAGATTTTGTCATTATATCTGTAATTTACATTTAGCTTTCACGTAACCCCCCCTCATTGCACTCTCTTTGCTTGCTAATGTTCTCTCTTTGTCCTTTTTCTCTTATTTCCTCTGACTTTCTGTTTCTCTCATTTTGATTCTCTCCATCATTCAATGCTTATCTTTTCTTTCCCTCATTTTCAGAGTCCCAGCTAGCCAACGCTCTATGATATGTACATACAGTGTAACCAAATGGCTACTGAGAGGGTTTACAGTCTTATGGATTTGCATAGTTGGTATGGGCATCGGAAAGCTCATAGATCAATCGCGTAGATTTCCTGTCCATTTTTGACCTGTGAAAATATGAACTACAGTAATACCATATAGGACTTAAATCATTTATTTTGTTCCTTCTCTAATTTTTTTCCCTCTTCAAGGCAGTGACTTCTGATGTATGGTTCCACAAAAAGCAAGAACTCTCTTGCCCAAGAGATCATGTAACTGCAGACATGTGTTTTGTCAGGGTATTCACCATGAAGGTCTTTGCAGCCAAGCAAGAACCTGTCGTCACCCATTGCCAACACACCCACACATCAAGCAACAGTTGATGGATAGTGATCAGGAACAAGAATGCTGACCATATTTCCTCCCTAAATATTGGCAATCGGGGACGCAAAGGAGGAAGCGGGGCTTTGCGCAATGACATTGGAAAATAGTTTTAGCAGACCACTGATGTAATGGCATTGGTTTAAATATATAGACCTAGAAATTTGGGTCGTTTGCGCCTCCTAATAGTGACCCTAATGACTCCCGCTAAATTCAGTGGGAGTTTAGTGGTGGTGGTAACCTGTAGCGCCCCGCTCCACTGCGCCAGCATTGACGACGTCATCACCGTGCACAGCGCCCTGTTATTGCTCCGGACCCTAAATTAGATATCGCTCCCAAAGTTGCGCGGGCGATAACAGCGCCAGCTTCAGGGGACATGAACTGGGTGGCCAGCCGCTCACGGAGCGATAGTTAAAGGGGAGGGGCAATGCTTTAAAAAAAAAGGGCTGATTTTTTTTTGTCCGTTGACGCTTTGAATGCGGGGTCTGTGCCGTGATTGCTGTTGGCATGACACCCTTGCTCCCCGGTAGTCCAGGTTGTACCATTTTTATAATGCAGAGTTTGCAGCTTGGGCCATTCCATTTAATTAAGGGAAGAGCCCCTCCTATGTGGCGGTGCTTCGTGGCCCAGTGCAGAGCCTTACGCCCCGCTCCCCATGCTAGCGCCCCGGAAAGAAAGTGGAGCGTGTTATTTTGCACTCCACTTCCATTCAGGGGTAGTTATTCCAATTTCTCGCAAGAGGCAAGACTTCTCCACATGGTGCAAAGTCTCGCGTCTCGAGACTGTTACCGCCCCCAAACAGGGCACAACGGAATTTTCCCCCATAGGGCTCTTTAACTGGTTCCCTCCCATTGTGGCCTGATTCTCTTTCCCTGACAAGTGATGCAGGGAAAGGTTTATTTGTGCATCTGCTTCCACCAGATAGTGGCAAATGTTGGTGGAACTTGTCCGACTGAAAAACAAAATATTGAATTACTTTTTATAAACGTACTGCTGAAGAATAGATAATGAACCTTGTATATTCAAATTAAAACAAACATGATTGCTCCATTAAATTGAGACGAAAATAGATGTACCAGAAGTATAGTTCTGATTATGCTGAATTTTTACATTTGCTTCAGCATTTTAATTTGCGAGTTAACGAAATTCTAATTAATTAATCCGACTAACATTGTAACACCGGAAGTTTTTTTCCTCAGGAATCAATTCCAAACAAAACACTAAAATGTTTGATTTATGAACAAGAAGCTAACTATGCATTCAGACTTTACATTACAACCCTACAAGAAAATTATGAGTCACATATTATGACTGTTTTAACATCCCACACAGAGTATGCAAAATGCTGGCGTGCCAATTTCATTTATCTGCTTAATTATAATATAAAATATGGTTGCAAAGATTATCTGACTGAAGGTGTCAGATAAGTACCTTTACCTTAGATTTCAACATATTAAAAAAAGAGGGAAAAAAGCAGTCTATTGAAAATATTTATTTCTTCTTTGGATATTTTATTTTTCCGTACCATTTTATTTTGCCCAAGGCAAGATCCTTGCCTGTCTGAGCAGACAGTACTGACTCACACCATCACACACAAGGTGTCACAATGCACTCTGTAGGTTGGAATCAAGTCTTTTTGACACACCGGGATCATTTTAACATGGCGGAGCAGGAGTGGATGCGGGAGGGAGTGGATGCGGGCGGAGTGGGAATGAGTGTGGGTGCAGGTGGGAGTGGGAGTGGGTGTGGGTGGCAGTGGGATTGGGTGGCAGTGGGAGTGGGTGGCAGTGGGTGCGGGTGGCAGTGGGAGTGGGTGAGGGTGGCAGTGGGTGGGAGTGGGTGCGGGTGGCAGTGGGTGCGGGTGGCAGTGGGTGCGGTGGCAGTGGGTGGGAGTGGGTGCGGGTGGCAGTGGGTGCGGTGGCAGTGGGTGGGAGTGGGTGCGGGTGGCAGTGGGTGCGGGTGGCAGTGGGTGGGAGTGGGAGTGGGTGCGGGTGGCAGTGGGTGCGGGTGAGAGTGGGTGCGGGTGGCAGTGGGTGCGGGTGGCAGTTGGTGCCGGTGGCAGTGGGTGGGAGTGGCAGTGGGTGCGGGTGGCAGTGGGTGCGGGTGGCAGTGGGTGGGAGTGGGTGCGGGTGGCAGTGGGTGCGGGTGGCAGTGGGTGGAAGTGGGAGTGGGTGGGAGTGGGAGTGGGTGCGGGTGGCAGTGGGTGGGAGTGGGAGTGGGTGTGGGTGGCAGTGGGTGCGGGTGGCAGTGGGTGGGAGTGGGAGTGGGTGGGAGTGGGAGTGGGTGCGGGTGGCAGTGGGTGCGGGTGGCAGTGGGTGCGGGTGGGCAGTTAAATGGTCAAAAATTCTGAGCGCGTTGGGAAGCCGGCTCCAATCGCCAGCCGGGGTTCCCAGGCCTCGGGAAACCCTCGCTGCAGCGAGGTGAGGACAGCCTCAGGGAGCGCACCTTGTGGGCCAGGATGAGCAAGACAGCTTCTTACCGGCCCCCCCAAGCTCCCCCATCAGAACCCCCGATACAAACCCCTCCCATCTCCCCCTGGGATCAGGGATCGAAACCTCCTCGGGGGTCAGGGATTGGAATCCACTTAGGGCTCGGACCCCCCCCCCCCCCCGGGGTCGGGTATCAAACACCCACTGGGGTCTGGGATTGGACCCCTCGGGGTCGGGTAACAGATGCCCCCCGGTCAGTGATCTGACCTCCCTCGGGGTCTGGTTTCAGAAGTCCCCGGGGTCAGGGATTGGAACTCCCCAGGTCAGGGATCGGACCTTCCCTGGGGTCGGGGTTCAGACCCCCATCGGGATCGGAACACCCTCCCCCCTGATTAATCCCCCCCTCCACCCCGGGTCGGGTGTCAGACCTATCTGGTCCTGTAGCCTCCACCTGAGTGCTTCCTGCCCGACTGGAAGCCAAGCCTGTCAATCAGGCTGACTTCCAGGTGGGGAACCAGTCAGGGACAAAAGACTCACGGTGTGGAATTAAAACCCAACAGCATGCAGGGAAACCCAGACTTCCGAGTTTCCTGCTCAAAAGTCTGCCCCCCACCCCACCCCCACCCCGCCAATGTTACCTGCTTCAGGAAATATCCAGCCCACAATGTTAGATTGGCATCCCACACTAAAATAAGTGTATGACGGGAAAACAAATGGAATTACCATTTTTAGAAGAATATATTCTTTAGTGTTTATCTTTCCCTGTTTATTTCTTCCCGCAAATTTCTGACTTCTGCACATCTTCCACCATTCAGCTTTTGATCAATGCTACCATGAATATCACTCACTGATCATCCAGCAGGCGATGAGTTTCAAATGCAGCGAGCTGGGTAAGGTCATAATAAGAACATAAGAATTAGGAACAGGAGTAGGCCATCTAGCCCCTCGAGCCTGCTCCGCCATTCAACAAGATCATGGCTGATCTGGCCGTGGACTCAGCTCCACTTACCCGCCCGCTCCCCGTAACCCTTAATTCCCTTATTGGTTAAAAATCTATCGATCTGTGACTTGAAAACATTCAATGAGCTAGCCTCAACTGCTTCCTTGGACAGAGAATTCCACAGATTCACAACCCTCTGGGAGAAGAAATTCCTTCTCAACTCGGTTTTAAATTGGCTCCCCTGTATTTCGAGGCTGTCCCCCCCTAATTCTAGTCTCCCCTACCAGTGGAAACAACCTCTCTGCCTCTATCTTGTCTATCCCTTTCATTATTTTAAATGTTTCTATAAGATCACCCCTCATCCTTCTGAACTCCAACGAGTAAAGACCCAGTCTACTCAATCTATCATCATAAGGTAACCCCCTCATCTCTGGAATCAGCCTAGTGAATCGTCTCTGTACCCCCTCCAAAGCCAGTATATCCTTCCTTAAGTAAGGTGACCAAAACTGCACGCAGTACTCCAGGTGCGGCCTCACCAATACCCTGTACAGTTGCAGCAGGACCTCCCTGCTTTTGTACTCCATCCCTCTCGCAATAAAGGCCAACATTCCATTCGCCTTCCTGATTACCTGCTGCACCTGCAAACTAACTTTTTGGGATTCATGCACAAGGACCCCCAGGTCCCTCTGCACCGCAGCATGTTGTAATTTCTCCCCATTCAAATAATATTCCCTTTTACTATTTTTTTCCCAAGGTGGATGACCTCACACTTTCCGACATTGTATTCCATCTGCCAAACCTTAGCCCATTCGCTTAACCTATCTAAATCTCTTTGCAGCCTCTCTGTGTCCTCTACACAACCCACTTTCCCACTAATCTTTGTGTCATCTGCAAATGTTGTTACACTACACTCTGTCCCCTCTTCCAGGTCATCTATGTATATTGTAAACAGTTGTGGTCCCAGCACCGATCCCTGTGGCACACCACTAACCACCGATTTCCAACCCGAAAAGGACCCATTTATCCCGACTCTCTGCTTTCTGTTAGCCAGCCAATTCTCTATCCATGCTAATACATTTCCTCTGACTCCGCATACCTCTATCTTCTGCAGTAATCTTTTGTGTGGCACCTTATCGAATGCCTTTTGAAAATCTAAATACACCACATCCATCAGTACACTTCTATCCACCATGCTCGTTATATCCTCAAAGAATTCCAGTAAATTAATTAAACATGATTTCCCCTTCATGAATCCACGCTGCGTCTGCTTGATTGCACTATTCCTATCTAGATGTCCCGCTATTTCTTCCTTAATGATAGTTTCAAGCATTTTCCCCACTACAGATGTTAAACTAACCGGCCTATAGCTACCTGCCTTTTGTCTGCCCCCTTTTTTAAACAGAGGCGTTACATTAGCTGCTTTCCAATCCGCTGGTACCTCCCCAGAGTCCAGAGAATTTTGGTAGATTATAACGAATGCATCTGCTATAACTTCCGCCATCTCTTTTAATACCCTGGGATGCATTTCATCAGGACCAGGGGACTTGTCTACCTTGAGTCCCATTAGCCTGTCCAGCACTACCCCCCAAGTCAGCTTTTCCTTTTCTCTGAGTTCTCAACTTAAAGCTGCCAAGAACAAGATTTGCCAAGAATTTACAAATGTCTGTTGACGAAGCACATTCTGCATAGTTACCTAGAACATTATGGACTTCAACACTTAATTTTTAGTAGACACACTGCAATTTTATGTTTCCTTTTACAATAAAATGCAGTACTTAATTTAAAAAATCATTATTATTTAACAACCTCACTCAATTTTCACTTAATTTCTTCTTGTTCCTTTCAACATAATGATTCCAGTCTTTGCCCTTTTTTATTGACGTAATAACTTTTTTGCTATTAACTACTTTGATCTATTCTTTGTTCTTATTCTTTGTCGTTCATGCTAACAGTTGTCAAAACACCACAATCATCCTTTCACCCTTCTGGCAGCTAAATTTGCATAAATCAGTTTTGCCATGGAGTTAATCACAATAATGATTTATTTGTCAACGAGAAGAAAACAAACTAACTGGCAACTTTAGGTTAGCAACGAAAAGCAGTTGCAAGTTCTTGGCGCACACTCCTTCTTACCAATCGACACACTGACAATATTTAGAGTAAAATCTTAGCCCAAAAGTACAATCGCATTTTTTGAATAGCTTTGACTGGATGCTGGTTTGCATCCCTTCTTTTCCTGCTCCATGTTTATACTACGAATGCCTTTCACTGACTGAAGCAGGTTATGTTCTGGCAATGTAATGAGAAGAAGAGTTTATTTTCTCTTCAGAAGATAGGCAAAACCAACCGTGTCAGCTTTTTAGCTCGAACAATTATATATTTTACTCTCAACTCGAATGTCACGTTTTAAGGCTCCATGCTATTGGTTGGGTGCATTTCCTTTGTTTACTGATTTGACTGCAGCATAGAGTGTTGCATAGACATGAGGTATTCCATTATCACCAAGGAAGAAGCCGATAATATTTATTTAACATTTGTATAGAGCTTCCTGTTAGGCAACATGGAATTGAGTTGCATTATTGATGGTTCCATTATAGGATAACTTGTGTTATCGATACCATTGTTGATGGTGTCTGTAACACATCTATCATACTCTTCCAACTGCAAGAATATGCAAAGTGTTCCAAAGTGGGTACAATGGAGGAATATGGAGATTTTACCTGGGTGAAAGACCAGGTACATTTATCATGACGCATTATGCCAAGGAGAATTATTTAATTATTTAATGGTCTTTAAAATGACTGTGCTCCCAGCATTAGAGCTGTTGTGAAGTAGTTTTTAACTTAGGCCAATCGTTTTCAGGAGAAAGTTCTCTTGACTAAAGGAGAAAAGATAATGGTAGAGATGGTGTTTATGATTATTAGATGGTGATTATGATTATTAGATGGTGGTTATGATTATTCAAGGGCTGTTTGATGAGATCTAACTAACGGGTTGCTTGTTAGACCTGTTAGAACAAGAGTATGCACAACTGCTCCATGTAGGAAGAAAGCTGACACATGATAATATAACAAAATAAATGGTTACATGAATAAGAAAAGACATAGTGCTCTCCTAAGGACTGAACTAAGTATAAACTTTCAAACACATCAGCATAAGTATTTATAATATACCATCTAAACAATGGTTGAAGGAGCTAAACACACTGTCATTAGCCTGGGCCTAAACCAAAGAATCCATACGTAAACATGCAGATATAATAGTAAGGACCACCCTCACACTGAGACACTTCTCCATGACTGAAATCACCATCAGTTATCTTCCCATCCTACTTTCTCTTTCAAATTGCCACATTTCAAAAAGTAAGCCCTTCAGCAAAGCAGACTGTGTAAATTAGATTTGTTCTGGCTGTTTAAAATCATGCCATGAGCTGGGACAACAAACACAGATTTTTTTATGTGTGTGTGCGCATGGGTAATTACTAAATACTTTTTTCAAAGCACTTGCCTATATATATACATGTATATATGAATGTATGTGTGTGTGTGTATATATGTACATATATGCTTGAATAAATAGACTAACAGATTCCAGAAAACTGTACACCATACTCAAACATTGCCCTGCATAAAAGACTACAATGTGCAGTAATACTAAAAGTGCACTGGGCTATGAGCATGTCATAACTTAACCTGCAGCTATAGCCAACATTCCAATGCAGCAGCCCGGAATTCCATTGGGGACACCCAGCAGACATCTGATGTAAATAAGGCCCAAGGACCAATATCGGTTGGGCTTTGGGCTTACCCTATCTGGCACAGATGTCGTTCTTTGTCCCCGTTTTGCGAAGGCAGGCTAGACCACTGTTCAATCCATCCAGCACTCTACATCCAGATTCTTTCCACAACCCTACACCCCATCTTTAAAACACTGCCCACATAAGAGAAAAATGGTTAGTATGCATGCCTTTTAAAGTATTTCACTTGGTCAATATTTCAATCAATTCAACATACTGATCGGTGATGACCTATTTCTGCCATCCTGTAATCTTCAGGCCATTAAAACCCATGCTTCTTGTTAACTAATCACTGTGGCTGATCTGCTTTTCAGTCTTGGTGGTGCCTGTACGATGGATTTTTGAGAAGTTTGCCACCAGGTTTTCACCGCAATTTGATCCTCCATGGTGAAAATCCGGTCGCAAAGTCTGGGCGGGATCCTCGGCTCGTTGCTTGCGGCGGTGATGGGACGTACCGCCAGGGAGAGGTGCGCCGACGTGCAACACCGTGCGTTACTGTCGGACTTTTGGCTCTCTCCTGATCCGTACGCTATGTCCAGAATACTGACAGGTGCAGCTCTGCCAGCAACGTATAAAAACCTGCAAAAAAGGTAAGTTACATTTTTTTTCAGTGATAGATAAGTGCCTTGTAAATGTTTTTTGAATGTTTTTTGGAATTTTTTTCTTATCCTCCCAAGACCTCTCTCTCTCAGCGCTCCCGGCCTCGGACTAAATTTGGCGAAACTCGGTGTTTTTACGCCGCGAATCCTCATGCAACGCCCCCCTTACCGATACGCCCATAAAACCCGAAAGTTCAGCCTAAAAATGGCAGCGCAGCGAAAACGATAAGTTTCACGTATCGCTACCATTTTCACCGAAAAACCCCGAAAGCCGAAAATCTGGCCCAATTTAGTGTTTATTAATCAGCTCCAGGTAACTTGCAAATCTGTAAAGCAGCACTATACATGTAGCTCATTTAACTGTCTGTAGAGTACTTTGGGGATGCTTCAGGAAGCTAGATACGGACAACATACCATGTCACAATTTAGTGGCCACCATACAGGTATTCCAGTCACTATTCCCTATCACTTTGTTTTCAGTTAGACATGTTCATGGCAACAGGCTGTTGATGGTAACAGGAGGCATCTGCTCTTTATTTCTTTGGGTAATATTTATTATAATTATTTTGGCTGAAGGATTTAAAATAATTCTAAACTAGCCGGTGCAATATACTATGAGGCAAATTGTTGTATGTGTAGCACTAAATGATTTTTGCACAAATCTATCCCTGTTCAATAACACAATATTTGACTAAAGATCACTTGTGCTGATGAAATTCTGTCAGTTAAATTGTTGATTGCCAGCCAGCTATAATTAAAAACCTAAGGGCTAGAAATTCGGGTTTTAGCGATTTCGCCTGTTTTTGGGTGGTAATTGTGGCGGTATTTTTTTTTAGCGCCGGGGTAGCGCCATTGCTGGACATTGCAAAATTCACCAAACATTGATCAGTGATAGCGACAGTGTTAAATCTGGCCTTGCATGAGTGAATTTGTGTGCTGGAACTGAAATTTGCAGTCGAAAAAAATGGACCTTATGCGCATTCACAATTTTCTTTTTCCCGATTTTTTTTTCTCTGATTTTTTTCTTCTTCCCGTGATTCTGGTCTGCTGTCAGGGTGTGCCTGCACATGCACAGTATGTCCAGGGCTGAATCAGTTATTTTTCACAGAGATTGCAGCCATGCCAGAAGCGGAATTCAGCAGGCAGAGAGCCCAAAAGTTTAGTTATGAGGCAAACAAGGCTCTCATTGTAGCTGTGCAAAGCAGATAGGGGGAATTTAAAAGGAAGGGGTGTCGGTAAATCCCTCCCAGTTAGCGCCGAGTGCTCCCTGGATCCAACCTGGTAAGACTTGATTTTTTTGGGGCGTGTTTTTAGGCGGGTGTTAAAAATGGCGATGTCAGCGAATTTTCTGCTTCCGGCATTGCACGCTGATTGACACCATAAAAACAGCTAACAAAACGTGCGAATGATAACTTTTAGCGCCGGCCCAAAACCGCTGCCGAATTTTCCGCCTGGGCGTTAAACTTTGTGCGACTCGTTTAGCACCAAAAAAAAAGACTTTTTCAGCTTCGCCATGGCGATAAATGGTCGCAAACCTGCCGAATTGTTAACCCCAGCTGTTGCTTTCACAGATCTTTTCTCAAATCATCATGTTCACAAAATTTTATACCAAAGTAAATTGACTGAAATGAATAACAAGAATGGAAGCATGCTATCTTGCTATTTCATCAATAACTTTACATTAACTTCATTCTCCAGACAGTCCAAAGGCATTACAACATTTCAGCCTGTCATTGTGCTGTTCAGAATGGATCAGCTCATTCAGTCAAAGAATGAATGACGCAGGATGTCAGTGAGTCATCAAGTCCCCTGGGACGAGACATTTTCTCAGCTTTATTCATTCTCGATATATCTGCGTCATGCATTGCTGTAAAATGTTGAGTGATTATACCCACATGGATCAAGCCTGCAAAATATCAGCCAGAATGCTGATTATTTCAGTGTTTGTGTACTGTGTGATTTTTAGATGAACCTTAACTGCTGTCAACAGAAGCTGCAATAGGGGAACAAATGCAAATCTTGTTGGGAGTTACAAGCATCAGTAACATTATCACTTTTTTTTATAAGATAGCCTGTTTCTCCAGGCAGTATGACATAGAATCTAAATCAGAAAGAACTATTGCTCACTCAAAACAGTGTCAAAACATCCACATACCTAGTATGGTTCCTTTCAACTGAGGGATTTCTGCATTTAATTAAAAGTATTAAGATGCTATATCTCACAGTAATTTCAGGAGAATCTTTTACTATTCTGTTTACAACAAATGTGACACTTCAGTGTCTGGCTTATAAACATCACAGTGAAAAGTCTTTGAGCAGCTTGTGAATATTTGACAGGAAGGTGAATGCTTGACAAACTAGCACTGTCACCAAATCAGAAACAATGACACTACTGAAAAGGTGTTTGTCAGCATTGTAAAGTCCAGAACGTTTCAAATGCACTTTTTTTTCTTTCTTTCCCACAGTTAGAAGGCACGCAAAGTAAGTTGCATAGATGGGAATAAGAAATTACTGAGAGAGATAGGCAGAATTAATGAATGGGCAAAACTATGGCAGATGGAGTTCAATGTGAGGTCATCCACTTTGATCAGAGAAAGACCAAGCAAAATATTTTCTTAATGAGAAATTTAATCAGGTACTGGAAGGCAACCACTTCCTGTGAAATCATACGCCATTGAGGGAGTTACACAAAATTGGGGCTCATGGGATTGGGGGTAATATACTAGCATGGATTGAGGATTGGTTAACGGACAGAAAACAGAGAGTATGAATAAACGGATAATTTTCAGGTTGGCAGGCTGTAACTAGTGGGGTGCCGCAAGGATCAGCTTGGGCCCCAGCTATTCACAATCTATATCAATAATTTGGATGAGGGGACCAAATGTAATATATACAAGTTTGCTGATGATCCAAAGCTAGGTGGGAATGTAAGTTGGGAGGAGGATGCAAAGAGGCTTCAAGGGGATATAGACAGGCTAACTGAATGGGCAAGAACATGGCAAATGGAATATAATGTGGAGAAATGTGAAATTATCCACTTTGGTAGGAATAATAGAAAAGTAGAGTATTTTTTAAATGGTGAGAGATTGGGAAATGTTGGTGTTCAGAGGGACCTGGGTGTCCTTATACACGAATCACTGAAAGTTAACATGCAGGTACAGCAAACAATTAAGAAAGCAAATGGTATGTTGGCCTTTATTACAAGAAGATTTGAGTATAAGAGTAAAGACATCTTATTGCAATTATATGGGGCCCTGGTGAGACCGCACCTGGAGTATTGTGTACAGTTTTGGTCTCCTTACCTAAGGACGGATATATTTGCCATAGAGGGAGTGCAACGAAGGTTCAACAGACTGATTCCTGGGATGGGGGATTGTCCTATAAGGAGAGATTGAGCAGACTAGGCCTATATTCTCTAGAGTTCAGAAGAATGAGAGGTGATCTCATTGAAACAAACACAATTCTTACAGGGCTAGACAGGGTTGATGCAGGGAGGATGTTTCCTCTGGCTGGGGAGTCTGGAACCAGGGGTCACAGTCTCAGAATAAGGTGTCGGCCATTAAGGGCGGAGATGAGGAGAAACTTCTTCACTCAGAGGGTGGTGAATCTTTGGAATTCTTTGTCCCAGAGGGCTGTTGAGGCTCAGTCTTTGAGTATATTCCAGACAGAGAGCGATAGATTTCTGAATATTAAGGGAATCAAGGGACATGGAGTCAGTGGGGTTGAGGTAAAAAATCAGCCATGATCTTATTGAATGGCAGAGTAGGTTTGAGGAGCCGAATGGCCTATTCCTGCTCCTAATTCTTATGGTCTTATGTTCTTAACATCTCAGGAGAGGAGAGATGGGAAGAAAATTGGAGGGAAATCTTAAAAAAAAACGCTATTTTTTAAAACATTTCCATTGCCACAAAATGCACACAATCAAACCTTTAGCATCTAATATATCAGGCATATTTTTTGACAAAATGGCAACAATGAAGGCAGATCGAATTTTTAAATAGTGGTGTGTGCAGCATTACCATGTTAACTTTGGAAACCTTCTCTGACAGTGTCTGCATAATGAGCTCTGCACCATCTAGCCCACCCTTTCTACAAATCATTTCATGTATTTTTGACAGTTATTATAACCCTTTATATTGTTGATGGTCCTCATCAGCAGGTCGGGTCCTTCAAATGAGCATACCACTGCAAGGTACAGCTCATGTGGAGAGCGACGACTGTGAAGAGGGTGACTGGATTGGATGTCACCAAGGTCTAGGTCGCTGATTGGAGCGTGGGCAGGTACAGCAGGAGCGGCGAGGTCAGGGCGCAGGAGCGGCGAGAGATCGTGGAGCAATGTGATCGGGGCCCAGAAGAGGTGAGGGTCCAGAGGCAGCACGGGTCAGCCCACACTGCAATATGTGTGCACACTAGGTCCGTGCAGCAGAGCTGGTCTCCAGTCGTCTTGGTTAATCTTTGCCACCGTCAAGCCTGTATGGTGGCTGGTGTGCGACGGCCACCACACATTAAAAAAATCCACGCACAGGCATCTTCCACCCTTCAAGATGTAGTTTGGGATGCGGAATATTAGGTCCTTCATTGAAACACCTGTGAACTCATCCCTTTTTGGCGTGGAAGCAAGTCATCCTCGATACGAGGGATGATGATGATTATATTGTTGATGCAATGTTTCCCAATAAGCAGGGTATCATTTGTTAGCATTTTCAGTTAGAATCATAGGGCCCCGAGTTTGGTAAAACTTAAGTTCCGCCCATGTACCGTCGAAAGGACCGCAAAGATCCTGACGGTACTTTGGGCGGAAGCTTAATGGAAAAATGTGGGGAAAAAAAACACCCAGCGGAAAAAATGGATCTTATATGCCGATTCTGGGCAGCAGCGGGCAGTCGGTCAAATTCTGGGAGGCAAATAAGATCCTTGGCAAAGTAAAGGGGGAATGGGAAAAAAAAGTTTCAGCAAGTGGAAAAAAACATTTCCAAATCCTTCAGAGGACACTATCCACCAAAATCGCTGCAAAAGAAATGAAGAAAAGAAGTGCACTAACCTTTTTTTGCAGGTCTTCATAATTACCGTTTAGATAAGACTTACCTCCAAGCGGCGGTCTTTTCCCCTGCTGGAGCAGGCCAAACTGGCAGCTCGGTGGGCAGGAGGATTCTTCTGGATGGAGCACACCGGTGGATGCCAGCGGATCCTCCCCAGCGGTTTTCTCTCCCTGCCGCTGTAAGGACCTAACCAAACTCATTCAGAGGAGAGAGCGCCCAGAAACCAGCGAGACCGCCGAGAAAACTCGGCGGCAGCCAGCAGCCAGCTACCAAATTCAGGCCCATAGAATTTTTGAAAAATTACGACACAGGAGGAGGCCATTCAGCCCATCATGTCCATGCCGGTGCTCTGCCAATCCTTCAATCACAGATCACATTTAAAATTGAAATAGGTTCAGTTTTCCATACCTTATATGTTGGAAATGGACTGTACTGGTACTGCAATGATTAAAAGAAGGAAAATAAAAATTAAAAATATATTGTAAATATGCACATTCATTCCATCTATCAGCATCCATCAATGATGGAGAAATATTCTATACTTACCAAGGAGCTCCAGTATGGATTCTATAAGAATTGCTTATTCTTACTATGACTACCATTGTCTTACCTTGCTGGAGTGTCTCACACAGTAGCTTCCACCAACAACTTGCCTTAATATATCGTCTTTAACATAGAAAAAACATCACTCGACAAAGGCATAAGGAAAAACTGAACGTCAAATCAAACAAAAAAGATGTATTAAGAGGGGTGACCAAAAGATTGAAGAGATGGGTTTTGGGGAAGTTTTTAATGGTGGAGAGAGGTGGAGAAAGGAGGAGAGCGGGAATGGAGAAGCCGAGAGGTTCAAGAAGAGAATTCCAGAATTTGAAGCCTGGGCACAACCACACAGGACACAGTACCTCAACCCCTAAGCAGCAGCTTTTTGTTTGAGACTAATGTTAAACCTAATGCATTGGATTTTCGGCTCGGTTGTGCCTGTTTGTGCCCCAGAGGGGCGGTAAATGGTGTTTATTGGCATAATGGCAGGCGTATAGTTTTACCGCCCGGCCGGCAAATTCGGCTCATGGTTTGTGGTGACGCAAAAACTAACCGTCCCGCCCTCTAGTTTCACTGAGATCATGACGTCAATCGTCGTGTAACGGTCTGCTAGAGCCACGGATGCAAAATTTGGCCCTAACGCCTCATTAAACGCTTGCCCCAGGAAATGTCTGAAAAAACAGGCATTTCCAGGGTGCAGCAGATGGTGTTGGTGGCGTATTTAAATGTAGGGAGGTGGATCCTACATCGCAGGTCACATTGACGGCAATGGTTACACAGGAAAGCAGGAACGTAGGAGGTTAAAGTTATTTTTTTCCCCCAAGGTGATAAATGTCTGACAAGGCGATAGAAGCAAAAGCATTAAAATTGTTGATAAACTAGCTGGATACTGAGATGGGAGCATTAGGATGCAATAAACCAAATGGCTTTTTCTTGTCCATTACTTTTTTTATGTTGTTAATGTTAAGCAATAAGCTGGTTAGGACTTGCAGAGTTCTTGCTGATTTTTAAAGACCGAAAGTGTCACTCACATCATACACTTTTTTCCCCTTTTTTTAATTAACACTTGCAAAACTAATTTGGGTATTTATTGTGAGGAACTATGAGATTTAAGATATAAAATCTGGCAGCACACACTTCTGTGCCAGCCACACAGTCAATAGGGTTTCAGCATTCCCTGATTCAGCTCGATAAATCAAGCCTGAGTAAATAGTGAATTGAGCCTGAAGAAATGGTGTCGCTGCATGAACTGCTTTGTTCCACTTTGATACTGCTGATTACATGTGTCAGGGATTCATACCTGCCTCTGACGTCATTGGCAGACAGAGGGAACAACTCTACTGACAGAGCAAATGCTTCTCTATTAAAATGGGTGACCAAGATAATCAAGCAATGACACATGACCTAACTGAAAAGGGTAGTGCCTACCTCAGAAAAATGCAGATCTCCAGCTGCACCAATGAACACGAGGAAAAGTAATTATAATAGGCAGAAGCAATACACAGAAGAGGCATAAAAATCGACTTGATTTGAAAACCTGCTAAGCTTTCATATTATCAATTCTGTTGTTCAATTAATGGTCAGTTCTCGTTAATGCCAAATGTGTGTGCTGCAGCACAGCAAAAGGAAATTATCCAATATGGTTTTAAAAAAGAGGCACCTGACACCATACAACAGACTTCCATTTGGTATTGGGACATCATTAAAAAAAAATATTCATTCATGGGATGTGGGCGTCGCTGGCAAGGCCAGCATTTATTGCCCATCCCTAAATGCCTTTGAGAAGATGGTGGTGAGCCACCTTCTTGGTTTGTGTGGTGAAGGTACTCCCACAGTGCTGTTAGAAAACCACAATTGCTGGAGCTGAGAATGAAAAAAACTCCTTTTATTGTTATTATTTAACTCCTAGAGCAGCATATGTCCGACAAGTGCCCGTTCTTCAGTTCATCATCATCATCATCATTGTGTCGAGGATGACTTGCTTCCATGCCAAAAAGAGATGAGTTCACAGGTGTTTCAATGAAGGACCTAATATTCCAGATCCCAAACTACATGTTGAAGAGTGGAAGATGCCTGTGCGTGGATTTTTTTAACGTGTGGCCACCACACGGGCTTGACAGAGCTAGGTCTTGGCCCAGTGGCAAGGATTAACCAAGACGACTGGAGACCAGCTCTGCTGCACGGACTAGTGCGCACACATATTGCAGTGTGGGCTGGCCCATGCTGCTCCTGGGCCCTCGTCTCTTCTGGGCCCCAAACTCACACCTCTCCTTCAGTTATGTGAGTGTTGGTAGACTATTTAATCATGGGGAGTATCACTGCCAAGCCCAATTTGGCCACTGCCTGATATTCACACATGAATAACAATCAGGAAAGAGCTTCATCACATCCTTCGTCCCAAAGTGCTTCACATCCAATGAATTATTTTTGGAATATAATCATTGTTATTATATTCGTAAGCTCAGAGAGCAATTTGCAAATAGTAAATGGGACAAACGAACAATTAGTTTGATTTCTGGTAGTGCTGAAAGCAGAATTAGCACCCCATCTGGCTAAGATCAGCTAACTCAATAAAAATCATGATCAAACCACGGGTCTTTCAGTTCTGTACAGTTCATCATCATAGGCAGTCCCTTGGAATCGAGGAAGACTTGCACTGGATATCCAGTAAGCACCAGTAAAGTCTTTAGTTAATAAAAAACTGCAAAATATAACATCATCTGTATAAATTCTAGGAAACAAGTTGAGAGGTTTTGCCACCAGCACCGTTCTTCTTGCTATGAGCTAACTATTCTGGAGGAACACACTGGGGTGGAAATTGCGGTCGGAGGCTTCCCGTGGGCGAACACCTATGAACTGCAAGAAAACTCCGCACTGACCTGATTGCTCTGGACATTCGAACACTTGCGCTCTGGGGTCTACAGGCGTGCACCTGCGTAAAGGCCCAAATATCCCAGGGGCATCAGTGGTTCGCAAGCATCCCTCTGATCATGTGGGCCAGACCAACCAATCACAAAGGGGGATTCCCATTATGCTCTGGGGTTTCCATTTACTCACAGAATCCTCATAATCACAACAGGAATCTCCTAATAAAATACATTCTCACAACAGTGAAATAAAAATAAGTCATCAGAGGTTCAAAACTAATTAAAATACCATTTAAATTAAACATTTAAATTAAAATGTTATTTTTTTGAAAAAAGAATTTAAACATTTTAAATGGGACAAAAACAACCAAAACTAATTTTAAATGTAAGGGAATGTTTAAATGATTTAAAAATATATGTTTTAACATTTATTTAAATCTTTACGCTGTAATTGAGTCTCCTCCCATCTTTACTCATCTAAATCTATCATCGTAACCCTTTATTCCCTTCTCCCTCATATGCTTGTGTAGCCTCCCCTTAAATGCTTCAATCACTCCCTGTGGTAGCGAGCTCCATATTCTCACCATTCTGGTAAAGAAGTTTTTTCTGAATTCCTTATTGGTTTTCTTGGTGACTATCTTATATTGATGGCCTCTAGTTATGCTCTTCCCCACAAGTGGAAACATTCTCTCTTTATCCACTCCATCAAAACCTTTCATAATTTTAAAGACATCAATTAAGTCACCCCTGAGCCTTCTATTTTGAAGAAAAGAGACCCAGCCTGTTCATCCTTTTCTGATATGTATACCCTTGCACATCTAGTATCATCCTTGCAAATCTTCTCTGCACCCTCTCCAGTGCCTCTCTATCCTTTTTATAATATGCCGACCAGAACTGTACGCAGTAGTCTGTTCGATACAGGTTTAGCATAACTTCCCTACTTTTCAATTTTATACCTCTAGAAATAAACCCTAGTGCTTGGTTTGCTTGTTTTACGACCTTGGTAACCTGTGTTGCAACTTTTAGTAATTTATGTAATTGTACTCTGAGATCTCTTTGTTCCTCTACCCCACCTAGACCAAGTAATAGGTAACCTCCTTATTCTTCCTACCAAAATGTAATACCTCACATTTATCTGCATTGAACTTCATTTGCCAATTATATGCCTATTCTACAAGTTTATTAATGTCCGCCTGAATTTGTCGCAGTCCTCCTCAGTATTGCCTATCCCCTCCAATTTGGTGTCATCTGCAAATTTAGAAATTGTGTTTTTGATTCCAAAGTCTAAATCATTAATAGAAATTGTGATCAACAGGAATCCCAGCATTGATCCTTGTGGAACACCACTACCCACCTTCTGCCACTGTGAATAGCTATGCTTTACCCCTACTCTCTGCTTTCTGTCTTGAAGCCAGCTAACTATCCATTCTGCTACTTGTCTCCTGACTCCGCATTCTCTGACCTTGTTCGTAAGTCTATCATGGGGTAACTTATCGAAGGCATTTTGAAAATCTAGATAAATTACTTCTACAGCATTACCCCTGTCTACTCTCTCTGTTACCTCTACAAAAACTTCAATGAAGTTGGTCAAGCAAGACTTTCCCTTTTGAAATCCATGCTGACTATTCATTATTATATTTCTGTTTTTTAGATGTTCTTCTATTTTCTCCTTTAGTAGGGATTGCATTATTTTTTCTACCACCGATGTTAAGCTGACTGGTTTATAATTCCCTGGACATGTTCTATCCCCCTTCTTAAATATAGATATTACACTAGCTATCTGCCACTCCTCTGGCAGCACACCTTTTTTCAACAAATTATTTGGTGGATTTTTGCTGGGCAGTAGTTGGGCAAACAGCATAACTCTGCACCAGCGAATGTCAATTTCCAGCAGATGTGTATGAACTGTCATGCAGAAACTTGACAGATCACAAGTTTTGGGTTTTTGTACATGGCATGTGGAATCAAGGAACTTGCAGGGCACTTGCGAAGGTGTACGCTGTGCATAAAATCTGGGCCACTATTTTTATTTGTGTATAAAATTATAAAATCGCCTTTCCTTTTTTATAAGAAGTTATGTTTGTGTAATTATCTTTTGTCTCCAGAGCACCATTTAAATCAAACAGCATGATGCTATAAAGTATGTGAGTTTACCTTTGTTACCACAGATTGAAGAATCATTTTTCATGCCTGGAACTACAGGGGTTCTGTTGTATCCCACAGAGGAGGCTTGTAAGACATTTGTAACCAGCTGTGTGCTGCTGTAAGGGGTTCTCGGCGAGTGTTGTTGTGCCTTGGGTGTCTCTCTCTGGGCTTCTGCCCTCACAGTTTATGCCTGGCCTGTGAGGTACCCTCGGACACTGGTTTTCCTTCAGTGTCGAGAGGCTTGCTGCTTGTTGGATCACGAGAGCAGAAACCAGAGCACACACTGGGTCAGAAACCCCTTTTTATAGCCAGATTATCCAGTCCGCCTCTCATGCTGAAATCGATCCTTCCCATTGGTGGGCTTTGTGATTTTGAAAAATGCAGCAGTTTTAGATTATTGCGTGTTTTTTCCACTGATGTTAACCTACTCAAGGTTTGAGTAGGTGTTGCTTGCGTTGGCCTCCTGTAGCCATTGTGTAGGCCCTTGGGTTGTTTTGGGTTCCCTGGTTTCTGAAGGTCTGCATAATTTTCCTCCAATTCAGTTTTCTCTAACCTACTCAAGGTTTGAGTAGTGGTTGATAGGGTTGACCTCCTGTAGCCATTGTGTAGGCCCTTTGTTTGTTTTGGGTTCCCTAGTTTTCTGAAGGTCTGCATAATTTCCCTCCATAGTGTAAACATGAGGAAGACAATAGCCCGATAATGGCTGTGAGTCAGTCCCACAGTTTTCGAGCAAGTGCTCTCCCATTGGCTTAAAAGCCCCATGCTTCGGGCTGACTCTGTCCCACCATTGGCCCTCCGGTGTCCTCCCCCGTCCAATCACTGCTCTGCCAAGGTCAAACCGTCTCGGTTTCAATTCACATTGCAGCACAGACAGATCCCACAGCCCTTTTCCTTCTGGGTAAAATGAGGAGGTTTTCGTCCTCCCCTACACTGCATAAGATCAAAAGGTACATGAGTGCAGGTGTCAACAGTCATATTCTGATGATTTTGCTGTGGAAATGTCAAGATGTTGATGGCTCTGTGCAAGACAAAAATCAACTTCTGATTATTTCAGTCTGATATACAGACTTAGCTATCAAGGAATTTCTCAATTTATGTTGATAAGTTATTCTTTCACCTTCAGGCGTAGAATCACTGTAAGGAACTAAAGTGGTATTTTTTGAAAAAAATCCTCCAAGGAAGTCATTAAGGTTCTAGTATCATTCTCAGCAAGGCTTCTAATTTCGGCTCTGAATTTTGAAGTCTCCTGCCGAGTTTGAGAAAGGCTTTCCAGTGCTTTTGACATCAGCACTATCATTTAATGTTCTTTAGTTTGGGGCATAATTGAACTATGAAAGCAACAGAGGGCTGAGATTGCTCTCCTGACATTATCCAAGAGCGTTAGATAAAGCAGAATGAGAGGAGGCTCATGTGGAGTATAAATACTGCCATAGGGCAGCTGGGCCCAATGGCCTGTTTCTCTGCTATAAATTCTATATAATATGTAGCGTTCTGCCAAGAGTGGGGGGGTGGGGGGCGAATGTGATCTTCCTGTGGCACCTAAATACCACGAAGGGGGAGGATTTCAGGTGCATGTGAAGGCTTTCAGTTGGACACTGGGATAGAAAGGAAAGGAAGTTTGGGCGCTGCCTGGGTCATAAATGCAGCAGCAATATTAAAGAGGCAGGTGAAATGCAAGCCTCACGGAGGAGATCTTTGAATTTTGTAGATAACAAGGCAGGATTTTTATCGTCACAGCTTCCGATGAACCATTCCGATGAAACGTTTTTACATTTATTGGTGCTGGAAGCTGTGATAGAAACATAGAAACATAGAAAATAGGTGCAGGAGTAGGCCATTCGGCCCTTTGAGCCTGCGCCGCCATTCAATAAGATCATGGCTCATCATTCCTTCAGTAGCCCTTTCCTGCTTTCTCTCCATACCCCTTGATCCCCTTAACCATAAGAGCCATATCTAACTCCTTGAATATATCCAGTGAACTGGTATCAACAACTCTTTGCGGCAGGGAATTCCACAGGTTAACAACTCTCTGAGTGAAGAGGTTTCTCCTCATCTCAGTCCTAAATGGCCTACCCCTTATCCTAAGACTATGTCCCCTGGTTCTGGACTTCCCCAACATCGGGAACATTCTTCCCGCATCTAACCTGTCCAGTCCCGTCAGAATCTTATATGTTTCTATGAGATCCCCTCTCATCCTTCTAAACTCCAGTGAATAAAGGCCCAGTTGATTCAGTCTCTCCTCATATGACAGCCCAGCCATCCCTGGAATCAGTCTGGTGAACCTTCGCTGCATCCCTCAATAGCAAGAACGTCCTTCCTCAGACTAGGAGACCAAAACTGAACACAATATTCCAGGTGAGGCCTCACTAAGGCCCTGTACAACTGCAGTAAGACCTCCCTGCTTCTATATTCAAATCCCCTAGCTATGAAGGCCAACATACCATTTTCCTTCTTCACCACCTGCTGTACCTGCGTGCCCACTTTCAGTGACTGATGAACCATGACACACAGGTCTCGTTGCACCTCCCCTTTTCCTAGTCTGCCACCATTCAGATAATATTCTGCCTTTGTGTTTTTGCCCCCAAAGTGGATAACCTCACATTTATCCACATTATACTGCATCTGCCATGCATTTGCCCACTCACCTAACCTGTCCAAGTCACCCTGCAGCCTCTTAGCATCCTCCTCACAGCTCACACCACCACCCAGTTTAGTGTCATCTGCAAACTTGGAGATATTACACTCTATTCCTTCATCCAAATCGTTAATGTATATTGTAAAGAGCTGGGGTCCCAGCACTGAGCCCTGTGGCACTCCACTAGTCACTGCCTGCCATTCTGAAAAGGACCTGTTTATCCCAACTCTCTGCTTCCTGTCTGCCAACCAGTTCCCTATCCACATCATTATATTACCCCCAATACCATGTGCTTTGATTTTGCACAACAATCTCTTGTGCGGGACCATGTTAAAAGCCTTCTGAAAGTCCAAATACACCACATCCACTGGTTCTCCCTTGTCCACTCTGCTAGTTACATCCTTAAAAATTCCAGAAGATTCGTCAAGCATGATTTCCCTTTCATAAATCCATGCTGACTTGGTCCGATCCTGTCACCGCTTTCCAAATGCGCTGCTATTTCATCCTTCATGATCGATTCCAACATTTTCTCCACTACTGATGTCAAGCTATAATTACCTGTTTTCTCTCTCCCTCCTTTTTTAAAAAGTGGTGTTACATTAGCTACCCTCCAGTCCATGGGAATTGATCCAGAGTCGATAGACTGTTGGAAAATGATCACCAATGCATCCACTATTTCTAGGGCCACTTCCTTGAGCACTCTGGGATGCAGACTTTCAGGCCCCGGGGATTTATCGGCCTTCCTTCCCATTAATTTCCCTAACACAATTTCCCGCCTAATAAGAATATCCTTCAATTCCTCCTTCTCACTAGACCCACTGTCCCCTAGTACCTTCGGAAGGTTATTTGTATCTTCCTTCGTGAAAACAGAACCGAAGTATTTGTTCAATTGGTCTGCCATTTTTTTGTTCCCCATTATAAATTCACCTGAATCCGACTGCAAGAGACCTACGTTTGTCTTTACTAATCTTTTTCTGTTCACATATTTATAGAAGCTTTTGCAGTCAGTTTTTATATTCCCTGCAAGCTTCCTCTCATTCTCTATTTTCCTCCTCTTAATTAAACCCTTAGTCCTCCTCTGTTGAATTCTAAATTTCTCCCAGTCCTCAGGTTTATTGCTTTTTCTAGCCAATTTATATGCCCCTTCTTGGCTTTAACACTATCCTTAATTTCCTTTATTAGCCATGGTTGAGGCACCTTCCCAGTTTTATTTTGACTCCAGACAGGGATGTACATTTGCTGAAGTTCATCCATGTGATCTTTAAATGTTTGCCATTGCTTATCCACCGTCAACCCTTTGAGTATCGTTTGCCAGTCTATTCTAGCCAATTCATGCCTCATACCGTCGAAGTTACCTTTCCCTAAGTTCAGGACCCTAATTTCCGAATTAACTTTGTCACTCTCCATCTTAATTAGGAATTCTACCATATTATGGTCACTTTTCCCCAAGGGGCCTCGCACAACAAGATTGCTAATTAGTCCCTTCTCATTACACATCACCCAGTCTAGGATGGCCAGCTCCCTGGTTGGTTCCTCGACATATTGGTCTAGAAAACCATCCCTAATACACTCAGGAAATCGTCCTCCACCACATTGCTACTAGTTAGGTTAGCCCAATCAATGTGTAGATTAAAGTCGCCCATGATTACTGCTACCTTTATTGCACACATCCCTTATTTCTTGTTTGATGCTGTCCCCAACCTCACTACTACTGTTTGGTGGTCTATACACAACTCCCACTCGCGTTTTCTGCCCTTTGGAATTCCGCAGCTCCACCCATACCGATTCCACCTCATCCAGGCTAATGTCCTTCCTTACAATTGCATTGATTTTATCTTTAACCAACAATGCCACCCACCTCCTTTTCCTTTCTGTCTATCCTTCCTAAATGCTGAATACCCTTGGATGTTGAGTTCCCAGCCTTGGTCCCCCTGGAGTCATGTCTCCGTGATGCCAATCACATCGTATCTGTTAACTGCTATCTGCGCAGTTAATTCATCCACCTTATTCTGAATACTCCTTGCATTGAGGCACAGAGTCTTCAGGCTTGACTTTTTTAACACACTTTGCCCCTTTAGAATTTTGCTGTAATGTAGCCCTTTTTGTTTTTTGCCTTGGGTTTCTCGGCCCTCCACTTTTACTATTCTCCTTTCTATATTTTGCTTCTGACTCCATTTTATTTCCCTCTGTCTCCCTGCATAGGTTCCCATCCCCCTGCCATATTAGTTTAACTCCTCTCCAGTAGCACTAGCAAACACTGTGATTATGTAGTCTTCATGTTTATTTAAAAGTTTGGTTCACTGTTCATGTTGCTGGGCCGTGACTGAACGGCAGCAACACCCCGAGCAGGAGTCCAGGTCCTTTTGCAGTCTGCCTTGGAAGGAGCTGGTCATAGTGCGGCACCATGGTGTCAAGCAGTAAGTGGAGGGAAGAGGATAACAAGCGTGGTTATGAAGAATGGTGGTGCGGGAATAAGAGGAGGGTGCTGGTTTGTTGTGATATTTCTCTTTTTATTCAAGGTAGCATGAAATAGTTACCTACACCGTGATTACAACATATTAACCAAAGAACAGTGAGTGACAGGAAGCAGCAAGGTGTAGCCATAGGCAAAACAAACAATTGTGCATCTGTGTGAAGGTTTACACTTATTTTTCCCCCCCTGGTGAGGCAATGATACTTTTTCTGGCACTGATTCCATGTCCTGGGCACAGTGCCGGTGCTGCCGATGGGCTTAGCCACCTTGTGCCATGCTTTGTGTGCTACTGTGTGCTTCAGGATCATCCTTCCATGGTAAAGAAAAATATCTAAACCTCCTTTCATCCATGTCTTGTAGCAATTGCTCATCCTTGTTCCAAATCCCTCCATGCCCTCGCCCCTCCCTATCTCTGTAATCTCCTCCAGCTCTACAAACCTCCGACATCTCTGTGCTCCTCCAATTCTGACCTCTTGCGCATCCCCAATTTTCTTCACTCCACCATTGGCGGCTGTGCTGGCAGCTGCTTAGGCCCTCAGCTCTGGAACTCCCTCCCTGAACTTCACCGCCTCTCTACTTCATTCTCCTCCTTTAGGATACACCTTAACACCTACCTCTTTGACCAAGCTTTTGGTCACCTGTCCTAATTTCTCCTTAAGTGGCTCGGTGTCAAATTTTGTTTGATAATTGTTCCTTTGAAGCACCTTGGGACATTTTACGATGTTAAAGGCACTATCTAGATGCAAGTTGTCATTGCTCAAATGGCCTGGTCATCAAAGCAGATTGCCCTTTTACAACCTACCCTCATTACTGATATTCTGAATGATTTGATGCTATTTTATTCCACTTTAGCAAGGCCAATCCTCAGATTATCTGCTGACACAAATAAATTCACAGAAGACGTCGAAAATGTGTTCTTACAATTTGTGGACTTAAATATTGTTCACCCAGCTTCCGAAATGTTCCCTCAGGCTCACAATTACCTGTTTGCTTCACAGGTGTTCCCACAGTCCCAAGGTAGACCTGCCCCTCTAAACATGCACAGCCCTTTAAAGCCTGAAGCTCGCTTTTCTTTCCTGGAACACCTTCACTGCACCCAGTAGGAGGCCTTAACACCCACCCACATAACCTTCAGCAAATGCAAATTAGGCCCAAAAGAAAATCTATGCACTCCAATACTGATGTCAGGCAAGGTACAATTTTTGTGCACTACCCGCACGCTTCATTTATTTCCTTGGGCCTCAGGAAAATGTTAAAAGGATCACAAATTTAGCTCTAATGTCAAGGCAAGTTACAGCAAATGCTTTACGATCTAAAGTTAAATAAAGCACTGCAAAATGGAAGAATGATGAAGAATGATATCCCCTAAATAGAGCATGCAATAAAAAGGCATGGTACCCAAGTCAAAAAAGAAATGATCCTATAGGATATCACAGAATAATTAAACCCTAATATCCGAGGGAATTTGGCGCCACTTCCTATGGTACAGTGTTCTGTTGTGTATAGGGAGAGTTGTCCTAAAAAGCTATTATTCTGTTCAACTGTCTGGTTTTATGTGCAATTGAGGAATCATAAATCATTGATTGGAATTTAAAAGCTATTGAAGTTTATACTGCTACTGACTGCACAAACTGCAAATGCTCTGCACTGAGCCACGCAGTATATCAATAAGGCACCCGCTACTCCAATAAAAGCCATAAAAGTATAAAGTGATTGTTTGTGGTAAATAACATCATTTGAATTCTTTACTTGCCTGTTAACTATATTAAAAAATAGTTTAATTAAACTATAAAATGAAAAATGTTTTATCGTGAACAATGATTGTACTTTTCATTAATGTTATGTTCAGAATAAATCCACAGGACTGTATTGCAAGCTCAAACTGTTGTGACCTTGGTCTCTCTATCCAGACTCCAGAGTGGAGAAGCAGCATGGTGAATCACCTTTTATACCTGCTTGCTCCAGGGTGCACAGGTGACCCTTAGGTCTCCCACAGGTGTGCCCCCTAGTGGCAAGTCTTACATTTTAGTAAGGTTTACATGCATACATAACAATTAATAAAATACTTGGCGGGTTGGCACTGCATAATCACTCATTCCCACAGTTACCCCCTCAACTGTGTGTTAGGACATCCAATCAAGGAATCCACATAGAAACAGTTGATGTACATGTAAGGCATCACTTTATTAAGACTCTTTGATTTGCTTGGATGCTACTGCCACAGGGAGATCGTTTAACGATAAGCTCGGTGTCCTTTAAGATCACGTAATAGGGTGGGCCACGGGAAGGTTGTCATCATATTCCCTTCACCCCTCAACCATCAACCGCCTTAGAACCGGTCATGGTTGATGCTACTACCTTCTCCATAGGGGGAAGATTAAAACATCCTCATCATGCGACTGTGGAGCTCCTAATCAGGCCCTCGAGCACATCATTGAACACTGCCCTCAGAGGGAATTTACAGACAGCCTACAAGATATCCTGCTGTTACACGGAAGCTTTGGCCTGGATATCAGACTTGGATATTGACATTTAATTTGCTTTGCTACCACCATACAAAAGAAGAAGATTAAGTCTTTAGAATTCATACACAATTATTAAAATGAATTCCAGTTTTTGCACTAGGATTGGATTTTTTTGACTTTTTCGACCCTATTCCTACTAAACTGCTAACCACCAAACTTCCCTTCCTAGCTCCCAATGTTGGTTGATATTAACAGTTCTCTCTCCACAGGTACTGTCCCCCTCTCCCTCAAATCTTTTTTCAACACCCCTCTACTCAAACAAACAATTCTTGACCCCTCCATCCTTGCAAACTACCACACCAACCTCCCTTTCCTCTCCAAAGTTTTTGAACATGCTGTCGCCTCCCAAATCGGTGCCCATCTTTCCCGTAACTCCATGTTTGAATCCCTCCAATCAGGTTTCCGCCTCTGCCATGTTATACTCAGAATACAGGTTCGACCTCCCGAATCCGGCAAACTTGGGACCAAGGCCAAGCCGGTTTCGGTGTTTTTCCGGCCTTTGGAACGTCTTTCTGACATCACGAATCCGGAAACACCTGAGCCCAGATTTGGGTATTTCTGGATTTCAGAATGTCAGAAAGGGGGTTGGGGTGGGGTGGGGGGGGGGGCGGTGGGGTTGCTCGCCAAGGAGCTGTTTGGGTCACCGGCCCCATTGATGAGGTCGTCGGGCGGGGCCAAGCCGCCGAGGAAGTGTTCGGGTGGAGCCCCACACTCGTGGAGGATTTCCTTGTCTGGCCCGAGGTAGGTGGGGTTGGGCAGCCGAGGTAAAGGGGAGGGAGGGGGGCCAGGGCGAAGTCGGGGCGGGCGAAGTTGGGCTGGGGTGAAGTCGGTTCGCCGAGGCAGGAGCAGTCGGATATCGGAACATTTTCCAGTTTCCGGACGACCCCGCCAGGGATCGGTCTGGTGTCCGGATTCCGGAACATTCTGGATTTCGGAACTCTGGATTTTGGAGGTCGCACCTTTAACTCCACAAGACTGTATACTGTAAGCTCAAACTGTGTGACCTTGGTCTCTTTAATGTAACTCCAGAGTGAAGAAGCAGCATGGTAGTCTGCCTTTTACACCTGTTTGCCCAGGGTGTGCAGGTGTCCCTTGGATCTCCTACAGGTGCGCCCCTTGGTGGCAATTCTTACACTTTGGTAATGTTTACATACATAACATCATTCCCCCCCCCCCCCCCCCAAAGTCTTATGTACAAGTTATTTACAAGTTGAGGCGATCCGGGGCTCTGCGTTCCCGGGTTGATTGCCTGAGTTGAAGTCCTGGCATGGGTGAGTCGGTCAGATCATTGCTGCGCTGCGGTGTGGCTGGTCTGATCGGACTGTCGGGCATGGTGGGTTCATCCTCGTGATTGACCATGAGGTCGATTGCTGGTTGGGTGTGTGTGGGTGGATCAATGATGGTAATATCCTCTTCAAACTGTTCTTGGTTGTCAGTGAACCGCAGTTTGGTCTGATCCAAGTGCTTTCTGCATGTTCGTCCATTCAAAAGTTTGACAACAAACACTCTATTCCCCTCCTTGGCTAACACAGTGCCAGCAACCCATTTGAGACCATGACCGTAATTAATAACAAACACAGAGTCATTGACCTCAATGTCACGTGATACAGCCACGTGATCGTGGTACATGTTATGCCGATGACGCCGGGTTTCTACATGATCATTGAGATCCGGGTGGACTAAGGAGAGCCTGGTTTTGAGTGCTCTCTTCATTAGCAATTCTGCGGGGGGGAACCCAGGTAAGTGTGCGGTAGCTGAGCAGAATCCGAGATAACCGGGTCTGCAGGGAACTGTCCGTCACGCGTTTCAAGCTCTGCTTGATGATTTGGACTGCCCGTTCCGCTTGACCATTGGATGCGGGCTTAAATGGCGCAGACCTGACATGCTTGATGCCATTGCAGGTCATGAACTTGTTGAATTCCGAGCTGGTGAAACATGGTCCATTGTCACTAATAAGGACGTCGGGCAAACCATGGGTGGCGAACATGGCCCGGAGGCTTTCAATGGTGGCAGTGGATGTACATGATGACATTATTGTACATTCAATCCATTTAGAGTAAGCGTCCACTGCTACTAGGAACATCTTTCCTAGAAAGGGGCCAGCGAAATCTACGTGGATCCTGGACCACGGTTTGGAGAGCCATGACCACAGACTCAATGGAGCCTCCCATGGTGCATTGCTCAATTGTGAGCACGTGTTGCACTGATGTACGCATGACTCTAAGTCCGAGTCAATGCCGGGCCACCAAACATGCGACCTGGTGATAGCCTTCATCATGACTATGCCTGGGTGGGTACTGTGAAGGTCATGTATAAACGTTTCTCTGCCTTTTTTTGGCAAAATTACACGATTCTCCCATAGGAGGCAGTCCGAATGGATGGACATTTCACCCTTGCGTCGGTGGAACTGCTTAATTTCGTCTTGCATTTCCCCGGGAACCACCGACCAGCTCCCATTGAGGACGCAGCTTTTTATTAGTGATAGCACCGGGTCCTGGCTCGAATAATGACAGGAATTTGTTTAGCAATTGGGCGCACAAGGCATCATCCACCGAAAACAGTGTTTTTGATGTCGTTCCAGTTCCATCGGATCTTTCCTAGTCAGCTTCTGCCGAACAGCGTTGGGCCATCGCCTGGTAGAGTCCATAGTGGTAAATCATGCACAGCTCCATTGTATGATACCTTCACTGCCGCACTGCCAATGACTGGTATGAGGTCTTTAGTGTAAGTGCGCAGCTTAGTGTGGATCGGGCTTAGTTTTGGTCTTCGTGCCTTGTTGCCCCACAGTTTCTCAAAAGCCTTCTGGCTCATAATTGAATGACACCCTGAAAGGTCAAAATTCACGGAACCCCCCCCCCCAGTGTTTGAAAAGGAAATTTAATTTGGGACTATCTACCGGAAAGTTTGAAATCCTAAAGTGCTTATGGGAGAAACTACGAACTTTAATCGAATTTTGGACTTTTACAAGACAAATTCAAGTCTGTGGGCAGGCCTAAGGAACCAACTTGATTATTGGAACTTGAGTGTTGGGACTAAGGTAAATTGTTTGGAGAAATAGATATTCGAAAACCCTTCTCCACAAGAGGCATTAACATTACAACAATAACTCAGAGATGGCCAAACATCAAACTAAACTGAGAAAAGCCATCTTCAACATAAAAAGAACAAAGGGCCCACTACAGCCTGTATGCAAAAACCAAGCACAACAGGACATTGCGATTACCAAGCTAATATTTCCATCAGGAAACAGATTTAGAAGAGCAACCCACCCAAGACATATTAACTTTTAACGAGCCCACCAAAATATTACAAAGAAATGTCAAGCCCACCAAAATTAAACAAAGCATTCTGGACTGATTTGGCGCAAAGATTAGGACAACTCAAACCGTATAACTGGCCCACTGTTTTAACAAAGGGTATGCCATACTGCACTAGGGGCCATACTGCGACTAGGCCATCAAAAAGGGAGAGAAACCAACGCGATAATTGAAAACTAACTTCTCCAGCCTCGAAGTCCTGAAGTCCAAAAGGAAGGAAGAACATCACCATCGCGGCAGCAACCAACCACAGCCAACGTGGTACCAACGAAAAACCACCGCGATCGACCAATTTCAAAATGAAACTCCAACAGAAAGAAACCAAAGAATCGAAAAGTTTCCATTCAACAATCTAAGTCCTGACTACCAACAGGTGAAAACATTACCTAAAGAGACTTTGAACCTATTTCTAACGAAGGAGACCGGGTACTTACCCCATAGATCCAAAACGCGCCTTACCACATCAGCGGACTCAACCCAACTGAAGATTGTGCAGTAAGAAGTCTTCTCCGACGTTCGGGGTATGGCAAGCAGAACCTGCAGAATTCAACCAACCCCGAAATCGCAGACTATCACTAACTGACCAGAAAGGATTGGTAAGCATAGTCCCTGCCTGCCCTGGGGTCTAACCTAGCTAGGATTAGTTATTGGGAGGTGGGAGGTGTAATTCTTACTGTAACCCCCTTTGAATGTGTAATATATTGTTCTGTATTAGAGTGATTATAAATTTGACATTGTACTTTCTTGTCTGTAATAAAGTCAAAGTTCTTTTGCATCAAACCAGTTGACCGTTGCACTTTATTACACCCCCCAAATAAATCCAGAGTCTAGATCCCAAGGGTGTGGGAGCGAATCGAATCGCTCAAGTAGGTCAGAGGTGAACCTGACCCCCGGGCCCACCCCTTACAGCCCCCATGTCCAATTGCATGGAAACTGGAATGTTGTTTAATTTGACTTTTAATGTTATCGGAGGGCTTTTGATGGTGAAGGTGTATACCCCATACACTGCCTCTTCAGCCTCGGGTTGAGTTGCCTCTCTTACTCGTTCAGCGTGATCCGTGCCGGATCGGGCATCTTCTGCTGACTCAACCACGTGGTGAGTCGCAGCAGGTCTGCACATTGTTCCACAGCCCTTGCTTGAATCGACATTGATGGGCTCGATGATTACCCCCGCAGCGCCAACATGGTGCTAATGGATTCGCATCCTAGGTCTTGTCTCTGTGGGCGTGTAGGTCCTGCCATGTACAGTTCTGCCTGCTGAAGGCATTATTTTATGCACAGAACTTGCCGGTGAGTTTCAATGCTGCAATGATATCTGTTTAGTGTTATCGTTCGTGGACATAAAAGCCTGGGCTATCTTGATGGCCTTGCTCAGATCTAGGAATTTGGCAGACAGCAGTTTGCAAAGAATGACCTCGTGGCCAATTCCAAGCGTGAAAAAGTCCCGCAATTATACAGAGGTGGAAATAGGCGGTCTTAGTTATGCCACGGCTATGTGGCCGAAAGCTCATTTCAGGATCAAATATGACACCAAGGTTGCGAACAGTGTGGTTCAGCCTTAGACAGATATTAGGGAGAGGGATGGAGTCAGTGATTAGGGAGTTTGTGGTGGCTTCAGTCTTCCCAACATTCAATTGGGGAATATGTCTGCTTATCCAGAACTGGATGTCAGACAAGCAGTCTGACAATTTAGAGACTGTGGAGGGGTCGAGAGAAGTGGTCGTGGGATAGAGCTGGGTGTCATCAACGTACATGTGGAAACTGACAGTGTTTTCGAATGATGTCGCCAAGGGGCAGCATATAGATGAGAAATAAGAGGGGGCCAAGGATAGATCTTTGGGGGACACCAGAGGTAACGATGCGGGAGCAGGAAGAGAAACCATTCATTGCAGGTGATTCTCTGGCTATGATTAGATGGATAAGAATGGAACCAGGTGAGTGCAGTCCCACCCAGCTGGATGATGGTGGAGAGGCGTTGGAGAAGGATAGAGTGGTCAACCGTGTCAAAGGCTGCAGAAAAATCAAGAGGAACAAGGAGGGATAGTTTGCCTTTGTTACAGTCACAAAGGATGCCATTTGTGACTTTGGTGAGACCTGTTTCGGTACTGTGGCAGGGGCGGAAACCGGATTGGAGGGATTCAAACATAGAGTTGCGGGAAAGATGGGCATGGATTTGGGAAGTGACAACACGTTACATAACATAAGAACATAAGAAATAGGAGTAGGAGTAAGCTATATGGCCCCTCGAGCCTGCTCCGCCATTTTATACGATCTTGGCTGATCCAAGCATGGACTCAGGTCCACTTCCCCGCCCGCTCCCCATAACCCCTTATTCCCTTATCGGTTAAAAAACTGTCTATCTCTGTCTTAAATTTATTCAATGTCCCAGCTTCCACAGCCCTCTGAGGCAGCGAATTCCATAGATTTACAACCCTCTGAGAAAAGAAATTTCTCCTCATCTCAGTTTTAAATGGACGGCTCCTTATTCTAAGATCATGACCTCTAGTTCTAGTTTCCCCTATCAGTGGAAACATTGGCCCCAAGTTTCCACATGATTTGCTCCTGATTTTTAGGAGCAACTGGTGTAGAACGGAGTATCTTAGAAATCAGAATTCTCGTCATTTAGTTTGCTCCAGTTTTAGTCAGTTAGAACAGTTTCACTTTGGAACAGAATTTTTTTTTCAAAAGGGGGCGTGTCAGGCCACTTACACCTGTTTTTAAAGTTTCGTCAGTGAAAACTTACTCCAAACTAACTTAGAATGGAGTAAGTGAAGATTTTTGTATGCTCGAAAAAACCTTGTCTACACTTTAGAAAATCAGGCGTAGATTACAAATCAGGCGTACGGAATGGTGGGGGGGGGGGGTTTAAAGGAAAGTTTACAAACATTAAACACTTCAGTTTTACAAATAAAGAACCATCATCAATAATAAATGATAAATACATCAATAAATCAACCAATAAATCAATCAAAAAAAATTAATAAGAAATAATAAAAAAAAAAATCAATAAATAAAACATTTTCTACTTACCAACTGCAGCACCGGGAGCCCTCCAACAGCGTGCTGGGATGCCCCCCCCCCCAGTGTGTCTCTGTCAGTGTCTCTATCTCTCTGTCTGTCTGTGTGTGTCTCTCATTCTCTGTCTGTCAGTGTCTGTGTTTCTGACAGCGAGGGGAGGGGGAGGAGGGGGAGGGGGGAGAAGGGGATAAAGGGAAGATGGGGGGAAGGAGATGGGGGGAAAGGAGATGGGGGAAGGAGATGGGGGGAAAGGAGATTGGGGGGGGAAAGGAGAAGAGGGGGTAAAGGAGAAGGGGGAGGGAGGCTGAACGGGCCGGGCCCGAGACTTCGGGCAGGGCCCGTCCCCAGCACCAGATTTACAGGTAGGTGGCGTTGGGTCAGGTCGGGGGGAGCGCGGGTCGGGGGGGTGATGGGAGGGAGGTTGGTTTGGTTCGGGTCGGGGGGAGGGAGGGAGAGGGAGGTCAGGTCGGGGGGAGGGAGGTCACGTCGGATCCAGTCCGGGGGCGGGGGGGGAGGGGGGGAGCGGGAGTCGGGTCGGGGTCGGTGTCGGGTCCGGTCCAGAGGCGGGGGCGGGGGGAGCGGGAGTCGGGTTGGGTCCAGTCCGGGGGGTCGGGTCGGGTCCAGTCTGTGGGGTCGGGTCGGGTCCGGTCCAGGGGCAGGGGGTGGGGGGGGGAAGCGGGCGTCGGGTCGGTGTCGGGTCCGGTCCGGAGGCGAGGGGCGGGGGAGCGGGGGTCGAGTCGGGTCGGGAGGAAGCAGGAGCTGGCCATGGGAGGAGCCTTATTCACGCAGCCCCAGTGAGGCCATTCGGGCCCCTCCCACACAGTTTTGGGCGCCTGGAGCTACTGCACATGCGCGCCCACTGTAGTCCGCATGTGCAGAAGTCCCGGCACTGTTTTCAGCGCAGCGACCTGGCTCCGCCCCCTACAGCTCCTGCTGCGCTGCGCCGAGGGCCAGAGGACCTGGAGAATTTGGAGGGTTTTTTTAGGCGCACTTTGTGGTGCGAAAAATGGGCGTCCAGGTCGGAACTGCGCCGTTCTAGGCGCGGCTCGAAACTTGGGCCCATTCTCTCTGCATCCACCTTGTCAAGCCCCTTCATAATCCTATACGTTTCGCTAAGATCACCTCTCATTCTTCTGAATTCCAATGAGTAGAGGCCCAACCTACTCAACCTTTCCTCATAGGTCAACCCCCTCATCTCTGGAATCAACCTAGTGAATCTTCTCTGAACTGCCTCCAAAGCAAGTATATCCTTTCGTAAATATGGAAACCAAAACTGCACGCAGTATTCCAGTTCAAGGAAAGGGAAGTTAGAGATGGGGCAGTAGTTTGCAAGACTGTGGGGGGGGTGGGGGGGGAGGTTGTGTTTTTGAGGAGGGGGTGATGATGGCAGATTTGAGGAGAGAGGGACAGTAGCTGAGGACAGAGAACCGTTAACAATGCCAGCTGACATGGGAGCTAGAAAAGGAAGTTGGGTGGTCAGCAGTTTGGTAGGAATAGGGTTAAGGAAGCAGGAAGTGCGTCTCATGGACAAGATGAGAGTGGAGAGGTCATGAGGGGAGATCAGAGAGAAACTGGAGAAAGATGTGAGGTCAGGAGGGGGTATCCTTAGTGGAACTGTGGCCTGGTGAGATAGGGGGAAGGAATGGAAATGGCAGCTGAACGGATGGTCTGAATCATAGCGACAAAGAAATGCATGAGCCCCTCGCACTTGTTGTCTGAGGTGAGAATGGAGGAGTCAGGGGAGAAGGGTTTAAGAAGATGGTTAGCAGGAGAGAATAGAAGCTTCCAATACCTCTTCACCGTCGTTCAACTGGGTGGGACTGCACTTGCCTGGTTCCATTCTTATCTCCTCAGTCATAGTCAGAGAATCACCTACAATGGCTTCTCTTCCCACTCCCACACCATTACCTCTGGTGACCCCATGAATCTATCCTTGGCCGCCTCCTATTTCTCATCTACAAGTTGCCCTCAGCAACACCGCGACAGTTTCCACATATACACTGACGACACCTAGCTCTATGTCACCACCACCTCCCTCAACCCCTCCAATGTCTCTGAATTGTCAGACAGCTTATCCGACATCCAGTACAGGTACTGGATGAGAAAAAATTTAATCCAACTAAATATTGGGAAGAATCTAGTCATTGTCTTCGATCCCTGTCACAAACTCCGTTCCCAAGCCACCGACTCCAGCCCTTTCCCTGGCAAGTGTCTGAGGCTGAATCAGACTGTTCGCAAACTTGGTGTCATATTTGAACCGGAGGTGAGCTTCCGACCACGTATCTGTGCCATCATTAAGATCGCCTATTTCCACCTCCGTAATATCGCCTGACTCTGCCATTGCCCCAGCTCATTTGCTGCTGAAACCCTCATTCACGCCTTTGTTACCTCTAGACTTGATTATTACTCCTGGCTGGCCTCCCACATTCTACCCTCCATAAACTTGATGTAATCTAAAACTCTGCTGCCCATGTCCTAACTCACACCAAGTACCGTTCACCCATCACCCCTGTACTCGCTGACCTACATTGGCTCCCAGTTAAGCAACGCCTCGATTTTAAAATTCTGATCCTTGTTTTCAAATCCCTCCATGGCTTCGCCCCTCCCTATCTCTCCTACGACCCTACAATCTTCTGAAATATCTGCGCTCCTCCAATTCTTTCCTCTTGAGCATCCTCGGTTTTAATCGCTCCACCATTGCCAACCGTGCCTTCACATGCCAAGGTCCTAAGTTCTAGAATTGCCTCTCTAAACTTCTCCACCTCTCTATCTCTCTCTCCTCCTTTAGGACGCTTCTTAAAACCTACCTGTCCCGCCCTAGTATAGCTCAGTGTCAAATTTTGTTTGATTAAGCTCCTGTGAAGCTTAGGACATTTTACTACATTAAATGTGCTATATAAATATAAGTTGCTGTTCCAAACATTTGGAATGAGTGCAAAGGAAGCCTCAGGTATAGTGAAGCTCTGAAAGAGGAATAGGCCTTGCACTTTATTTTTGGTTGCAATGTCTACAATATCTTTTCACTAATGTGATGTTTGTGTTTGTTGCACTGTGTCTGTTCCTGAGAGCTTTTTCGAAATTTGACATTTTAATAAATTTTTTTGAATCATGTTTGGGTGACAATTTTCTACTATTCGTTACAATAAGTTATTTTTAAATGGTCCGGGGAAAAAGTAGACCACTATTGTCTGCCACATCACTGGAAATGGATTGTCTGTGAAATCAATGGAGAGTAATATTTGGCGGGGTGTAAAATCAGCGTTCCACCCGATCCCATGCATGAAGAATGGTGACTTGGCACAGCAGTGACTCCTTAATACTTTGTTACTGTATTACAGGTAACTACTTAGCAGCATGAACTATGAGGACTTCTGTTTAAGCAATTTTAATGATGAATTAACATTCATTATTACAACTACTATGAAGTAAATAGCTCATCATCATCATTATCATAGGCAGTCCCTCAGAATCGAGGAAGACTTGCTTCCACTCTAAAAATGAGTCCTTAGGTGGCTGTACAGTCCAATACGAGAACCACAGTCCCTGTCACAGGTGGGACAGATAGTCGTTGAGGGTAATGGTGGGTGGGACTGGTTTGTCGCACGCTCTTTCTGCTGCCTGCGCTTGATTTCTGCATGCTCTCGGCGATGAGACTCGAGGTGCTCAGCTCATCATATCTGTCCTTTCAAGAGCCTTTGACCTTATTTGCAGTCATTTAATATGTTTCAAGTATTAACTATTGGTGGTGTCTAACAATTGAGCCGGGGCCATTGGAGAGAGCAGCGTGCGGCGGCCCGGCCCAGAAATTGGTGCGGTCCCGGCCTGCAAGACCATCAGCAGGCTGGGGCCATTGGAGGGAGCAGCAAGCCACTACAGGGAGCAGCATGTGTGCTGCAGGAGGGTGATGGCTACGAAGCCAGGTCGCTGATTGCAGTGCGGGCAGGCGCATCAGGAGGGGCGAAGGAACAACAAGAGTCTGTGGAAGGAAGTGACCGGGGCTCAGGAGATGTGTGAATCTGAGGCCGAGAAGCAGCGAGCACCCAGGGGCAGCACGGACCAGCCCACACTGCGATATGTGTGCGCGCTCGGTCTGTGCAGCAGAGCTGGTCTCCAGTTAGTCTTGGGTAATCCTTGCCACTGGACCAAGACCTAGCTCTGTCAAGCCCGTGTGGTGGCTGGTGTGCAACGGCCACCACACATTAAAAAAAATCCAAACACAGGCATCTTCCACCCTTCACGATGTAGTTCGGGTTCTGGAATATTAGGTCCTTCATTGAAACACCTGTGAACTTGTTGGAGCGGATTTTTGGACATATACTGGACTAGTATATGGGACCAAACATTTGTTTTATTTTCCCCTTTAATGAATTTTGTAAGGGACAATTTAATGCATTATATAAAAAAAAACAGTTAGACTTTAAGGTATTCTGGCCTTGAGTTAATGATGAAGATAGGAAAGTGAGATAATGAACACTGGAGAGTTAAGTGCTGTGTATGTTTGTTTATACTGGTGTCAAAAGCCTGCATTTGTTTATACTGCCCTGTCACAATGCAGGATGGGTTATATCAAAAGCTTAGCCTTCAATAGTAAAAGCTTTATAGTGCTAAAGCATGTGTTGTAAAGTGACGTAATTTGTGGGATAAAGGGACTTCACTGCAGATACCAATTTGAGAAGATGGTTCAAAGTCAGGGGTCTTTAACACTTCTCCCAAAGCTTTGTCTCCGATTTAATAAACCTCTCTTTATATATATTATACAGTCTCGGAAATATTTTTCCACAACAAAATGGCGTCACGAACAGGATACTGTCTGATCAGACGTGATCACTTAAGACAGTATCTGGAATCTGGTGTTAGAGACTGAAAAGAGAGGTGTACGGGCATGACGGGATAGTGTATAAGATACGAGTAAAGAGATAGCGGGAAGAGGCTGACTAACCAGTTTGAGTTGTCCCTTTAGTAAATAAGGTTGGTGCGGAAGGGAACTGATCGATCCAACCTAGAGCCGAAACTCCGGTGGTAAGGAAACACGCTAGCTTTGTTGCGAAGGCAAAGGGTCTCCACAGAGTAGTCGTGGCCGTAAGTATTACAGAAACAAAGGGAAACGTTCGATACTGGCGAACATGGAAGGTAAGGAAGGGAATGTAAAACGCGGGCTGCCCGGGTCATTAATTAATTCCTATCATTAATTGTAACTTGCGTAATTATGTAATGCCATAAAAAAAGCTGACAGTGACTATCTTAAGTGACGTATGGATCCAGACATAAGCTTTGTTGAATGAAGAGAGACTTTTGTGAGTGTCTATTTTGAATGAAGAGAGAACTCGAGATTTTGACTGTGGAATGAATGAAAGCCTGCTTGGGAAGGTGTGGAGTTGCCTGCCTGTTTTAGCTCCATCCACTCTTTCCAAACAGAGTGAAATGTTTTTTTTTTAACCCTTCGTAGTGTCCTGTATGTGGGAAGTTTAAGAAACTGTGAACCTTATGGTATTACATTTTAAGTTAGAAACGAAGGTGTGGATATATTCGGATGATAAGTTACGGAGCTAGGAAATGCACAAAGGATAGATTTGTTGAGTAAAAGATAAAAATACATGGTCCCGGTAGTGAAAAAAAAAAAGAATTTGACACGCTCACTTACTTGTCGAAAGAAAACATGCAATTGGGTTGAAAGACATAAATTTAGTCCAGGAATGAGATAAAGAATGCCTTTTAAAATGCTCCCATTTTCCTTTGTGTAAAACCTTGACACGAAAGCTTCTAGCTCAGTAAAAAAAGAGTTTTAAATTTAGAAATACCTTCAGGGATTAGGTCAAACTCCTGGGCAAGTGGTGAGCTATCTGTGAAGGTGTAAAAGGGACTTTTGAAAAAGGCTAAAACAGTAAGCTTTAGCAGGTTAGAAAAGAAAAAGATAAAGCAGGAAAAGAACTCTGCCACGGGAACAGGAGGAGGGCAGAAAAGGGGGACTTGCCATAATTGTGGAAAACCGGGCCATTTTGCCAGGGAATGCAAAGGGAAAGGCAGTGAAAAAGCAATGTACGTATTGTGGTAAGAAAGGGCACCTGGAAGCAACATGCTATGGTAAAAATGGCTATCCTAATAAGGCAAGGACCCTGTCAGAACAGGAATACCAGAAGTGGCAGGTATACAAAGCCACCTGGTGATGTCTGGCGGCCCCTGTACAAAGTAAAAAGGAGGGAAGGATATATGTGTCTGCACTAGTAGGGGGCCGACAGTGTGAGATGCTAGTGGACACGGGAGCCTCAATATCCATTACTAATCCAGATGTATAGCCGCGCTAGATTGCGCAGCTGGGGCGGTAAAAATTAAGCGAGCCTGTGGTGATGACTGGAAACATCATTCTCCACACTAAACACACATTGGTAGAAATGTTAAACACAGGAAAACTGAGAACCGTATCTAATATGAGATGGGTAAAGTGGGAAGCAGTCCTCTTAACACCCAAAAAGCGGTAACCATAATTAGGGATGTAGGAAACAACCCCGCAGAAGGTATGCTGGGTGAAGGGGACCCCACTTTTGCGAAGAGGTATGTGAGGATATGGGGGAGAAGGGGTGTTTGCGATGGATAAAGACATAACTTACTAAATACCAGTTGATATCAGCTGTGAAAAAGATATTGGTTTAATTGAAAAAAAAAATTTGAAGAGGTAAAAAATACTCTCCATTGATAATGATTTTAAATTATTAAAATTAAGTCAGTGCCGCTGGGGCCCGAGACGAACAGGTAAGTATTGAGAAACTACACCAGGACACTTCTGAGGAGGAAATAGGTATGTGGACAAAGCAGGGCGCAACGCAAGGGAAGGATAACATTTGGAGACGAAACGACAAGGTAATGGCACCTGAATGCATACAGAATACCTTATTAGAGTTGCATCATGGCCTGTCTCATTCAGGACGAGAGGCCATGACCGGGAGTCTTGGGAGAGATTGGTGGTGGAAAGGGATGGGGAGAGTTATCGCCAAATATTGCCATCGATGCGTTACGTGCGCACAATATAATCCAGGCAGACCCATTAAAGTTAAAATGGGACACCAGCCCCGTCCACGGGGGCCATGGGAACACGTACAAATTGATTTCACAGGTCCTTTGCCCCCATCCCATGGAAAAAGATATTGCCCAGTGATTATAGATCAATTTACCCGGTGGGTGGAAGCTTTCTCCACACGTGATTGCACTGCCTCAACAGTGGCAAGGATATTCTGACCAAGGCACCCACTTCACGGAAAAAAAAATTGTAAAAACAATATGCCAGCTGATGGGCATAAAACAAAAATTCCACATCCCCTACCACCCGCAGAGTTCTGGGATGGTAGTGCGCATGAACCATACTCTTAAGAACGCCCTGGCAAAGGCCATGCAAATGTCAGGAAAAACGTGGACAGAAGTATTACCTATTATATTGATGAAGTTAAGAGCCACGACAAACCGGACAACCGGATTAACTCCTTATGAACTAATTACCAGAGAACATCATAATGGGCCGATGTAGGCCCATTAAAAGACAAAATAAAACGGTATGTTTTGGAACTAAGTACTCAATTAAAAGGGATGCGTAAATTAGTTAGGGACAATCAGGAAGAAAGAGATGCGGAAGCAGAGCTTACAAAGCTCCCTGAAGTCCCGTTGGCGGGAAGTTGCGTTATGGTAAGGGTCCTCCCGGGAAAACCGGGGTTTGCCCCAAAAAGGACCGTATGAGGTTATAATCAGCAAGGACACTTGTGCCTGCATCGATGTTAAAGGGAATGGACAATGGAAGCATTGGACCCAGCTTAAGGTTTTTGAACCAGCCGTTTAGCACACGTATTAGTTGTTGTTGTTTGTCTATTTACAGATTGACAGCGAGAGATTCTTCAAACAAGCCATACGGCCATTTTGCCTTTGACTATTTGTTAAATATAGAGTAATAAGATGATGAAACTATATATTGCGATCGGTGCGATTATCATAGTTCGTGTTAGGTCCGGCCTGCTAGCTAGACCGAAACGAGAGTTACATGTAAATACCTTTTTGTACATCTCCCTTAACATCTCGGAAGTAGCAGAGTGGGTAACGTGACAAAACGGTACAGGGGAAGTAAATGATACTTGGAACCAGAGTGGGGATAAAGAACCGTGGAGATTGGGGGGGTTACCTTTTGGATGCATTGACGGATGGTACCAGCCGGAATACAATAGGTCAGGACGACCCCCGTTCCTGGTTTTGACCAACACCTCAGAAGTTGGAAAGCCCACCGCTGACATTTGTTTCACTAGAAACCTGACCGGTGAGGAAACAGGTTTTGTAGCAGGATACTTTAACCTCGCCAGTTGGAACATAATAGCCAGCGAAACACAAACCAGGGGTTCTTTGAAATAGAGGGTTTGAAGAATCAGACAAGTAGCCAGGACTGGGACCCTAAGATTAGGTGGTGACGGGGGCTGAGAGAAGATTGGGATCGAATCTAACAGCATACAATGGCACTTATTTTGTGTGCAGGCATAAGACCTACCCCTGGTTGCCTCAGAACTGGTGGGGGTCCTGTTATTTGGGATATGTGGTCCCTTTTGTCAGACGGGTAGGTACTTTAGCAGAAGTACAGACACCAGGTCGACTAAGACAAGATCTTACTCCGGTAGAGAGGCTATTTGGGGTCATGATGCTCCCATTCGGGATAGGACGCACCATGGATGAATTACGTAACCTAGAGAGGGTACTGGAACAGATAGTTAACGACACTGCTGAAGCAATGGAGGGCATAACGGGTGAAATGGTAGCCATACACACAATGTGCCTTAATTGGAGCTGAATATTGCACTTACATTCCCGATAATTCAGAAAACATAACCAACCTCGCTGATCACATAAGAAGGGAGGTAAAGAAGTTATCCACGACAGCAGAAGGATCTGGCTGATTTGACTGGCTGTTAGGGGGAGTCCTGGGGGTCCTATCTTATGCATGGAGTAATTATTCTGGTTGTAATAATAATTACTTACTGTCTGATTATCGGGTGTTTTAATATCTGCTGTTAAGTTATGATGGCTCGACTGATGCCAGTAGCCAGTGTAATCGTCGAAGAAGAAGCACACCTGATGGAAATACCTGAAGACACCAAGGATGAAGAAACAGACGGCGATGACACCGACCACTATCTTTGAAAGGTAGCCTAGAGCTACAGGCAAGGTGGACATACGGAACATCAGGGAAGTAACATATCCCAAAGGACGAATATATGCTACTATCATTGTGGTCATATGGATTTCGTAAACATCCTCCAGGACCAAAAGGGGGAATATTGTTGGAGCGGATTTTTGGACATATACTGGACTAGTATACGGGACCAAACATTTGTTTTATTTTCCCCTTTAATGAATTTTGTAAGGGACAATTTAATGCATTATATAAAAAAAACAGTTAGACTTTAAGGTATGCTGGCCTTGAGTTAATGATGAAGATAGGAAAGTGAGATAATGAACACTGGAGAGTTAAGTGCTGTGTATGTTTGTTTATACTGGTGTCAAAAGCCTGCATTTGTTTATATTGCCCTGTCACAATGCAGGATGGGTTATATCAAAAGCTTAGCCTGCGATAGTAAAAGCTTTATAGTGCTAAAGCATGTGTTGTAAAGTGACGTAATTTGTGGGATAAAGGGACTTCACTGCAGATACCAATTTGAGAAGATGGTTCAAAGTCAGGGGTCTTTAACACTTCTCCCAAAGCTTTGTCTCCGATTTAATAAACCTCTCTTTATATATATTATACAGTCTCGGAAATATTTTTCCACAACAGAACTCATCTCTTTTTGGCGTGGAAGCAAGTCATCCTCGCTTCGAGGGACTCCTATGATGATGAGAATAGAACAACTGGTGCTAGTCAGACCACACTCTAAAGTTAACGACCGGGCAGTGTCACCGCCTCAAACCAGGCTACACTGAATTTTTAGCCCGAACTCTTTTCTGTGAATTCTGATCTTTCCTATATGTACAAGTAGCAAAGAGCATTGCACTGCATTTTTGTAAAATAATAAACAATGCATAAACAGATGCTTCACACAGTCAAACAGCACCGCTTTCCCACAGCAGCCTGGGGCCTGATTTTTAGATGTGATGAGACTGATATATATAGCATTTGATTATGATGATATATTCCCCCAACAAATACTTAACAAAGGTCAATTTATTTTATCACTTTTTATTTAGTGGTAAGAATAAAGGAATTCCATATAAACTGTTTTTAATCCATTAAAATAGAATTACGGTAAACACTTAAGAAATTGTACAGATATTAATTACCATTAAGAATGCATGGACTTAGATAGAAGAGCTACAGCGCCATTCTGTGTATCGCAGTAAACCCATGGGATAATTCTGAGCAAACATACCAACATGTGACTCACAAACAAGTACGCAAACAGACTGAGGACAAGCAACATCCAGACAAAATCTCAGTTGTACAATCACAAGAGGGACTTTAATTGAATATATAATTTATAGAGCTGCTTATTGTTATGTCTTCAGATGCTCTAATAATGATTGCACGAGACACTGTGTTGTGCTTGAACAGTAGTGACCTTAGTCCATTTTATGTAACTCCAGAGTGAGGATCACACATGATGGCCTGCCTTTTATACTACGCCTGGCACACCTGTACAGGTAACCCTAAAAGTCTCCCATTGCGGTGCCCTCTGGTGGCACACTTTGTAATAGTACAAACAGTAACCATGTAGGATACATGACATCACTCTCCCCCAAGCCTTTAGTGCAAATTGCCTTTGCATTGACTGTGCTCTGGGCTTAGCTCTATCTGGTTGATCCTTGGAGGGTCGTTTCCATCTTGGGTGAGTAGGTGATGTTTCGTTGGCAGTAGAGGTGCTGGTGGTTTTTGTTTGTGTGTCCATGACCACTCCATTCTCTCCCCCCCCCCCTCCCCACATATAGATTGTGCTGTTGGCTCATTACATTCATATACATTCAAGTCCAAAAAAAATTTGCATTTACAGTACTTGCATGAATGGTACATGCTTGGAATATTCTTGGAGTCAGTGCTGGAGCAGCACCAGTGCGTGAGGACAAACTAGTGCCAGGACTGCTGGATGGTGTCCAGGTAGTCTGGTGGTGGCGCAGTGTCCAGTGCTGGCAGTGGGAACCCGGTTGGCTCAAGTTGCCTGCTCTTGGGGCTTTTGCCATTGCTTCTAGCGTTGGGCAGGTTCACAGATACCTCTGACTTCCCTATCCTCCCCTTGCGCCCCGGTTCGCTGCTGGTCCCTGAGGGGCGGTCGTCTAGCAATGCACAGGGAACTGGTGACTGGCTTTCCTGGGAGTTGTTTGGTTTGGGATCCTGGCTGGTCCCAGTCCCATTTGGGAGACCCGTTGCTGGTGACCCTTCGTTCCCGGGTGTAGCCTTGGTAGCGATAGGGTCTGCGGGCTGTGCTTTAGCGCGGTTTGCTCTTTCAGGCTCGTGGCGGTTGGTGCCATCGGGTGCCTGAGAGGTGGAGCCGATCGGGAGCAGGGTATCGATACTGGTGCCGTTGCCCTCCTGAGATCACTTGCTCTTCAGCTTGTATATATTAGCTGCTTGTGGCCACACTCCATGGTGCATCACTCTGGTCCCAGGGACGCAGGCTACAGCATTTGGTAGCTCGCTGGACCTGTGTGCTCCCGATGGGTGTTTGCCCGCTGCATTGACTGTATGCAGCTGAAATTCTACAACGCACAACGTTTTATTACTTATTGTACATAACCTGTAGCTCCGATCGCAATTGCGTGTCTTTACCTTGCTTATGTACACCACTCTGATCATCAATTACACATTTTACATCTAACTCACAGTTGCTGTTACATTGAAAGTGTGGAACTGTCCCTTTAAGTGTGATGAGTTGCAGGCCTCCTTTAAGAGATCCTTGCTATCTTTACCCCAATCCTCTTCTTCGGTTGGTGCCACGTGTTGCTCCATCAGCGCTAGACCTCGTGGTCTGGCCGCCGCCATCTTTTTCTTCAGTGCCTCACCTCGTGGTTTGGGCGCCATCTTTTTTTTATCCACGATGTCGACTGCTGTGATCCTCTTCTCCTCGGGTTCCTCCACCGAAGCTGGGAAGTCGTCTCTGGGTCCGATTCTCTTCCTCCGGAGTCCTGCCACTGGAGCCTGGAAGGTGCGTTCGGGTCATCTCAGCTGGATCATCTCCACGCAGTTGTGCTGAGCGGTCTGTGCCTCGGGTACTGTGCTGGCCTGCTCTCTGGTGCCGGATCCAACCTCAGGTGGGGGTTTGCTTTGCCTTTGAGAGGGAGGGACGTCGATCGCTGGAGGGATGAAATCTTCCCAGCTCCAATGGATCTTCTCCATCCACCTTCTTCCGAGTAGCGTTGGTCCATCACCTACACAATCCACAGAGGTAACTTGTGCACCACGCCATCATGGAGTACCTTTACATCCGCATGACCAATGATTGGGATAAGTTCATTGGTGTAGGTGCGCAGCTTTGCCTGAACCGGGACTAACTTGGGTCGTTCAGCCTGATTGTCCCATAGCCTCTCAAAGGCTTCTTGATCCATTACTGACTGGCTCGCCCCCGTGTCCACTTCCATGAAGACTGGAACGCCATTTATCTTGACTTCCATCCTCAATGGAGAACATTCGGTGGTGCAGGTAAACATGCTATCTACCTCATCGTGGGGCTGAGCTGCCTCTCTGACTATCGCTTCATAATCCGCGCTGGATTCATGGCCATCTGCAGACACTTCATCAACACAGTGAGTCATATTTCTTTTACACATTCGCTGGAGGTGGCCCTTTGTGCTGCAACCTTTACATACATAGTCTTTAAAACGGCACTGGTGAGCCCTGTGATTCCTTCCGCAACGCCAGCATGGTGCTGTTCGATTAGCCCCCTTTAGCGGACTCTGAGTTAAGGGACTCGGGGGCCTGTTCTCTCTCCCCTGAGAAGATTCACGTTCTACAGTCCAGCCTCTAAAAGGCAGCACTCTGTGCACAGTACTTGCCGGGTTTGAGTCCTGAGGATGATTCACACGTCTAGAGCCGCAGGTCGAAGTCATGAATGCTTGGCTCATGGTGATGGCCTTCTGCAGTGTGACTGTGGTATCCGCAGATAGTAGTTTATGAAGAAGGCCCTCATGGCCGATTCCGATGACAAAGATATCCCGCAGTGCTTCGATGAAGTGATCGCTGAAATCACACGGTGCCGCCAGCCTCCTGAGGTCTGCAGCATATTTTGCGATCTCCTGGCCTTCGGGCCGTCGGTGTGTATAAAATCGGTATCTGGCTGTGAGGATGCTCTCTTTGGGCTTGAGTTGTTCTTGGATCAACATTACAAGCTCCTCATACATCTTGGTAATTGTCTTCGCTGGTGCCAGGAAGTCCCTGACGAGGCCATAGACAGTGGGCCCACAACTGATTAGCAGGATAGCTCAGCGCTTATCAGCCAGTGTGGCCAGATTGTCGCCTGCCAGGTCGTTTGCTGTGAAGAAATGGTCGAGCCTCTCCACAAAATCTTCCCAATCATCACCATCGGCGAACTGCTGCAATGTACCAAGGTTAGCCATTTTCGCGTGAAGGTCTGTAATCATGTCGCCAATTGTTATGTCTTCAGATGCTCTAATAATGACTCCACGAGACAGTGTGTTGTGCTTGAACTGTAGTGACCTTAGTCCATTTAATGTAACTCCAGAATGAGGATCACAAATGATGGCCTGCCTTTTATACTAGGCCTGACACACCTGTACAGATAACCTACAAGTCTCCCACTGCGGTGCCCTCTGGTGGCATACCTTGTAATAGTACAAGCAGGAACCATGCAGGATACATGACAAGTAAAAAAAGAAAAGAATGCAACCTATACTACTTTATCATGCCATGCATTATTTATACAACTAATTGACGTAAGGCTGAGCTCTCTAGAAAAGAGACAGCTGAGGGGTGATGTAATAGAGGTCTTACAAATTACGAAGGGATTTGATAGGTTAGACGTTGAGATGGGGCTAGAAATTCGTCTTGTGCGGCGGCACAAAATGGGCAGTATTTAGAGATCATGGGGCTGAAATTGCCCCCTTTTTTAAGGCCAGTTACCGCCTCTACGCACCCTGTCTTTCCACCCCGCCCGGCGCGCCAACCCCTTACCGCCCGGCGGCGACCCCTTCCCGCCCCTGCGGGAGAAAGGGGCAGCCGCCCTTAAAGGGGAGGGATGGCTGGTTCGGCCGAAACTCTCCCTGGTGGCCCACTGGGCTTGATGTAGGCCTCGCAGCATCCCTCCCATTTAAGTGAAGGGGAGGGACGTTGAGATGTGTCAGCCCGGCACTGATGACACCGCCCACCTTCTGCCCTGCTCCCGACTCTCTTCTGCCCCTCTGCTACCCCCAACACTGCCCCGTTCATTTTGGTAAAGCAAAGTACCAAATTTCCCTCTATTCCTCGCCCCATCTGTACTGGCGGTAATTAGCCACTTAATTCGAATTATCCGCCCCAAACAGGGCCGAGGGCAATTTTGGCCCCCATAAGCATAAGATAGTCACCAAAAAATCCAATAAGGAATTCAGGAGAAACTTTTTACCCAGAGAGTTGTTAGGATATGGAACGTGCTGCCACACAGTACATTTGCTCTAAGTGTTGAAAAATTGAGTCTCTGGATCAAAGGATCGCTGTGTTCAAGCAGAAATTAGCTTCATTCTGCAGCACAAGGAAGATAAGGGGGAGAAATTTGGGAACACCCCTTTTGGGGCGCTAGCTTTTAAAAATTGAAAAAATTTGCGCCAGGTGCTAATGTTTTTTAACTTTTAAAAAATTCAGCGTTTGCACTCCAGGAAGGAAATGGAGTGCTAAATCAAACGTTCCACTTCCTTCCTGGAGAGCAAGAAGTAGCAGGCGGGGCTCTACACTGGGCTCCTGCCCTCCCTTAAAGGAAAGGCCATCGCTGCAGGCTCTGCAAAATAAAAACTTACCAGCCCCCGACGGCAACTGCGATTCGGCCCGATCAGCCGGGCTGATCAATCGGGAGCGAAGACCATCGAAAAAACAGAAAGAGTACTTCAGCATTTTTTTTACTTACCTCGGCCACTTCACCTTTAAGCATCGCCCCCGGAGCAGCCGGCCTCCCGATGAACGCCTCCTGCAGCTGCCGGTGTTTTCGCCCGGCGATGCTGCAGGGGGCGGAACCTAAGGAACTACCAGGGCGATGCGCATGGCGTTGACGTCACGATCTCCGGGCGAAGGAGATCGGGGTGCAATGCCATATTGCCGTCGCAAACCTCCCGCCGAATATGGCGGAAGTCGATCTTCTCGTCCGATTGGTAAGTCATTAGCACTCCATTGTTGGCCCCCGAAGGCGATAACAGGAGGCGCGAAGGAGGCCAATTTTTAGGCCCTTGTTTATTGTATACTGCAGAATATGTTCAACCAAGAGGTAGTGCTAGACAGGTCAGGACACAGAGAAACTCCAGAGAGAGATAACTCAGTTATCAACTACAGGGGTGCCTGATCGCGTGAAAGAATGCAACGGACTGTGACCGGTATGTTGGCAGATTTCTTTTTCCACGTGTGCCACCTCCCCTTTAACTAGTGTTTCGTGAGTGGCCTGCAGCTCGGTACACGCCCCCTCAAGCTGTCGCTGGCATTGTCCAGTGTAGTTTCAGTGGCCGCTCCCGAATTTTTGATCCTGGGCGAAAATGGCTCGCTGCACACGGTGATGACAGCAGAGCGGGGCATCTTAACTGAAAACTTTAATGTTTGATACAAGAAATTTTTTTTAGAGTTAAGTTAAGTACAAACAAATGTTTGTTAAACTTTTGAATAAAATATATTTTTCATTATAACTGAATCATTTCTATTATTTGTTCCATTACTAACACAACTTTTTGAACTAAAGAAGAATCATTTCCATCTTTTGTTACATTAACACAACACAACATTACGGACCAGGTTCAAACAGTAAACTTGGTCCATGTGGAATAGTTGTCGCTGAGCCTTCAGGCAGCATGTTGAGAAATGGCACACACATCCCCAATTGTGGCCTGGAATGATCCAAATGCATAAAATGAAAGTGCAGCTGTAACCTTTACTTCAACTGACAAAGCAGTCCTCCTTACGCTTCTAGGGTGCAGGTCTGCTTTTACTAACTGAGAGATTTTGGTTACTACTTCTTTACGGAAACTCAGCCTTCTCACACAGTCTGCATCACTCAGGTACCGGTATGAATGCCTGCCTTGATATACCCGATGTGGGTAAAGCCTCCTGCCCATCATCCTACGTGCTTTGAGGTTCCTCATGCGATGATGTCGAATCAATCATCTCCTCCGCAGAAGGCTTGCATGAGGTATGGCATTGTCAATATTGCCCCCCATAATTAAATTGTAGCTTTGCAAGAAGCTCAAAACAGCAGGACAAGCACTTAAAGCTTCTTCCCTCTCTCTCTCCCCGAGGTCGATGCCCTCGTATGGACCACTCCCTGGTGTGCGCATGCGCAATAGGCTTGCTTAGAATGGGAAGCTAGGCATTCAATGAAGATATTTGGGGCTACGAAGTCTAATGCAATTCTTTAATTTTAGATGTGGTTCGAAGAACCATCCCACCACCGACCGAACGTCTCCTCACTGGGCTCGAGGGTTGGCTGGCAGAATCGCTCCCTCGCCTGGACACAGGGCCTCGACATTCACACCCCCCCAACCCCCAGGCTCTTCTTTTGAAGCTGCTGTATGTATAGTGGTTCTCATCCCTTCAGTTCAGCTTCCAACCCCCGCCCCCCTCATGGGCTTCTTTTGAAGCTGAGCCCCGAGTCCCTGAGTCCGGGCGAGGGAGTGATTCTGCTTGCTGACGCTCCGACCCTTGAGCCCGGTGAGGAGACATTTGGTGGTGGGGCGGTACTTTGAAAAAAAATCAAAAATTAAATAATTGCATTAGACTTCCATTTTCTCCCTTTTGACTTTGAAAAAATTAAGCTTCATGATGCATGTTCTTTGTCTTCTTGACTCCCTCAAAAACTTTGCATAAAAACAATGGCATCTTTCTATGCCAATTTTTTAATGTGCGCTGGTTTTTCTTAAATGCCCAGAGGGTTTTTTTGGGAGTGGTCACATACGCCGTACTAGGAAATATGTAAGTTGGCCAAACTTGCTTAAATGTGAAAAACTGGCGCAGACATCAGGTTACACCCCCTATGATGCCAAAAAACCTAACCTAAAAAAAATCATAACTAACTGAGTTACGCTGGCGCAGAACCTTTGGGGTAACTTGGATATTTTAATTTACACCCAAAAAAGTGGCACACGCCACAAAAACTATGCAGAATAACTGGGGAAAATTGAGCCCAAGGAAATGTGGAGAGAACAAAGCAGTGGGATTAGTAATGGATTCCTTCAATACTGGTTCTATATTCAACAAATATGGTCAATACAGTATAGCACTAATGAGCAACAATAATCAGCAAAGTTTGTGATGGATTTTCAAGGGCAGGATTTGGGCAATAACAGACGCCAGATTCTGTCAAATTCTCCCGGCTTTGACGTCTCATTTGCTGTCACCTTGGTGAAGTTGGCACTGAATGGTGATGTATGGAACTCAAACCTTAAGTTACAGAGTCTCAGTATCCAAGAGCTCATGAATGGCTGAACTGAACAACCTTGTGGTTTTTAACTAGTTGGAGCCATCTGTTCTGGAAAATCCCCAACATTATCTTTTCTGCTAACAGCGAATAATAACTCACTAGCATATGCAATTATTTTGGACGCTTATAGATGCGTGCCCACGCAAAAACAAAGTTTAATGATATTTTAATTTAAGAAATAACAAACAGCTTTCTGTAATGTTTAATTAAGCATAGAAACTAAGATTGTTTTTTCAATTTTATAAATGCTCACCATTTACATGATTGTTTAGACCAACACAATGATAAACCACTATCTCATTTTGAATATGGAAGCAACCTGCTCTTTACGTTGATGTGGCCAATAGCAATTCATAGCAGTGGCTATCATCCAAACTTCATTTTAAACTGGCAAGGGGAAATCTTCACATTTACAACAACAACTAACTTGAAGAGATTAGACTCTATTAGATTGCAAACTGACCCCACCCACAGCAGAATTTCATGACCCTAGTACCAGCAAAGGTTAAATAATGCAATTTAGCGAAAGTTGGCAACAATTTAAAACTAAACTGTAAACCAATATTAAGCTCTTTCACATAAGGATGGCACTGCTGCCCTTGCCGTGATAAACTTTGAAGTACTTTCAATAATCACCAACAAAGTTAACAATACTTCTGGAAAAATGTCAATGAATACATTCTTGTCCCACAGCCAGCTAAAAATACTGTTATATAATTTTGGAATGTCTGGAGATTTTTGGGTGCCTTCCAAAAACGAAAACACATAAAGCAGTTAAGTGAATGGATTGAACTATAGCAAAATGACACTACGAAGTCACAGAAATAAACTGGAGGTCTGGTTCAATCAGGAATACTCCTTCTGGCCTCACAAGTAAGGTAAAAAAAACAACTTATCTGAAACGGCCTCTTCTAATCCCGAATGGTCTTCCTGCTTTCTTCACCTGGCAGGAAAGCCACAATGGCTCTTCTGCTCAGTGCAGAGTTAAGATTGCAGTCGAAACCCAATGACATTGTCAATGACCTTCTTATAGTGGGGCTGCTTGCTCAGATCCATTTGATATTCCTCAGATAATAAAGTAGTTAATGCCCGCATGCAGCAAAACCTGGACAACATTCAGGTTTGGGCTGATAAGTGGCAAGTAACATTCATACCACACAAGTGTCAGGCAATGACCATCTATCCCCAACAAGAGAGAGGATAACCACATCCCCTTTACATTCAATGTATGAATCCCCAACTATCAACATCCTGGGGAGTGGGGGGGGGGGTGGGGGCGGGGCACAAATGGCTTTCTCCAGCTCCTATTTCTTATGCTCTATTGAATTCTACTGGATCAAGCAACTACTATATTTTCACCCATAGCAAAGTCAGAACTCCAGTATATGCCTTCAATATTTGGAGAGCAGCCCTGTGGAGGAGATGGGAGGTAAGGTGAGAGGTTTTCTCACTAAAGTCAAAGGAAAGGTTTAAAAGTAAACATGCCCACCCTTTCCCTAGACTTAAACAGGATGAAGCCAGGCTCTTTTAACAACAGATATTGTGCAGATGTGTGAAATGCATCAAATGATCTGTATAAAATAACTTTGCTCACAAATGTGATGAACAGACAAATTCTAGCTCTTCATCCAATTATTATGTATTTCAGCCTTGAAAGAAACTAATTTCCAAGTTGCAGTAAAGTGCATAAAAGTTTTTTTAAAAAAACAAGGTATAGCAAAAAAATTTCAACAATAACTCTCATCCAAATAGCACATTTAATGTAATAAACACCCCAAAGTGCTGCACAGAAGTGTAAATGACGCTGAGCAGTAATAGGCAAAGAGCTACAGGAAGTGAATGAAGGCGTGGTCAAGGAGGTATTAAAGCTGAAGTTGGAGAGAAAGGTAGCAAGAGACCAACAAGACAGGTGACGGCTCTGTTACCAAAGGTATAGCCGAGGACACAAAGGAGGACAAATTGGAAGAAAGGCGGGCATATGCTGGAAATTGAAAACTGGTTTTTTGTTGTCCTCAAAATTGCTAGGCACCCAAACTGTTTAGTTCAAAATTAATTTACTGTGTGACTTTGCTGCTGGCTTCAGCAGTTGTGTTTTTGGCAGATTAACAGTAAATGAAAAAGTATGTGCACGCATGCCATTGTTATATCAACAAGAACTAAGTCTGAAGTTTTGTTCCAGTCAGGGATCCTTTTATCAAAAACTGAAGAATCAAACAAAACAAGGCGGGGATATTATAGTCCTTCTTGAGGCTTATTTATTTGCACATTAATAACCTGCATCTCTGGGTTGCTTCTTTCTCTCAGGTATAACCTGTTAAACAGACAGGTATCTGACATGTTAAACTTCTCTCATATGGTGTACCTCCGAGATTGCTTTCATTTACACATTCATTAACTGTGTGACATTTCTACTTATAAAGTCTGCTGCAGAGAAATGTGACTTAAAGCAGTTTATTCTGAGCCTGCAGCAGAGTAAGTGTCAATCGATGTTAGTGCTTCGTACTTGGACAATTTCCTGAACCAGGATCTGCTAAACTGCTCTTGAATTAAGTGGGACCCAAAACTGGAAGGAAAATATTTACATTTGTTTCATTTCTTTGATGACAAGCAAGTGAAGCCTTTTATGTTTCTAAATTAATTAAAATAAAACTTGATAATGAAAAATAAATGCAGAAATATAACTATTGTGCACTACATTTTCCACCTTGAACCTTCACCATACAGACTGCAGCCGTTCAAAACGCAGGCCCACCACCAGTTCTCAAGGGCAACGAGAGATAAGCAATAAATGCTGGCCTTGCCAGCAATGCTCACATCCCGAGAATTATTTTTTTTAAACTACAGCTATTTCCCCATGCTAACACTGGTACTAGCTTCAATGACAGCATAAGAAAATAAACAAGGCAGAGTTGCCAGATATGAGTGGTTGGGAAAATGACTTCTCTGGACACCTTCAGAGGTCCTGTCAGAGATGGAGGCAACCGCATGTTCTGAGTGACTCAGCCAATCCACACAGCCAGCAAAGTGGTGGTTTGCTGCCTGGTTGCAGAGAATTTCCACAAAGTAGAGCAGTCAGAAAACAAAGTTGAAAACTAAGACTCAAAAACAATTGTACATGTGCATGCTTGTGCATGCAAAGGAGTGGAGCAGTTTCTACAGCAGCGAGATTCTGAGGCAATTCTATGGAACTGCTTTTTGAATGGTAGCATTGTTGTACAGGATGCTGGCCTATCAATATTCTGGGTCATGGGCTGGTAAGAAGCAGGATTGCAAGCTGAATTAATCAAGTAAATTCCTAATTTTGGCTGCGCCACTCGGGGAAGGTACTAAGCAGAAGCTTGGTGCTTTTGTACAAAAGAACAGAGGAAAAAAACACTGAGATAATAATCCCAGCATTAATAATCCTGTACCATGAGTGGATTATTATAAAATGAGAATGGTAAAGATCAGGAAATTGGCATTTTGCTTCCTTGACTGAGGAATAATACATACTATTGATTGGAGGTTAGAGAATGTTTTTTTTTTAAAGGGAAAATAAACATTTTTCTTAAACACAAGAATATTTTAGGGACTGATAAAAGCTTTATGCTTTATGTAATCTCCTGGGAGAGACAAAAAAAATGGGGATAGCAGGAAAAACAGGCGATCGAAACTAGTTCGGGAGATCACATTGACCATCATCCTCTCAGCAGCTTTCAACATTGGCAACCACAACATTTTCCCCCATTGCCTTTTCTCTGTTGTAATTTACACATGAATACAATCCTGAGGCAAACTGTGGTGACATTTCAATAAAACACTTTTGCAGATAGCAAATGACATCTAACTACAAAAAGGCCCCTATCTGTTATTTAGATGTCAGATTATGAAAACATTCTTATGATAATGAGTCTTTTTGGGAAGAACCACTGTTTTAACTAATTTTCAATCATTAATATACTTTCATGGTGCCATGTCAATTTGGCATTTTCACAGATCACAAAATCTTTAAGACACTCAAGAAGAATGAAGACTGCAGCACAAATCGAAAGTCAGAAAGGATTTCATTCGAACTGGAAAGGATTTCATGCAGAATTGTTAGTAATTTGTGTCAAATTTTAAGTTTAGCCTGGTTGCATCAACATTTAATCAACAGAAACAAACAATATAAAAGTAAAATAATTACAATGAATAGAATTAAACCTTCCACCAATGAAGTTCCTATTGAACCTAGCCATCCAGTGGCCCTGCTCCACAAAGTGAATGATGGGGATTGCTTAAGTTTTTCTATGTCCTTTTGGAAATGCTCCGCTAAGTGGGTAATTTCTTCGGAGCTATCTGGGATATATGTGCAACACTCAGTTCCGAGTAAGACGCAAGTACCTTCCTTTTCAGCCAGGCTGTAATCAAGGGCCAGTATATTCTGTAGGGCTACTGTGCGGATTGCTACCATTTCTGCATTGATTTTAACTAGGGCCTCTGAAGTATCATTGGCTACTCGTTCCTCAATGGATGCCATGTTAATGGATTCCCTTGCCAGTTTGGCGGTCCCATACCTGGGGATCAGAATGGCAAAGACCCTCTCTGTTTCTGTGATAGCTCTCTCAGGACGGTGTAGATGTTCCGACAGGGACTTTATACGATACATATATGGCACAATATAGCCTAAATATCGGGATCCCGTCCAATTCTGGGGCAGCCATGGGTAGGCCTTGTGGCCACACACCCAATAGGTGCCATTATAGGCAATGAATGTTAGCTGTTTCTTTGTCAGCAACACTCCGGGGTCTGTCCAGGCTTTTCCATTTGTTTTATTCAGAATCCCCGTTACGTTAAGAACTCCCACATCGGCCCAGTTTGGACGGTTCCGTGGCTTATTACATTATAATTCCGAGAGCAGTTACTAAACCCCATATTTTGGCCTCCCTTCATGTTTTTAATCAGACAGACCGATTCCCCCGGTCTTCCTATTCCCGTTGTATTAATGATGGCAAAAAATGGGGCCGTTTGGAATTATTGTAGCACGGTTGGTACCCCTCTTCAAAGATAGTCAGATTGTAACCTGCTGACTTCCATTTGTGTGCCAGTCTTCCGTATCCTGAAACGCATTGCCTGTTTTGTTTTGATTAATTATCCATTCAGCCATTTCCGAGATATTCAAGGGAATTGGCCTCAAGGGAATCCCTCCCTTTGAGTGAATAGGAATATGCGCACACACCCATCAACTGGAAATGTTACATGTTTGGCATAAACCTATGACATATGTAAAAAAGTATTTACATGTAATTCCCTGGGTACTTTACTATTTCCCTTTGGTGCAGAGGGTCGGCTAGTAAGAAGTAGGCAAATGCCTAGAATACATACAATCAGTAGTACAGTAAATTTATACATTTTGTCAAGAAGTAGTTGTCCTTATCAGATTTCAGCTTCAGTTATGGGTGCTCGTTTAATGTGTGAGGCGTGGATCCAGGCTTTCTTTCCTTGGACTTTAACAGTTGCCTGGGTGGTCAATAACACTTGGTAAGGTCCCTCCCACTTGGCACCCAAAGGTTCTTTATGCAACTTTTTCACATACACCCAGACTCCCGGGATGATGTCGTGTCCTCCTTCGGGTGGATTACCCCAAGCTGCCGATACCTGTTGGGAAACAGAACTAATAGCATTGGTTAGGTTCTGACAGTATGATAACAGAGTGTCACTCATTAAGTGAACATCAGCTTTCCGTAAACCAATAGTTCCTGGCAGCGACATGGGTCTTCCTGTTATAATTTCAAATGGGCTTAGACCTGTAGTTCTGTTTGGGGTTGCCCTAATGCTAAATAGCACTATTGGTAGTGCCTTAGGCCATGGTGTTCCTTCTTGGTGATATTTTGCAAGCTGTTGTTTCAGAGTTCGATTCATTCGCTCTACTTGTCCTGATGATTGTGGGTAATAAGGACAGTGTAAATCCCATGTAATGTTCAGTAACCTACAGACTTCTTGGCAGACAGCACCTGTGAAGTATGTTCCCTGATCTGAGTCAATGCTACTCGAGACTCCCCATCGGGGAATGTAATCCTTACACAAGACCTTTGCAGTGTGATTGGCTGTGGCTCTTTTAGTTGGGACAGCTTCTACCCATCTAGAGAATCTGTCGACCATGACAAGAATGTTAGTGTATCCTTGGCATGGAGGGAGAGATATATAATCAACCTGCAGATGCTGGAATGGTCCAACAGGGGCAGGGGACCTCAGTTGGGGCATTACCGTTATGGGTCCAGAATTATTTTTCTGGCAGACCACACAGCGGTCTGTTACCAGCTGGGCATGTTTTTTAAATCCCTGACCCCACCAGCTTTACTGGAACCGTGCCGTCATCTGTTGTGAGGCCAAGTGTCCCCACAAGTGGATCTGTTGGGCTAAAAAAGGTATAAGCGCTTGTGGCGTGACTGGCTTGTCGGTAACTCTTTGTCTCCAGACACCATCTTCGCATAGCTTAATTCCTGCCTCAATCCATGTCCATTTTTCCTCTCCGGAGCACTCGCCTTGCATTGTTTGAAGGTCACGTGTCAGAGTCCTGAGTGCTTTCAATCTGCTCATCTGTGTTGGTTCTTCTGGAGGAACGCCCTGTGAGGCGGCATCTTTAGCTGCCTGGTCGGCTAGGGCATTTCCCTGTGCTTCTGTGGTATTTTCTTTGGTATGGGCCTTACACTTCCTGAGGTAATTATATGGCCTCTAGTAAGTCTCGGACTTCTTTTCCATTTTGGATAGGTGTACAAGCAGCAGTGAGGAATCCTTTTTTCCGCCATAACAGACCAAAGTCGTGAGCGACTCCAAAAGCATAACGCGAATCTGTGTAGACATTAGCTGTCTGTCCTTCTGCTATTTGACATGCTTCTGACAGGGCCCGTAACTCGGCCTGTTGTGCTGACGTTCCTGAGGGTAAACATTCTTTTGCCACTACCTCATATAAGGTTGTAATTGCCCATCCTGCTTTTCTGGTACCATTGTCAACAAAGGAGGAACCATCTGTAAACAGGATGAGGTCTGGGTTGTGCAGAGGCTCCTCTGCTGCTAAGGCTGCTTCTTCTGTTTCTTTTAAAATCTCCACGCAGTCATGCTCTTCACATTCTCCCCCCTCTTGCTCCCTCGATTCTGACATCGGGAGCATAGTTGCAGGATTAACCGGGCTGGCCCGGACGATATGGAGATTAGGAGCTTCCAAAACTGCTGTCCAGCGGGTCCATCTTGCTGCCGTCACCTGAGACATTCTAGTCATAGACAGCAAAGCATGTATGGTGTGGGGACACTTGACAATCAGCTTTTGGTCGAGGACTAGACCTGCAGTGATCATTACCGCTCGACATGTAGCTTCCATGGCCCTTAGGCAACTTCCCCATCCGAGGGCTACCGCATCCAGTTTTGCCGAATAATAGCCAATAGGTCTTTGCCGATCCCCATGTTCTTGTGTCAGTATAGCTGTCATATATCCTTCTTTCTCATGGACAAACAGGGTAAATGGCTTACCGCTGTCAGGGATTCCCAGAGCCGGTGCCGAATACAAGGCCTTTTTCAAACTCAGGAAGGCCTCTTGCTGTTCCTTAGGCAGGGTGATGGCTTCTTTAGAGGCACGTTTCCCCTTTAAGATATCATTCAATGGCTGAGCAAGCTGTGTGAAGGAGTCAATCCAATTTCCGTTAAAGTTACACAATCCCAAAAAGGACCTTAGTTCCTGAATAGTGGTGGGTTTTTTAGCAGCCCAAATGGCTGCAGTTCTATCCTGGGTAAGTTCTCTCTTTCCTTGTGAAATCTTTTGTCCCAGGTATACAACCTCTTCTTGGGATATCTGTGCTTTTTCGATGCTGGCTTTATGTCCTTTCAGCCAAAGGTGGTCCAGCAGAGTTCGTAGATCTTGTTCATGCTGCTCTTCCATGTTTGAAGCTAGCAGGATATCGTCTACATATTGGATGACTGTGGATGACCGGGGAGGTAATTCTCGCAAATGGCTTTGTAAAGCCATGTGGAATACCGTAGGGCTGTTGTGGAAACCCTGCGGTAACCGGGTCCAAGTATACTGTTGTCCTTGGACCGTGAAAGCAAACCATTGTCGAACCTCCGGTGCCAGAGGCACCGACCAAAATCCGTTGGCCATATCTATAACCGAGAAATATTTATGTTCTGGTTTGAGGGCATTAAAAATGGTAGAGGGATCTGCGACCAAAGGAGCTTTTTTATCAATACACTGGTTAGCTTTCCTATAATCGACGGTCAAACACCAAGTCTCATTAGATTTCTGTACCGGCCACACGGGGCTATTGGAGGAGCTATATGTTTTAATAAGCACCCCTTGTTTCTCCAATTGCTGAATGACAGGTAGAATTCCCACAGTGGCAGTTGGACTAATGGGATACTGTTTAGTGCATGGAGGCTTGGTCCCAGTAAATGTCGCAGGCTCCATCCGGAGTAGGCCACAATCGTTCTTATCTTTAGCCCATATTGGGTGTTCCTTCAATTCTTCTTTCTTCAAAGTTCTAGTTGACCATGTCACCCGACCATCCTCGAAATGCAACGATGAATCTACTTGGATTAGAATGTCTATTCCCAAAAGGAGTTGATCTACTGGGCCTATCCAGACCGGCGTGGTTAGTTCATGTGGACCCAGCCCGATAAGTACCGGTGTTGTCCTTTTAATTTCCATTTTATGGCCCCCAACGTGGCTGTACGTGCCCTACCATCCAACGGCAAAGAGTCTCCATATTGTAGGGGTAAGCATGTTAATTCCGCCCCTGTGTCTAAAAGAAAGTCCACATCCTTATCGCCCACCCTCACAGTTATATATAGCCCATTTCCCCTCTGTTGTATTAGTGCGAGGAGGGGGGCCAGGGCAGGCTCTAATCGTTTTTTGCTATCCCAAGTAACTCTTTCTGTTGTTGTATTGTCAGTCGCTTAAATGCTTCTATGAGGTCGTTATCTTGTGACAAGCCTGGTTTGTTGGCTGAATTGTATCCCTGGCCGCGTCCTCTTCCCCGGCCATGACCTTGCTGTTTCGCTCTGCACGTCTTGGCCCAGTGACCTTCTTTCCCACAATAATGACATTTTCCGGGTAATTTTCCTAATGACTGTTTATCGGAAACCTGGGATTTCCATCCCATAGCCTGCACAGCTCGGACTTTAGCTCCCATATCCCTGTCTAATTGATTACATCGACTCACCAACACTGCAAAGGTAGTTCCTCTACCTTCCCAATCCAGTAACAGTATCTTAAGCATTTTGGACAGCTCTGGCTTTAGACCTGCCACGAAAGCTGCTTTCAGGGGTCCAAACTCTTGTCCATCCATTTCCTCATCCGTATGATTCAAACCCGAATGTTCTAGCCATGTGCATTTAAACCGCTCGTCATACTCCAGGACCTCCTCAGTTCCTTTCTGTTGGCAGGTTACAATTTTTCCCCAGTCTGTCTTAGCTGGACTGAAGGCTTGCTACCAGTGTTTAATCGCATCCCACCCTGCGTCTAATTCTTACTCATCCTGCCCCAAAGCTTCTTCTACCTTGTCGTGCAATTTTCTTCCTTGTGTTTTTGGCACCATTATGGTCAAAATTTGCATTCCGTCCCAGGGATAAAGTTGATATATATTTCTTAAGCGGTCCAATTGGTCCCACATTTTCACTCCCCCTTTCTTTGGATTGGTCAACTCCTTGGACCATTTATCAATTTTCTCTGGGTCTGCCGGATCATGAACTAAGTATTTTCCATACATCCTTTTCTTCATTTTTTTGGTCCCGCCCTCATCCGCAGTCTCTTCTGATTTGACTACAACTCGTCTTTTTTTAAACGGGGCAAAGCGCACCCCTAATTCTTCAACCTCCGACCCTGTATCGTCGGAGGACTCAGAATCCGTATCTATTCCTTGGTCGTGTCTTCAGGTTTGCGCTTTTAATTTATCCAAACATGGGTACCCTGGGAATTGACCGATACATTTTCCTTTTTCTATTACTGTCTCTTGACCTAATGATTTTTTTTCCATTCTTTAATTTCACCTTTAAGATCTTTAACTTCCACTTCCAACTTTTCAAGTTCAAGTTTTTTCTGTCTGAGTTGTTCACAAACTGCTTGCAATTGGTCCTTTGTACTGGTCAGGTCCCTATCATGTTGGGACCGCGTCATAATTTCATTCCACTGTCGGATCTGTCCCATAACGGCTAGGGACCATCTGGTTCGTTCTTTATTTTTCATACGGGTCGTTTTTCCCCAGACCCTTTTGATCTCGCCCAAGGACCATTGTCCTTTGGAGGTACCGTATTTTCGTTCGATCTTAATACATGTTTCAGATAAGTCGAATTGTTGCTCTATGTATTCTTTCAACTGTTCGAGGATTTCGTCTATCGAAACCTCAGGTGGGGTCCACCCGCCTTTAACAGTCGTAGGCAATTCTTTGCTCTTATCTCCTGCTGCCATAATACTGATTTCTTTACTGGGGTCTCGAGTCGTAGGCTTTCCAGCCAGATCAGTGGGTCGGTAATTAATGAACTATCACACCGCCGAAGTTTAGACGTCTATATGGGACCTCGAGCCGACTGCCAACCGGAGGGTTCACAAACCGGAGGCTTTCGGAATCGCATAGAAGGGGAGGTGAATTTAGACAATTGACTGAGGACTTTTATAAAGAGGAGTCCTTACCTCAGTATGTAGGTCCGATGTCCAAAATTCAGTTTCTTCCCTCAGTGATCCTGTTCGTGACGCCAAAATTGTTAGATCTCTTAATTTTCAATGAGATGCGAAATCCGGTTGTAGGTTTAAAGTAACTTTATTCTGGCAGCTGCAACAAGCTGCTGGCTGAATGCCAGTCCTTTGTCCTTCTGAGAACACATGGCAAAAATGGCTGTATTTATACCTGGATCAATTTACAATAGTAACCTTATTGGCTCAACCGATTCAATAGTGTGTTTTGTTAACCCATAATTGGCTCTCAGCCTAAAGTCCTGAAATGTCAAGTGTGAGTTATGGCTTAATGCAATGTGCTAGCTCTCACATAGGTACTCTGGCTGGGGTCTATGTTTTCTCACAGACCCTTGTAGCCTGCTTGAATTCTCTATCAGAGCAGACAAATACATTTCATATGAACAAGTTAACGTGTTGGGCACTAATATCGAGGACGCCCCGACCTGTGTGAGAACACCACCGCAGGTCGCGGCTATAAATAGAGCTGGAGTGCCGAGCCCTGGAACATCGTGGCGGAGGTGTGGTGAATGAAGGTACGAGGCTCAGAAGAGCCGAGGGCCCAGGGGCAGCACAAACCTACCCACACTGCGACATGTGTGCACACCAGGTCCGTGCAGCAGAACAGATCTCCAGTCATCCTGGTTAATTCTTACCACTGGATAAAGGCCTAGCTCTGTCGAGCCCATGTGGTGGCTGATGTGCAATGGTCACCACATGTTTACAAAATTCACGCACAGGCATCTTCTACCCCCTCAACTGGAGTTCAGGACTGGAACATCAGGTCCTTCATTGAAACATCTGTGAACTCTTGTGGAAGCAAGTCATCCTCGTTCGAGGGACCGCCTATGATGATGATGATGAATATCGAATTGCTCGATTTCAAGCCAATGCAACTGAAAATCACCATCAGTAATAGAATAAACCTACATACATATAATTTATAATGAATTCAAGAGATTTTCACTCAGGTATTCTCGATAATAAATATTCATTTTGTTATTTTGAACCGGTTATTTATTAATTATGGAATATACTCATTCCATCCGAAGCACACTATTATTCATAGAATAAATGTGGTGGGGGGAGGGTGTTTTCTCAGTGAATGCTACTCCTCCCAATTTCCTTATAAGATAAAGCTTGCCAGGAGAAGTAGACTAGATTAGGGTTGCCAATCTTCCAGGATTGACCTGGAGCAACCCAGGAGAAAAATCATCGGCCTTAAAAAAAATGATTTGAACATTTTTGTCCAATAGTTATAAAAGTGTTAGAGATGGGTAAAAGTGTCTGTTTGACTGGGCAGGACAGTTGGAGGCGGGAGGGCATGTGGTGTATTCTCCAGGTTGTTACCTCTAGACTTGACTATTCCAACGCACTCCTGACTGGCTTCCCACGTTCTACCCTACGTAAACTTGAGGTCATCCAAAACTCGGCTGCCAAGTCTTGTTCACCCATCGCCCCAGGCTCGCTGACCTATATTGGCTCCTGGTTAAGCAACATCTTGATTTTAAAATTCTCACCCTCATTTTCAAACTCCTCCAAGGCCTCGCTATGGCCCCTATCTCTGTAATCTCCTCCAGCCCCACAACCCCCACCGCCCCCCCACCGGGATATCTGCACTCCTCTAATTCAGCCCTCTTGAACATCCCCGATTATAGTCGCTCCACCATTGGTGGCCGTGCCCTCTGTTGCCTCGGCCCTAAGCTCTGAAATTCCCTGCCTAAACCTCTTCGCCTCTCTTTCGTCCTTTAAGATGCTCCTTAAAACCTATCTCTTAGACCAAGCTTTTGGTCATCTGCCCTAATTTCTCATTATGTGGCTCGGTGTCAAATTTCTTGTCATAACACTCCTGCGAAGTGCTTTGGAACGTTTTATTATGTTTAAGGCGCTATATAAATACAAGTTGTTGTTGTTGAATACGACAAACCAGGGTTGGCTACCCAAGCCCCAATTGAGAAAACTCTTACGTTGTTGCCAATTTCTTTTATAGTCACATTTTAAAATGCATTAGTCATTAAGAACCACAAGAGCACAATAGCTACCAATCTCTTTTCTGTAACACTTGAAAGCAATTACACTATCCAACCTATGCAGCATTGCAACTAACGATTTACGTCCAGATGTACAATCCAATGTTTAGGCCCTCTGATGTGCAAATTGCATATTCAGTACAAATATTGTTTCTACTGTTATTTTATACTGCTAATAAGTCAGTTCCAATCTGTTGACCAAGGCTTCACTAGGTTTGGTAGTTTTATCAGCAGAGCTAAAAAGAATCAAACTCATTGCATTACATAAAATCATTTTTCAAACCATTTTACATTCAGAGTGCCTAACAGCAATCTTAAGAGAGAGAGAAAAAAAATCACCTTCCAAAAATAGCCTGTATGTTTTGCTGTAGAATTAGACAAAATCTTTATGCAATTATGATAAAAGCAGACATTAGAATCACAAATGAGCATTTCCAGGGGACAGCTTTAAGGACTGACTTTTAATAGAGCCTTTAACATAGTACACACCCCAAGATCCAACAGATGCTGAGCCGAAAGTGAGATTAGGTGACATGACAAAAGCCTTGTCAAACAGGTGAGATTGTAAAGAGTGACATAAAAGGAAGAGAAGGAGTTGGAGGGGCTGAGAGTTTAGGGAGGAAATTCCAAAGAGTGGAATTAGGCGACTGAAGGGACGGCTGCCAATGGTGAAGCAGAGGGAAGGCGGATGCACATGAGACCAGAATCTAAACACAATTTTAAAAAACAATTTGAAGCATTGCAGAATCAGGAACTAATGCAGATCAATGAGGATGGAAGTGATGGATGAACAAGACTTGGTGCTGGATAGAATACAGGCTGCAGAGATTTGGATGAGCTGAAATTTATGGAGGGAAGCAGATGGGAGGACAGCATTGGAGTAATCAAATCTTGAAGTGGTAAGTGGAGGTATGAAGGTTTTTAGAGGCAGATGAGCTGAGCAGATAATGTTAGGGAGCTGAAAGCAGGCAGTCTTTGTGACAGGGAGGTAGTGATGTTGGAAACTCAGCTCAGGGTTGAATTAAGGTTGCAAGTCTGGTTCAGCCTGAGACAATGCATAGGAAGGAAGATGGAATCAATGGTGAGAGTATAGTGTTGCAGCTGGAGCTGTGGATGATGGCGACTTTGATTTAACCGGAGAATGTTAAGGTTTATTCGAGTCTGGGACTATTGGTCTGACAGCACAGAGGCAATAGAGGTGTCAAGACATCTGGTGGAGAGATAGAGCTGGGTGTCATCAGTGTACATGTGAAGCTGATCCCATATCTGTGGATGACATTGCCAAGGAACAGTATGTAAATGAGGAAGAGGAAGGACCCAATGGATCCTTAGGAAATTTCAGAGGTAATGCTTTGGGAGATACTAATGCGAGAGTTATCTGATTTTAATTGGATTGAAAAAGTGGAATCAAGCAAGATCCTTCCCAATGAGCTGGACAACAGTGAAGAGGTATTGGGGGAGGATGAGTTAGTTGACAATTTTGAAAGCTGCTGATAGGTTGAGGAGGATAAGAAGGAATAATGCACCATCATCACAGTCACAGAGAATGTCATTCATGACTTTGGTTAGGGCCATTGTGATGCTGATTGGAGAGATTCAAACAGGGCGTTGCCGGAGGTATAAATAGTGGAGAAATATACACCAAGCACTTGTAACAGAGTTAGGGGGGCTGACTGAAAGCATGGTCGAAGATGCAGGTTTTGGAGAAGTTTTTGATGATAGAGGAGGTTAGGTAGAGACCCCCAGAGTGTAGGACAAGAACTGAATGTTCTGGCCCTGAAGGAAATGGGGAGATGCATGGAGTGCTGAGTGGAAGTTAGTTTGAAGGTGTTTGCAGAAGTAGGATGGAGTGCTGCCATGGAGGAATTTGTAAATGGGGGTGAAGATTTTGAATTCAGTACGTTGGGGGATGGGAAAGCCAATTGAGATCAGGGAGGATGGGGTGACAGATGAACGGGACTGAGTGCAGGTTAGAATACAGGTGGTGGGGTTTTGGATAAGTTGCCACTTATGTGTGGTGGAGCTCAGAAGGCTGACTAGGATAATGCTGGAGAAGTTGGAGGTGACAAAGGTGTGAATGAGCATTCCAGTGACAACGAGGTAAAGGTGGAGATAGAAAACATTATGGAAATAGATAGCCTTGGTGAGGGATAGGAAATGGGGTTTGAAGCTCAGCTCATGGGAAAACAGAACACAAAGATTGCACACCATTGGATTGAATTGTATGTGGACTTTTAATAATGTTCTCAAGCTCTTCCATATATTTGTGAACAAATATGCTTTCTTGAGCACGATCATTCTTTCATTAACAGCAGGAGGCAGCCAATAATAATTCCTTTAATGAATCCAGGGACTTGCACATTAATAGCTTTATGATGACCACATTTCTAGATAGATTTTTAACCAATAAGGGAATTAAGGGTTATGGGGAGAGGGCAGGTATGTGGAGCTGAGTCCACGGCCAGATCAGCCATGATCTTATTGAATGGTGGAGCAGGCTCGAGGGGCTAGATGGCCTACTCCTGCTCCTAATTCTTATGTTCTTATGTTCTTATGTTCATAGTGAATTACAGGAAAGTTAACATTCTTTTCCTCCCCTCACTTATTATAGCTCCCTCCCCCTGTACAAGCACTTGTGAAAGTAGATATGGCCTGCAGCCAACGGCACTCGAGCTGGTGGCCAAGAGGTCCACAAGGGCAGTCCAAGCTGGTTCATGATTCCTGTAGCCTCAACTTACCTGAGATCGGGATTGTTCTGAAATTGGGAATTGCAGACTGATGTGCTACCACTCCCCTGCACAACACATTGAAGTATTTGCATACAGTGCAGTCATGTCATCTTCATTCCTGATTTCGAGGAGTGAGTGTGACCAGCATTTAAATTGCCTCATTTAAAAAGATTAGACTGATGCACTGGAAAGGCATCAGTAGGTTACTCTGACCTTTAATTAAATACGACAGTATTTTCTGGTTCTTGCTTCAGGTATCACACAGTCAGGTTTCTGCGATAGTGGTATTGATCTCACAGTCAGCTTCCTCCTCCTGATCAAAAGCCTGAATAGAGACAATACTCCACCATCCCCTCCAACCCATGTTGGAGACCCCAGGCACTTTATCTCTCTCTGTATTCTTTGGGGCTGAATTTGGTCAAAACCTCCGCCCACCCAAGTGCCGCCCAAAGTGCCGCTGATGGCCACCGAGGTCCCGGACGGTACTTTGGGCGGGATATTCATGGCCGAGGTCCCTTGAAGGTTGGCGGGCGGCAAAGGAACGACGTACACCGCCAATCCGGGCGGCAGCGGGTGGGAGTCTCATTCTCGGTGGCAGAGGCCCAAATGCCGCCGAGGATGGAGTCGGGCCCACGGAGGGTCGAAGACCTGGAAAAAAATCATCAGGAAAAAGTTAAAAAACTATCGGAAGACCTTCAGGGGACCCCATCCAGGTAAGTCGCAGTGGAAAAAATATATACAAAATGTTCACTAAGCCTTTTTTCAGGATCTTCATACTTACCGTTGGGGCAGACCAGCCTCCAGCCAGCAGTCCATCCCCGTTCTGGCGCCGACTCCTGCCTACATCAATATGGAGCTCGGTGGGCGGGAGGTCAGTTGCACCACTTGGCCATCCGTTGACGTCAACGGGCAGTTCCCGGCAGCTCTCCCCTCCTGCCCGCTCCAGGCCACCTCCAAAGTGGTACTGGACGGATCTTCACGAGGAACGTCGGCGGCAGTGGGTAGTGAGTAGATCAATTTTGGCCCCTTTGTGTTATACCTTTATCGTATTAATCATCACTTCTTCTTAAAGCCAGCAGCCAATTGATTAAAAAAAAAATCACAAAAAAGCAAACTGCCATTCGGATGCTTAGAATTATTTTTGTAACAAACTTCCTGGAATAAATGCCATATTGCAGAGATGGCCTTTTCCTACAGGGATGATCCTTCAGACTTGAATAACCTAACACTGAGTGACTGAGCAAATTAAATAACTCACTCACAGGGAATACATCAAACTCCTGTGAGTGTTTCCTTGAACTTCCCCCATGTGGTGGAAGAAGATGTAATAAAAACGTTCAAAAGGGAATCGGATAAATACTTGAAGGGAAATCATTTACAGAGCTATGAGGACAGAGCAGGAGAGTGAGACTAATTGGAACCGACACAGGCGCAATGGGCCAAATGGCCTCCTTCTGTGCTGTATCATTCTAGGATTCTACTTGTATAGAGCAACTAATTGTTGTGCCTCTTCGTTAAAGTGTTACAGGAACCCCCATTATCGCATATCGGTGCCCTTGGGATGAAGTCACAGTGCATTGACAGAGGCCTGAATGCAAATACTCTACCTGTTATCTCAGCCAAAGAATAACGTGTCTTGGGGAATATTAAAAATGATTGGAGAAGGGATAAATAATTAATAAAGAAGCAAAATCACCTTTGTGTCAGAATGATTACTAAACAAAACATTTCTAACCGTAGTGAGGGTACGCGTGTATCTATCTGCAGCAAGAATTTCGCATGTACTTGGAAGAGAGGAATTGTGTGTCTGTTCAAAAATAATTAATTTGGTAGATTGCTTACCGATGCCAAAAGCAGGAGGATGGTGAGGGGAACACAATATTATAAGCATTAAGTTAAATGATAAAATCCGTGTTCTAATACAGGCTGCATTCCACTGGAGTACTTACTCCACTGATGTATGGTACATTTAACTAAATTATTGCAGAACTGTATAGATCAAAGCTGCCAATTTGTACACATGGGGGCAATGCCAATGTTTCAAAGAAATATCAATTAAATTTTATGAATTCATTATATATAAACAGCTATGGTTAATTAACAACAGAACTATAGTAAAACATTGTTGTCCCTTTTTTGATAGGGTTTGGCGTACAGTGCACTCTTTCTTAGGCAGCCCATAAAGAGACTCTGTAGCCGACATTTCAGGCCAAATTGCTCCTGTTTCAGGTCATGAGCCCCAAGCAACAAAGATCCCTTTTAGATAAATAATTGCAGAAGATTTCACCAAGTGGGAAAAAATGGGTAATAAGAATTTGATTTTATATGAGTTTCAGAAGAGAAAAGCTATAACATTCAATAACAACTTTTATTTATATAGTGCCTTTAACAGAGTGAAATGTCCCAAGGTGCTTTACAGGAGTATTATAAGATAAAAAATTTGACATATAAGTAGAAATTAGCGCAGGTTCCCAAAAGTTTGATCAAAGAGGTATGTTTTAAGGAGCATCTTGAAGGAGGAAAGAGAGGTAGAGACGGAGAGGTTTAGGCAGGGAGTTTCAGAGCTTGGGGCCGAGGCAACAGAAGGCACAGCCTCCGTTCGTTGCATTGGTTGCATTGATACCAGAGTCCAGCATTGAGACCTGCAACTTACACACTGGGCAATTGTAATCCTTATTTCTTAATTCATTCGTTTGGTGACAGCCTCTTCAATTTGCGCTGTCACATGGGAGGCACGGCTAAAGGTGCTGCAGCACTCGGAATGCAGTTACGTTAAAAAATAATGAGATTAGAGCCAAAAGTACAATGTACCGAATTATTGGATTACACAAGGCATCAATATTTCATCAGTTAAATGTCAAAGGAATGTTGATAGAGGATATATTGTAAAATAATTACGCACACAATGAGAAATTAGTTCTTTCAGACATTGTAAATTGTGATTTTTATTGTTTTAATTCCCAGTCATGGTATATTTCAAGCTAGGTGTAAGATAAAGCCCCTTCCGCAGTGCTCAACAATGTCCATTAACATCATCTCAGTCGAACACCACTACTGCTCGAGTGGGGTTTCCACTGCCTGCAATAGCCATGTCCTGATGAGAATGCTCTATTAAAATTTCTCACTTGAAAGGGTGTCTTAAATATTCACCGTTTGAGCCTTACATCTTGAATTGACATTTCTGACTACCAAGGGTCAGAATAATATTTTATGTAGCTTTTCATTGCTATTATTAGATATTTACCAACCCGTGACATTTCAGAAAGGTTATGCACATTTTCGCATGTCAGTGAAACAAGTCTACCTCCCTGTAATTATATATGATATATAACCTCTGACTAGAAGTTGGGAATCAGTTGCTCTTATATTGTTGTTAGTGTTCTTAATAATCCAGCATCAAATGAGACAGAAAATTAACTTTACATACAGCAGTTCCTGCTAATTCACGAACTCCACCTTGCAGACTCTTTGCCCAGGCTCGATCTATCCATCTGTGATCTAATTGAAATATTGGTACTTGAGGGACCATCTCTAAATGTTCAAACTCAAACTGATATAGCCTATTTTTGTTTCAAAGCAACTAAATGTATGTATTTATTTTTAACAAAAAGGTTCCCATACTATTTATAGTTTATATATGTTGTTAACAATCATATACCTACATAATAATACAAATTCCTTTTCCTTAAACTAATATACAAAGCATTTAGAGAAAACAATCCTTTGTAGACTTCGCATTGTGATGCTCATATATGGGTGAGGCAATATTCTTGCCCATTGCAGAGTCCAAGGTGTAGATTTTGAATTGGGGCCAGTTTGTGGCAGCCAGTGGGCATCATGATCGGCTCAGCTGCCTGGTCACGTCAGCGGAAGGCTCAAACAATTTTGAGGGGATTTATTCACAGCAACCGTGGATGTCAAAGGCAAGAGCCCCTAGGTTCAACAATACAGTGGAGGAGGTTCTAGTGGGGCAGGCAGGTCTTATTTCCCTCAGATGGCACAAGGATCCCTAAATAGACTCAGCAGCAAGCCAGGAGGAAGGTGGTTGAACTAATAAATGACCAGACCATCATCCCAAAGACATGGGTTCAAAGCAGCAAGAGGTTAAATGACTTGACCAGGGCAGCAAGGGTCTTGCTGTCTCAATCTCTCTCTATTAGACCTTGCTAGACCAGTTTGTTGCCTCCCTCCAGCATTCCAAACTCTTTTCACCTCCAGTCCACATGCTTCTCCTCCAATCCCAGCAGGTCACAGCATCACCTGTCCTTCTCATTACAATCACACACTCACTTGCTGTTGATGCCTTCACAACAGGCACAAACAGCAGTCTGCATTCACCTGGTCACAACTGGAAGGCTCTTCACTTGTCTGCTAACTGCTTATTCATTTCTCACTGCTGTCACTCTCTTGCACAGGACCACATCCTTTCCTTCATCTTTTCACTGTACACACACTATCCACACACACACTATCCACACACACACTATCCACACAATTACTATCCACACACACTATCCACACACACATCAACCACACATACACTATCCACACACACACTATCCACACACACACTATCCACACACACATCAACCACACACACACTATCCACACACACACTATCCACACACACATCAACCACACACACACCAACCACACACACACTATCCACACACACTATCCACACACACTATCCACACACACACTATCCACACGCACACTATCCACACACACTATCCACACACACACTAGCCACACACACTATCCACACACACAGTATCCACACACACTATCTATTATGTCTTTAATACTCTTATGAATAACTCCACGGTGTCTAGTATTGTACTTGAGCTGTTGTGACCTTAGTCCCATTTATTGTAACTCCAGAGTGAGGCACAAGCATGGTGGGCAGCCTTTTATACTGGGCCCTGCACACCTATGAATGTGACTCTCAGGTCTCCCACCGCAGTGCCCTCTGGTGGCACACCTTATGTGACTATACAGTTAGTATACATGGTCTACATACATGACATCACTTCCCCCCAAGTCTTTAATGCAAATTGACTCATACATTGACGGTGGCCTGGGCTTTGCTCTTCCTGGTTGACCATTGGAGGGTCGCTTCTAGTTTGCGTGAGTTGGTAGTGAGATTTATTGCCAGTGGATGTCCTCATGGTTTCTGGTTGTGAGTCCATGACTATTCCATTCTCCCCCCACACAGAGATCATGTTAATGGCTCGTTACATGCAAGTTGCATTCAAGTTCATCACATGGGTTTTACATTTACATCTTGGTACATTTGTTGGATTACGGTTGCATTTCTTTTTGTGTGGTACATTTATATGATCAGTGCAGGTATATCAGTAAAGGTATACAAGGACAGTCTAGTTTCAGCACGGCCGGATGAGCGCAGCGCCCCATGCTAGCGGGTCTGTGAGCTCATTTTGCTCGAGTTGCCAGAGCTCAGGGTTCTTGCCATTACTCCTAGTGTCGGGCAGGCCCAAAGACAGCTGATGTGCCTGTGACCTCCCTGTCCTTTTCATTTGCACAGTGTCGCTGCTGCTCCCTGGGAAGCAGTCTGAGCGAGTGAGCATTTCGTCTAAGCGACAGTGGGGCTGCCTCGTCTTGTCTAGCAGTTCGCAGGGGATTGCTGACTTGCTTTCCTTGAGGGCATCGGTGTGAGCACTCTCTAGTTTGGGATCCTGGCTGGTCCAGGTCCCGTTTGGAGGAGCCGTTGTGGGTGACCCTTTGCTCTAGGGCATTGCCGTGGTGCCGAGTGGGTTTGTGGGCTGCGCCTTTTCCACCCGGGTGGTGGGCGACGGTAGCTGACTGCGAGCATAGGCGCAGTTTACTGTTTCTGGCCCGTGGCAGTTCATGCTATCGGGTGCCTGCAATGTTAAACCGATCTGAGGCAGGGTATCGCTACCGGTGCCTCTGCTCTCCGGGGATCGTTTACTCTGTGGCTTGTCTACTTCTGTCAGCTGCGGGGACACTTTATGATACATCATTCTGGTCCTGGGGACGCAGGCTACAGCATTGGGTAGCCCGCTGGACATGTATACGACCATTAGTTGTTCGCTTGCTATATTGGCTGATTGCAATTTGCACCCAACATCACTCAACAACATTTTGCTTGTTACAGTTGGACTGTTACATTGGTTACCAATTTCAAGCAGTTCATTCAAAAATGGCGGGTTGCTTTAAAATGGCTTTATTACTTTTACCCCAGTTGTCTTCCTTGCGTGGAACCATGTGTCATTGCTTCATTAGCACTGCACCTCATGGTTTGGACGCCATCTTTTCCCTGTCCACGATGTCGACTGTTGTGATCTTCTTTCCCAGGGATTCTGCCACTGAAGCTGGGAAGGCGCCCTTGGATCCAATCTTCCTCCCCAGGAGTCCTGCCACTGAAACTGGGAAGGCGCCCTTGGATCCAATCTTCCTCCCCAAGAGTCCTGCCACTGAAACTGGGAAGGCGCCCTTGGATCCAATCTTCCTCCCCAAGAGTCCTGCCACTGAAACTGGGAAGGCGCCCTTGGATCCAATCTTCCTCCCCAAGAGTCCTGCCACTGAAGCTGGGAAGGCGCCCTTGGATCCAATCTTCCTCCCCAGGAGTCCTGCCACTGAAACTGGGAAGGCGCCCTTGGATCCAATCTTCCTCCCCAAGAGTCCTGCCACTGAAACTGGGAAGGCGCCCTTGGATCCAATCTTCCTCCCCAAGAGTCCTGCCACTGAAACTGGGAAGGCGCCCTTGGATCCAATCTTCCTCCCCAAGAGTCCTGCCACTGAAACTGGGAAGGCGCCCTTGGATCCAATCTTCCTCCCCAAGAGTCCTGCCACTGAAGCTGGGAAGGCGCCCTTGGATCCAATCTTCCTCCCCAGGAGTCCTGCCACTGAAACTGGGAAGGCGCCCTTGGATCCAATCTTCCTCCCCAAGAGTCCTGCCACTGAAACTGGGAAGGCGCCCTTGGATCCAATCTTCCTCCCCAAGAGTCCTGCCACTGAAACTGGGAAGGCGCGTTCAGGTCGCCACACAGTTGTGATGAGCGGTTTGTGCCTCGGGCGCTGCGCGGATCTGCTCTCCGGTGACTGGTCCAACCGAAGGTGGGGGCTTGCTCTGCCTTTGAGCATGGGGGACGTCGATCGCTGGAGGGATGAAGTCTTCCCAGTTCTAATGAATCTTCCCCATCCAGCTTCTTCCAAGTTGTAATGGATGTGAACCTCACCTGTGTGTAAGACTTGCCACTAGAGGGCACACCTGTGGGAGATCTATGGGTCACCTGTGTACCCTGGTGCAAGCAGGTATAAAAGGCAGGCCACCGCGTTGCTGCCTCACTTTGGAGTTATATTAAAGAGACCAAGGTCACAATGGTTTGAGCTTACAATGCAGTTAAGCTGGACAGACTTCAACGAGAGGGAATCATATCACCAGTCGAGTTCAACGAGTGGGCCAGTCCAATCGTGACGGTACTAAAGAGCGATGGAACAGTCAGAATCTGCGGGGCATACAAGGTGACAATCAACCGAGTCTCGTTACAGGACCAGTACCCACTACCCAAAGCGAAGGACTTATTCGCAACGCTAGCAGGGGGAAAGTCGTTCACCAAGCTAGACCTCACCTCCGTGTACATGACACAGGAGCTGGCTGAACCGTCGAAGAAGTTGACGTGCATCAACACACACAAAGGACTGTTTGTGTATCACAGGTGCCCCTTTGCGATTCGCTCGGCGGCGGTCATCTTTCAGAGGAACATGGAGAATCTGCTGAAATCGGTCCCATATAGAGTGGTGCTCCAGGACGACATCTTGATCACTGGTCGAAACACCACCGAACACTTGCACAACCTGGAAGAGGTTCTAAAGCGACTGAACAGAGTGGGACTCAGGCTGAAATGCTCCAAGTGTGTTTTTCTGGCGCCAGAGGTCGAATTTCTCGGGAGAAAGGTTGCGGCGGATGGCATCAGCCCCATGGACTCCAAGACGGAGGCCATCAAGAACGTACCCAGACCACAGAACGTGACGGAGCTGCGTTCATTCCTGGGACTCCTCAACTACTTTAGTAACTTTCAACCGGGGTTGAGTACTTTGCTGGAACCCTAGCATTTGCTGCTACACAAGGGTGACGACTGGGTTTGGGGTAAATCTCAACAAACAGCCTTTAACAAGGCCAGAAACCTGCTATGCTCCAACAAATTACTTGTATTGTATGACCCATGTAAACATTTAGTATTAGCATGTGATGCATCATCATACGGGGTTGTGTGTTACAGCAAGCAGATGTGTCAGGCAAACTGCAACCGGTTGCTTATGCGTCCAGAAGTTTATTCAAGGCTGAAAAAGCCGACAGTATGGTTGAGAAAGCGGGGTTAAGAAAATGCACCAATATCTATTTGGTCTCCAGTTCAAGCTCGAAACCGACCACAAACCGTTCACATCACTGCTCTCAGAAAGCAAAGGTATCAACACCAATGCTTCCTCCCGCATCCGAAGATGGGCACTAACATTGTCTGCATATGACTATGTCATCCGCCACAGACCAGGCACAGAGAACTGCACTGACGCCCTCTCAGTCGGTTGCCATTGCCCACCACCAGGGTGGAAATGGTGCAACCTGCAGACTTGCTTCTGGTAATGGATGCTTTTCAGAGCGAGGGGTCACCCGTCACGGCTCACCAGATCAGGTCCTGGACCAGCCAAGACCCCCTGTTATCACTAGTAAAAAGATGCATCCTCAATGGGAACTGGTCGGGGGTTCGCGGGGAAATGCAAGAGGAGATTAAGCCTTTTCACCAACACAAGGACGAACTGTCAGTCCAGTCGGATTGCCTCCTATGGGGGTATCACGTGATTTTGCCCAAAAAGGGCAGGGAAACGTTTATATGTGACTTACATAGTACCCACCCAGGCATAGTCATGGTTGTTTTATATGTATACTTGTATTTATTCTGTACAGCCACTAGAGGGATCAACCCCTGGAGTCCCAAGGTATCCCATAATTCCTGAGGAGCACAGGTATTTAAGGAGGCTTCACAGGTTGGAGAGGCACTCTGGAGACCTGCAATAAAAGACTAAGGTCACATTTTACTTTGGGCTCACTGTGTTCAGTCTGACTCTTTCTCCATACACAACAACTGGCGACAAGATGCAGATAGCGAACCAAAAGATGTAGAGAACAGTGAGCATCCTGGACAAATTCTCGGAGGGAGATGATTGGGAAACTTTTGTGGAGTGACTCGACCAATACTTCATGGCCAACGAGCTAGATGAGGAAGAGAGCGCTACCAAATGAAGGGTGATCCTCCTCACCGTCTGTGGGGCAGCAACGTATGGGCTCATGAAGAATCTGCTCACTCCAGCGAAACCCACGAAGAAATCGTATGACAATTTGTGCACACTGGTCCGAGAGCATTTGAACCTGAAGGAAAGCGTTCTGATGGCGAGGTACCGATTCTACACCTACAAAAGGTCTGAAGGCCAGGAAGTGGCGAGTTATGTCGCCGAGCTAAGACGCCTTGCAGGACATTGCGAATTTGAAGGACATTTGGAGCACATGCTCAGAGACTTTTTCGTACTTGGCATTGGCCACGAAACCATACTTCGCAAACTTTTGACTGTAGAGACCCCAATCTTGAGTAAGGCCATAGCGATAGCCCAGGCGTTCATTGCCACCAGTAACAATACGAAGCAAATCTCTCAGCACACAAGTGCTGCTACAAGTACTGTGAACAAAACGATGTTGTTTTCATAAGAACATAAGAGTTAGGAACAGGAGTAGGCCATCTAGCCCCTCAAGCCTGCTCCGCCATTCAACAAGATCATGGCTGAACTGGCCGTGGACTCAGCTCCACTTACCCGCCCGCTCCCCATAACCCTTAATTCCCTTATTGGTTAAAAATCTATCTATCTGTGATTTGAATACATTCAATGAGCTAGCCTCAACTGCTTCCTTGGGCAGAGAATTCCACAGATTCACAATCCTCTGGGAGAAGAAATTCCTTCTCAACTCGGTTTTAAATTGGCTCCCCCGTATTTTGAGGCTGTGCCCCCTAGTTCTAGTCTCCCCAACCAGTGGAAACAACCTCTCTGCCTCTATCTTGTCTATCCCATTTTCGAATCGTAACATACAGGGCAGGTCACACATACCTACAGCTACACATCTGCAGATGTCTCAGAGTCCACCATCAAGGGTGATGAATGCAAGGCCATTAACATTTTGTTGGAGCTGCGGGGGTGATCATCGTTTCCATTCATGCCGATTCAAAGAGTACCTTTGCAAGGGTTGTGGAACAATGGGACACCTCCAATGAGTGTGCAGGCGAGCTGCAAAGCCTCCTAAAACTGCAAACCATCATGTTGCAGGGGAGGACAGATCCATGGAGGATCAAGATGAACCAGAGCCTCAGATTGAGGAGGCAGAGGTACATGGGGTGCACACATTCACCATGAATTGTCCCCCGATTGTCATGTATTCAACTGTCATTGTAACCCATGTATAAACTGACCTAAGTTGTACACCGTGAGAACATTGACCACTAGGTGGTGAACTTGTGGGAGACACTCCTAACCTGGACTTTCAGGTATAAAAGGGGAAGCTCTACCCACCTTCATCACTTCAGTGCTGGCAAATAAAGGTTACTGGTCACAGAGTGACCTTCTCTCAAGTATGGGCCTCGTGTGCATTTATACTGTGTAGTAAGGACATATTATTGGCGACGGGAAACTGGGATTTAAACCACGCAAGCATGGCCACTAGCAGCACAGACGAGAGGTACTGTGTTAGTGATGATTGGGACGATTTTATTGAGAGACTACAGCAAAGTTTCATCACTAAGGAATGGCTGGGACAGGATTCGGCCGACAAACGCAGGGCTCATCTCCTGACGGTATGTGGATCCAGGACGTACTCCCTGATGAAGGACCTTCTTGCGCCAGAGAAGCAGGCGGACAAGACTTTTGAAGAGCTCAGTAAGTTGATCGGGGAACACTTTAAACCGGCGAGCAGCATGCACATGGCGAGACACCGATTTTACACGTACCGACGGCGAGAAGGGCAAAGCGTTCCAGACTTCGTGGCAGACTTCCGGCGACTGGTGAGCCTATGTAAGTTCCCAGATGCATGCAGAGTGGAGATGCTGCGAGACTTTTTTATTGAGGGGATCGGGCACGCTGGGGTTTTCAGGAAACTGATTGAGACCAAAGACTTGACCCTGGAAACAGTGGCTTTGATGGCCCAGACATTTAGCTCAGGGGAGGAAGAGACCAGAATGATGTTTGACAAAAATCTTGGTTTAACTGCAGCAAATGGACAGGGAGTCAACATTTTTAATGCGGCACACAGTTCTCTAGGCAGACAGGGGCAATCGGACATGCCCGAGCATGTAGTCGAACCCAAAGGCGGGAATTCAACAGAGACAATGGCTAGCTGAACGGCGATTCATGCCATCGCAAGGGAAAATGCGGCCAGTAATGGGGCCATCAACACCTGTCAATGGTGCGCTTAAAGACAGCTACAGAGACAGTCAGAGACGATCGACTGGTAATGAACCTTTTGTTTCCAACAACGGCTCATGTTGGTGGTGTGGAGGCAAACACACAGCCAGAGCTTGCAGGTATCAGCAATATACCTGCAGAAACGTCAGCGGTCACTTGGCACGCACGTGCAGGAAGCCTGCAGCCAGGTTGATGTACGAGGAGGACGGGCCCGATGTAAGCCCTACGAGGCCAAATGGACACTGGGGGAAATCACTGGAAGCTGAAGTTCAGCGAGTTCATGTGGAGCACATATACAGTTCATACACCAGGACGCCATCGATAATGATGAGAGTGCTCCTCAATGGCATCCCAGTATCAATGGAGCTAGACACGGGGGCCAGCCAGTCCCTGATGAGTATCAAACAGTTCGACAAGTTGTGAGTGTCCAAGGCCAGGAGGCCAAAATTATTGCCAATTGACACACAGCTACGGACATATACAAAGGAAATCATTCCAGTTCTAGGCAGCGCCACGGTAGTCGTGATTCACAAAGATTCGGTGAACAGGTTGCCACTCTGGATTATCCCGGGGGATGGTCCCGCACTGCTGGGGAGGAGTTGGCTTGCTGTCATGAGTTGGAAATGGGGCGATGTCAATGCAATTTCTTCTGTGGAGCGAATATCATGCTCAAAGGTCCTGGACAAATTTGACTCACTATTTCAACCTGGCATTGGCACTTTCATGGGGACCAAGATAGTGATTCACATAAACCCAGACGCCAGGCCAGTACACCACAAGGCCAGAGCGGTGCCGTACGTGATGCGGGAAAAGATAGGAGGCGAATTGGACCGCCTGCTAAGGGAAGGCATCATCTCGCCAGTCGAATTCAGTGACTGGGCGAGCCCGATTGTGCCGGTGCTCAAGGCGGATGGGTCGGTCAGGATATGTGGTAATTACAAGGCCACTATCAATCGGGTGTCACTCCAAGACTAGTACCCGCTACCGAGAGCGGAGGACCTCTTTGCGACATTATCCGGTGGCAAACTTTTTTCAAAATTGGACCTGACCTCAGCTTACATGACCCAGGAGCTGGCGAGTGAGTCGAAGAAGCTGACCACTATCACGACACACAAAGGGTTGTTTGAGTACAACAGATGTCCGTTTGGGATTCGCTCAGCCGCCGCGATCTTTCAACGAATATGGAAAGCCTCCTCAAGTCGATTCCAAGGGCAGTAGTTTTTCAAGACGACTTCCTCATCACGGATTATGATACTGAAGAACACCTCCGCTGAATTAGAGTCATGCGTACACCAATGCGAAACTTGCTCACTGCTGAGAAATGCACCCAGGGAGGCCCCACTGAGTCTGTGGTCATGGCCCTCCAAACTGTTGTCCAGGGTCCAGGTAGATTTCGCTGGCCCCTTTCTCGGGAAGATGTTTCTAGTAGCATGAACGCTTACTCAAAATGGATTGAATGTATAATAATGTCATCATGTACATCCATTGCCGCGATTGAAAACCTCAGGGCCATGTTTGCCACCCATGGTTTGCCCAACGTCCTTGTCAGTGATAATGGACCATGTTTCACCAGCTCGGAATTTAACTAATTCATGACCCACAATGACATTAAGCATGACAAGTCTGTTCCATTTAAGCCCGCATCCAACGGCCAAGCTGAACGGGCAGTCCAAACCATTAAGCAAAGCTTGAGATGCGTAACGGACGTCTCCTTGCAGACCTGGTTATCTCGGGTCCTGCTCAGCTACTGGACGCGCCCCCACTCGCTCACCGGGGTTCCCCCTGCAGAATTGTTAATGAAGAGCGCACTAAAAACCAGGCTCTCCTTAGTCCACCCCGACTTCAATTATCACGTAGAAACCCAGCGGCACCAGCATAACATGTACCATGATCGCGCAGCGGCCTCGCGTGACATTGAAGTCAATGACCCAGTGTTTGTTCTAAATTATGGTCACGGTCCCAAGTGGATTGCTGGCACTGTCTTAGCCAAGGAGGGGAATAGAGTGTTTGTTGTGAAATTATTGAACGGACTACCAAGAACAGTTTGAGGAAGACCCCACCATCTCTGATCCACCAACACACATCCAACCAGCAAGTGACCTCGCTCTCAACCACGAGAATGAACCCACTTTGCCCGACAGTCTGACCAGACCAGCCGAGCTGCCATGCAGCGATGACTCGACCAACTTACTCATGCCAGGATGTCAACTCAGGCGATCGACGAGGGAACACAGACCGTCAGATCGCCTCAACCTGTAAATAACTTGTACTCAAGACTTTGGGGGGGAAGTGATGTTATGTATGTGAACCTCACTTGTGTGTAAGACTTGCCACTGGAGGGCACACCTGTGGGAGACCTATGGGCCACCTGTGTACCCTGCTGCAAGCAGGTATAAAAGGCAGGCCACCACGTTGCTGCCTCACTTTGGAGTTATATTAAAGAGACCAAGGTCACAATGGTTTGAGCTTACAACGCAGTCTCATGGAGTTATTCTGAACATAATACAAGTAGCATTGGTCCATCACCCTGAAACAATCCACAATGGTAAATTGTGCGCCACGCCATCATGGGATGCACTTACATCTGCACTACCAACAACTGATATCAGTTCCTTGGTGTAGGTGCGCAGCTTTGCCAGCTTGGGTCGTTCAGCTTGATCGTTCCATAGCCTCTCAAAGGCTTCCTGGCTCATTACTGACTGACTCGCCCCCGTGTCCACTTCCATGAAGACTGGAATGCCATTTATCTCAACTTCCATTATCACTGGAGGACAATCTGTGGTGCAGGTATATACTCCATACACTTCGTCCTGGGACTGAGCTGCCTCTCTAGCCATCTCCTCGTAATCTGCGCTGGATTCACAGCCATCTGCTGACTCCGCTTCCACGTGGTGAGTCACAGCTCTTTTGCACATTCGCTGGAGGTGGCCCTTTGTGCTGCAGCCTTTGCACACATAGTCTCTGAACCGACACTGATGAGTCCTGTAATTACCTCCGCAACGTCGAGGGGTGCTACTCGACTTACGTTTGCACCCCTCGGCGGACTCTTGAGTTAAAGAACTCGGGGGCCTGTGTGCTCTGCCCTGGGCAGATTCACGTTCAACAGTTCTGCCTGTGAAAGGCGCCATTCTATTTACAGTACTTGCCAGGTTTGAGTCCTGAGAGTGAGTCATCATCTGCTTGGAGCTGCAGCTTGAGGTCATGAACGCCTGGCTGATGCTGATGGCCTTCTGCAGAGTGATGGTGGTTTCGGCAGACAGTAGCCTGTGAAGAAGGACCTCATGACCGATGCCAATTACGAAGATGTCCCGCAATGCATTGGCGAGGGATTCGCTGAATTCACAAGGTCCTGCCAGCCTCCTGAGGTCAGCAGCATACTTCACTATTTCCTAGCCCGGTGTGTATAAAACCGATACCTGGCTGTGAGGATGCTCTCTTTTGATTTGAGTTGGTCTCAAATTGGCACTTCCAGCTCCTCATATGACTTGGTTGTTGTTTTCTCTGGTGCAAGCAAGTCCCTGACGAGGCCATAGACCGCAAGCCCACAACTGGTCAACAGGATAGGAACATAGGAACATAGGAATTAGGAACAGGAGTAGGCCATCCAGCCCCTCGAGCCTGCTCCGGCACTCAATAAGATCATGGCTGATCTGGTCGTGGACTCAGCTCCACTTACCCGCCCTCTCCCCATAACCCTTAATTCATAGAAACATAGAAACATAGAAAATAGGTGCAGGAGTAGGCCATTCGGCCCTTCTAGCCTGCACCGCCATTTAATGAGTTCATGGCTGAACATGCAACTTCAGTACCCCATTCCTGCTTTCTCACCATACCCCTTGATTCCCCTAGTAGTAAGGACTTCATCTAACTCCTTTTTGAATATATTTAGTGAATTGGCCTCAACAACTTTCTGTGGTAGAGAATTCCACAGGTTCACCACTCTCTGGGTGAAGAAATTCCTCCTCATCTCAGTCCTAAATGGCTTCCCCCTTATCCTTAGACTGTGTCCCCTGGTTCTGGACTTCCCCAACATTGGGAACATTCTTTCTGCATCTAACCTGTCTAACCCCGTCAGAATTTTAAACGTTTCTATGAGGTCCCCTCTCATTTTTCTGAACTCCAGTGAATACAAGCCCAGTTGATCCAGTCTTTCTTGATAGGTCAGTCCCGCCATCCCGGGAATCAGTCTGGTGAACCTTCGCTGCACTCCCTCAATAGCAAGAATGTCCTTCCTCAGGTTAGGAGACCAAAACTGTACACAATACTCCAGGTGTGGCCTCACCAAGGCCCTGTACAATTGTAGCAACACCTCCCTGCCCTTGTACTCAAATCCCCTCGCTATGAAGGCCAACATGCCATTTGCTTTCTTAACCGCCTGCTGTACCTGCATGCCAACCTTCAATGACTGATGTACCATGACACCCAGGTCTCGTTGCACCTCCCCTTTTCCTAATCTGTCACCATTCAGATAATAGTCTGTCTCTCTGTTTTTACCACCAAAGTGGATAACCTCACATTTATCCACATTATACTTCATCTGCCATGCATTTGCCCACTCACCTAACCTATCCAAGTCGCTCTGCAGCCTCATAGAATCCTCCTTGCAGCTCACAGTGCCACCCAACTTAGTGTCATCCGCAAATTTGGAGATACTACATTTAATCCCCTCGTCTAAATCATTAATGTACAGTGTAAACAGCTGGGGCCCCAGCACAGAACCTTGCGGTACCCCACTAGTCACTGCCTGCCATTCTGAAAAGTCCCCATTTACTCCTACTCTTTGCTTCCTGTCTGACAACCAGTTCTCAATCCATGTCAGCACACTACCCCCAATCCCATGTGCTTTAACTTTGCACATTAATCTCTTGTGTGGGACCTTGTCGAAAGCCTTCTGAAAGTCCAAATATACCACATCAACTGGTTCTCCCTTGTCCACTCTACTGGAAACATCCTCAAAAAATTCCAGAAGATTTGTCAAGCATGATTTCCCTTTCACAAATCCATGCTGACTTGGACCTATCATATTACCTCTTTCCAAATGCACTGCGATGACATCCTTAATAATTGATTCCATCATTTTACCCACTACCGATGTCTGGCTGACCGGTCTGTAATTCCCTGTTTTCTCTCTCCCTCCTTTTTTAAAAAGTGGGGTTACATTGGCTACCCTCCACTCCATAGGAACTGATCCAGAGTCAATGGAATGTTGGAAAATGACTGTCAATGCATCCACTATTTCCAAGGCCACCTCCTTAAGTACTCTGGGATGCAGTCCATCAGGCCCTGGGGATTTATCGGCCTTCAATCCCATCAATTTCCCCAACACAATTTCCCGACTAATAAGGATTTCCCTCAGTTCCTCCTCCTTACTAGACCCTCCGACCCCTTTTATATCCGGAAGGTTGTTTGTGTCCTCCTCAGTGAATACCGAACCAAAGTACTTGTTCAATTGGTCCGCCATTTCTTTGTTCCCCGTTATGACTTCCCCTGATTCTGACTGCAGGGGACCTACGTTTGTCTTTACTAACCTTTTTCTCTTTACATATCTATAGAAACTTTTGCAATCCGTCTTAATGTTCCCTGCAAGCTTCTTCTCGTACTCCATTTTCCCTGCCCTAATCAAACCCTTTGTCCTCCTCTGCTGAGTTCTTCCCTTATTGCTTAAAAATCTATCTATCTTTGACTTGAAAATATTCAATGAGCCAGCCTCAACTGCTTCCTTGGGCAGAGAATTCCACAGATTCACAACCCTCTGGGAAAAGAAATTCTTTCTCAACTCGGTTTTAAATTGGCTCCTCCGTATTTTGAGGCTGTGCCCTCTAGTTCTAGTCTCTCCCACCAATGGAAACAACCTCTCTGCCTCTATCTTGTCTATCCCTTTCATGATTTCAAATGTTTCTATAAGATCACCCCTCATCCTTCTGAACTCCAAGGAGTAAAGACCCAGTCTACTCAATCTATCATCATAAGGTAACCCCCTCATTTCTCGAATCAGACTAGTGAATCGTCTCTGTACCCCTTCCAAAGCTAGTATATCCTTCCTTAAGTAAGATGACCAAAACTACACGCAGTACTCCAGGTGCGGCCTTACCAATACCTTATACAGTTGCAGCAACACCTCCCTGCTTTTGTACTCCATCCCTTTCGCAATGAAGGCCAACATTCCATTTGCCTTCCTGATTACCTGCTGCACCTGCAAACTAACCTTTTGGGAAAAGAGTTTCATGCACAAGGACCCCCAGGTCCCTCTGCACCACAGCATGTTGTAATTTCTCCCCATTCAAATAATATTCCCTTTTACTGTTTTTTTTTCCAAGGTGGATGACCTCACACTTTCCGACATTGTATTCCATCTGCCAAACCTTAGCCCATTCGCTTAACCTATCCAAATCTCCTTTCAGCCTCTCTGAGTCCTCTACACAATCCACTTTCCCACTAATCTTAGTGTCATCTGCAAATTTTGTTGCACTACACTCTGTCCCCTCCTCTAGGTCATCTATGTATATTGTAAACAGTTGTGGTCCCAGCACTGATCCCTGTGGCACATCACTAACCACTGATTTCCAACCGGAAAAGGACCCATTTATCCCGACTCTCTGCTTTCTGTTCGCCAGCCAATTCTCTATCCATGCTAATATCCATGCAGATAGCTCTGCGCTTATCTGCCAGCGTGGCCGGATCATCGCCTACCAGGTCCTTTGCTATGAAATATTGGTCGAGCCGCTCCGTAAAGGCTTTCCAATCTTCACCCTCTGAGAACTTTTCTAATGCACCAACATTAGTCATTTTTGCATGAAAGTTTGTAATCTCGTCGCCAGTTGTTATGTCTTTAATACTCTTATGAATGACTCCACAAGGTTTAGTATTGTATTTGAGCTGTTGTGACCTTAGTCCCATTTATTTTAATTCCAGAGTGAGGCACAAGCATGGTGGGCAGCCTTTTATACTGGGCCCTGCTCACCTATGCAGGTGACCCTCAGGTCTCCCACTGCAGTGCCCTCTGGTGGTATACATGGTCTACATGGTCTACATACATGACACTATCCACACACACACTATCCACACACACACTATCCACATACACACTATCCACATACACACTATCTGTCGTGTATGTAGGCACTTTTAGCAAATGACTCCACGAGGCAGGGTATGATACTGAAACTATGTAGACCTGTAGTCCTTTATTTGCAGCTCCCAAATGAGGACACCAAGCTGTGAGTTCCTTTATATACAACCCTTAGGTCTCCAACAGCAGCACCCTCTGGTGTACAGGTAAGGTGTGTACAGTGTAAGGGTACATTCAGTGTTGCAGAACAGTGTTATAGACATCACACAGTAAACAGGCATGCATATACAACAACACTCCCCCCTAAGTATTTCATATTTTATATCCTTATTGTCATGACCTGGGAGGTGATCAGTGGTGTACTTATTGGAGGTTGTGGTGAGGGTTGGGTGATTGCCAGATGTGACCCCTGTGCTTGAGGCTGGCCTCATATGTTTCCCCTCCCCACACACAGACCAAGTGGGTGTCACTGTTGTGGGATCCCTCAGGGGGGTAGCCACAGCAGCAGTGGATGTAGTGTATTCTCTGTGATGTGGGTAGTTGTGGGATGGTGGGCAGGGCCACGGGACTGGGTGGGCTCCTTGTCCACCAATTGGGATGAGGGTCAGGTCATCCCAGGGTTTGCCAAGGAAGCTGGATGGTATTGGCCTCACACTCCTGGTGTTGGCTCTGATGGCCAGAGGTTGTAGGGCTGGTCTGGTGCTGGTTGTCATTGGTGGTGGCTGGGCTGCCCATTGACCACTGTCCCTGTAGTGGGTCTGCTCCCACTGGGTGTATGTGTGTCCTGCAAGGGGCATCACATTTGTTCCAAAGGTCCAGGCTACATGGTCAGGTAGCCTGCTGGACCTGGGGGATTCCCACAGGGAGATTCCATTGGCATCAGCATGGTCCCTATAGGACCCAATGTCCTTTGGCAGTGTCCTAACAGTATACATGATACCTTGGCTCTGAACATACATAGTCGAGCCTACATTGTACATTCTATCATTTGCATCACTTTTGGGTATCCTGGTTTCAACAGACATGGTTACATTAGGCATTTCACATTCTCTATCATTATTGTTCTTAACCTTACTGACACCTGTATGCATCTCATTAGTCACATTAGTTAAACCAGCATCACAATTCATGGTTACATTGCATACATTTACATACTTGCACTCTTTAATTGCATCTTTAGCTTTAAAGTCCTTGTACTCAAATAGTTGAAACTGCCCCTTTAAATTTCTTTGGTTACCGGTCTCCTTTAAGGGGGCCTCCCGATCTGATTGGCCACTCGGTGCCATGTGTCGATCCTCCAACGCTGCCCCTTGTGGTATGGTCGCGGCCATTTTGATTACAGATTCTGCTCCTCGTAGTTCAGCCGCCATCTTCTGGCTCTCCCTCAGGTAGGCTGTGGTGCTCTTTTCTTCCACAGGTTCGACCCTGGACGTCGGGAGTCCCTTTCTTTCGATGCTGTTCACCTCTTGGAGTCCTGCCCTGGCCCGGAAAGTGGAGTTTGGACCCTCGGTCTTGGAGATTTCTCCGTGGTGATGTGGAGTCGTCACGTGCCATCGAACTGGACAGTGGAACCTCCGGATGCAGTGATGGATCCCTGTTTGAGGTCAATTGCCGGGGACCAGAGGCCATTGCCTCTTCGCCTGATGTGGACCAGGTTCATTCAATTCCTGCCCAGCAACGTGGGACCGTCACCACAGGGTGAGTTTGTTCAATCCACAGGGGGAGTTTGTTCAACACGCCGCCCTGGGAGACTTGGACACCCGTGCTGCCAATGATTTGGATTTTACCTTTGTTGTAGGTGAGCAGCTGTGCCTGGACAGGAGACAGTTTCGGCCGATTGCGGGATTTATCCAAAGTTTTTCAAAGGTCGTTTGGCTCATCACAGACTGGCTCGCCCCTGTGTCGATTTCCATGGAGACTGGGACCCCATCGATGTCCACTTCCATCATCCATGGAGAACTTTCAGTGGAGCAGGTATAGATTCCATACTCTTCTTCCAGGGTTTGAGCAACTTCCTCTTCATCTGTGTCAGAGCCCGGGTGATCAGCCAACTCATCAGAGACGCGGTGAGTCCAGCTTTTTCTGCATATTCTTTGGAGGTGCCCTTTCTCTTTGCAGCCTTTGCATGCATAGTCTTTGTAGCAGCACTGGTGGGCCCTGTCGTTTCCCCCATGGTGCCAGCACGGGGCTATCCGGTTTGCCCCATGTGGCGAACTCAGGGTTGCTGGACATGGGGCAGCCTTCCTGCCTTTCAAAGTATCCATGCGGTGCACTGCGCTTGCCGGTTTAGAGTTCTGGGTCAGTATTCGCTTGGAGTTGCCGGCCGAAACCATGGAGGCCTGGCTCACTTGGATTGCTTTCTGCAGGGTGACCGTGATGTCAGCCGAGAGCAACTTGTGCAGGAGGCCTTCGTGGCCGATTCCAATGATGAATATGTCCCTTAGGGCTTCATTTAGGTGGTCTCCAAAATCACACGGAGCAGCTAGTCTTCTTAGGTGTACAGTATACTTAGCAATTTCTTGGCCCTCAGGTCACGGGTAAGTGTAGAACCGGTGCCTGGCTGTGAGGATGCTTTCTTTCGGTTTTAGTTGTTCCTGTATGAGTGTTACAAGTTCCTCATAGCTTTTGGTGGTTGTCTTTGCTGGGGCTAGCAAGTCCCTGACGAGACAATGGATGGAGGGCCCACAACTGCTAAGCAGGATAGCCCTGCGTTTGTTCGGTCGTATAGCCGGTGTGTTCCCATCCAGGTCGTTGGCTATAAAGAAATGTTCCAATCTTTCCACAAAAGCATCCCAATCTTCCCCCTCTGTAAATTGCTGAAATTTGCTGAGGTTAGACATGTTGAGCATGTAGTTCATGACCTCGTATCTTCATCACCAGTTGTCGTGCATGTAGATACATTTAGCAAATTACTCCACAAGGCAGGGTATAATACTGGAACTATGTAGACCTGTAGTCCTTTATTTGCAGCTCCCAAGTGAGGACACCTAGCTGTAAGTTCCGATATATACTGGGATACCTGCAGTGTGCAGGTAACCCTTAGGTCTCCAACAGCAGCACCCTCTGGTGTACAGGTAAGGTGTGTACAGTGTAAGGGTACATTCAGTGTTGCATAACAGTGTTACAGACATCACACAATAAACAGGCAGGCATACACAACAAGCTCCACACACAAACTATCCTCACATAAACTATCCACACACACTATCCACACACACTATCCACACACACACTATCCACACACACACTATCCACACACACACTATCCACACAAACTATCCACACACACACTATCCACACACACACTGTCCACACACACACTGTCCACACACACACTATCCACACACATACTATCCACACACATACTGTCCACACACATACTTTCCACACACATACTTTCCACACACACTATCCACACATACTATCCACACACACAATATCCACACACACAATATCCACACACACACTATCCACACACACATTATCCACACACACACTGTCCACACACACACTGTCCACACACACACTATCCACACACACTATCCACACACATACTGTCCACACACACACTGTCCACACACACACTATCCACACACACATTATCCACACACACTGTCCACACACACACTGTCCACACACACATTATCCACACACACTGTCCACACACACACTGTCCACACACACACTATCCACACACACACTATCCACACACACATTATCCACACACACTGTCCACACACACACTGTCCACACACACACTGTCCACACACACACTGTCCACACACACATTATCCACACACACTATCCACACACACATTATCCACACACACACTGTCCACACACATACTGTCCACACACATACTGTCCACACACACACTGTCCACACACACTATCCACACACACTATCCACACACACACTGTCCATACACACTATCCACACACACACTGTCCATACACACTAACTCACTCTAACTCTTTTTGATAGACAAGCTGGCAGAAGAGGGAGAGGACCAGAAAAGGGGGAGGGGAAGGGGCAGCTTCCATCTAAGCCCTCAGGCAGATAAAGGAGGAAGTCATGGGGCTAGAACCTCCACTTTTGTGGGTATTGCCCAAAAATGGGCGATATTTTCGGCGTGGGCGTAAAAAAAGGGTTTACAGATCACTAGCTTCTTGCCCATTCTCAAAGCACCTAGTCTCCACTTTTGAAAATGGGCGTTAACGCGAGCGAAATAAAGTGGTCAGTAGTGTTAAATTTTTTTGACCTTCTGCCGTAAAGTGTGGCCGTCATTAGCAACGGCATGGCAATGCTTGATTCCCACGATTCAGGACGTCAAGGGTCATCATGACATGCGCAGAAGAGGAGACAGAGAGCGAGGGAGCTCAGAGGGTCTGGGTGTGGTGTGGCTGCTTTGGGAGGAAGAGGGGAAACTTTAGAGCTTCACAGCAAATAGGCAAACAAAAAGTAGCTGTTACCAGCCACATATTTGCCCGAATTTGGCCTATAATTGAGTGAGAGGAGGAGGCATCACAGCACGCTGTGGAGACTGGCACTGGAGAGAGCAGTGAGGTGGGAGAGGAGCACATTGGAGGGTGCAAAAGAGCTAGGAGGTTCTCGGACGAGGCAAATGCCTCCCTCCTGCAGGAGGTCGAGTCATACTGGGGTGATTTGACACAGGGAGGGTGTGGGAAGCCCACCCCAAAGGCATACCGGAAGATATGGACCAAGATAGCAGAGATGGTCTCGTCGGCGGCCAACGAGATGCGTGAGGGCAACCAATGCCGCAAACGATGGAACGACCTTGTGGGATCCGCAAGTGTAAGTATTACATTGATTTGCATGTACTTATGTATTTATATAATTTGATTTGTAAGAGTCATGAGTGACTATCATCAGATGTGAGGTCTTTCACTTTTACCGGGAATGTTTTACTCAAAGCCTGCGGTAATGGTGTACGTTTTTAGGTAAAGAATGATAATTATCATAATAATCATGATTACATCTGTCGGTTATGTGTTGTATCAGTCTCTGTGACAGTAACTAGCAATGATATCACGCAATGATCTCATGCCATGTTGGCCTGTCACCTTTTACAGAGGAAGCTATCGACGATGAGGTCCATGCAGAGGCGAACGGGTGAGGGGCCAGCAGTTCCCAGCGACATCACACAGGTGGAGGAGCGAGTGCTAACACTCGTGGGGAAGCACACCCGGTCAGCCACAGAGACAACTGCAGACCCTGAAGTGATGCCACGTGAGTAAAGCTTACAGCATTGCGTGATGTAAAGTCAATAGATGCCACACCCACTCACATCCGAACAATCATATATGATAGATGATTTCTAAAATAGTCATAGAAATAATGCTGGCCTAATGAAAATCATTGGAATGCAAATGTGTTGATGGTCATGAAATATGATGTCTGCGATGATTTTGATAGTGGTGGTGCTTTTGTATGCATATGCTGTGTATAACGCTGGATTCACCTTGTCACCCTAGCACCCCCTTCTCCTCTAATAACCTCATTTGTCTTTTTTCAGCTCAGCCAGCAGCGCAACCCCAGGCAAGACCACAGAGGCCAGAAGGTGGGGGCGCGGGGCCGGACTCGGAGGACGATCCTACATCTGTTGCTGAGGAGCTCCGATTCTCGCCCGTCAATCCGCTGGGTCTGTTCTCTACAGATGAGATCGTGGACTTCGAGGAACCTGCATCACCACGTTCCAGAAGCCATTTCACCCCAAGGCTATCTAGTGGTCCTCCGGTCATTCCTGCCTCCACTCTGGAGGTACCGGCCCCAAGCACCTCTCCACAGGGCACCCCATTTGTCCCCAGGACAGCGCCGACCCCGCGGAGGTCCCGTGGATAGAGCAGTTCTGTTCCACGAGCGCCACATGACAGCGGGGAGATGGAACAGTTGTCTAGGAGGACTGTAGACATTGGTGACCAGCTCATCGAAGCATTGGGGGGCATATCCCGACCGCTGGCCACCATGACTAAGTACATTCCGCAGATGGCAGAAGCCCTGGATGCGATAGCCAGGAACACTGCTGCCACAGGCCTCCCTGTGGTCCCCGAGCGCGGCACTCCATCCCTAGGTTCCGCACCACCACCACGAACGACAGATGAGAGCAAGGACCAAGATCCTGCTTCTGCATCAGCGAGTGTTGCCCCCTCGGCACCCCCCACTCCCGTATCCATGCAACAATCGCATCTGCCTTCAGCCCCCCCAATGAGACACTGCCTGAGGAATTCCTCGGCCAGGCGCCCTGGAGCGAGGAGGGGAAGAGGTAGAGGTGGGGAGAAGAAGGGGAGGGGGAAGGAACGTGAGGTGCATGTCCGCAGGTGATGGCTGTGTTATATCTCCATCTGGGTGTCTGCAATTTGATGCAATGTATGGGGGCTGGGAACCACACTCCTGCTTTGCCTTTGTATTCTGTGTTGCTGGACATGTTGACCATGTGATTTATGTCAATGGTGGAAAAAGTGGGGTGTGGGCAGGGATTGGGTGTTATTGCCTGTGATACTTATGATTTCAGACCAATGTTGGTATAACATTTTTGTTATTGAACATAACCTTGTTGCGCATTGTCTCATAGCTACACCGTTACACACTGGTGATTCCTTAACATGAAAGGGTTAATTACAACTTAACATCAATCAATGTAAACTTTAACTAGCAGCAAGGTGATGGACACCATTGAGGTCTGGGCTGCACACACACAGCAACTCACATCAACGCTCTTTCAGGCAAACGATTCAGATATCAGCTCCTCACGTAAGAGTGGGATTTTAAAAATGCCAGCTACACTCGCTGGCGTTCGTTCAAAACAGTTTCACTTTTTGTGGGCATTTTTTTGGGCGAGCGATATTGTGGGCGATATGTGTGCGAGGTGGTGAAATTGACGTTGGGTTATCTCATGGCCGCTAGTTTCGGTAAATATGCTCTTTACGACAAAAAAAAGTGGGCGGGCGGTATTACTGAATCTCAGCATTAAATCAGTTCGGAAATTAACACTGGCCGATATTATGGGCGTGATTTCACACATTCTGATGATTCCGCCCCAAAAAAGTAGGCTGGCGGTAATATTTTTTCCCGGCGTTAAGCACATGGGGAAAGTAATACTCAACGATAAATTTCCTAAAACTGGGCATCAGTTTCCATTTTGTGGCTAAATGGACGATACCTAAGTGTTATATGTCATTTCAACGGTAAAATGGGCGTTGAGTGGGCGTTAAGCATGCAAAAAAATGGAGGTTCTAGCTCATGCTCATTATTGGTGAAGGCAGCTTGAGGAGAGTCAGCTGGAGGCCGAGTTCTGCAGGTTGTCTGCCTTTTAAATCTACTTTCTTTCTTTCCTCAGCATGACTTTATGGTGCTACCTAGCACTGCCAGTCATTTGATGCCACATAGCCTTGTCCTGCCCTGCTGAGCCTTGTCCCTCTCCCCTTTCTCTGGGCTCTTCCCAACAATTGTTCTCTGCAAGAGAAGACTTGAAGAGGGACAGTCCTCAGAAAGAAGCACTTTCATTTGTTGCATCGCTCACAAGCGCCAGCGCAGAAACTGCCACCCCAGCTGAAATAGATATTGAGCCAAGTTGGGATGAACAAGATCATTCACAGACAACGTGAGCAGGATGCTGAGGACAATATTTTCAGTTGTCCCAATGTTTTATTGGAGGAAATTGTGGATCATACAGGACTGGACAACACAGAGTTAGTGGGCGGGTCGAGAGAGGTGGTGAGGTAGAACTGGGTGTCGTCAGCACACATGCGGAACCTGACGTCATAAAGATCTCCAAAGTTGTTTGACTTTGCAAAAGATGTCTTACACTGTTGATATTTTCGATGTGTTATCCAAATATTACACCTGAATTTTTTTTCATGAATACTTTAATTAATAATAATAATTGCAAATGCAAAGAGTAAATACAATTAGTGCATCGCTATAAGAATCCCTAACAGTGAATCCAGGCTTATTTAAATATGCACAGTCCTTAAATGGCTCCAAAACAGGCACCTTGAATCGCTTCAGACCAGCTCTAACTTGCTGTGTCGAGTTTAGTTGATAGTTCCTGTATAAGTACAGCAACCTCTTGGTGCTCAATGATGAGCCAGACTGTGAGATGCCAATTTTACGAAGCTAACAGCGGAGCTGTGCAGTTTGGACAGCAACTTCAGTATTTCCATGTTAAATCAGCATCTGCCATCGCCTGAAGTTGCTGTTGAAATGTATCCTGGATTATAATGTAAACCTGTTCTTATCGGTCCAAGTCAGCATGGATTTGTGAAAAGGAAATCTTGCTTGACAAATCTTCTGGAATTTTTTGAGGATGTTTCCAGTAGAGTGGACAAGGGGGAACCAGTTGATGTGGTGTATTTGGACTTTCAGAAGGCTTTCGACAAGGTCCCACACAAGAGATTAATGTGCAAAGTTAAAGCACATGGGATTGGGGGTAGTGTGCTGACGTGGATTGAGAACTAGTTGGCAGACAGGAAGCAAAGAGTAGGAGTAAATGGGTACTTTTCAAAATGGCAGTCAGTACTAGTGGAGTACCGCAAGGTTCTGTGCTGGGGCCCCAGCTGTTTACATTGTACATTAATGATTTAGACGAGGGGATTAAATGTAGTATCTCCAAATTTGCGGATGACACTAAGTTGGGTGGCAGTGTGAGCTGCGAGGAGGATGCTATGAGGCTGCAGAGTGACTTGGATAGGTTAGGTGAGTGGGCAAATGCATGGTAGATGAAGTATAATGTGGATAAATGTGAGGTTATCCACTTTGGTGGTAAAAACAGAGAGACAGACTATTATCTGAATGGTGACCGATTAGGAAAAGGGGAGGTGCAACGAGACCTGGGTGTCATGGTATATCAGTCATTGAAGGTTGGCATGCAGGTACAGCAGGCGGTTAAGAAAGCAAATGGCATGTTGGCTTTCATGGTGAGGGGATTTGAGTACAGGGGCAGGGAAGTGTTACTACAGTTGTACAGGGCCTTGGTGAGGCCACACCTGGAGTATTGTGTACAGTTTTGGTCTCCTAACTTGAGGAAGGACATTCTTGCTATTGAGGGAGTGCAGCGAAGGTTCACCAGAGTGATTCCTGGGATGGTGGGACTGACATACTAAGAAAGACTGGATCAACTGGGCTTGTATTCACTGGAGTTCAGAAGAATGAGAGGGGATTTCTGAGAAACGTTTAAAATTCTGACAGGTTTAGACAGGTTAGATGCAGGAAGAATGTTCCCAATGTTCGGGAAGTCCAGAACCAGGAGTCACAGTCTAAGGATAAGGGGTAAGCCATTTAGGACCGCGATGAGGAGAAACTTCTTCACCCAGAGAGTGGTGAACCTGTGGAATTCTCTACCATAGAAAGGTGTTGAGGCCAATTCACTGAATATATTCAAAAAGGAGTTAGATGTAGTCCTAACTACTAGGGGGATCAATGGGTATGGCGAGAAAGCAGGAATGGGGTACTGAAGTTGCATGTTCAGCCATGAACTCATTGAATGGCGGTGCAGGCTCGAAGGGCCGAATGGCCTACTCCTGCACCTATTTTCTATGTTTCTATGTTTCTATCTGCTCCATGTAATACCCTTATTTGCATAGTACTACATATAACGTGATTTACGGATTGTATTAAACTGTATGTTGAAATGAAATGTACGCTAATGCATTGTATGGAACTGCTGTCAGCATCCAAATTAATTGTATGGAATTGCTGACTGCAAGGCACTGAATTATTTTTCAATGTACTGTGAAAATGTTATATGAATAAAGTATATTTTTGAAACAAAAAAAAAATTGCGCATAAATAATAGCAAGTGCTATTAGTCCCATCGTTATTTTGACAGCAAATTATGGGCCTTCATATAAGAGGGTTAAATCAGAAAGTTCGCGGAAAACAGCAGATGTAGTCAGCATCATTGTGAGGATTTTTTGCCAAAGTAACAGAGCTATTTTTAATCAAAATAATCAAGCTGTCTTATTTGATTATAAGGATTATGTTATATTTGGTTTAGCATCGCTAATGATTTATTTAAATATGTTTTATTACAGATAATAGGATTCCATTGAGCAAACTTTATATTGCAAAGTATTTGACCCGAGCTGTTTGTACCATGTCATATCCATCAGGAGAATGATGTTGGTGAGAAAAACTGTAAATTACTGGTTGTCGCAGTGGAAGCACAGAAGGGTGAAAGGTCTGACAGGTTTTTGGCTTATCATTGCTTATATTGGAACCCATCCATGTTCAAATAGGTGCAGGAAGCTGTGAGTGGTTTTAATCTCATACAGTCATACACAGAAATGTGTTCCCATGGAAACAGTGGGGTGCATTCAGCATGATTTTTGTAAACCTGCTTTTTTGCAGTTATTTATTAATATACTGCTGTCTCAGTATAAACTGGCATTCAGACTAAATCATACTGCCATGGTTTTCAAATAATAAAAATCAATAAAGGTCTCAGGTAGGTCTCTGAGAATCAGTAACAATCTCACAAAGTCCGCACGTTTAGACAAATGCATGTCACCTTAATGGTGTGTTTTTATTGATTTTTGGCTTCCTTTACACTGTCTGCTGATGGTTCTGTTGTTATGTTTTCCACTTCAAGAAGGAGGACTAGGTATTCTAAGCCAGAAACACCTTGGCGACTTTGTGATCAGCATAAATTATATCATCTGTATTATTTAAATTCTTCCTTGCAATTTGGAATAGTCAGAAATTAGTAAGAAAGAAAGATCCAACATTTATATGATGCCTTGTCATGTCCCCAGGATGTTCCAAAACATTTCACATACAATGGGCTAGAATTTCCTATCAGCCCGCCAGCACTCGATTGCCGCCCAAAAGACCACTGGGATTGGGAAGATTATCGCCGGCGAAAACTTCCCCCCAAAAATAAAAGAATCTGCCGAGTGAAAAACTAGGACCTTGCCACCCCACCCCCCCACCCCATTCTGGGCGAAAAAGTGCAATTTAGGGTCCACTGGGTGGTTCCTAAACAAAATAGGTGCTAAATTAAAAAATCAATAAAAATTTATCCCGAGGCTGCGGGTTGGGCCTAGCAGCAGAAAAACAATAAAAATAATTTTTCAAACAACATCACCTAAAAAATAAAAAAAAACATTCCCAAGCCACTTTTCAATTAAATAGCCACAACAGATTTTTTAAATAATCAGCAAAAAACTAATCACTAACCTTTTCCTTGGAGAACTATTCACCTACCGCCCAGCTCCGCTGATCCGCGTGGGCGTTTTTAAAAAACCCAGCCCCGGGTCACCGCTGAGCCAAATATCGTGCCAGGGCGATCTCAGGATGGTGCACGCCGGCGGTGCACCCGTTGTCAAAGACGGCAGCCTTACAACAAGGATAAAAACCGTGACCGCCCGATACTAACTGCTATTCCACCCCGGCTAAATTTTACCAAAACTAGCGGCTTTGGTTCCTAGTGGTATTTCAGCGATACTAAAAACTCGATCAGCATATACTGCCAGAATACCTCTGAGATATGGGCAGTAGAGGTAAATATGGAATTTCTAGCCCAATATATATAGGGAAATGTAGCAGCTAATTTGCACACAAGGTCCCACCAATACCAAAGGAGGTGAATGACGATTTATCTGTTTTTAGTGATGTTTTTTTTTAAAGGCCCAGATGTTGGTCATGGACACCAAAAGAACTCCCTTCTCTTCTTCAGATAGAGTTATGGTAGATCTCAGTTCTGAGAATGCAGCACTACACCAATGTGTCAGTTTAGGTTATATACTCAAATCCTAGATTGGAACTTGAAGCTACAATCTTCTGACTTAAAGGCAAGAGTGCCACTAACTGAACTAAGCTAGTACACAACTAACATAATTATCTTCATCCCCCAGGAAGCTTTCCACATTCTGTAATTTAAATATAGTTGCAATATAATTAATGTTCTGCAAATTAGTTAGGAGAGCACTTGTTAAGTCTAAAAATGGGCTATGTGCACAGGGATGGAACCAAATCTGCAGGGCCTAGGGTGGTGCAGAGAATCACTTTAGATAGGCTGATAATATTTATTGTATTTGGTGTTAGAAGAGGCATTAGTTGTGGCTCAGTGGGTAGCATACTTGCCTCTGAGTCAGAAAGCTGTGGGTTCAAATCCCACTCCAGGGCAGTGCTGAGAGAGTACTGCACTGTCGGAGGTGCTGTCTTTCAGATGAAAGGTTAAACCGAGGTCTTGTCTTCTCTCTCAGGTGGATGTAAAAGATCCCATGACACTATTTTAAAGAGGAGCAGGAGGGCTACGCCGGTGTTTAAGTCAATATTTATCCCTCAGTCAACATCACTAAAACAGATTATCTGATCATTATCGCATTGCTGTTTGAGGGAGCTTGCTGCGTGCAAATTGGCTGCCGTATTTCCTCCATTACAACAGTGACTGCACTCCAAAAGTACTACATTGGCTGTAAAGAGCTTTGAGATGAACAGTGCTATATAAATGTAAGATTTTCTTTTCTTTCTAGGTAACCCCCTTCCCATATGTTGTTTATGAGGAATATATTATCAGATGTGTGGTAAAAATGGAAATGGGATGGGGTATGCAGCTTCTACTGGTTTGGAACAAGTCTCTGAGTCTTTTGTTTCTACTGACTGCTGTGATCAATACATGAGAATCTCTGTTACAATAAAAGACTACAGAAGAAAGTAGTGTATGTGTAAATGAAACAAGATAATGATGTACAATATTTTGACCAAAGTTTTTCAAGTCTTAGTCCAAGATAAACATTGTGAACATTCAGTGCTATTACTGCAGTTCCGAGATGTTTGCGAATCCAGGGAGGAACCTTAACCCACCCCACCTGGCAGCAATGAGGCAGGGAGCTTTAAAAAGAAACGTTCGGCCTTACTGTCCCATTCCCACTGGAATGCCACTGGCCTACATTTGAACTGTTCACTGCAGGTGGCTGAACTCCTTCCAACAAGCAGGAGGCAGCCTCATAAATTGATGCAAATAGGGATCCCGTTACTTAGTGACGGTGTTAGTTACCCAAGAGGGGTTGCTGGGCTGCCTATTAGCGGTCTGGGAAAACCAGCTGCCGCCATTGTCAAGACGACTGCAGAGTCGGCCGACAGTTCTAACAAAATGGCAGCCGCGACAGTGTGCCTGCGAAGTTGTCATTGGCACCGACCGGCGGCGGCTACGCTCCCACGGGGCAATTTTCCCCACGGGGCGGAAATGGGGTCACTGCCGTTTCTGCCACCAGCTGGCCTGGGGGCCATTGCAGATGGGTTGCACCATCTGCCTGCCCCTGGTCGGATAGGCCTTACCGCCCTGTTACCGCCTCAGAGATGGTAACGGGCCTTAATAAAAAGGGCAATTTCGGTCCCTAAATGAATGGGACAGAACTGTCCCCTGCCTTCACTGCATTACATCATAACACAGACATTTTCCTATATTCAACAACAACTTGCATTCATGTAGCACCCTTAACTTATAAAAATTCCCAAGGTGCTTCATAGAGGCATAGCCAAAGAAGGGGCTATTAGGAAGGGTGCCCAAAAGCTTGGTCAAAGAGGTGAGTTTTAAGGAGGATCTTAAGGGAGGACAGGGATACAGAGAGACAGAAGGGGTTAGGGATAGAATTCCAGAACATGGGGTGTAGGTGGCTGAAGGCACAGCTGCCAATGGTAGGGGATGTACAAGAAGCCGGAATCGAAGGGTCAGAATGTTTGGGGCCTTGTAGGGCTGGAGGTAGATACAGGGATAAGGACGGGTAAGGCAATGAAGTGTTTAAACACGGGATTTTTAAAATTGAAATGCTAAGGGACCAGGAGCTAATGTCAGTCACAGAACTAGTTCTCCAGCTGTGATTCTTTAAGAGGGTGGAAATCAATTAAACAAAATTATAATGCAGACCAAGTTAAATGAGTTGTATAGCAAGTCCAGCATTTTTATACTGTACCATCCATGAGAATAGTAATCAAAGCAATTTATTTATAATATTGTCCTCCATGAGTAATAAGATGAGCCTTACTGATAGATTTAAAATAATATCAAAATACGTAACATGAAATATTCTCTATTTATAATACATGAGTTTTCTGTGAGCAGATAGCTTGATCTCCATTTTCAAATTCTCTCAAGATTCTTTTTCCACAAGCAAAGACAGCAATGTCATGATAAATTATGAATTATGCATCTTAATAAAATTTTCAGAACTATGCAGGCTTTGATTTACCACAGCTAACTAAGCAACAAATAGCTTTAAAATTGTCAGCAAACTATTATTGAAGAATCACATTTACCAATACAGCAAGGTGTTTAGTGGCAGACAAGGCATCCCAGTAGAGTGTAAATCAAAGCAGGTTGAACGCCACAAAGAACTGTCATTCAAATCCTTAGTCTGAGAAGGAAAGACATATGAATAATGTAGGAGTCTGTCAAGACTGAGATACTTGTCTGGTATATAAAAAGTTTTAATGTATAAAGGTTGAAAATGTTTTTTCTTGTACACTTCTTTAAAGATTCTCTCCAACTTAATACTAAAGACTACTTCAGCATTGAAACAGTTGAAAGAAAATTCAGATTTATGGCCTGATGAATAAACTGAGGCTAGATTCGATGGGATAGTAAATGCTTATCCTGCAAGAACTCACAAGAGATTTCTAACTGGGAATATTAATAGGAAGTCTAGAAATTTCACTGACATTAAATATAACTAAACAAATTGTGTTGGATGGTCTTAGCAGACGCAGAGGGAATATGACAGAATTCCATCATATTGAAAAAACAATAAGGCATAAGGGATGAGCATTTACCCTTTTTGTGTGGAATGGATTAATACCCTGTTTTCTAAACTCAAACAGATGTGAGAGCTGAGAGATGTTTGTTGCAGGCAGTTTTGTGACACTCAGTTCTATGAGTAAGAGCATCTGTGAAGTGGTTATTCATGATGCAGCAGTAGTAACCCCAATGTCACACTCCTAAAGCAGCTAAATTGGCACTTGAGCATTATAATCTGTAGGAACATTATGTATCCGCTGTGAAGTGCACAGAACGTTTTGGTTGTGGTACAGTAAATAATTTTTAAAGCCCTAGAGGCCCGAGCAGTAATATGTTTCTAATCTATTCAAAATGTTAAGTCTGTACGCACTTCCTGTCAACTATGTCCAAATTTATAATGAATTTTCTGTAAACTTGTCATGCTGTAATTACACTCTCTTGCCAGTGCTGTAATAAAAATTTAAAAATAAGGATAAAACAAATGAATTTAAAATGGGGACTGAGTTACGTCTGTACACGGTGGTGCAATTATGCCCTGCCTTCTAACCCTATTTCACTTGGTCTTGACTCTTCATGTACAACATCACAGGAAATCAGCTAAAATAATAGAAAAACACAATGATTGAGTTGATGTTTCAGGGCAGAGCACAATTAGAACAAGCACATAGAATGGGAACTTGCAACTCATTTTGTGAATTGGGGGTCCATTACTTTCTGGACCTGGCAGGAAGTGATAAAACTGTTTCATAATATGATGAGCACAATTGAAATACGGTACCGAACTAACAAGTAGCAGCAAAGAACAGACATGGAGAAGAAGGATGTATCTGGAGATTCAGTTGCCAGTAATCATTGACTGTCACTTAAAGAAAGTAATCATTTTCAATGTGCACCATCAGCTAGGCTTAATTTATGCAGCTCTTCTTTTTAATGGTGGAATCGGCTCATAAAAATATACCATGAAAGGGACAAGTCATGGCCCAGCATGCAAAGAGTTAAGAGACTTGTCAAACTCCCTTGAATATAGAGCTTAATGGAGTTAGATGGATGAGCAGACTTAAGTCATATGTACCATATTACTTCTATATTCTATGCTAATAGTTGATTACTACTTTCTCCTGTTGACTCATGTCTACATTTATGCTAAAATTAACAGAGGTGTATATAGCCTAGAATGACAGAATTTATGACATTCCAAGCTTTGAAAAGAAAAAAAAGACTTGCATTTATATAGCACCTTTCATGACCTCAGGACCTTCTAAAGCGCGTTACAGCCAATGAAGTATTTTAACACTCTTGCCTCTAAGTCAGAAGGTTGTGGGTTCAAGCCCCACTCCAGAGTCTTGACCACAAAACCTAAACTGCCACTCTAGTGTAGTACTGAGTGAGTGCTGGACTGTCGGAGGTGTTGTCTTTCAGATGAGATGTTAAACTGAGGCCCCGTCTGCTCTCTCAGGTGGATGTAAAAAATCCCATGGCACTTTTCGAAGAAGAGCAGGGAAGTTCTTTCCGGTGTCCTGATTAATATTTATCCCTCAACCAACATCATTGGAAGCCATAAAACATGGGAGAAGCGGCTATGACACAAGGCCTCTCTGTAACACAAGGTAGAAGCTGAAAAAAAAATTCAGAATCTGAGAAAGTGATATCAGAGGAGTGGTGGAGCATGAGGAATTGCAGCTCCGTGTTTAATTTATTATATAATTAAGTTAATTGTTTAATTAATTAATCAGATCTAAAGGGATAAAATAAAATGAACTAAATATAGGGTACTAACATTAAATGATTCTGAATGTCATTAAATTAAAACTGGTACCTGTATATATAAATAATAAATAGGAGTTAAGGAAATAATAAAATAAAGAAGTTAATAAACAAAAATCAAGACTAATTAACTACAAATTAATCTGAATCAAGCTAAATCCATCTACTAAATATAATTTAGATCATAAGTCATTGTATTATATCTAGAACTAAATTAATACTAAAAAAAGTGCAGACTATGTGTCGGGACTGTAATATGTGAGAGTTTGGATATAGTAAGACTGTCTCAGATTGCTGCTCCAATGCACTAATGAGCCGCTCCATGCTGTCAGTATTCTGCTGAGCAAAGGCCTCGATGCTGGCATTTATCCCAGCCATGGTCTGCAGCAGCTGTTGACCTAGGTCGACTCTCATCCTCGATAGCTGCACCATCTCATGAATTGCTGTGAGCCGTCCTGCAATGTCAGCAGCTTGTTCGGTCGGTGTGAGTTGACGCACCCTGGTTGGTCAGCTCCATGGCCTCTGTGCCTGGCAGCGCTCAGAGGTGTTGCTCACGAATTCTGAGCCCGACGCCGAGGTTCTCCCGACTGCTGGCACACATGGCAGGAGACTGGTGTCATCCTCTTCCAGCTCCTTGACCTCAAGGGGCTCAAACATGAGCCCTTCTTCCTCCTCTCTCTCCTCTTCTTCATGACTCAGGGTGGCGGAGGTGGGTGCGATGGAAATGGGTCATCTTGGGGTGGGGGGGGGGTGGGGGTGGTGGAGGAAGGAGCCCATGTCTTGGGAATGGGGACAACGTTGGGGTGGGAGATGCTGGGGTCACACTCCTCCTTTGAGTGACAGAGGTGTGCATTGGTCGGTGCTGTCCGACTCACCATCTGCAAGTAGAGGTCAACATTTCAGTCTATGGGGGTGGGGAGGTGGGGTAGGTAAAGCTGACATGTGAGCAGTCTCATCTTACATTGTGCCATCAAGGAGTACCGTCTCTACATGGGCACACCAATAATGGCCGACAAACTGTGTGCTAAAACACATTTGCCTTGACTTTGCATGACCTTACATGCCATGAGCGTTACTCACACCGGAGATTATTATAACCTTACTATGCTCCAGCACAGGATCTGCATCACCCTTTGTGGTTGCACGGCGGCGATCACCCACCAATGCCAAGGCACGCTCCTCCAGGCTGCTCAACTCTATCACCTCTGCTAGGCCCCCTCCCATGGCACTGAGGCTTGCTGCCTTGGAAGTATTTTTCTTTTGCAGAAAGAAACGTTGAAGTCTTTACCCCCTTTGCTCATGCCTCACACTTCCCCCCACTCCACACACACACACACACACACACATCTGGCGCATGACCAATTGCAGTTGTACGGGAGGGGTACCATAAATGTTTACTCACTCTTGCTGATGCCACCGCATTGTTCCAATGTTTCCTACACTGGTCTCCATCTCGCTCAATGTTGCCCATTGAGGACACGGCCTCACCAATCTCCCTCCAAATGCATCTGTATTGGGGTGGTGGAGGTTTTCCACGACCATCCCAGATGAGATCTTTATTCCTGCGCGCCACCTCTGATACAAGCTCATTAAACCAGGGAGCTCTGGGCCTGGTCTTCTTTGATGCTGTTTTCCACTCATTTTAAATCACTTAAGGACTGGTTTATGAAAAGTTTGCAGCTCTATGTCTCCTACACTCTCCCCCACACGACTGGCAGCTGCTTTACCGATCATTAATATTGGGAGCATAGAAACTGAAACTTTAATAATAAATAGTCAGCACGGATTTCAAAAGGGAAGGCTGTGCTTGACCAACCTTATTGAATTCTTTGAAGAAATAACAGAAAGGGTAGACAATGATAATGCAGTATATGTAATATATTTGCATTTTCAGAAGGCCTTCGATAAGGTACCCCATAGTAGACTCATGACTATGGTCAGAACATGTAGAATCAGGGGACAAGTATCAGAATGGATAGCAAGCTAGCTACAAAACAGAGGGCAGAGAGTAGGGATGAAAGGTTGTTATGGGCCCAAGTTTCCCCAGGAGTTGCTCTGTTTTTTTTTGGAGCAACTTGATTTTTCTGGAGTATCTTTTTAGTTGCAATTCTGGCCATTTAATTTGCGGCAGTGGAAGTGAGTTAGTTAGGTTTTATTTTCGTTTAGTTTTTTTTGTCGAAAGACAGTGTTCCCAGCCACTTACGCCTGTTTTGGCCATTTAAGCCAGTTTGGCCAGCAAATAGTTGCTCCAAACTAATATAGACCAGCGTATGTTGCCAGTTCTGTCCGCACAGAAAAACCTTAACTAGAGTTAAGGAATCGGCGCAAGTAACTACATTTAAAGCACCACCAAGCACCAAACAAAGCACAAAAAATAATAAGCAGTCAATAAAAAATAAAGAACTGAAGTAAATAATTAAATTAAGAAATAAAGAACTGAAGTAAATCCTACCTTCAACTAAACTCAGCAGCGGTTGCCAATGCGGGAGTCCCTTCGGCCTGGGATAGATTTGGGAGAACGCGGCATCGTAATGCGGGGGGGGGGTGGGGGGTGGGGTGTAGAGGGAGGGAGAAGGCTCAACGCGGCAGGCTGGATGGGGGGTGGGGCTGGGGGTGGTGGGTGCTTCGAGCCCCTCACACAGCCTGCAGAGATTCGGGCTGCGAGGAGCTACTGTACATGCGTGCACACTCTAGCGCGCATGTGCAGAGGTCCCGGCACTGTTTTCAGCGCCAGGACCTGGCTCCGTGCCCTTCTCATTCTGCTGCGCCACGCTGCGGCTGAAGAAGACCTGAGGATTGGCCAGAATTGTAAGTTAACTTTTCGCCGCACTTTTTCTTCCAGAAAGTCGGCGGACCTCCGTGAGGTGTGCTGTTTTTGCAGGGCCGGGGGGAAACTTGAGCCCTCAGACTGGCAAAAGATGGGAAGTGGTGTTCCATGCAATTCGGTGCTGGGACCACTGTTGTTCACAATTTACATAAATGATTTGGACATGGGAATCAGAAGTACAATTTCAAAATTTGTGGACAACATGGGGAGTGTAGTTAATACAGAGCAGTACTGCCACAAAATTCAGGAAGACATGAATAAACTTGAAAAATGGATGTTTAATTGGCAAATGAACTTCAATATGGACAAGTGTGAGGTGGTATATTTTGGTAAGAAGAATAAGGAGGCCACATACTCTTTGCAAAATAAGTGTCAAAATGGGATGGAGGGGTAGAGGGATCAGGGAGTACAGATACACGAATCACTAAAAGTAGCGATGCGGGTTAATAAGGCCATAAAATGCAAATAAAGCACTGGGGTTAACTTCTAGTGGGATAGAAGTGAAAAGCAGAGAAGTTATGTTAAACCTGTATAGAACCTTGGTTCAACCACACTTTGGAGCACTGTGAATAGTTTTGGTATCCATATTCTAAAAAGGATATATAGGCATTGGACAAAGTGCAAAAAATATTTACTAGGATGATACCAGAACTGAGAGGTTGTACCTATCAGGAAAGATTGAATGGGATGGAGCTCTTTTCTCTACAAGAGAGACGACTGCGTGGTGGCCTGCTAGAGGTCTTTAAGATTATGAAAGGGTTTGATAGGGTAGATGGAGAGAAGATGTTTCCATTGCAGGGAGACCAGAACTAATGGCCATAAATATAAAATAGTTACTAATAAATCCAATAGAGGATTCAGGATAAACTTCTTTACACAGAGAGTAGCTGGAATGTGGAACTCTCTACCACAAGGAATCATTGAGGTGACTAGCATAGATGCATTTAAGAGGAAGCAAGCAATAGAAAGATATATTGATGGGGTTAGATGAAAAAGGGTGAGTGGAGGCTCGTGTGGAGTATAAACACTGGCATAGATCTGTTGGGCCGAAAGGCCTGCCTCTGTGTTGTAAATAGTATGTAGTACTATGAAAATAAATTTTCTAGTCATTTATTTTATTGCTGTTTGTGGGAGCTTGCTGTGTGCAAATTGGCTGCTGTGTAGTCACAAAACTGCTAAGTCAAGAGGAAACATATTAATATTCGCATACTCAGTTAATTGATTTCACTTACAGTGTACTAGTGTCCAGCCCATAGCCCTTTTAGATTACAGTTAACAAGGTAAAAATAGGAGAGAGCTCAATAAAGATACTGTTGACATATATTATGTCATAATTAGTAATGTGAATTTATACCAATCTTTAACTACATTGCAATTTAAAAGAGTAGACAGCAAGGATGGCTGGATAGAGAAAGCAGGCTTGCATTTTAATTTGCACTAATACTGAATGAATGTTAATATGGAACATACATTGATTCAGAATTTACGTCATTACCTAATTAGCAGTCAGTCCAAATTTGTGGATCAGGAGGAAGAGAAAAATACATCTCCTACTGCAAGTTCAGATCAACAGTCTTGGCAGCTGCTGTTGTTTTGTTCATATTCCATCAAATTGAAATGCTCAAACGTCATTTCAATTTATTAAGGGAGCTGTAATTCTATTTAATTGCTGATCTATATCTTCCAGCATCTGTGCAAATGCCATCCCAATAAGAATTACAAATTCAAATCTGCTTTCGTTATTTACAAGATTTATATATAGAATAATGAGTACCTGAGATTCATTACAAGATTGTAATCTAATCAAAACATTAGGATGATTTTATAAACTGCAAGAGCTCTCATCATAGTCCCAAACTTAGACCACACTATTGAAATCACGCTTTGTTTTCTGCTTTTTAAAAATATAGATTCATTTGTATGCACGTGAAAGTGAATGGGGTCTTGTTAAAGTTTTTTTTTGCCAGCTCTTGTATTGATACTATGCATACCAATAGTCTCTGTGCAGTGGAAATCCTCGCTAACTGATGACACTTGCCTGAAATATTTATCGTTTTTGGCATGATTGCTCTAGGTTTATCAAGAAATTGTCTGCAGTTGCTTCTGGAGAAAATCTATGTTCCGTATCTTTCAATTATTAAGTTTTGTGTCTAATGGAATGAGTGATGTAATGCTGTAGAATTCATCAACTAATCATTCCAATCATGACATGCTGAGCACCACCTGCCAGTGGTAGACAGACATAAGCATCAACACGGGAGATCAACTAGTATGTTAATATGTGGTGAAACACTTTTCATTCTGGAGAAGAGTGCTTGCTAACAGAGTTATATTTCTTTGTTTCCTTTTATGTGTTTTTTATTCAATCCAAATCATTGCTGCTTCTAACATACAATAACAAAATGTCAGCAAAAAAGTGAGCGCCATCTTGAGTTTTTCACCATCTCTTTCATTCCAGAAATGCCTTTTGTGTACTTATCAGGGAGGGGGGATGGAATTTCTGCCTGCATCATGGATGCACTCCAAGCCAATCCTAAATTCCACGGTAAGCCACATTAACATGTTGGGGCAGGCACCCATGCCAATTCTGGAACTATTGCAGTGCCCACCTCGATTATTTTACTGCACAGAATAAGAGGGACAGTTGTGTCGGCTGATGATCTATAAAAAACTTGTTAAAGTTCCCAGATTTGAAATTGACTACTTTCCCAACGGTGTCTCGAAATTCATACAAAGGGTGGATTTTAATTCGGGGCAGGATCCGGGTATGTGCTGAACCATCGGACCTCTGGATCGTGAGGGCCGAGAGATTTTAACCCCTGGGCCTCATTTCCAAGCCCCTGACATTGATTCCTTTTTGAATCCGATGGGATTGACGTCACCACCAGCAGGTGGGAGTCAAAATTGGTAGCTGGTCAGGCTGCTGCCAGGTACCCACGGGAATGCTTCCGAAAAGATAAGTATGGATTTGGGCCGTTGTCCTCAAGTCCGTGATCAAGGCAGGGAAAGGGGAGGCTCAGGCCACTGGCTCTTCTGCTCAGTGACCAATGGTTAGCATACAATGACCAGAGTAAATCTTCCCCTTGCTGTTGTCCTGAATGCTCTAAGTTTGATTCCCATTCTATTGCCATGTTTGCTGATCTGAACCACGTGCTATGGGATGCTGCAATTTACCTCAATATTCCCCATGTGGAAAGGAAAGATAAATGCAACATGCCTATTTCCTGCTGCTGATTGCCAACCAGCGAAGGCAGCTGAAAAATGTGGCTGTTTGAATGTCAAGTGACAGCATGATAAGCCCGGCTGTAATATCTACTTATGGTCAAATAGCTTGGCAACGCTCATGGGCTAAACTCGCACATGCAGAATGGTCACATGAGAGAAGGTAGAAGATGTCCCACAGAACCTGTGGTACCATACCCCAGCAGCAATTCAGGAGAGAAGCTCAGAAAATCTGGAAATAAAGAGAATGATTTGTGGAGAAAAATCAGCGAAAAAGTAGCAATTCCTACAAGGATTTGTTGAAAGTCAATTGACTGATTATCCCATCTGCTGAAAGTAAAATTACGGGCCAGAAATTGGCCTCTTAGCGTCTCCTGTTATCGCCTCTGGGGGGGGCGCTAAGGAGGCCAATTTCTCAGCTGTAATTTTACTTAGTGGTTATGGTACTGGACTAGCATCTCAGAGGCCATGAATTCAAAGCCCAACCTGGTAAGTTGTGAAACTGAATTGAATAAACCTGAGCGTTTGTGTACTAGCATCAAAAAATTATCACATTATGGACTCTGAATGCCCTTTGGAGTAACCTTGAAAGTCACTTAGTTGTAAAACATCACTCCAAAGTTAAGAAGAAAACCAGGATTCACTACCTTACACCATTATAGGAACACCATTACCAATGAGTGCAATGGTTCAAGAAGAAGGCTCACCACCTTCTGAGGGCAACTAGAGATAGGCAATAAATGTGGCCTTACCAGTGTCGCCCACATCCTGAGAACAAATGTTTAAAAAAAACATCTTTTAAATTAATCGTGTTGATCTATTCAAAATCGAGATGTAGGATAAGCTGCTAGAAAGAGGAAATAACTGGCAATTGTACAGCGTCTTTCATATCCACAGGACATCCAAAAGCATTTAGCAGCCAATAAATTATTTTGAGGTCTAGTCACTGTTGTAATGTAGGCAAACACAGCCAATGTGTTCACAGCAAGATCCCACGAACACTCAATTTGTTTTCCTCTTCAACCAGCAATCAAGAACCAGCAACTGCCACAAAACAAACCAATCAAATCTCTCAATTTTTTCTGACTTCTTTTGATGACCATTCTGTTTCTCAGCCAACCATATACAGCTAAAAACTTAAAGTAATTCACAAAATTGACTTTAACTTTATTCATGCACTGTTGGAAATCTATTTATGCAATTTTTCTCAGGACCTACCCTCGTTCAACAACTTCAAGTTTAAAATTTTGATCCTATCTTTGAGCTTGCTTTATTCCACTGGATCTTCCCTTCCGATATGTTTTAGGGCTCTGGATATGCAGAACCTCGGTGACTGGTGGCATTAAAGCAAGCCCCCCAGGTAAGCCCTTCCACCTCCTCCACATAACATTTGCTGACTGTTTCTTTTTCCAAATACTACTGCTCCCTTAAACAGGCTGAGTTGAATCAGCTCTGCGTGCTTCCTAGCCTGGCACACTCCATAAGGTCCACAGCCTTACTTGGCTTGTCACAGCCCTGTGTGCTTCCCAGTCCAACCCGTTGTGTTATGTATTGTCCATGTACATTAAATGTATAGTTACAATGGTGCGCCACAAGGGGCACTGTGGTGGGAGACCCGAAAGTACCTGTGAGACAGAGTATAAAAGGCTGCTCACCACACCTGAGGGGCACTCTGGAGTTACACAATAAAGGACCAAGGTCACAGCAGTTACTACAACACCAGACTGTGTGGAGTCAGTGATTTGAGTGCTACATATATCACACGATGTACCTGAGTGTTTCCCAGTGAGGATCTTATTGTCTAGTCTAACCCAACTCACGCACATCCGTCCCCTATCTCACCTCTAGTGCTTCCCGCCCAAACCCAGCTCCATTGCCACCCTTGCCTTTGGGCCCTCTGGACCTGCATGTCTCTCTCTCTCCCAGCATTGACTCCTGAACTCCCCATTCAGGCTTGTCAACTTCCAGTACTCTGGCTTGGCTTCAGGCCTGTGGGGTGAATCATCTTGAATTTAGTTGCATTTTTCTGCCAGTGGCAATATTGATGAGCTGTCTACATGCCTGGCATGATAAGTGGCCAGTAACTGGTTGGAACATCATCATTGCCATTCATGTTTCGATTAAATAGCAGTAGTTTAAGCCTTACCAACCTAACAGCACTCTCCCCTGCACCTGCTTGTTTCAGAATGCTAACTGCAATATTATAAAAAAGTGTTATGAAAATAAAATGGTGTAAATTCAGGTCACAAAAAAAATTAACTTTAGTAATTTAAAAAAAAATGTAATCCAGCAGATGAATATTATAAAAATACCACAGTGTGAGTTACACTCGATGGGCTCAATTTTGGCCATGACTTGCTCCAATTTTTTTGGAGTAAGTTGTTTTTTCTGGCGTAAGTTAAAAAACTTGCTCCAGAGTAACTTAGGTACAATTTTTTTTAGTTGAGTTCTTTTTTCAAAAGGGGGAGTTCCCAGCCACTTACGCCATTTTGGTCATTTATGCCACTTTGGCCAGCTAAAATTTACTCCAAATCGACTTAAGTCAGCGTATGTGGCCAGCTCTGAAAAACTTTGCAAGCAGTTAAGAAATCGGCGCAGGTTAGTACATTTAAAGCACCAAGACTTACAAAGCACTAAACAAAGCACAAAAAGTAATAAGCAATCAATCAATAACAAATAAAAAATAGAAGTCCTACTTTTATGCCAGAAACAAGTTTTTTTTTTAAAGTTCCAACCACTTGGGTTTTAGTCAAAATAAAAAATTTGGAATACAATATATCACAGGGCTATCATTCTCAAGGACAGTCGACGTTGGCTCATCAAGACGGTTGGTCCTTTTTATTTTTTGCCTTTAACCTTCCCCGTTCCTTTCTTGTTGTGCTTCTTGGCAAATCGCATGTTCCTCAGAAACTTGGGATCGACTCCTTTCAGGGACTCAAATCGTCAGAAACAAGTTGCTCACAGGCCAGTGCGGGAGACCATTCTGCCAGGGATAGGGGTGGCGAACATCAGGGCGTCCTTTCGACCAGAGATAGGGGCTGCAAGCATCGGGTCCCGCTGACAGCTTGCAGGACACGCTGGGAGGGCGAGGAGCATGCGCGCAGATTCCACTGCGCATGCGGACAACTGCCAGCAGTGTTTTCGGCGCAGGGCTGTAGCTCCGCCCCCCATTTCACCATGGATGTCGCGCCAGGACCCGGGACACTTGGCAGAGGGGCCAGGACACTCAGTAAGTTTTTTTGCGCCGTTTTGAGTGCACAAAGTCGGCGCATCTCAGCTGAGTGCGCCGAAAAAAGGAGTTGGGGAAAATCTAGCCCATTGAATGAGCTTTTCTTTGTTTCTGTTCTCTTGTATTCTTATGTTTCAATGATTGGAAGGGGTTATCACCATAAAAAGACAGCAGGTGCTGAATAAAGCCTTGTGCATACGAGATACATCCTTGATAACCTATCTTATAAATGAATACAATATCTTTATTATCTCAGTAAAGATAAGCATTACTTTGAGAAGCGCATATTTCTTATTTTATTATTGCTTTTGGCCACAGCACTTGTATCTTTTACAGCAATTCAGTAGTTCTGTGCTTTTGACATTTAAGTCACTCTGCAATGGTCAGAACAAACTCCAATCTAATCATATTTTCCCCTCAGGCAAGAAAAGTTTGTGCATAATAGGCTATATGTCCTTGAGCTTTGGTGTAAAATGAAATGTTAGAAATCATTTTTATTCTCTATTCAGTGGATTATCCCAACTAAGGGAGTGGTTCCTTGGGGAATAATGTCCTCTTTGGGTCTAGCTGTATGTAAAAGAAAGAACACATTTATATAGCACTTTATCACTTCCTCAGAACATCCCAAAATGATTACCAACCAATAAATTACTTTTGAAGTGCAGTCACCATTGTTATGTAGGTAAAGAGTGTTTGAAGACTAGGCCCTCAAATCTGCCACCAAGCTTATGGTCTACAGGACTGTAGTAATTCCCACCCTCCTGTATGGCTCAGAGACATGGACCATGTACAGTAGACACCTCAAGTTGCTGGAGAAATACCACCAATGATGTCTCCACAAGATCCTACAAATCCCCTGGGAGGACAGACGCACCAACATTAGTGTCCTCGACCAGGCATTGAAGCACTGACCATACGATCAGCTCCGCTGGGCAGGCCACATTGTCCACATGCCAGACACGAGACTCCCAAAGCAAGCGCTCTACTCGGAACTCCTTCACGCCAAAGGTAGGCAGAGGAAACGTTACAAGGACACCCTCAAAGCCTCCCTGATAAAGTGCAACATCTCCACTGACACCCGAGAGTCCCTAAATGGAGGAAGTGCATCCGGGAGGGCGCTGAGCACCTCGAGTCTCATCGCCAAGAGCATGCAAATCTGTCCGACCCTCCCTTACCCTCAACAACTATCTGTCCCACCTGTGATAGGGACTGTGGCTCTCGTATTGGACTGTTCAGCCACCTAAAGACTCATTTTAAGAGTGGAAGCAAGTCTTCCTCGATTCCAAGGGACTGCCTATGATGATGATGATAATGATAATGTAAGCTAACACAGCAGCTAACTTGCACACAGTAAGGTCTTACAAACAGCAAATGAATTATTGACCAGATATTCTGCTTTTTGTCCTGTTGGTTGAGGAACACTGGGAAAACTTCCTGTTCTTTGAGTAATGCCATAGGATCTTTTACATCCATCTGAGCAGGTAGATGGGGTCTCAGTTTAATATCTCATCTGAACGATGGTAGCTACAATAATGCATTACTACACTGAAATGTCAAACTAGATTTTGTGCTCAAGTTCATAATGGGGCATGAGTGGAATTCAGAGGAAAGAGTGCTGCCAACTGAGCCAAGCTGACATAATAAAGTATTCCTCTGCAATTTACAAAGTACACATTATATTTCTGAGTATATTGAATCCTCCAAGAAGGTTCCATCATCAACAAATGTTTTCTGAGCGCCAGTAATTTTAACTCTTACCTAATAATGTGGAAAATAGCAGACTTGTTACAAACATATATCTATATGTTCAAAATCACGAGGGATTTGGACAGACTAGATAGAGAGAAACTGTTCCCATTGGTAGAAGGAGCGAGAACCAGAGGACACAGATTTAAGTTGATTGGCAAAAGAACCAAAAGTGATGTAAGAAAAATCCTTTTTACGCAGCGAGTAATTAAAATCTGGAATGCACTGCCAGAAAGGGTGGGGGAGGCAGACTCAATTTTATCTTTCAAAAGAGAGTTGGATAAGTATCTGAAGGAAAAGACATTGCAGGGCTACGGGGAAAGGGCAGGGAGTGGGACTAGCTGAGAGTTGGCATGGGCTCGACGGGCCGAATGGCCTTCTTCCATGCTGTAACCATTCTATGATTCTAAGATTCTATGATAAGTCATAGAGCCCAAGTTTCGGGCCGCGCCTAAAATGGCGCAGCCCGGACCTGGACGCCCGTTTTTCGCGCCACAAAGTGTGCCTAAAAAAAACTTACCTATTCTCCGGCTCCCTGCAGGCCCTCTGGAGCTGGGTGCGGCGCAGCACGAGCTGTAGGGGGCGGAGCCAGGTCCCTGCGCTGAAAACAGTGCCGGGACCTCTGCACATGTGCGCTACAGTGGGCACGCATGTGCAATAGCTCCAAGCGCCCAAAACTGTGGGAGGGGCCCGAAGCACGCAGCCCCTAGCCCTGGCCGATTGGCCCCACTGTGGCTGTGTGGATAAGTCTCCTCCCACCTGACCGGTCCCCCGCGCTCCCCCCCCCGCCCCGGACCTCCGCGACTCGACCTCTGCTTCCCCCTGGCGACCCAATCCCCGCCCCCCCGCCCCGGCGACCTGACCTACGCTCCCCCCCCCGGACCTCCGCGACTCTCCGCACCCCCCCAGACCTCCGCAACTCTCCCCCCACCGCCCGGACTTCCGCGACCCCCCCCCCCGAGACCCGATGCCACCTACCTGTAAATCCAGCCCGAAGTCTTGGGCCCGGCCGTTCAGCCTCCTTCTCTCCCTTCCCACCCCTCTCCTTCCCTCCCTCCTGTCTCCTTCCCTCCCTTCCTCCTGTCTCCTTCCCTCCCTCCTGTCTCCTTCCCTCCCTCCCTGCTCTCTCCTTCCCTCCCTCCTCTCTCCTTCCCTCCTTCCTCTCTCCTTCCCTCCCTTCTCTCTCCTCTCTCCTTCCCTCCCTCCTCTCTCCTTCCCTCCCTCCCTCTTCTCTCCTTCCCTCCCTCACTCCTCTCTCCCTTCTCCCCCTCTCCCCCCTTCTCCTCGCCCCTCCTCTCCTCCTCCCTCCTTGCCCCTCCTCTCCTCCTCCCACCCCTCCTCCTCCTCCCACCCCTCCTCCTCCTCCCCCTCCTCCACCCCCACCTCCACCACCCCCTCCTCCTCCGCCCCACCTCCTCCTCCTCCCCACCCCCCCTCCTCCTCCCCCCCACCTCCTCCTCCCCATCCCCCTCCTTCCTCCCCCCTGCACCCCACCCCCTCTATCTCCCTCCTCCCCCACCCCCCTCTACCTCCCTCCTCCCCCACCCCCTCTACCTCCCTCCTCCCCCACCCCCCTCTACCTCCCTCCTTCCTCCCCCTCCCCCCACCCCTTCTCCCCATCCCCCACCCCCCCACCCCCCTTTTCCCTCCCCCTCCCCCTTCTCCCCATCCCCTCACCCCCCTTCTCCCCCTTCTCCCCTCCCCCTCCCACCCCCCTTCTCCCCCTCCCACCCCCCTTCTCCCCCTCCTCTTGCTGTCAGAAACACACTGGCAGACAGAGAGTGAGAGACACACACACACAGACAGACAGAGAGATAGAGACACTGACAGAGACACACTGGCGAGGGGGCATCCCAGCACGCTGTTGGAGGACTCCCGGTGCTGCAGTCGGTAAGTAGAAAATGTTTTATTTATTGATTTTTTTAAAATTATTTTTTATTAATTTTTTTTGATTGATTTATTGGTTGATTTATTGATGTATTTATCGTTTATTATTGATGATGGCTCTTTATTTGTAAAACTGAAGTGTTTAATGTTTGTAAACTTCCCTTTAACCCCCCCTCCCCATTCTCTACACTTAATTTGTAACCTATGCCTGATTTTCTAAAGTGTAGACAAGGTTTTTTCGAATGTACAAAAATCTTCACTAACTCCATTCTAAGTTAGTTTGGAGTAAGTTTTCATTGCCTAAACTTTGAAAACAGGCGTAAGTGGCTGGACACGCCCCCTTTTGAAAAAAAAATTCAGTTCCAAAGTGAAACTGTTCTAACTGATTAGAACTGGAGCAAACTAAATGCCGAGAATTTAAATTTCGATACTCCATTCTAAATCAGTTGCTCAAAAAAAACAGGAGCAACTCAGGCCGAAACTTGGCCCCATAGTCTTAAAGTAATACTTATCTTTACTGAGATAAATATATTTATAAGCTAGGTTATCAAGGATGTATCTAGTATGCCAAGTCATATTTTCTCATTTGGTTTGCTGAAGTATTTGACAATTTCTGCTGGTGAATTAAACTCCCAACTGAGCCAGTTAAGGAGAAGATCCAATCAATTTTTGACAGTTAGTGAGTCATATTCTGATGATTGTTTATTGTATTACAGGAGGAATCCAAGCACTGTCCCCACAAAATAAACAATGTAGCATCCTATGTTGCAGGAATGGACCTGCCAAAGAGGATGTGCGGAAAAATGTGACGTGCAAATGAAAGAGGAGAACCACAAGCAACTGTGTCCCAATGGAAAGATCCAGGGTCAACAACTCAATTACTTACAACTTACAATTGTCAGAAATGCAATGCATCAGATGCTTGAAGTTCAGCAGGGTGATAATGCCTGAAGCTGATCATCTGATTCTGCCTGAGGTGGAGGCCCCTTAGTACAATACATTGGAATACATGAACATAAAGAGCTCCATCAATGTGCAGCTGTTCAGTGATCATCCGACCTGCAGATCAAGCCTGCATCCCAGGCAACAGCCACAATGTTTTCATTTTGAAAGAAAGACTTACATTTATATAGTGCCTTTCACGACCACCGGGCGTCTCAAAGCACTTTACAGCCAATGAAGTACTTTTGGAGTGTAGTCACTGTTGTAATGTGGAAATCGCAGCAGCCAATTTGCGCACAGCAAGCTCCCACAAACAGCAATGTGATAATGACCAGATAATCTGTTCTGGTGAAGTTGATTGAGGGTTAAATATTGACCAGGACACCGGAGTTAACTCCATGCTCTTCTTTGAAATAGTGCCATGGGATTTTTTACATCCACCTGAGAGGACAGACAGAGCCTTGGTTTAACGTCTTATCCAAAAGATGGCACCTCCAACAGTGCAACACTCCCTCAGCACTGCACTGGAGTGTCAGCCTGGAGTGGGACTTGAACCCACAACCTTCTGATGAAGGCGCAGGTGCTACCCATGGAGCCACAGCTGACACTGTTTAGACAAATGTCGATGCCGTTCTTATTTGAGAGCAAAGGCAGACTGGAAGGATGGCTCTTCAGAGAGCAGTGCTACCTTCTGCAGCCCAGCCCAATGATACACTTACACCAGCCACAGACAGAAGCAAAGTGCAGATACAATGAGGTCCATGCAGTCACTAGGATCATTATAATGGAAGGGCCGCGATCCCCTCAGCTACTCTGATCATGTCCGCTGGTACCGAAAGGATTCCCATCCTCCCACTTTATGTAGCTGTAATTTAGACAGCAGCAGTAATGGCTAAGACTGCGGGAATGAATCTTGTGAAAAATGTAGGCTTCAGCAAAAGATGGAGGCAAATTAAAATGTACATGTGTTGTGAAAGAGAAATACTTGGTTATCAAAAACTGCTTAAAAATTACAATCCAACAATAAGGCAGCTTTAAGGAAATCTCAATGGCAGGCCAGGACCGTTTGCAACAGACGCGCCCATTTTATTGCAAAGAGCGCACCGTGAGCGCAAACTCATCTGAAGTTAAGATTTTCAATGTGGGATCTAATGACCATAATTGAAATATTAAAAGGAGGTTAAAGAATGCCCTGCAGTAAGGGCAGCTTTTTGCTACCAAAACTGTGCTTCAGAGACTCATACACACCACGAACCAGGCTTATGCATCCACTGGCCCAAGTTCCTCAGCTCTTTTCAATGCATTCCAGGCTCCACGTTGCCAGCAGGACATTGTTGAATGACCCAATGTAACCCAGCCTGAATCAATGTGGTTTTTACAATAAATCATTTTAGTGTTCCATTTAGGTGTCAGCTTTGGCTTAGAGGGAGCACTCACGTCTCCGAGTCAGAAGGTCATGGATTCAAGAATTACAGAGACTTAAGTACATAATCTAGGCTAATACTTCATTGCGCTACTGAGGGAGTGCTGCACTATCGGAGGTGCTGCCTTTCAGATAGGATGTTAAACTTAGTCTGCCCGCTCAGGTGGATGGATGTAAAAGATGTAAAATACTTGAAGAAGAGCAGGGAAGTTCTCCTGCTGCCCTGGCCAAAATTCTTTCATCAACCACCACGACTACCACAAACATATTATCTCATTACTGTCTGTGTGCAAATTGGTTGTTGTGTTTCCTTCATTACAGCAGTGACTACACCTTCAAAAAGTACTTCATTGGCTCTGACGCACTTTTGGGCATCCTAAGGTCATGAAAGCTTTTTCTTAATTTATAGTGTTTTTTTGTCATCATTGCAGCTCAAACAAACAAGTTAGAATGATTCTACTAAGGGCTAGTAATGTGATAGTAAAACTTCTATTCAAAGGAGGTTTAGCAATTACATAGCTCATTTCATGGAATCAGATTCAGACAAAGGTACTATACCATGGGGAAAAAAATCTCTGCAATGTGTATTTAGTTACTATGGCCCCAAGTTTCCACACGCGGTAAAACAGGCGCCCCTCCGAGCTGGGCGCCCGTTTTTCGCGCCGAAAACGGCGCCTGAAAAAAAACGCGCTATTCTCGAGCACTTTGCAGCTCGATGGCTGCTTGGCGCGGCGCACAGGGGGCGGAGCCTACCACTCGCGCCGATTTTATAAGTAGGAGGGGGCGGGTACAATTTAAATGAGTTTTTTTCGTGCCGGCAACCCTGCGCGTGCGCGTTGGAGCGTTCGCGCACGCGCAGTCTGAAGGAAACATTGGCACTCAGCCATTTTAAAAAGTGCTGCAGAAAAAGTGAAAATTTGTTTATTGAACCCTTGCAAAGGCTTGTATTTTAATTTTCTTGATATTTCTGTGTGTGAGGGTGAGGGAGTGCATTCTGTAATTAAAGATAGACTGTGATAAACGGGACACATGCACTTGTTTGAGACTATTCAAATTCTTTGTAGCTGTTCAATTTTTAACATTTTTGAAGAAAACCACATTGCCCCTCCATGATCAGCACTGAGGCTTCTTGCAGCTTTCTCCCCCTGCCGTCCGTCAGGCCCGACGGCAAACGGCTGCCTCAAGTACTGAGGCTTCCTGCAGCCTTCTCCCTCCCTCCCCTCCCCCTGTCGTCGGTCGGTCCCGACGGCAAACCGCTGCCTGAAAGGCCTGCCTGAAGCACTTTCACACAGGTAGGAACATGGTTTATTTAATCTTTTCTTTGCTTATAAATTTTTATTCAGGTTGGAATTATTTGTATAATATTTGTATAAGTATAACTAAGGATTTATTGTAGAATTTAATGACTTCCCTTCCCCCCCCTCCCCCCTCCACCTCGTTCCCGACACCTAATTTGTAACCTGCGCCTGATTTTTAATGTGTAGACAAGGTTTTTTCAAGCCTACAAAAATCTTCACTTGCTCCATTCTAAGTTAGTTTGGAGTACGTTTTCACTGTGGAAACTTTCAAATCAGGCGTCAGTGGCCGGACACGCCCCCTTTTGAAAAAAAAATTCTGTTCAAAAGTGAAACTGTTCTACCTGACGAGAACTGCAGAAAACTTAAATGTGGAGAATTGCGATTTCTAAGATACTCCGTTCTCCACCAGTTGCTCCTAAAAATCAGGAGCAAATCATGTGGAAACTTGGGGCCTTTGGGCCCAAGTTTCCACAGGATAAAAAACGGGCGCCCCTCTGAGCTGGGCGCCCGTTTTTCGCGCCTAAAACGGCGCCAGAAAAAAAACGCGTTATTCTCGAGCGCTTTGCAGCTCCTTGTCTGTTTGGCGTGGCGCCCAGGGGGGCGGAGCCTACACTCGTGCCGATTTTGTAAGTGGGAGGGGGCGGGTACTATTTAAATTAGTTTTTTTCCTGCCGGCAACGCTGCGCGTGCGCGTTGGAGCGTTCGCGCATGCTCAGTGTGAAAAAAAACATTGGCACTCGGCCATTTTTGTAGTTCTTTGTAGCTGGTTAATTTCTGCACATTTTTTAATAAAATCACATTGCCATCAGCACTGAGGCTTCCCTTCTCACTGTCTCCTTCCCCTCCCTCCCCTCCGCGGCAACAAACGGCTGTCTCCTTCCCCTCCCTCCCCTCTCTCCACGGCAACAAGCCGCTGTCTCCTTCCCCTCCCTCCCCTCTCTCCACGGCAACAAGCCGCTGTCTCCTTCCCCTCCCTCCCCTCCTCTGCGCGGCAACAAGCCGCTGTCTCCTTCCCCTCCCTCCCCTGCCTGGCAACAAACGGCGGTTTCCTTCGAACGATGGCTGAAGCACTTTCACACAGGTAGGAAGATGGTTTATTTAATCTTTTCTTTGCTTATAAATGTTTATTCAGGTTGGATTTATTTGTATAATATTTGTATAAGTATAAATAAGGATTTACTGTTGAATTTAATGAGTTCCCTTCCCCCCCCCACCTCGTTCTGGACGCCTAATTTGTAACCTGCGCCTGATTTTTTAATGTGTAGAACAGGTTTTTTCAGTTCTACAAAAATCTTCACTTGCTCCATTCTACTTTAGTTTGGAGTACGTTTTCACTGTGGAAACTTTCAAATCAGGCGTCAGTGGCCGGACACGCCCCCTTTTGAAGAAAAAATTCTGTTCCAAAGTAGAACTGTTCTACCTGACGAGAACTGCAGGAAAAAAAATGTGGAGAATTGCGATTTCTAAGATAGTCCGTTCTCCACCAGTTGCTCCTAAAAATTAGGCGCAAATCATGTGGAAACTTGGGCCCATTGCTTGAACAGTATCTTGGTCAATATTTATCCCTCAATCAACATAACAAAAACAGATTACCTGGTCATTATCACATTGCTGTTTGTGGGAGTTGCTGTATGCAAGTTGGCCTCCACGTTCCCCACATGACAACAATGACTACACTCCAAAAGTACTCCATTGGCTGTAAAGCGCTTTGAGACATCCGGTGGTCATGAAAGGCGCTATATAAATGCAAGTCTTTCTTCTTTCTTTTATGGATGATGGATGAGGCAGATATGCAGATCAATTGATTTTCCGTGACATCTATTGTTAATGTCACATTTATAAATCTAAATGAATGATTGTCACTCCGAGTGCATCTACCTTTACTTCTCTCAGGTTCAGCACAGTCTGAAGGAGGATAAGTATTTCTTCTCCCCACCCGCTGTAAAGATCCTGAGCATTGAGCAGTCTTGACCCGTTTCTACAGCATGTGCGGCCTCTGCACAAATCTACCTACAATTCAGAATCTTTCCTTGTGTTGCTCACAGTGAGTCAGGGATTATACTGGTGCAGTGGGGAGGCAGGATGTTGGATTTTGGAAGTTACAGAGCCATGGTCATCTCCAGTGAAGTAATTTAGGAAGAAGGTTGAAAGAGATCTTTGTAGAGACAGTAAAGTAAGTGTGTTTGGATTGAGTTTTGGAGATAGATAGATAACATACCTGGGCACAGGCTTCGTCCTTCGTGAAAGGACGCATTCACTTTCGAGGAGCAGTGGCCGGTGGAGGAGCAGGCGGCCTATAAAGGCCCAGCGGCAGTCCGGGGTCGGCAGCAGTCGGGGAGCAGCTAGCTGCAGCAGGGTCAAAAGTAAGAAAGAAGTCAAAAGTAATCGAAGTGTGACGTCACAGCCAAGAGGGTAAGTGATTGGCTGGTTGAGTGGTGAGTAGTTTTCTTTTTCTTTATCTTTTTGCTTTTTCTTAGCAGTAAGAAACCTTGTCATTGTTGCCAAAGTAAGTAATTTAAGGGTTAAGTCATGGCAGGAGAGCCCAGACCCGTGTCATGCTCCTCCTGTGCTATGTGGGAAATCAGGGACGCTTCCATTGTCCCTGACTACTGTGTGTGCAGGAAGTGTATCCAGCTGCAGCTCCTGACAGACCGCATTTCAGCACTGGAGCTGCGCATGGATTCACTCTGGAGCATCCGCGATGCTGAGGATGTCGTGAATAGCACGTTTAGTGAGTTGGTCACACCGCAGGTAAAGGTTATTCAGGCAGATAGGGAATGGGTGACCATCAGGAAGAGCAGTGGAAGGGAGGTAGTGCAGGGGGCCCCTGTGGCCATCTCCCTCCAAAACAAATATACCACCTTGGATGCTGTTGGGGGAGATGGCTCATTAGGGGAGGGCAGCAGGAGGGCAGGAAAAAGAGTGGGAGAGCTATAATGGTAGGGGATTCAATGGTGAGGGGAATAGATAGGCGTTTCTGCGGCCGCAAATGAGACTCCAGGATGGTATGTTGCCTCCCTGGTGCAAGGGTCAAGGATATCTTGGAGCGACTGCAGGGCATTTTGGAGGGGGAGGGTGAACAGCCAGTTGTCGTGGTGCATATAGCTACCAACGATATAGGTAAAAAGCGGGATGAGGTCCTACTAGCTGAATTTAGGGAGCTAGGAGTTAACTTAAAATGTAGGACCTCAAAGGTAGCAATCCTGAGATTGCTACCAGTGCCACGTGCTAGTCAGAGGAGAAATAGCAAGATAGATAGGATGAATACGTGGCTTGAGGAATGGTGCAAGAGGGAAGGATTCAAATTCCTGGGACATTGGAACCGGTTCTGGGGGAGATGGGAACAGTACAAACCGAACTGTCTGCTCCTGGCAGGACTGGAACCAATGTCTAGGGGGAGTGTTTGCTAGTGCTGTTGGGGAGGATTTAAACTAATAGGGCAGGGGGATGGGAACCTATGCTGGGCGACAGAGGAAAGTAAAATGGGGTCAGAAGCAAAAGGTATAAAGGAGAAAAGTAGAAGTGGAGGGCAGAGAAATTAAAGGCAAAATTCAAAAAGGGCCACATTACAACATAATTCTAAAAGGACAAAGAGTGTTAAAAAAAAACAAGCCTGAAGGCTCTGTGTCTCAATGCGAGGAGCATTTGTAATAAGGTGGATAAATTAACTGCGCAGATAGCTGTTAATGGATGTGATGTAATTGGGATTACGAAGACATGGCTCCAGGGTGACCAAGGCTGGAAACTCAACATCCAAGGTTATTCAACATTCAGGAAAGATAGACTGAAAGGAAAAGGAGGTGGGGTAGCATTGCTGGTTAAAGAGGAGATTAACGCAATAAAGGAAGGACATTAGTGTGGATGAGCTGGAATCTGTATGGTTAGAACTGCGGAACACCAAAGGGCAGAAAATGTTAGTGGGAGTTGTGTACAGACCACCAAACAGTAGTAGTGAGGTTGGGGATGGCATCAAACAGGAAATTAAGGATGCGTGCAATAAAGGTACAGCAGTTAACATGGGTGACTTTAATCTACATATAGATTGGACTGAACAAACTGGTAGCAATACGGCAGAGGAGTATTTCCTGGAGTGTATAAGGGATGGTTTTCTAGACCAATATGTTGAGGAACCAACTAGAGAGCTGGCCATCCTAGACTGGGTGTTGTGTAATGAGAGAGAATTAATCAGCAATCTTGTTGTGCGAGGCCCCTTGGGGAAGAGTGACCATAATATGGTAGAATTCTTCATTAAAATGGAGAGTGACACAGTTAATTCAGAGACTAGAGCCCTGAACTTAAAGAAAGGTAACTTCGATGGTATGAGACATGAATTGGCTAGGATAGGCTGGCGAATGATACTTAAAGGGTTGACGGTGGATAGGCAATGGCAGACATTTAAAGATCACATGGATGAGCTTCAACAATTGTACATCCCTGTCTGGCGTAAAAATAAAACAGGGCAAGTGGCTCAACCATGGCTTACAAGGGAAATTAGGGACAGTGTTAAATCTAAGGAAGAGGCATATAAAATGGCCAAAAAAAGCAGCAAACCTGAGGACTGGGAGAAATTTAGAATTCAGCAGAGGAGGACAAAGGGTTTAATTAGGAGGGGGAAATAGAATATGAGAGTAAGCTTGCAGGGCACATAAAAACTGACTGCAAAAGCTTCTACAGACACTTGAAGAGGAAAAGATTCGTGAAGAGAAATGTGGGTCCCTTACAGTCAGAATCAGGAGAATTTATAATGGGGAACAAAGAAATGACAGACCAATTGAACAAATACTTTGGTTCTGTCTTCACTAAGGAAGACACAGATAAATTTCCGGAAATACTAGGGGACCGAGGGTCTAGCGAGAAGGAGGAACTAAAGGAAATCCTTATTAGTCAGCAAATTATGTTCGGAAAATTGATAGGATTGAAGGCTGATAAATTCCCAGGGCCTGATAGTCTGCATCCCAGAGTACTTAAGGAAGTGACCCTAGAAATAGTGGATGCATTTGTGGTCATTTTCCAACATTTTATAGACTCTGGATCAGTTCCTATGGACTAGCTAATGTAACCCCACTTTTTAAAAAGGAGGGAGATAGAAAACAGGGAATTATAGACTGGTTAGCCTGACATTGATGGTGGAGAAAATGTTGGAATCAATTATTAAAGATGTAATAGCAGTGCATTTGGAAAGCAGTGACAAGATGGCAGGCAGTGACTAGTGGGGTACCGCAAGGTTCAGTCAGTCAGTCGAGGAGGCGGGAGCTCGGAGCAGCACGAGTCCGGGGTCGGCGAGAGGCCTATAAAGGCCAGCAGGAGTCGAGCAGTTCGAGCAGTCAGTCAAGGAGGCGGGAGCTCGGAGCAGCGCGAGTCCGGGGTCGGCGAGAGGCCTATAAAGGCCAGCGGGAGTTGAGCAGTTCGAGCAGTCAGTCGAGGAGGCGGGAGCTCGGAGCAGCGCGAGTCCGGGGTCGGCGAGAGGCCTATAAAGGCCAGCGGGAGTCGAGCAGTTCGAGCAGTCAGTCGAGGAGGCGGGAGCTCGGAGCAGCGCGAGTCCGGGGTCGGCGAGAGGCGTACCGGTGCAGCTACAGGGAGAAGGCAAAGATACAAAGGTGACGTCACAGCCTAGGGGGTAAGTGATTGGCTGGTGATTGGTGAGTAGTTTTTCTTTTTCTTCTTATATTGGTCAGTAACTTTAGCACTGTTATTACCAGTTTAAGTGTATCTAAGGGTTAAGACATGGCAGGAGAGCTCGGTCGGGTGTTATGCTCCTCCTGTACCATGTGGGAACTCAGGGACACTTCCGGTGTCCCTGACGACTACGTGTGCGGGAAGTGTGTCCACCTCTGGCTCCTGACGGTCCGCGTTACGGAATTGGAGCTGAGGGTGGATTTACTCTGGAGCATCCACGATGCTGAGAATGACGTGAGTATCACGTGTAGTGAGTTGGTCTTACCGCAGGGAAAGGGTCCACAGCCAGATAGGGAATGGAAGACCAGCAGGAAGAGTAGTGCAAGGAAGGTAGTGCAGGGGTCCCCTGTGGTCATCCCCCTGCAAAACAGATACACCGCTTTGGGTACTGTTGAGGGGAATGACTTATCAAGGGAGGGCAGCAGCAGCCAAGTTCATGGCACCGTGGCTGGCTCTGCTGCACAGGAGGGCAAGAAAAAGAGTGGGAGAGCGATAGTGATAGGGGATTCGATTGTGAGGGGAATAGATAGGCGTTTCTGCGGCCGCAACCGAGACTCCAGGATGGTATGTTGCCTCCCTGGTGCAAGGGTCAAGGATGTCTCGGAGCGGGTGCAGGACATTCTGAAATGGGAGGGAGAACAGCCAGTTGTCGTGGTGCACATTGGTACCAACGACATAGGTAAAAAAAGGGATGAGGTCCTACGAAACGAATTTAAGGAGCTAGGAGCTAAATTAAAAAGTAGGACCTCAAAAGTAGTAATCTCGGGATTGCTACCAGTGCCACGTGATAGTCAGAGTAGGAATCGCAGGATAGCGCAGATGAATACGTGGCTTGAGCAGTGGTGCAGCAGGGAGGGATTCAAATTCCTGGGGCATTGGGACCGGTTCTGGGGGAGGTGGGACCAGTACAAACCGGACGGTCTGCACCTGGGCAGGACCGGAACCAATGTCCTAGGGGGAGTGTTTGCTAGTGCTGTTGGGGAGGATTTAAACTAATATGGCAGGGGGATGGGAACCAATGCAGGGAGACAGAGGGAAACAAAAAGGAGACAAAAGCAAAAGACAGAAAGGAGATGAGGAAAAGTGGAGGGCAGAGAAACCCAAGGCAAAGAACAAAAAGGGCCACTGTACAGCAAAATTCTAAAAGGACAAAGGGTGTTAATAAAACAAGCCTGAAGGCTTTGTGTCTTAATGCAAGGAGTATCCGCAATAAGGTGGATGAATTAATTGTGCAAATAGATGTTAACAAATATGATGTGATTGGGATTACGGAGACGTGGCTCCAGGATGATCAGGGCTGGGAACTCAACATTCAGGGGTATTCAACATTCAGGAAGGATAGAATAAAAGGAAAAGGAGGTGGGGTAGCATTGCTGGTTAAAGAGGAGATTAATGCAATAGTTAGGAAAGACAGTAGCTTGGATGATGTGGAATCTATATGGGTAGAGCTGCAGAACACCAAAGGGCAAAAAACGTTAGTAGGAGTTGTGTACAGACCTCCAAACAGTAGTAGTGATGTTGGGGAGGGCATCAAACAGGTAATTAGGAGTGCATGCAATAAAGGTGTAGCAGTTATAATGGGTGACTTTAATATGCACATAGATTGGGCTAGCCAAACTGGAAGCAATACGGTGGAGGAGGATTTCCTGGAGTGCATAAGGGATGGTTTTCTAGACCAATATGTTGAGGAACCAACTAGGGGGGAGGCCATCTTAGACTGGGTGTTGTGTAATGAGAGAGGATTAATTAGCAATCTCATTGTGCGAGGCCCCTTGGGGAAGAGTGACCATAATATGGTGGAATTCTGCATTAGGATGGAGAATGAAACAGTAATTTCAGAGACCATGGTCCAGAACTTAAAGAAGGGTAACTTTGAAGGTATGAGGCGTGAATTGGCTAGGATAGATTGGCGAATGATACTTAGGGGGTTGACTGTGGATGGGCAATGGCAGACATTTAGAGACCGCATGGATGAATTACAACAATTGTACATTCCTGTCTGGCGTAAAAATAAAAAAGGGAAGGTGGCTCAACCGTGGCTATCTAGGGAAATCAGGGATAGTATTAAAGCCAAGGAAGTGGCATACAAATTGGCCAGAAATAGCAGCGAACCTGGGGACTGGGAGAAATTTAGAACTCAGCAGAGGAGGACAAAGGGTTTGATTAGGGCAGGGAAAATGGAGTACGAGAAGAAGCTTGCAGGGAACATTAAGGCGGATTGCAAAAGTTTCTATAGGTATGTAAAGAGAAAAAGGTTGGTGAAGACAAACGTAGGTCCCCTGCAGTCAGAATCAGGGGAAGTCATAACGGGGAACAAAGAAATGGCAGACCAATTGAACAAGTACTTTGGTTCGGTATTCACTAAGGAGGATACAAACAACCTTCCGGATATAAAAGGGGTCAGAGGGTCGATTAAGGAGGGGGAACTGAGGGAAATCTTTATTAGTCGGGAAATTGTGTTGGGGAAATTGATGGGATTGAAGGCCGATAAATCCCCAGGGCCTGATGGACTGCATCCTAGAGTACTTAAGGAGGTGGCCTTGGAAATAGCGGATGCATTGACAGTCATTTTCCAACATTCCATTGACTCTGGATCAGTTCCTATGGAGTGGAGGGTAGCCAATGTAACCCCACTTTTTAAAAAAGGAGGGAGAGAGAAAACAGGGAATTATAGACCGGTCAGCCTGACCTCAGTAGTGGGTAAAATGATGGAATCAATTATTAAGGATGTCATAGCAGTGCATCTGGAAAATGGTGACATGATAGGTCCAAGTCAGCATGGATTTGTGAAAGGGAAATCATGCTTGACAAATCTTCTGGAATTTTTTGAGGATGTTTCCAGTAAAGTGGACAAAGGAGAACCAGTTGATGTGGTATATTTGGACTTTCAGAAGGCTTTCGACAAGGTCCCACACAAGAGGTTAATGTGCAAAGTTAAAGCACATGGGATTGGGGGTAGTGTGCTGACATGGATTGAGAACTGGTTGTCAGACAGGAAGCAAAGAGTAGGAGTAAACGGGTACTTTTCAGAATGGCAGGCAGTGACTAGTGGAGTGCCGCAAGGTTCTGTGCTGGGGCCCCAGCTGTTTACATTGTACATTAATGATTTAGACGAGGGGATTAAATGCAGTATCTCCAAATTTGCGGATGATACTAAGTTGGGTGGCAGTGTGAGCTGCGAGGAGGATGCTATTAGGCTGCAGAGTGACTTGGATAGGTTAGGTGAGTGGGCAAATGCATGGCAGATGAAGTATAATGTGGATAAATGTGAGGTTATCCACTTTGGTGGTAAAAACAGAGAGACAGACTATTATCTGAATGGTGACAGATTAGGAAAAGGGAAGGTGCAACGAGACCTGGGTGTCATGGTACATCAGTCATTGAAGGTTAGCATGCAGGTACAGCAGGCGGTTAAGAAAGCAAATGGCATGTTGGCCTTCATAGCGAGGGGATTTGAATACAGGGGCAGGGAGGTGTTGCTACAGTTGTACAGGGCCTTGGTGAGGCCACACCTGGAGTATTGTGTACAGTTTTGGTCTCCTAACTTGAGGAAGGACATTCTTGCTATTGAGGGAGTGCAGCGAAGGTTCACCAGACTGATTCCCGGGATGGCGGGACTGACCTATCAAGAAAGATTGGATCAACTGGGCTTGTATTCACTGGAGTTCAGAAGAATGAGAGGGGACCTCATAGAAACGTTTAAAATTCTGACGGGTTTAGACAGGTTAGATGCAGAAAGAATGTTCCCAATGTTGGGGACGTCCAGAACCAGGGGTCACAGTCTGAGGATAAGGGGTAAGCCATTTAGGACCGAGATGAGGAGAAACTTCTTCACCCAGAGAGTGGTGAACCTGTGGAATTCTCTACCACAGAAAGTAGTTGAGGCCAATTCACTAAATATATTCAAAAGGGAGTTAGATGAAGTCCTTACTACTCGGGGGATCAAGGGTTATGGCGAGAAAGCAGGAAGGGGGTACTGAAGTTTCATGTTCAGCCATGAACTCATTGAAGGCTAGAAGGGCTGAATGGCCTGCTCCTGCACCTATTTTCTATGTCTATGTTTCTATGACCCCAGTTATTTACAATATACATTAATGATTTAGATGAAGGAATTGAATGTAATATCTCCAAGTTTGCAGATGACACTAAACTGGGTGGCAATGTGAGCTGTGAGGAGGATGCTAAGAGGCTGCAGGGTGACTTGGGCAGGTTAGGTGAGTGGACAAATGCATGGCAGATGCAGAATAATGCAGATAAATGTGAGATTATCCACTTTGATGGTAAAAACAGGAAGGCAGATTATTATCTGAATGATGACACGTTAGGAAAAGGGGAGGTGCAACGAGACCTGGGTGTCTTGTTACATCAGTCATTGAAAGTTAGCATACAGGTACAGCAGGTGGTGAAGAAGGCAAATGGCATGTTGGCCTTCATAGCGAGAGGATTTGAGTATAGGAGCAAGGAGGTTTTACTACAGTTGTACAGGGCCTTGGTGAGGCCACACCTTGAATAGTGTGTACAGTTTTGGTCTCCTAATCTGAGGAAGGACATTCTTGCTATTGAGGGAGTGCAGCGAAGGTTCACCAGACTGATTCCCGGGATGACAGGTCTGACATATGAAGAAAGACTGGATCTACTAGGCTTATATTCAATGAAATTTAGAAGAATGAGTGGGGATCTCATAGAAACATATAAAATTCTAACGGGATTGGACAGGTTAGATGCAGGAAGAATGTTTCCGATGCCTGGGGATGTCCAGAACCAGGGGTCACAGTCTAAGGATAAGGGGTAAGCCATTTAGAACCGAGATGAGGAGAAACTTCTTCACTCAGAGAGTTGTGAACCTGTGGAATTCTCTACCACAGAAAGTTGTTGATGCCAGTTGGTTAGATATATTCAAAAGGGAGTTAGATGTGGCCCTTACAGCTAAAGGGATCAAAGGGTATGGAGAGAAAGCAGGAATGGGATACTGATCATCTTGAATGGTGGTGCAAGCTCGAAGGGCAGAATGGCCTACTCCTGCGCCTATTTTCCATGTTTCTATGTTTCGCTACACCCCGCAGATATCTGCTCCTCACCCGATTGGTTCTGTGAAGTCAGGTTCTGCACATTGCAAAAGGTGATATCAGGATTGCATTTGTTGAGATGTGATTGGCCACTTGCACCCTTTATAGATGATATATAGTGTACTTGATTATCAGTTCATTTTGACCTACAACTACATAATCTAAATAGGGGGCATATCTTGAAGTAGAGGAGAAACTTCTTAGGGAGCCTAAAGGGGATGGTTCTGTGTGTGTAGTGTGTGTGTGTGTGTGTATAGAGTGTATGAATTTAAAGAATGAGGAAGACTTTTCCAAGGTAGGGATTCTATGAGGCCGAAACTGCCCACCGCCGGAAATGGGGCGTACCTACCGTTTTGAATGTTTTAACCTTCACAGTTGACGTGGTGGCCTCTTGAGTGAAATTCCGCTCTTTGGCTTTTTTTTCCAGTGGACCGGAAGTCGGTCATAATGGGGGCGGACGTGCGGCGGTAAGCGGAAGTTCGCACACTACAGGGGCGGATGTTGGGGGCGGGCGGAATGGCCACTGATGTCCATCATCAGTGCTGTGCTGATGATGTCATCACGGTGCCGCGTCACCACATCTCTCCCCTTCCCTTAAAGGGGAGATCGGTGCAATTCTTTAAGTTCGGTCCACTGGACTACCAGGGAGGGTTTCGGCTGGGCCAGCAGCCTGGCACCCAAGGGGGGGGGGGGGGCGCAGGCTACCTGTTGGCGGCACGGATGAACCTGGGGGCATAATTGTTGGCCAGACCTGGCAGTCGGCTGACAAAACAAAAATGGCAGCCGCCGCTTTGCGCCCTCCCCTTTAATGGCAGCTGCACCACCATTTTAGAAGCACTCCCAGCACAGTGCACCGGCAGAAAAAGCTGCTGTTGTCACCGAGCAGCGGCAGCAAGGTTTTTTTGGCGGAATTTCACCATCGGTGGTAGGCGCTCTGACGATGCACTTAGGATGGATCGGCGGTAGCAGAGCAGTAGTAGGGGCAGCGGGTCACCTCCGGGATACCACAAGACGGAATTTTCAAAATGGTTGCCATTCCACAAAAAATCGGCAGCCATTGCACTCCGCAGTGTGGTCGCTGATTTCCGGCGGTAACAGGCCTTAAGGGAAGGGGCAATTTCGGCCCCTATCTTTCTTCTTCACTGAGCTTTCTCCACATACTGCAGGCGTATACCAAAGTAGTAATGACGAGGAGGAGGGAGCTCTCTACAATGGGGCTTCAAGTATGAGAGGATAGATCTGCCAACGGTTACATCTTGGTGCTTTGAGAATGTATGGAAACTACTCCACACTTTCACTTTACAGATGGTACCAAAGGGTCTTGATTGAGAAAGGTCCATAATATGTCTATGGAGCTGTGGAATGGCCTTGAGTTCTGCCTCAGGGATTCCTGCTATATAAGGTAATAGCAGTGCATGATACATATAACCATTTGTTTCGCTCTATGCTGTTTAATTAACAGTGTTTCCCGCCTCAACACATACCTTCCTGACTTGGCGATACATTGTCATTCCTTCATTATCACTGGGTCAGCATGCTGGAATCCCCTGCCTCACACCACAGTGAGAGCACCATCACCACAGGGACTGCAACAGTTCAAGGAGAAGGTCCATTATCACCTTCTTAGGCCAACTAGGGATGGGCAATAAATGTATCCTTGCTCATGTCACCCATGTCCCATGAATAAATGAAGAAAAATATGAGTCAGTGATAGACTAAGAATGCTAAAAAATGATAAAGTATCAATTATATCTAAGAATGTCAGGTCTATGTTTTTGAGTACAATACATCATATTTTTATACCAGTGTTCATATGCTAACAGTGTACCTTTAATTAAAGCCTTACTAAATGTTATTGACTATATAACAAAATAAATGATGCTGAATAGTTTTACTATTGCCTCTAACTTGCTTCCAGCAATTTTCCCGAGAATATAACGTTGTAAGATAACAAAATAGAGGAAGATTCGTCTTTGCATTTCACACAAATTTGTCCTGGCAGGGTAATAGCCCTAAATATGTGGCATAATAGAGAAATAGACTATTACTGCCAAAGAATTAAGCTAAGCTAATAGATTTTTTTCTATTCAGACAGATTTAATCAGACCCATGTTAACTGAGGCCAACCAGGAAGACAAAGGTTCAAGGAGCAATGCTTTTAACTTTTGGAAACTGGGTGTCAATCTTGCAATTTTTATTTATTTTAATGGCAATGAATAGAAAGGCTAATTAATTCAATGTTCCCTCAGTAAGTTGTTCTGCAGGATTTAATTAACCGTACTGCCAGAAACCTGACTAATCGAGATTCAACTACAACAATGCTCATTTTGTGCCTAAGTGGCTAAACAGTCCCTTAACGAGTGAAATAGTGGCCAAAAGTCTTAGGCAACCTCCAGCGAGCAGAAAACTATAGGAAATGAAGCAGAAGCAGTATATTTGTACATCTCGATTCATTGTTACAGCTGTTTCCCAATTTTGAAGCATTGATTTATAGATCCACAGCAATAGAATTAAAGTATTTGCTCTTAGGTGGTTAAAATCAGCAGCACACAAAGTAAAAAAATTGTGTGCATCATTTGTGGTGTTATTTTTATTAAAATTTAAATTAAATATTAATTTATTGGTTAGTGTTGGCCTTCTTTGCACTTGTAATGGTTTAATTAAACATGCAAACCTTGAGATTTTTGCTCCTCCCATGAGCAAATATACAGCAGCAGAGTACATCGGCCACTTTCAAACAGTATAATGATCATCTGTTGAAAGTGCCCATGAGCACAGTACCACACAGCTGATTAAGGCACGAGTGAGACAGTGCACTAGATTATTTAAAGCATCATCATAGGCAGTCCTTCGGAATCAAGGAAGACTTGCTTCCAGTCTTAAAATGAGTCCTTAGGTGGCTGAACAGTCCAATACAAGAACCACAGTCCCTGTCACAGGTGGGCCAGATAGTCATTGTGTGAAAGGCTGGGTGGGACAGGTTTGCCATATGCTCTTTCCGCTGCCTGCGCTTGATTTCTGCATGCTCTCGGCGATGAGACGCGAGGTGCTCAGCGCCCTCCCGGATGCATTTCCTCCACTTAGGGTCTTTGGCCAGGGACTCCCAAGTGTCAGTGGAGATGTTGCACTTTATCAGGGAGGCTTTGAGGGTGTCCCTGTAACGTTTCTTCTGCCCACCTTTGGCTCGTTTGCCGAGAAGGAGTTCCGAGTAGAGTGCTTGCTTTGGGAGTCTCGTGTCTGGCATGCAAACTATGTGGTCTGCCCAGCAGAGCTAATCAAGTGTGGTCAGTGCTTCAATGCTGGGGATGTTGGCCTGGGCGAGGACGCTAATGTTGGTATGTCTGTCCTCCTAGGGGATTTGTAGGATTTTGCGGAGACATCGTTGGTCGTATTTCTCCAGCGACTTGAGATGTCTACTGTACATGGTCCATGTCTCTGAGCCATATAGGAGGGTGGGTATTACTACAGCCCTGTAGATCATGAGCTTGGTGGCAGATTTGTGGGCCTGGTCTTTAAACACTATTTTCCTCAGGCAGCCGAAGGCTGCACTGGTGCACTGGAGGTGGTGTTGAATCTCGTTGTCAATGTCTGCTCTTGTTGATAGGAGGCTCCCAAGGTATGGGAATTGGTCCACTTTGTCCAGGACCGCGCCGTGGATCTTGATGACTGGGAGGCAGTGCTGTGCGGCGAGGACTGGCTGGTGGAGGACCTTTGTCTTATGGATGTTTAGTGTAAGGCCCATACTTTCGTACGCCTCAGTAAATACGTCGACTATGTCCTGGAGTTCAGCCTCTGTATGTGCGCAGATGCAGGCGTTGTCCGCGTATTGTAGCTCGACGTCAGAGGTTGGGGCGGTCTTTGACCTGGCTTGGAGACGATGAAGGTTGAACAGGTTCCCACTGGTTCTGTAGTTTAGTTCCACTCCAGCGGGGAGCTTCTTGACTGTGAGGTGGAGCATGGCAGCAAGGAAGATTGAGAAGAAGGTTGGGGCGATGACGCAGCCCTGTTTGACCCCAGTCCGGATATGGATTGGGTCTGTAATGAATCCGTTGGTAAGGATCATGGCCTGCATGTCATTGTGGAGCAGGCGGAGGATGGTGACGAACTTTTGGAGGCATCCGAAACGGAGGAGGATGCTCCATAGACCCTCGCAGTTGACAGTGTCAAAGGCCTTTGTAAGGTCAAAGAAGGCCATGTACAAGGGTTGGTGCTGTTCCCTGCATTTTTCCTGCAGCTGTCGCGCTGCAAAAATCATGACCGTTGTGCCCCGTAGGGGACGAAATCCGCACTGTGACTCTGGGAGGAGCTCCTCAGCCACAGGGAGAAGACGGTTGAACATAAGAACATAAGAAATAGCAGGAGTAGGCCATTTGGCCCCTCGAGCCTGCTCCGCCATTCAATAAGATCATGGCTGATCTGATCATGGACTCAGGTCCACTTCCCTGTCTGCTCCCCATAACCCTTCACTCCCTTATCATTTAAAAATCTGTCTATCTCCACCTTAAATATATTCAATGACCCAGCCTCCACAGCTCTCTGGGGTAGAGAATTCCAAAAATTCACAGCCTTCTGAGAGAAGAAATTCCTTCATCTCCGTATTAAGTGGGCGACCCCTTATTCTGAAACTATGCCCCTAGTTCTAGAATCCCCCACGAGGGGAAACTTCCTCTCTGCATCAACCCTGTCAAGTCCTCTCAGAATCTTATACATTACAATAAGATCTCCTCTCATTCATCTAAACTCCAATGAGTATAGGCCCAACCTGCTCAGCCTTTCTTCATAAGATAACCCCCTTCATCTCAGGAATCAACCTCATGAACCTTCTCTGAACTGCCTCCAATGCAAGCACATGTCACCAGCTAAGGTAGCAATTAAACAAATTCCTGTTCAACAGATACATTTGCCCAATTATTTAGCTGCTCCTTCATTGAATTAACTCCAGCTCAGCGAGCAAGCAAACTCCTGTGAATTCATCTTGATTTCTCCCAACAGAACTCGACCACTTCATTCTCTGAAAGCTCGTCAACAAGGCCTCAACAAGCGACAATGTCCATCAAGCAGGAAATGAGTTACCTATTTCACTCCTTTTTATTTTGGATGGAAAATAGAAAAGGAAAAACCTGATGGTTTCAGCTTATCTCGTGGCTTTCTGCCAAGTTTAAAACTTGATCTTGCCGTAGCCGTGGTTAAAGAGCAGCAGAAACCATCCCCATGGTGTTCCTGACGTCAGTGAAGTGGTTAGCTTCCCATGTGGTCAGTATCGCTTGTCAGGGGAGGTGGTGAACATCATTCCGCATCTGCAGTGTTGGTCAGGGGAGTAATTCAGTGTGAACTCTGGCCTGCAACTCTACCACCTCAGACTATGAGCATCTCCCTGATAAAGCAGCGTAAAACAGAGACTAGAGTCTCTGTACAGAATCATATTGGGGTGGATAATAAAAGGATGGGTGTCCAAAGTACTTCAGCACATCTGCCCCCCATTCCCAGCATTATTCAATGTGTAAACCCATTATGTGTCTGAGATGTCCAAATTGTCCCAATGTGGCAGTGAGTGCAAAAGGGTTGGAAGCCGATGTCCAAGCTGTGTGGTACACTCATTAGGCTCCTGACTTTGATGCAAATGAGGTTGCCACTCCATAATGCAACTGGAGCACCTAAATATTTGACTGGACACTGAAACGGCGGTGGGGGGGGTTGCGCGGAGAAGGTTGCTGTTAAAAGAAAAAGAACATTGAGCATCCTGCCCCTTGGCTAAATGTCTCTTTGCTTGCTGCCCTCCATGTCTCATGCCAATTGCCCCTCTGCCTAATGATGGCCATATGACCAGCACACAAGTAGCAACCAGCAACCCTTTAATGGCTGCTGCTCCTAACATTGCAGCCCAGGTGCGTCATGTACAATGGGATCGAAATTGCCCTGTTTTGCAACTCCCGTTAGCGCTTCCGGGGTTTTCGCCCTGGGGGGCCGATACCGGCTCCCACAAAATTGCGCGGAAGTTAGCGGAGGCGCTGCCATGGTGGAACCGCGCCCCGTCAGAAATTGCCCAGCGAGGCTGCCGTGAGTGGTGTCAGTGCCAGCCCGCAGGTCGTCAAACAGGCCGACTTCCACTCATGGGGTGGACATCCACTCATGGGCACCACCATTCAATAAGATCATGGCTGATCTTTCACCTCAGTGCCACTTTCCTGCTTTCTCTCCATACCCCTTGATCCCTTTAGCCATAAGGGCCTCATCTAACTCCCTCTTGAATATATCCAATGAACTGGCATCAACAACTCTGCGGTCGGGAATTCCACAGGTTAACAACTCTCTGGGTGAAGAAGTTTCTCCTCATCTTGGTCCTAAATGGCTTACCCCTTATCCTTAGACTCTGTCCCTTGGTTCTGGACTTCTCTAACATCAGGAATATTCTTCCTGCATCTAACCTGTCCAGTTCCGTCAGAATTTTATGTTTCTATGAGATCCCCTCTCATCCTTTTAAACTCCAGTGAATAAGGGCCCAGTCGATCCAGTCTCTCCTCATATGACAGACCAGCCATCCTGAGAATCAGTCTGGTGAACCTTTGCTGCACTCCTTCAATAGCAAGAATGTCCTTCCTCAGATTAGGAGACCAAAAATGAACACAATATTGCAGGTGAGGCCTCACCAAGGCCCTGTACAACTGCAGTAAGACCTCCCTGCTCTATATTCAAAACCCCTAGCTATGAAGGCCAACATACTATTTGCCTTCTTCACCATCTGCTGTACCTGCATGCCAACTTTCAATGACTGATGTACCATGACACCCAAGTCTCGTTGCACCTCCCCTTTTCCTAATCTGCTGCCATTCATATAATATTCTGCCTTCGTGTTTTTGCCACCAAAGTGGATAACCTCACATTTATCCACATTATACTGCGTCTGCAATGCATTTGCCCACTCACCTAACGTGTCCAAGTCACCCTGCAGTCTCTTAGCGTCCTCCTCGCAGCTCACAATGCCATCCAGTTTCGTGTCATCTGCAAACTTGGAGATATTACACTCAATTCCTTCATCTAAATCATTGATGTATATTGTAAATAGCTGGGGTCCCAGCACTGAGCCCTGCGGCACCCCACTAGTCACTGCCTGCCATTCTGAAAAGGACCCGTTTATCCCGACTCTCTGCTTCCTGTCTGCTAACCAGTTCTCTATCCACGTCAGTACATTACCCCAATACCATGTGCTTTGATTTTGCACACCAATCTCTTGCGTGGGATCTTGTCAAAAGCCTTTTGAAAGTCCAAATACACCACATCCACTGGTTCTCCCTTGTCCACTCTACTAGTTACATCCTCAAAAAATTCCAGAAGATTTGTCAAGCATGATTTCCCTTTCATAAATCCATGTTGACTTGGACCAATCATGTCACTGTTTTCAAAATGTGCTGTTGTTTCATCTTTAATAATTGATTCCAACATTTTCCCCACTACTGATGTCAGGCTAACCGGTCTATAATTACCCGTTTTCTCTCTCCCTCCTTTATTAAAAAGTGGTGTTACATTAGCTACCCACCAGTCCATAGGAACTGATCCAGAGTCCATAGTCTGTTGGAAAATGATCACCAATGCATCCACTATTTCTAGGGCCACTTCCTTAAGTACTCTGGGATGCAGACTATCAGGCCCCGGGGATTTATTGGTCTTCAATCCCATCAATTTCCTTAACATAATTTCCTGTCAATAAGGATATCCTTCAGTTCCTCCTTCTCACTAGACCCCCGGTCTCCTAGTACCTCTGGGAGGATGGGAGCGCTGCATGCCACCATTTCTTTTCTGGCCGACTCGCCAGTCGGCCTCTTATGTCTTTCTTTGGTGTGGTCCGGGCCGCCATTGTGTAGCCCAGCACTCTGTTTGGTAGCCGGGTTGCGGCCTTGGCACCACGCTGCCCTAGTGGCCCAGTGGAGGCCATCAGAGGCCCGGCAGAGTGCACAGTGACCCACCCACCTTGACCAAAGGGGAGTGGAGTTGAAACATGCCTAAGTAGTGCCCCGGATTCCACCCCAACAGGAAGTGGAGTGCTTAACATTATGCTCCACTACTTGTGAGGGGCAGTAACCGCAATTTCGTGGCTGGGTTGGGACTTCTACACCGGGCACAGTAAGTCCTGCCCTGAGTTGGTTACCACCCCCAATCAAGGCACTGAGGAATTTTGCCACCAATGTGTCCAAAATGCCTGAAAACTTTGCAAATAAGCTGGCCTTGCGTTGTGCAGCAAGGTTATCATGTTTGTGCACAGGTGTGAGCACAGATCACATTGCTGGTGCCAGTCAGAGCTCCTGTGTGGCATGTGGATTGAGGTAACTTATGAGGACCTGGAACAGGTGATATCAGAGCTGCCTGGAGTACAACCCTGTCAACGGATGGCAATGATGGGGCGTCGAAGCCAGTGTTTTTGTTTAAAGAAAACCCCAAAATAGAACTTTAAGTAATTACAAAGTGTTACTGTATATGTTGACAGCTTGTCACAATTTGCCAATCCAATTTATTTCAATTGGCACTACATTTCATTTTTACAAACAAGATCCTGGTCAAATAATTTTAAAAACCAATATTACCTAAGATTTTACCTTCTTTAGATCAAACAAAAAAATTCTGACTTTAAATCTAACTTTGCATCTATCTCTGGTGCATCCGAGAAGGCGCCGAGCACTCCAAGTCTCTTCACCCTTCTACAGAGACTGTACAGTACAGTACTTGAATGCAAAGTTTCTAGGAACATCCCCTGGGTTAAAAGAGGCTTCTATTTTCACCATACTTAATGTGAGCTTCCCGGCCTCTATCTTTGCCTACCATCTTCAAATTTGAAAAGGAATGTACAGTACTCAAAGCATGAAATGTAATAAAGGTTTTTATTTGTAAAACAGTAAAGTTATGAAATATAAAATAGTAAATTATTTTTACTCTGTTTATCAAATAAAAGCCTTAAACAGGTACAGTTACAATTGGCTTGAGGTAGAGGGCTCAGCTCTGATGTCTGGGGCTGATGACGGGCCAATGATAGGATTATCAAATGTGGACATTACTGGTGTAGTTGCATGCTGTAGGTCTTGGGCCTTCTAATGCAACATCTTTTGAAAGATATTTAATATTGTTGTTTGTTTAAATAATTTGGGCTTTTTTTTCACTAATCTTTCCCGAATTCTGTACACCTGCAGTATTTCCTCTTCACTTATGAAGCTTCGTTGCTCTAAGGCATGAATTCATTTTTGACAAAGATTGATTGCTTTGTCAATCGGCACTTTTTCAGCGATCACAGGCATCAACATCATCCTCACTGCTTTCATCCTTTTCTTCTAGATACAAAACCCTCTGCATGATTTCTTCATCTGTCACTGCATGCACAATGGGAGCATCGTTGTTTATGTCCATGACTTCTGCGACATCGTCCTCATTCAATTCCTGCGCAGCTTTGCAAGTCAGTCCTCTTGCATAATCTAAAAGTTGAGCAATCATTGCTTTCTCCCTGGACACACGAAAGCCTTGAAAGTCCTGAGGAGCATCATCAGCATTATCGTCAGCAAACATAGTTGATGGCCAGATGTTATGCATTGACCAAGGTGTCTACAGTTACCAAGTTCCATGCATCCGCAGCTGCCCATATGACGTCCTTGATAGAGAAAGTTTTTGAGAATGCTTTTATTTCCATGCCTGTGTTCACAGCATTAAGCAAACGCCTCAAGCTCGTTTTGTAGAGACACTTCATCGATCTGAAAATTCCTTGGTCCTTTGGCTGTATCAGTGATGTAACATTTGGAGTTAAGTAGATTCCATGGACATTATCGTTCATCAAAAGCTCAGCATCGGGATGTGCTGAGCAATTGTCTAGCAGCAAGTATATTTTGCAGTTTTCCTCAAGGCCAGCTTCCGTGTCATGAGCACGTGCCTGAGGGACAAAACTTTTCTCAAACCAGTTCAGAAAGATTACCCTGGTTACCCATGCTTTCTTATTGGCATAATATTGCACTGGAAATACTCTCAAACCCTTGAAACATTTTGGACGCAGGCTTCTCCCAATAACCATAAGCTTACACTTATGTGGCCCAGCCGCATTTGCAGTAGCAAGCACAGTCAACCTATCCTTGGCGTCTTTTACACCTGCTGGCTGCGTTTCTTCTGCTGCTGCGATATGTAGCGCCAAAACAGTGCTCTCTCGTCAGCATTGTACATTTGCTCAGGTGAAAGGTTTTCATCAGCAATTAGTTTGATGAGCTCATCAATATAATTTTCAGCTGCCTCATGATCTGTTGAGGCTTTCTCACCTCATACTTTCAGTTGCCTGATGCCATGATGCCTTTTAAATTTGCTAGCCAACCAGAAGAGTACTCGCATGGAGTTTCAATCCCCAGTTGTGCATGAAATATTTTAGCTTGTTGCACCACCGTTGGGCCAGACAGAGGAACCTTTTCACTTTGCCTCTGTCGCCACCATTCCATCACTGCTCGATCCACATCATCACATTTCGGCTTATGCATACTTTTTCTCTTACTCATTTCCTGATGAACATCACTTTCTGCATGAAACTTCATCAGCTGGTCTTTCTGTTTTCTAATATCATAGATGGTGGAGAGTCCAACACCATACTCCTCACTCAATCTTCTCACTGAAGCACCTCTCTCTGATCTTTGGAGTGACTCCACTTTCTTGGCAATTGAAAGTGAACTATGTTTCCTCTTTCCTTTATCTGAACCCATTGGGGTGTCTGTTGGCCTTTTTGACATTTGTAATGACAACACAAATTAACAATCTTTACCTGTGCAGATCTTTAAATCGGGAAAAACACCACAACGATGGAGTCAGGTTGGATGGGGTCTGATCATGGGATGCAGGTGGTGTAGCCCTATAATGTTTAATGCCACGAATTTTTTTTTAATGCTGAATTTAAAAGTGCATGTACAATACAGGTGCAGGTAGTATTTTTTTATTACAGGTACAGGTGTGCAAACTTACAATCGCAATCTGGTTGGATGAGATCGGGTCAGCTTCGCTCGGAGTCATGGAGCGATCCGATCACGCGGTTGCTGTTTTGGGGAACTGCTGTGTGCTGTGCAGAGTTTGATTTTGGCCGGGAACTTGCGTGGGAGCTTGGTTGGTTCTGGCCGGGGACTTGTGTGCTGTGCAGAGTTGGTGAGGACCCAGGAGCAGCAATGCGGTGACTGTGAAGACCTGGCCTGGAACTTGTAGGATTGGCGTTTTTAATTCTTGCAATTTTAGTCACTTTTAGCCAATTTTAGTTGGATTTCAGGTTTTGACTTTTCCCTGGGCCCAGCTGGCGGTGGTAACGGTTTGGCAGGGTGTCCGGATTCCTGAATATTTTGCGAATTCTGGACGACCCTGCCACGGATCGTGCCGGATTCTGGAACATTCTGGATTCCGGAACTCTGGATTTTCAACACTGCACCTGTACTCCCAATTAATGCTGCTGTTTTTTTCCTCCCATACACATGCTTCCTTGAGGCTATCTATTCTCCCGGAGTCCTTTATTTCCCTCATCAAAGCAGTCATTTTGTTTGAGGTGACTGCTTCTTTCTCAAATTAAGCTCACACAAAATATGGCTAATCATCAGTTGTACAACATGATTATTACTGCTTCTGCAGCTGATTATAATTCTCAAGATCAGTGTTACTTATAAAACTAAAACTAATGGTCACAGCATGTCCTTGGTACACTATACACTGAATCATGCATAGCCTGCTATCTTCATAAATCTTTCAGTGCAACAGGACTAATTATGTAAGCCTTACTCCCCTTTGTGGATTCTGCAGTCTTTTAATCAACATCAAGTAGCCTCAACTGAGCACTGTAATAATAGCAACATTACTTACAAATCTCATGAGGCTCTGGGAATGATTTTGAACTTAGCGCTAGAGAGTAAATGCAGGTCATGCAATCAATATAGAATCCACCCGATGAAAGGAGGATCGGGCGTTTTCTGTATTGGACACCCAACATGCAACACAGTTTTATGCGCTCGTGTCAAATTGAAATTTACCCCCCATTTACTTATTATTGCGTGAAGCATTCCTCTGTGTGCTTTGTGCAACAAAATCTTAAGCATGTTCTTTATAGACAGATTTTAAGATTTTGCTGAACATAGTGCATACAGAAAGGTTCTCCATAGTTTTTGATGTTATCAGAGTGACAATTGAATTCAGTTGCATCTCATTCTTGGATATCAATTCGCAAACATTTAGACACAATAAAAATAATTCTGTAGCAGATAGTTGCTGGAGCATAGAATGTTTCCGTTTTTCAGGAAAAATGGCTACATTTTGAAGGTCTGAGGAGAGCAGGGCAGTGGAACTAGTTTTGGACTGCTCTCGCAATGGGTCAGCATGAATATGATGGGTCAAATGGCCTTCTGTGCTGTTTGTCAATGGTTCCTTGATAGATCATATAGAACAAATGACAACTGCAAATCATATTTATCATACTGTTCTTTCACCTTTTTATTGGTCAGTCTGGCAGAAACAATTGCCACCAAAGGGACCCCAATTTAAACATGGGCAAATCAAACTTACTGAGAAATGCACAAAGTAGTATACTAGAGTGTACACTCTTTCCCTGTACAGACATCCCCACTTTCCTAAGGCCGGAGAAAGGAGGTGCAGGTTGTATGATCTCAAGGTCTAGGGATCCTCAATTATCTGGAGTTTAACTGGCTAAAACTAGGAGCTTACCAGCACAGATCACTCCGTAAGTTTCCCACTGTTGGTGTGCTTCAGCTAGGACAAGCGAAATGGCTTGCAGGGTTAGCTGTAACCAAGTGGGAAGAATCTTATCCTCTAGTAACAGGCCTATCCTCAAAGTCCCATTAATAAAGCAAGTTAGCAGATCTAGAGTGCCAACAGAAAACAGCAGACCTGCTTGGCTCAAGTATCAGATTACCGAGTCTGCCATCGAGATCATCTTGGTTCCAATCATGTTACCCCAACTGCAATTTGCAGAAGTATTTTAAAGTGGTAGCAAAGCTGATACTCTGCAGGATCTTAATAGTGTCAGCTGTGGCTCAGTTAGTAACATGATCACCTCTGAGTCAGTCGGTTGTGGGTTCAAATCCCACTCAAAAACGCAGAAATCTAGGCTGATACTCCAGTGAGACATTAAACCGAGGCCCTGTCTGCCCTCTCAGGTGGATGTAAAAGATCCCATGGCACTATTTTGAAGAAGAGCAGGGGAGTTATCCGGTGCCCTGGCCAATATTTATCTCTCCATCAACATCACTAAAACAGATTATCTGGTCATTATCATTCTGCTGTTTGTAGGAGCTTGCTGTGTGCAAATTGGCTGCTGCATTTCCTACATTACAACCATGACTACACTTCAATAAAGTACTTCATTGGCTATAAATGGCTTTGGGGCAACCAGTGGTCATGAAAGGTGCTATATAAATGCAAATCTTTCTTTCTTTTTTTAATAAAATAACATTAAGATTCAAGGTCATTGTCTGACTGCACATTCCCAGCAGAAGTCTTGCCCACATAGAGCGCAAAATTGGAAAATTCTCCCTGTTGTTTCTTCTGACATGATTTTATTTTCCAAAAGAATTGTTGTGCTCTGCCTATAGCAAGGCTGAAGTTGATCTAAATTCACAAGATCCATGTAGTTAGAAAAGATAGAAAATTATCATGTCATCAGTCTGGCCTGGATTCACACTCAGGTTCCAGAACTGATGCTGCACTGCACTTAGCTTTCCACAGCTTAGTTACAAAGGGAATCGAACATAGTGCCTTTAGTTCAAAACTGTTTATTACTCATTAACAGTAAGAATTAACATCAGAAGTCAAACACATCTCTTCTAGAATTTTACATTGTTACTGCAATAATCACCAGGGGTGTGGTACATATTGGGCAAAAGACTTTGGGGCCGATTTTCCTGTGCTTTGTGACTGGAGTAGACTTATTCTCGAGGAACAAAGTGTAGCAATAAAGGGCAGAGACCCGTGGTCTGGTTCTCCACCCTCCTTGTGTTGCCCTGGGAGATCCCCCAAGCCAGGACGGTGTGCCTGCACCACCAATTAGTGCACACCAGGGACACTGTAATGAGACAGCAGGTAGCATTTCCAGCTCTCCCGTCTCATTTTACTCCCCCAGTGCTGGAAAGAAACCCATTTTAAGAGGTACCCAGAAGAAATGGGCCTAAGACCCAGACTCCGTCTAATTGGAGAGGAGTAGGAAAGCTAAGACAACAGGACCAAAGAAAAGCCCCTTTTTTTCTTCCAGGGACACGGATTGGTGATGAATGCCTACTGGTTGCTGTTTGTGAACAATCAGAAATCTTTGATTACAGTGGCCATTCCCAATGTTGTGGGCCTGAGAAGCCTATAGCAGCTCTGACTTTCCTCCCCAGCATCCAGGCATTAGGCCATGTGAGAGTGTAGGTCTACATCAGAGGAATGTCTGGCCTATGTAGATGGCTGGAAATACTGGCAAATTCAGGTCACTGCAGATGGAACACACTTCAGATACACTTCTACTTCCTAGGCACCCACGGACAAGGAGGACAAGAAAATCAGCCCCTATATCTCCATATTTTTTTCTCAGGAATTGTGATGGGACAGACAAGGGTGGAATTTATCAGATGCAAGACAATCTTCCCATTTGAGTGTATTGTTACAGAAACAATTATGTATCAAGTCCCTGACCCCAGTCATGAAAATTATACCGAATGCATTGCAATCATTTTTGCTCTTTGCTTCACATTCTCAGTCCAAAGCCCACTGTATATTCCTTCAAATTGTACAGGTAGTGATGAATTCCTTTGTAATTCAATGTCAGAATCGATCCGATGTTCCGTGAAGTCCTGCATCTCTTTGTATGGTTAATCTGATATTCTGAGAGATCACTTGTATCTTTTGCCTCATCACCCAAGGTGGCAGTGGTGAAGAATCAGCACAGACAGCAAATGTAGTGACGACAGCAGCAAGGAAAGAAAAAAACACAAAATCCAAGCAATGTAAGATATATTGGATGGGTGGCAGAGAATTTCAGGGGTGAAGTGATCTTGGGATTCAGGTAACTGACAAATCATTTCAAGTTTGCCTTATTGGCTTTGGCATCACCTGAACCCCATGGAATCCACTCATAGCCAGCCAATAGTTTCTGCAGATACATCCACTCATAGCTAGCTAATAGTTTCTGCAGATACAGCCATCCACTCATAGCCAGCCAATAGTTTCTGCAGATACAGCCATCCACTCGTAGCCAGCCAATAGTTTCTGCAGATATAGCATTCCATTCCTGAATAAAAGCAGTTTTTGCATTTCAACTGACCCCACTGAAGAACTCCTGCAAGACCAAGGCACTATCACATTATAACACTCTGTAGGTTGATTTAAACAATGTACATCATTTCACACACTTAACAATACATCGACACAAAACACTACTGGAATTCACTGGCTATATTTCCTGGGTACAGGAAACATATTATTTTGGACAAGATCAAACTGCACAGCAGGCATAATACTGTAATGTCTTACAAGGTTTTGAACATTTAAAACACTTTTCAATACAAAGCACATTTACAAGGGAATGCTATTGTGTAAATCTGCTTTTGAGTCAGTTATGCTGAATGTCACATTGAGCTACACTGAATATAAGAGAAGAATGACGATGTAGCTAGCATGAATCAACAATATAAGATGAATTCATGAAGTTGGGAGGAAATGAAGGGTAGAACTACAATCCTGCAGTGAATATCCTGATGGAAATAAAAAATGCCTTTTTGTACAGTTTCATACTACTGATGGAACCAAAAATTCTTAGCAATAGTGCATGAATCATAATACAAAATGATGCCATCAAGTGCCCACACTAAAACTTCCATTTAAAACATATGAAGGGATACAACTTTTATTTGATGCTATACATCTTGACCATCCAATTGGATAAACAATACAAATATGCTACTGGGTAATAATATGCAGTCACATTACTTGCATAACATAGGTAATCAGCAAGTATCCTCTATTAACTGGTCTGTGTTGCATACTAGATACTAACCAGAGGCCAAGGAATTGTTAAAATGAGTGGCTGCTCATTACAGTGAAGTAATTATTCCTCATAATATGTTAGTAATAAATTACACATCTTTTGTGCAATTTTCATAAAACTTACTAAATGGGGACTTCATTATTGGTTTACAACAAGTGGCAAAACAGGCTCTAATAGGAAATAGCTGCTTCATTGCTGAAGTCTGGGCGGTGGAAGATACATAGCTTTATGCAGTATGGTGTGAGTTTATTGCATCTATTTTAGCAGCAGAAGCCAAGTTTTCTTTTAGAATTATGTTTGTATTTTAATCATGGGTCACAATTTGTGCCCAAATCCTTTCAGTGCAATCAGCTCAGAGATGGATGATCAGAGCAGCAGGGATGGAGAATAGAGGACAATGAAAAGAATACTGTATTTCTTGCAACTAGGCATAACACATTACGAGCTACATTACAAATAAAATACAATATATTTCTGCACTAGATTGAAGCAGACACTTTTAATTATGGCAGATAAGGAGAAAGAAAGACTGATACTTAGTACAGGAAACCATTAGACATTGGAGTTGGAAGCAACTTGCAGTGTGCCCCTAACTATATTTTACTGTAGGCACTGGCTAATGCAATCATTCTTCAGCTTGCTCCCCAATTTGCTTTTGTGACAGAATATTACTTTTCACATAGTTGTAACTTTGCATACCAAAACAATTAGAAACTCACCTGATAAAATCTTTTCATCTGCCTTTTTTCCCCTTCCCCAAGTTGAACGCTGCATTTTATAAATAAACTGCAAAGTGAAGTTACTTAGCTTGTGTTTTTCTGATGTTGCTGAAAATCAGGAGCCATTTCTTCACTTTGTTGAAGCACGGGTTGGCCTCAGCACTGAAAGGATTATTAGTTACCAATCTACCAAATCATAAAATGTTACAAAATTGCAACAAGTGGTTAGGATTTGGAATGCACTGCCTGGTAGGGTGGTGGAAACAGTTTCATTAGTAGCTTTCAAAAGGGAATTGGATAAATACTTGAAGGAGAAAGAAATTATAGGGATATGAAGAGCCAGGGTGTCGGACAAATTGGATTGCTCTTCAAAAGAGCTAGTGCAGACTCGATGGGCTGAATGACCTCCTTCTGTGCTGTAATATTCTATAGGGGCCGATTTTCATCAAGGCCTCCGCCCATCCAAGTGCCGCACAAAGTGTCGCCGAAGTAGCTGACGGTACTTTGGGTGGGATGTTCATGGCCGAGGTCCCTTGGAGGTCGGCAGGCGGCAAATGGATGACGTACACTGCCAATCTGGGCAGCGGGCGGGAGCTCTCATCCTCGGCAGCAGAGGTACTTGCTGCCCACCAATAAAAAATACAAAAACTATCCGAAGACCTTCAGGGGACCCCCATCCAGGTAAGTCGCTGTTGACATTTTTTTTTAATTTTAAATGTTCACTTACCTTTTTTTCAGTTTCTTCATACTTACGCAGCGGTCCATCCCCGTTCTGCCGCCGCGACCCGCCCACAGGAATCTGGGAGCTCGGCGGGCGGGAGGTCAGTTGCTCCGCATGGCCGTCTGCTGATGTCAGCGGGCGGTTCCCGGCGGCTCTCCCCTCCCGCCCGCTCCAGGCCACCTCGAAAGTGGCACTGGGCGGATCAAGAAGACTAATGTCAGCGGCAGTCGGCGGCAGCAGGCAGTGAGGTGATGAATTTCGGGCCCTATGATTCTACTCTATAAGAAAACCAGATTGTAAACAGTGAATAAATGCTCTCATGCCCTATTGCAGTACAAGGTAAAATGGGTGCCCTCAAATTTCTCATATCTACATGAATATTATGAAGTACAATGTGCCAAATTTTGTTGTGTTTAATTTTATTCTGGAGGTTAGATAGGTAAATACCACTCGTGGTAAGCACTTATCCATGGGCCACTTTTATTGTTGCAGATATTATTACAATCTTCATAGCTTCTCAGTGTACTTATTGGGTAGTACAACTGAAGCAGATAGACTAAAATACAGCAAATACTATATAGGAGATGAGATGGTCTTCAAGCTTTGAACCTGCGCAGACACTTTGCAAGGGGATCTCTTTGCTATATAGCACTCGGTGTGTCTGCTCTAGTGCTGCTGCTGCCTGAAGTAAATACAGAGGAGCCCTGGAAATGCAAATATTCCTATAAGTGAATCTTGTAAGAAAAATAAGCAGAAATGCTCCAGAGATAATTACTACTGAAATGACTTACCCTAGGTTAACCTAATACTTTAATGGAATGAAGATACCTGATGCTGTTTACAGTTAGGTAAGAATGGCCACGTGAGGCACATGTAAAAATGTCTGGACAAAGAGGGGAGACACCAAATTCTTTCACCCCCATGAGTGAGGTGACATTTGAAAAAAATGGATCAAAATCACATGAAAACAGAGTAGAAACACATGCTGTGTGTGCAACTTAGGAATGATGTGGATGCCACATACAGTTTACTTCATAAGCCAGATCACAACCTGGTTATTGAGGGAGTGCAGCGAAGGTTCACCAGACTGATTCCTGGGATGACAGGACTGACATATGAAGAAAGACTGGATCGACTAGGCTTATATTCAATGAAATTTAGAAGAATGAGATGGATCTCATAGAAACATATAAAATTCTGACGGGATTGAACAGGTTAGGTGCAGGAAGAATGTTCCCGATGTTGGGGAAGTCCAGAACCAGGGGTCACAGTCTAAGGATAAGGGGTAAGCTATTTAGGACCGAGATTAGGAGAAACATCTTCACTCAGAGAGTTGCGAGCATGTGGAATTCTCTACCACAGAAAGTTGTTGATGCCAGTTTGGTAGATATATTCAAAAGGGACTAAAGGGATCAAGGGGTATGGAGAGAAAGCAGGAATGGGATACTGAAGTGTATGATCAGCCATGATCATATTGAATGGTGGTGCAGTCTCGAAGGGCCGAATGGCCTACCCCTGCACCTATTTTCTATGTTTCTATGTTAATCAAAAAAACAACATGTGTATAGGACCTGATTTAACACTAGGGTAAAACACCATCACTAAAGGTTAAATAGGACTGGTTAAAGCCAAGGACTCATAGACTTGGATTTTAAGTTTATTGGTGAGGTAGCAGCAGGGTGGGACTTCCGCCTGTCACTTTGACCCAGTGGTAAACCTGTCACATTTTCCTAGGTCAGAGTTCATTGGGCATGCAACGAGACAGTGACATGGGTTAGTAATTGGCTAGGAGATTGGAGACAGATAGCAAGGATGAATGGAATGTGCTCTGATTAGCAGGGTGTGACAAATGGTGTTCACCAGGGATCTGTATAGGGACCTCAGCATTTCACCAGATACATCAATGACATCGATGAAGGAATAGAGAGTTGTATATCCAAGTTTGCAAATGACACGAAGTTAGGAGGCACAGTAGATGGGAGCAGAATTTACAAAGGGACAGAAACAGATTAAGCGCGGGGAAAAAACTGGCAGATGGACTCAATGTGGGGAAGTGTGAGGTCATGCATTTTCTCAAGAAAAATTAAATTTTCTCAATGACTAGGAACTGTGGAGGAGCAAAGGGACTTGGGTCCCCAGGTACACAATTCAATAAAGCTAGTACGCAGGTACAAAAAGTAATCACAAAGCCAAATGGAATGTTAGCCTTTATCTCAAAGGGGTTGTAATGCAAAGTGAAGGAAGTTATGCTTCTGCTGTCCAGAGCCATGGTTAGACCTCACCTGGAGTACCCTGTTCAGTTTTGAGCACACACCTCAGGAAAGATATATTGGCATTTTAGGGGATTCACCAGAATGATACCAGGACTAATATATTCCGGCGATGAGAGGGTTGACTTATGAGGAAAGGTTGAGTAGGTTGGGCCTCTACTCATTGGAATTCAGAAGAATGAGAGGTGATCTTATTGAAATGTATAAGATTATGAGGGGGCTAGACAAGGTGGATGCAGAGTGGATGTTTCCACTGATGGGGGAGACTAGAACAAGGGGGCATAATCTTAGAATAAGGGGGCCGCCCATTTAAAACTGAGATGAGGAGGAATTTCTTCTCTCAGAGGGTTGTAAATCTGTGGAATTCACTGCCTCAGAGAGCTGTGGAAGCCGGGACATTGAATAAATTTAAGACAGAGATAGGCAGTTTCTTAACTAATAAAGGAATAAGGGGTAATGGGGAGCGGGCAGAGAAGTGGACCTGAGTCCATGATCGGATTAGCCATGATCTATTGAATGGCGGAGCAGGCTCGAGGGGCCGTATGGCTTACTCCTGCTCCTATTTCTTATGCTCTTATGGCTGATTGGACAAGCTTAGATTGTGTTCCCTTGAGTTTAGGTGGTTGAGAGGCAATCTAATTGACGTGTTTGAAATGATAAAAGGATTAATAGAGTTCATGCAGATAAGCTATTTCCTCTGGTGGGAGAATCCAAAACAAGAGGGCAAAATATTAAAATTAGAGCTAGGCCATTGAGGAGTGAAATCAGAAAGCACAAAGGATAGTGGGAGTCTGGAATTTTCCCCACCAAAAGGCTGCAGAGGCTGGGTCAATTGGGCATCAAGGGACATGGATCAGAGGGATGTAAATGGAGTTGAGGTACAGATCAGCCATGATCTAATTGAATGATGGAACCGGCTTGAAGGGCTGAATGGCCTACTCCTGTTGCTAGGTCGCTGGCTGCCAATCCCATAAATAAATTACACTGCTGCACTAGAATAGAACCCAGCTTTATATAAACATCTTTAATTCATCTGTTTGGGAATGATATGGCACTAAAATGTTTATAATCCCATGCACACCTCTGCAGAGATCCCTGCAAAACATTCAGGTTTTTGTTTTGAAACCTCTGACTTTTACATGATGGAGCAGGTGAATCCACAGCATTCCTTCAGCAAGGTCAGCCCAGTCTTTGTCATGAAAGGCGTAGATGTCTGCTGTGCTCTGGATGTCATTTTCCTTTGCTTTGCAGCATCTGTGATGAGACGACAACACTATTGGTGATCTGTTGTAACAGAACATTGTACAGGTACTGCAATATTCACATACATATGATTAACCTTTCATTTTTCACACAAACATATAATGGATTCCATTCACAATAATCTGAGAAAGTGCCAATTAAATCCAAGTTCCCAATATAACTTGGCACCCAAGGTCATAATAACTGACGGTTTGAGGAGTTCCTCCCCTCCCCGCACCCTGAAATATGCTTTCTCTAATCCATCATAGACAATAAAGTCAGATAAAATGTGATGCAAAATATCATGAAATTTTATTCAGGTCAGATCCCAGATGTCTGTTTGAGATACCAGATTGCTAGGGATGAAAAATTAAAATCTTTTGGCAAGAGTTCTAAAATTAATTCTCCATTGTTTCAAACCATCCCTGGTAAAATAATTTCCCTTGCCCTGTGTCAATGTTATCAAATGAAAGGAATGTTAAATCCTGTAGGTCCAATTTGGATATTTTCTCATTAAAGCAGGGCCATGTATCTTTTACCATCAGTTTTATCTGCTAGCTTTGATTCAACTCTGCACATCACGCTTGAAGATGTTCTATTACATAATCAGCATTTCAAATATTTGTATGCCCTTACTAAAACTTAAACTAATTTCTTGTTTAAGACTCAATGGCCTAGAAATTGGCCTCTTAGCACCTCCCGTTATTGTGCCAGTGTGCAGTGCTGCTCCACTTACCGACCCACCTGCTGCCTCTTGCACACCAGGAAGAAAGTGCAGCACCTGGTGCTAATTTTTTCTACTTTTAAAATTAGCGCCGCATATGGGCGCTCCCAAATTTCTCCTCCAATGTCTTAATCTTTGTGCAGGCTCATAAGCAGCATTGTTTAGAAGCAGAATGACAGACACTGACTGTGACCTGAATGCCAGTCACCTAGCACCGTGATTGATTGAGGTGAGGATGGCTGACAACATTGGGAGTAAAAGCTTCTGACTGCTTACATAACGTGAAACCGTAGAATCCCAAACTAAAGAACATTGTTGAGCATTGCTTGATTCCTCGCATATAAATCTCCGATCTCAGCCAATATCTTCTTCCATTATGAACCTATTCAATGGCAGGTCAGGGACATAAAAGACCCTGATGGTGGGTAGGTGGCCTGAATATCTGCCGGTGGCCCAACCCTGCAAAGCACTGCAAAGCAAATGCAGATATCCACGGGCAGAAAGGCAAAACAATTGCATTAAAAAAAATCACTTCCAACCGGCAGAAATCTGAATTAAAGGTTCTCCAATCTCTTGTTTCACTTCCATCTGATCCTGCCTCACTGACCTGTGTCTATTTTACCCCGGGTGAAACAGCGATCCAATTTCTGGAGATTCGGAGGTACTTTACCACTGTCTGGAGGGGGGGGGGGGGGGGGGCATTTAAGTCTTCCACCTGACTTTCCATACACAAATGTTTCCCACACTGTTCCAGCACAGTAAGAGCACCAGTGATGGCGAGGAAATTTGCCCATTATATCCCTTAGCCAAGTACAGCACTGAACTAGCATCAGAGGTGGCTGGCACCTCCACACACCTATTGCCCTGTCTCTTCCGTTGGGGAAGCAAGCAACTGTGAACTGGGAATTAGAACATGAACAAGCTGCGGGAGGAGCTAAATTAAAAGGTGCTCATATTGTTGATCTAAATGTAGAGTAGCATTCATAAGCAAATATTAATATATTGATCATTTGCATTTGTCCCAGTTGAAGAGATTAAGCCACACATTACACTGTATCTAAAAATGCTACCAAGCTTCATTGAGTATTAGATCAAAATCAGCGCCAGAAAAAGTTAGCTTCAATCCATTAGCAGCCACAGATACAAGTGTGGAAATTACGGTTAGTAATACTAGTGGACAAACGCTTTACAGGTTCATTCAACATTCCTGCAGATTTTGCAGTTCTAGGCTGGAGAAATTGGAGTCAAAGGCAGGTGCTAAGTGGAGGCAAAATGTTACCCACAGATCAGGCTTGAAAATGGGAAGGAACTCACACACCACATTAACCTTAGGCTACTCGCAGTTGCCAGAACAAACTAAGCCTTGAAGTAATGTTCAGCCTCTCTCGCCCTAACCCTGCCACATTTCTTCCCATTTTCAAAAGCCTCCTTAGAACTGACCTCTTCAATCATTCCTTCGGACATTCCTCTCTCCCATAACCTGCTTATTACAGGAAATGTGTTGTCTACATGCAAATTGCTATGAGTTTAATGTGATGTGGGGGCGGGTGGGGAGGGCGATTAAAGGAGAGGAAATCAACTACTGTAGATCTCAATACAATTCATTTGTTGTAAAGAACCAACTGCCCCAGGTGAAAAATTAATAATTTACACAAATGTCATGCTTGCTGTACAACACAATACTATATAACATTTTAAGACAATGTTAAAAATGAAAGGAAAAATGAAGCACTTTGATCATTTTTAAAACTGCACTGTATTAAAAATGAACAATTCTGTGATGTTGCTCTGTTTGGATTTCAAAATGCCAAGTGGCCATTTAATAGTTTCTATTTCAAGCAGCTTTTCTCAGTGTCACAAATCATCATCATCATCATCATAAGAAGTCCCTCAAAATCGAGGAAGACTTGCTTCCACTCTAAAAGTGAGTTCTCAGGTTACTGAACAGTCCAATATGGGAATTACAGTCTCTGTCACAGGTGGGATAGACAGTTATTGAAGGAAAGGGTGGGTGGGGAGCCTGGTTTGCCGCACGCTCCTTCCGCTGTCTGCACTTGTTTTCTACATGCTCTCGGCGACGAGACTCGAGGTGCTCAGCGCCCTCCCGGATGTTCTTCCTCCATTTAGGGCGGTCTTGGGCCAGGGATTCCCAGGTGCCGGTGGGGATGTTGCACTTTAGCAAGGAGCCCTTGCGGGTGTCCTTGAAACTTTGCCTCTGCCCACCTGGGGCTCGCTTGCCGTGTAGGAGTTCCGAGTAGAGCACTTGCTTTGGGAGTCTCGTGTCGGGCATGCGATCAATGTGGCACAAAACTACGTAATTGGCTCCACTTCATAGACAGACAAGGCACGGAATCAGCTGTGGTGTCGGGAGTGATTTAGCTTCAGTCTCATTCTCATTCTTATCTCCATCCATCTTGATTGTTTTTAAGCAGCTGCCACAACCTCTTTACTTGTCAGCTCTGGAGCAGTCGGCTACAGTTAAACACAGATTGAGGGACGTCAGCCAACAAATTGACTTCACCTGCGGCAGCCTTTCTGTGATAGTTCTGCAGTATGGATGGTTTCACTGGGTTCCAAGAATGCAAATTGCATCCAATAAGATAACTTTCCTGGCCATCTTAACGGGCTTTTTATACGTATGCTGGGTTTTGGGAGAGTGCAGAATTTTGGGCTCTCCATTGTAAGGAGGATATCAAAACAACAGAAAAACTGCAGGTAGATTCAATAGAACATTCCCAGGGATGAAGTGCTACGGTTATGCAGAGAGACTTGAGATGTTTTTTTTTCATCAGACCAGAGAAGTTTAAGGAATGACTTGATAGAAATCAAGATTATGAAGGGGTGCAACAAGGTAGTTGATTAGTTCACTGGTTAACAAGATGCAAATGAAATGGCACACATTTGCAAAAACTACAAAAAGAATTAAACGGGAGAATGGAAAGAGTTAAGAATTCTCTGCCACAAACTGTTAGTGAAGCAGAGCCCATTAAAAGAGAATTAGATTATATATTGAAAAAGGGGAATATTAAAGGATACGGGGAGTTTCTGCAGTGTAATAGTCTCTGATGAACTGATTCCAACTGTGAATCGAAATATGTATGGCTCTCTCTTCCCCATGTATGTGCTATCTGTGCATCTGCTCTGCTATAACTGACTAGAGGCAGATTCAGAAAGACCTGGCCTTCGACACATGTATTCCTTTCCCAAATTCATCTGTAATAAGGCTACAGGACATTCCAGATAAGTATGAATAAGTGGAATCCTTTTGTTGAATCTGATTAAACTTGAATTTTTAAAATCATATTGGCATACTGAAACAAAAGCAAAATACTGCAACATCTGTTTCTTTCTCCACATATGTTGCTTGACCGGTTGTGCGTTTCCAGCATTTTCTGTTTTTATATTGATGTACTGAACTGACTCAGCAAGTTTCCAAAGCCATCTGTGGGCGGCAGTAGTACCCAGGAAAATATAAGTCGCTGCTGTTGTCATTTATTGGAAGCTAGTCAGTTTATATTTGCCAGTCTTGTCGACTTTGAGAGATCTGCACATCAGGAATCAATGGCAATTCAGTGAAGTGTCTTTTGCTACATATGCAGGATGACACTTGTCTATTGTCTAGATGATTTACCAACAACTAGGGTTCTGAATTATCATTTTTCCCTTCTAACTCCAATCCATTTACTAATTGATATTCATTGTTGGGGCGGGGGAAGGGCAGAAAAATCAGCAGATTGCACTTTAAAATCTCCAAAATCTAGAAGATGGTTCTCAATTTTCATGTGCAAATATAGCTGATGCCCCGGCAGATTTCTGCATGAATGTTTCCACACCTCTGCCAGCATGAATAGAAATGCTGACTGGGAATAATTAAAGTCCATTATCTGAGGCCCGACAGTTTTCACAGTTCTGCCAGAGGGATTGATCGGACAGTTTAAACACAATTAAAACAAAGCAACTCATCAATCACTGACTGTTAATTGTTCTGTCTAACCAGAGGTCTTTAAATAAAGGTATTTTACACTGTGGTACTGCTGCCAACTCCCAAGATCTGGGTTCCATTTAATCGGTGGCACTAACTAAGATAAACATTCTTGGATTTGTAAATTTGGCAGGAGAGGAGATTTGGTGCTTCCTGGGGTAAAGTTTCCTCTTTGGGCACAATTGGGAATCTGGGCGCAAATTGTGTGAGTCACCTGACCCCCCCCTAAAGCCTTTCCAACATCTACAAGACACACATCAGGAATGTGATGGTACTCTCCACTTGCCTGGATGAGTGCAGCTCCAACAACACTCAAGAACCCCATTCCATCCAGGACAAAGCAGCCCACTTGATCGGCACCCCTTCCATCACCTTAAACACTCACTCCCTCTCCCACCAACGCACCGTGGCTGCAGTATGTACCATTTACAAGATGCACTGCAGCAACTTGCCAAGGCTTCTTCAACAGCACATTCCAAACCCGTGATCTCTATCACCAAGAAGGACAAGGGCAGCAGGCGCATGGGAACACCACCACTTCCAAGTTCCCCTCCAAGTCACACACCATCCTGACGGAAATATATCGCCGTTCCTTCATCGTTGGGACAAAATCCTGGAGATCCCTACCCAACAGCACCGTGGGAGTACCTTCACCACACGGACTACAGCAGTTCAAGGCGGCGATTTACCACCACCTTCTCAAGGGAAGTTAGGGATGGGCAATAAATGCTGGCCTTCCAGTAACCCCCAGATCCCGTGATTGAATCAATAAAATTATGCCTGAATTGCACTAGTTTTCCGATGTGAAGTCATGGTTCAGGTTTTCGTACAAACTCATTTGCATATCGCCGAAAGTAAGACTCCCCATGAATGAGCACAACGGACCAGCGTGAACGGGCATGATCAACAAATGACTGGGAACTGAGCCAATCAGACAAAGTATTTGGGGAGGGATTATAGCAAAGCCACTGTGAAAATGGTACCTTCAGAGTGAGGCTAAAGAGAAAAAGGTAAGAGGATACTAATCTCTTTCTGGAAAAAAAATGGCCTGACTGATCTGATAGATTGAATGCATAGCAGTAGTGAGTGATTGCAATCTGAGTATTGTGCTAAAGGATTTAAGGAACTGCACTGATCTGATTGATCCATATTTACACCAAGGATACCAAGCTCTACCTCGATCACGTCCCTCGATGCACTGTCTATAAACACAATCTTGTCCAAAATTCAACAGCCCATGTCCAATCCCACGCAAAATCCTGCTCACCTATTACCACTGTCCTTAGTGACTTATGTTGGTTCCCAGTCCCCCTGTACAATCCTCATCTTCATCTTTAAATACCTCCATGGACTCACTTTGTGCTCTCTCTGCAACCACCTCCATCCCTGTATCCCCTATTGCTTCCTTTAGTCCCCCACCTCTGCCCATTGGTATATATCTGGCTCCCATCACCCCACCATTTGTGACCATTTTACTTTTCAGCCACTTCAGCCTACTCTCTAGAATTATTTCCACAAACCCCTCACCCTAAAAAGCCTTCTCAAAACCCTAGGTGGTAGTTACTCCTGAAATAACGCCCATTCGGCAGCCATTTTGGGATGTCAATTTACACCTAAATTTCCTGCCAATCTCACTAGCATAAGCCGGAACATAAAAATCGACATAAACAAGTGGAAACCAGCACAACAATTGGAGGAAAGTGCGGAACTGGATATTAACAGGGATGGGTTGCATAGATGGAGGTGGTGGGGCGGAGCTTTGGATGGGAAACCCCATAGCGTGCATCTTGGTCCTTGACAGGTTCCCCACCCAGAAGTTAGCCCGGGTATGGGAGGGGTCTGATGGGGAGGTGCGGAGAGCTTGGGGGGGCGAAGTACTCCTGCTACCCTTGGTCAAAGAGCAGTGCTGTAAAGGCACTTAGATTTCACTTACACCCAGATTAAACCTATCTCTAGCCACAAATACACAGAACCGCCCCCCCCCCCCCCCATCTTTTGATTACATCTCTGGACTTTTCCTCCATAACTCAGTGTCCATTCCTTTATTTACTCTTACACCTCCATTCCTCCCCCCACCTCCCACCCTCACAGGTGCCCTGTGTTCTCATCCTTGTTTTCAAACCACTCCATGGCCTCACCCCTCCCTATCTCTGTAATCTCCTCCAGTCCCACAAATCCCCCGTGATATCTGCGCTCCTCTAATGCTGGCCTCTTTAGCATCCCTGATTTTATTCGCGCACCCATTAGTGGCCATGCCTTCAGCTGCCAAGGCCCTAAGCTCTGGAATTCCCTTCATAAACCTCCCCGCCTCTCTACTTCTCTTTCCTCCTTTAAGATGCTCCTTAAAACCTTCCTCTGTGACCAAGCTTTTGGCTATCTGCCCTAATTTCTCCTTATTCGACTCGGAGTCAAATTCTGTTTTATAGCGCTCCTGTGAAGCGCATTGGGATGTTTTACTATGTTAAAGGCACTATATAAATAAAGTTGTTGTTGTGTAAAGCCCCTTGGGATGTTAGTTACGTGAATGCAAATTGTTGTGTACAAATTAGCTGCTGTATTTGTCTGCACCATAACAATGAGTCAACTTCGAAAGTAATTAGTAAGTAATTAATTGGCTGCAAAGTGCTTGAAGAGCCTGAGGAATGGTGCTATACAAGTGCAAGTCTTTTCTGTTTCTTTGTATTAATCACTGGAGAGTAAGCAAATAGTCATTCACATTTTTTAATAATTGAAGCTGGCAGTAATCAAACAAAAAGTTGAATGCTAAAGATGAAGAACTGCTTTCCCAATAGCTCAACTGATTAAGCCAGTGGATAGTAGAACCACATAGAGCAGGAGGGTCCCATGTTTAATCCCTGGTCTGCACAGCTTCAACTGATCTTAGCTAGGGTGGTCATAGGAGTGGTGCAATTGCCATCGGTGTTCCTTGACACGGGAGGAGAAAAACTAGCTATGCTTCTCACTCCTGATGACTATCCAGGAGTGTGTGTGTCTGTTGAGTGAAAATTGAGTCACTCTCCTGCAGTATATTAATCTGCCAAATAGTCACTGCCTAACCAAACGGGTTTTCAAACTTTTATATTGGGGGGCCGGGCTGTAAATATTGGTAAGGTTCCCAGGAACGCTCTGCCCTAACTTCCAAAAGATGACATCAGCTATCCAATAGGAAGGCAGTATACAAACACAGAAAAATGAAGAAAAAATAATAATACTTGATACGTTGTGCCTGTGGCATAAAGTATGTGTGCATACAGCCGCAGATGGATAAAAATCTATGACCTGTAGGACTCCCTTGCGGACTCCCAGAATCGGATTACCCCAGCTTAAAATTCTCCGGCCTAGACTCAGCTCAATCACTGAATACGTAAGCAAGGCGAGGGAGAGAGTGAGTGGGGCCCATGGAACCATATCCCAGCAAGAAGTCAACATCAGGAGAGGATGAGGGGAGGGGAGAAAACTAACTGCGACGAAAGGCAAAAAAACACAAAGGTTTGATGGGGGTAGGGGGGTTGGCGATGTGCAGAGAAAGGTTGGTTTTCCACAGCAATGCGAAATGCACAGTGGAGACAACCAGAAACAGAATCAGCAGCTGGACAATCAAACACCTACTTGTTTTTTTAGAGCTGGCCTTTGATAATTTTGTCTGCAGGAAATCAGCCATTTCTTTGTCTTCCTCTCTTTCTCTGCAATAAAAGCAATATAATCAGTGGTCACCAGTTATCAAACGTCACACGAGTGATTTATTCAACACAATATTCAACACTATATCAACCAATATTTGATCATTCAAGCCCCAAATCTTTTATGTCATGTCTGAGTTTATTTCAAAAGCTTGTTTAAAAAAAGTTGCTGTACCTCAGTCGTTCAAATTCAACATCATCCACAAGAAAGTCTCTCGTCTCCACCAGTTTGTGGATCTGTTGCAGTAATTCTTCCTCCTTCTGCTTATCATCGTTTGATTTGTCCTTATCTAGATTTTTAAATGAGAATGGCTGTTAGTTCCAGTCCCTTAGTGATATTTATACAGAAAGGTCATATTCAACATCTCCAAGGCACTCTACTAGCGACAATGAGCTTTTCAATGAATAGCTAAGACACACGAATCAGTAATGTTCCAATTTTGATCCCCAGTCTGCATAGAGTTAGCTGATCTGGGGTAGCAGTAGGGGTGCTACAATTAACTTCAGTGCCCTTAGGTTAGGAAGGATCAACCATGGTTTAGTTGGTAGCGCTCTCACCTCTGAGTCAGGAGGTTGTGGGTTTAAGTCCCATGCCAGAGTCTTTTACACAAAGATCTAGGCTGACACTCCAGTGCAGTACTGAGGGGCTGCTACACTGTCAGAGGTGCCATCTTTCGGATGAAACGTTAAATCGAGACCTCGCCTGCTCCCTCCAAGATCTCATGGCACTATTTCGAAGAGCAGGGGAGTTATCCCTGGTGACCTGGCCAATATTTATCCCTCAATCAACATCACTAAAAATATTATCTGGCCATTATCACATTGCTGTGTGTGGGAGCTTGCTGTGCACAAATTGGCTGCAGTGTTTCCTTCATCACAACAGTGACTACATTTTAGAAACATGCTTCCTCGCTTTGGGACATCGTGAGGTTGTGAAATATAAATGCAAAATGCACTATATAAATGCAAAATGCTAGTCTTTTCTTTAAAATCAGGAAGAGTTTCAAATTATGGTAGCTATCCTGTGACTCATGCAGTTATTGAAGCAAAAATCAGAGAACCCAAAGACTAAACCACAGACTTAAGTGGCTTCACTCACTCTGCTGAACATCATTTCTAACACTGCTAATGCCAGGCCAATAGAAACAGCATCAAAGCCTGTGAAGCACAGCCTCCATTTGTTCCACCACTGGGTCCAAAGGTGGGCAGAGGAAACGTTACAAGGACACCCTCAAAGCCTCCCTGATAAGGTGCAACATCCCCATCGACACCTGGGAGTCCCTGGCCAAAAACCGCCCTAAGTGGAGGAAGAGCATCCGGGAGGGCGCTGAACACCTCGAGTCTCATCGCCGAGAGCATGCAGAAATCAAGCGCAGGCAACGGAAGGAGCGTGCGGCAAACCTGTCCCATCCTCCCTTACCCTCAACGACTATCTGTCCCACCTGTGATAGGGACTGTGGTTCTTATATTGGACTGTTCAGCCACCTAAGGACTCATTTTTTTTTTTTTAAAGAGTGGAAGCAAGTCTTCCTCGATTCCGAAGGACTGCCTATGATGGGTTCAAAAGTAAATCACAACTAATGTAAACGTGAAAGCCTGAAATGCCAAGTTGCAGGTTTTTCATTTTGGGTGACAAAGCTTCGGTTTTAAAATCACTTCAGTTGACTACCATGCATAATTTTGTGAAACACACTAGAATAATAGATACTGATAGTGGGGGGCGGGGGTGGGGGGGCTGAGTTTAAACCGACTTGCTCAGCAGAAACCTGGCGGGTGGGCAGTTAAAAATCGCCCTGGCTCTAACCCATCCAAAAGCCGCCATGATTGTAAGATCTGTAATTTTAACCTGCTCTCCTGAGCAGGCAGCAAGGACATGCCCCCGGAGCCAACAGGGTCCTTCTTTACATATGCATGCTGTGACCCGATGACATCATTGAGACCCAACTGGAATTTTAATTCAGGCCTGAGTGGGGAATCCACCTGGAGTTAAAATCGGAGCCTAATGTCCATTTTGAGAATGTGGAGGCTGAAGCAATTTTTGAAGTAATCAGTCCAAATTTTATGTGTAGTGGAAATAGCCTTTGCACGTGGGAATGACAAATTGTTCAATCACTGTATGCTAACTGTTAAGGTCGCTGGATTCCCGATTTGCATTGAAGACTTGATTGGTTGTTCTCTCTTATATTTCTAACTACACATGATTTAGGCAAATTCAAACACTTACCTGGTATTGATACCAGTTTCTGCAGCTCTTTCTTAAGTCGGGTTATTTCTTTACACAGTTGTATATCATCCATCCTAGAAATAAATGTCAGAATAAGATCATAAGAACATAAGAATCAGGAGCAGGAGTAGGCCATATGGCCCTTTGAGCCTGCTTCACCATTCAATAAGATTATGGCTGATCTTCGACCTCAACTCTACTTTCCCGCTTGATCCCCATATCTCTTGATTCCCTTAAGACTCCAAAAATCTATCTATCTCAGCCTTGAATATACTCAACAACTTAGCATGCACAGCCCTTTGGGGTAAAGAATTCCAAAATTTCACAAGCCTCTGAGTGAAGAAAATCTGCCTCATTTCAGTCTTAAATGGCCGACCCTTTAACCTGAGACTATGCCCCCTAGTTCTAGACTCTCCAGCCAGGGTAAACAACCTCTCAGCATCTACCCTGTCAATCCCCCTCAGTATTTTGTATGTTTCAATGCGATCACCTCCCATTCATTTAGACTCCAGAGAGGATAGGCCCAATCTACTCAATCTCTCCTCATAGGACAACCCTCTCATCCCAGGGATCAATCTAGTGAACCTTTGTTGCACTGCTTCTAAGGCAAGTATGTCCTTCCTCAGCCAAGGAGACCAGAACTGTGCACAGTACTCCAGCTGTGATCTCACCAAAGCCCTCTACAATTGCAGTAAGACTTTTTTACTCTTGTACTCCAACCTCCTTGCAATAAAGGCCAACATGCCATTTGCTTTCCGAATTGCTTGCTGTAGCTGCAAGCCAACTTTCTACGTTTCCTGTATAAGGACACTTAAATTTCTCCGAACACCAACATTTCTTAGTTTCTCACCATTTTAAAAAATCCTGTTTTTCTATTCTTCCTACCAAAGTGAATAACCTCACATTTCCCCACATTATTTTTTTTTTTAATTATTTTTTTTTATTATTTTTTTTTTTAATTTTTCGTTGCCAATCTTTCCAATTCTTTGTCAAATCACAAACGCCAGAGGTCACCTTGCACACATCAAGGATCACTCTGGGCCAATGCTCTTAGCCAAAAGGCCGAGAGCCACTGCACCGTTCCTGGAAGTACTGCAATACCAGGTTCGTGCCATGGAGGTGGATGGGTCAGGCCCCCCACACACCTCCGTGGAGGTGGATGGGTCAAGCCACCCCACCCACCTCCTATTTCCAAAAAGCATAGGAGAACCACCTTCCTGATCCAGGGAGAACCACTTTGGGGTCATGGTTACTCCCCTGTCAGGTCAGTTACGCATGATCTTAGCCAAAATTTCCCCACATTATACTCCATCTGCCACCTTATTGCCCACTAACTTAACCTGTCTATATCCCTTTGCAGGCTCTTTGTGTCATCCTCCTCACAGCTTACTGTCCCATTTAGCTTTGTATCATCAGCAATATATGAATATTAAAAGAATAATTATATTACATGATACACACACTGGTACAGGTAATACAATAATCCACGGAAATGTAGTACAGTATTAAATATGTGTATTTTCTTCAGCGTGTTATCTTCCCTACGATTATACATTATTGAATCTCTGAAATTGACTGGTTGACAGCTTGTCCTTGCAACAGCAAGTAGGATAGGAAAATCTAATGAAGAAATCTTTGAGTCAATGTAATGCATGGAGAATTAACTAATTCGTCTCACTATGTATCTATACTGGAGGCAATCAAAACTGTGGGCAACATCGATTCAAAGGTAAACAACTTTTCCGCATCATAATTTACCTTTCATATTTGGTAACAGTGGATTAAGTGAATCTCCTGGCCATCATTTTGTTTTAGTAATGTTATCCTACCTTTTACTTGTGGGCCTTCTCATTACAAATTTTATGAAATAGAACGTGCTGCTTCACTAATGATCATCATTATGGCTAGCGAGTTTTACTATTTGGTTTTACATGACATAACCATAAAGTACATATGTCTTCAGCAGTATATTAAAAATTATTTTTTAAATCTATTTATAAATCCAAAGCATCAGCTTCTGTTTTCTGAATACTATCAGCTATCTAGCAAAGGAGAGGAAAAAATAATGGATCACCAACAGTCAGCAATAATAAAATTGTATCTTTAAAGAACTAGTGATGAATAACTAATAGCCGTAAAGTTCAGATAATCTAATAATCAATGATTTTGCACATAAACAAGGACATGCTTTATTGCTCAACTATAACCAGCAGTCAGGTTCTATTCAAAGGTTAATCTTAGGGTTAGAAATTGCGTAGCGTTCCGTTTGAGGCGATAACTTTTATGGGAATGCAAAAGTATCGGCAGGCGCTAAGCAAGTGAAGCCGATGTGAACTTCTGGTTTAGCGCTCCAGGAAGGAAGTGGGGCACTAAATCAATCACTTCTCTTGGAGCACTAAACTGAGCAAAACGGGCGGGAGTGGCAGAGCGCTGCACATTATCCAGTGCAGCGTTGCCGGATCAACAGGCTCCTTCCCTTCCTTAAAGGGAAAGACCAATGCTGAGGTTGTTTGAAGGTAAGGCTTCGACTGGTCAGCGATGGCACTTGCGATCAGCGAAGATCAGCCCCAAGCACTCTCACAGAGTGCAGAACTGATCAATTGCGGGAATGGAAAAATTCAAAAAGCAGCACAATGGGGTGAAAATAAAACTTTGGCCTACCTGGCCACAAATGCCTTTAATTTCTGCTCCCCAAGCGGCCAGCTGAGCTAACAAGGCCTCCTGCAGCTGCCATTGTTGACGCCCGGCGATGCTGCAGGCGGCGGAAGCGAATTTCTGATCCGGGGCGGTAACAGGGCGCTGTGCACTGGATGGTGTCAGCGCTAACCCACCAGGGAAGTTCGTGGGTGTCGGTACTTTCGCCGTGCCCAGTCGGAAAGCCATTATCGCCCTGTTATCGCCCCCTGGAGGCGCTAACGGGAGGCGCAAATGAGACCAATTGTTCCCCTGAAGAGTCTCATGAATTGCAGTGTAAAAACCCGATAATTTCCTAACCTGATAGCATTTCTAAAATTATACTTTATATGATGTGATTGTTTGCTCATTATATTGATTTCCCCTCTACTGGAAGCAGTATTAATCTTATTCCAACAAAAATAATATTTTGAGGATATTTTAAAGCTAAGTAAATGTGGAAAAATCATTGGAAAAATGTAATGTGCATTCCTTCAGAAAGTGTCAGCTGACACAATCAGTTACGGTTTCATTGCTCAAATGACCTGCCATCCCACTGCCCTTCCATCTATTGTCCTTCCTTGGGTGAAAGGAACTCAACGCACACAATCGTCATTCGATTTCTCTTCGGGGTAAAGAAAAGCATCAATCAGCAATGTTTGCAGGGCTCCCAGTTTTTGATTCGAGCTATCTCAGTTAAATGATCTCAACTTCAGTAATGAAGCACAGCGGGAAAAGAAACAGTTGCAAATCAGCAGAAAGGTGTTCAATTATAGTTGTTGGAAATAATTACATTGCTTTAATCTAGCCAGCTTGTGATATCTGCTTTACGCGGTTTTAATTTCACTCTTGTGGTTTTATATCACCTCAAAGCCTCTATTAGAATAATGTTTTGTGATTAAACCCAAGCAGCTTTTTTACATATGATGTAAAGAAGTTTTACAACCGCAAAATATTTTTTCATTAAGAATGTCCTTATGCTATTATGATTTTAATGTCAAGATTATTTTAAGAACATTTCCAGTTATGTAATGTCAATACAAATAACAAAAGCCTGCAGCCATAATAATGATGGCAGTTAGTGAGGCAGCAAACACTAATAGTAAAGTTTAAACTGAGAAACCAATGAAGAAAGGAAGAATGATTGCACTCAGCGACAAAATAAATGATGGTCTAGAGAGTGGATTCACAGCAGCTAGTCAATCCAATAGCTGAAATACAATAGCAGGAGAAAAGAAAGCAAGAAAGAAAAGAAAGAAAAATAGATTTATGGATCAGATTATTGGATTTGTATAGCACCTTTCACGACCACCAGACGTCTCAAAGCACTTTACTACTAATTACGTGCTTTTGGACTGTAGTTACTGTTGTAATGTAGCAAAAGGCAAAAAAGTTAGGAGTTTTGGATAATATTCATAAAACACGGGAGTTCTGAGCTTATGATTTATTTTCTTAGTCAAACCACTCAAGTGTTTGTAGCCTTATAATATGTGCAAGATATAAAAGGGATCAAACTAGCCTGCATCACCATCCCCAGATGAAAAGAAGATATGATCAGAATTCCTCCCCTTGTTCAGCCGCAATAAAAAGGGAGGTTTTCCGCTTTAGAATTACTGGATGGAATATTGCAGAATGGGGATGTGCAATTACCCAACATGCAGTTCTGGTATGCTTCAAAGCAGAAAATCTCCTCTCAAGTTATGAGCAGAGTAGAGCTCCAGCCATGGGAAGATAATTGTAAATACATTGCACCTAGGTTTTACATCACCGCTGGGCTGGATGCTTCTTCCTTTGCTGTCTGCTCGTGGGTTTCATCATTTCAGTAATTAGGGGTGAAATTCCTGTTTTAACAAAAATGAGAAATCACCCATTTTTCTTCATAATTGAAGACCCACTAATGAAGTTGGCAATCTCACTTTTATAGCAGCTTACTGCACAGAAGTAAGCCATTCGGCCCATCCTTGAAGGAGCTATCCAATTCATCCTATTCAACGTTCACTCTAAACTGGACCAGCTTTTCCAATGTTAAGTTTTGCACATGTGCGAAACTATGAATGGGCTACACTACATTGGTCCCACTCCCCCGCTTTTTCCCCATAGACTGTACATTTTTCATTTTCAACTATATATCCAATTCCCTTTGAAAGTTACTATTGAATCCGCTTCCATCACACTTTCAGGCAGTGCATTCAAGATCATAACAACCCGCTGCTTAAAAAAAAATTCTCCTGAACTCCCTCAATTTTTTTTGCCAATTATCTTAAATGTTCTCCGGTGGAAGCAGTTTCTCCTTATTTACTCTACAAAATTCCTTTGTTCCATGGGGCAACAGGCTGAAACGATGGGTTTACCGGAGCAGTCCTGTCTGTGGATCTTGGGAAGGAGCTGGATCGCAGGTTGTGTGGGGTTGGGGAACTATGAGGCTGGTGCCTGTGGAGGGAAGATCTCCAGAGGAGATGAGGTCAGTGACAGTCTTGGAAATTATGGCTTGATGTTCAGTAGTGGGGTCATGGTCCAGGGGAGGTAGGAGGAGATGTCAGAGAGTTGCTGATCAGCCTCTGCAAGGTAGAGGTGGGTTCGCCAAAAATCAACAGTGTCACCCTTGTCAGCAGGTTTAATGACAAAGTTGGAGTTGGACCTGAGAGAGCGGAGTGCTGCAAGTTCAGAGGGAGGTAGGTTGGAGTGAGTAAGGGGAGCAGAGAAATTGAGACGGCCGATGTCCCATCGACAGTTTGCAATGAAGAGATCTAGAGGGGGCAAGAGGCCAGAGGGAGGGGTCCAGGTAGAGCGAGAATTCTGAAACTGGAGAAAGGGTCAGCTGTGCGGGGTGGAAGAAGAAGTGGGCACGGAGGTGAAGGCAGCGGAAAAAGAGCTCAGCATTGTGCCGAGCTCGAAAGTTATTGAGGTGGAGGTGTAAGGAGATGAGGCCTTTACTGAGGACTGATCATTTGGGGTCAGAGAGGAGAAGGTCAGAGGGGATAGTGAAAACATGGCAGGGGGTGAGATTGGAAGAAGGGATGGGATCAGAGTGAAGTGAAGGAGAAGAAGGTTCTGGAGGGGCGTTGGTGTCCAAGAGTTGTTAAAGTTTATGATCCTTGACACCTGAAAGGAAGGTAAAAAAGTTTTTTGTTAAAGCACCGGATGAGGCGAAGGATGAAATGGAAATGCGGACCAGGACAGCTTAGAGATAGATTGAGTCGGTGCTGCTGAAGAGAGAGGTCGAGAGTGTGCATGTGGTGGCACATAGCATTGAGTTTGGATCCCAGGATGCGGCGAGAGCAGTGGTTGGAGGAACGCTGAATATCTGGGAGATATCTGTAATCCTGGGTGGATCCAAAACATGAAGGGTGGAATCTCAGTTGGAATCCACGCGGATTAAGTCAGAGGCGGAGACAGTTACTGAGGACAGAGATGTGGCTGTGAAAACAAGTCTTGGCAGATACTTGATCAAACATGAGAAGGGAAACAGAAAGCAATGAAGATGAACAAGGTAAAAGAGACAAACGGAAATCCTGTCTGAGGGAAGAGCAGAACTTCTTCAAGGTTGGCATTCCTAGAAGAGAAGTGGCAGTGAATTAAACACTAATACAAAAGCAAAATACTGCAGATGCTGGAAACTGAAATAAAAACAGAAAATGCTGGAAATCTCAGTGGGTCAGGCAGCATCTGTGGAGAGAAACAGAGTTTACGTTTCAGGTCAATGACCCTTCGTCAGAACTGGAGAATGTTTGAAATGAACAGATTCTCAAGAAGCACTGAAACGGGGAGGGGAGGAAAGAACAAAAGTGAAGGTTTGTGATAGGGTGGAAGACAGGAGAGATTTGAGAGACAAAAAGAATGATAAATGTGCTTGAAGGGTTGCATTATGAGGATAAGTTGCATTCCCTTTGTTTAATATTCCCTTGAGTTTAGAAGGCTGAGGGGTGATCTGATCAAGGTCTTTAAAATGCTAAAAGGATTTGATGGGGTAGAAACAGAGGGCCCAAGTTTCAAGCCGCGCCTAGAACGGCGCAGTCCCGACCTGGACGCCCGTTTTTCGCGCCACAAAGTGTGCCTAAAAAAAATCCTCCAGATTCTCCACCTCCCTGCAGGTGCTCTGGCCCTCGGCGCAGCGCAGCAGGAGCTGTAGGGGGCGGAGCCAGGTCCCTGCGCCAAAAACAGTGCCGGGACCTCTGCACATGCGCGCTACAGTGGGCGCGCAAGTGCAGTAGCTCCAGGCACCCGAAACACGCAACCCCTAGCCCTGGCCGAATGGCCTCACTGGGGCTGCGTGAATAAGGCTCCTCCCACGGCCAGCTCCTGCTTCCTCCCGACCCGACTCGACTCCCGCTTCCCGTCTCCGGACCAGACCCGACACCCGCTCCCCCCCGCCCCGGACTGGATCCGACCTGACCTCCCACCCCACCCAATCTCCTTCTCCCCCACCCCCAATCTCCTCCTTTCCCCCCCCCCAATCTCCTCCTTTCCCCCCCCCAATCTCCTCCTTTTCCCCCCTCCCAATCTCCTCCTTTCCCCCCAATTCGCCCCCCCTCTTCCCCCCCTCTCCCCCAATCTCATTTACCCCCCCAATCTCATTTACCCCCCCAATCTCCTCCCCCCCCCAATCTCCTCCTTTTCCCCCTTATCTCCTCCCTTCCCCCTTATCTCCTCCCCCCCCAATCTCCTCCTTTCCCCCCTTATCTCCTCTCCCCTTCTCCCCCTCTCCCCCTCATCCTTTCCCCCCCTTCTCCCCCCCCAATCTCCTCCCCTCCAATCTCCTTCTTTCCCCCCTTCTCCCCCATCCCTCCCCCTTCCCCCCATCCCCCTCCCCTCCAATCTCCTTCTTTCCCCCCTTCTCCCCCATCCCTCCCCCTTCCCCCCCATCCCACCCCCCTCTCCCACCCTCTCTCCCTCGCTTTCAGAAACACAGACACTGACAGACAGAGAAACACAGACACTGACAGACAGAGAATGAGAGACACACAGACAGACAGAGAGATAGAGACACTGACAGAGACGCACTAAGGGGGGCATCCCAGCACGCTGTTGGAGGGCTCCCGGTGCTGCAGTCGGTAAGTAGAAAATGTTTTATTTATTGATTTAAAAAAATAAAATTATTTATTAATTTTTTTGATTGATTTATTGGTTGATTTATTGATGTATTTATCATTTATTATTGATGATGGCTCTTTAATGATAAAACTGAAGTGTTTAATGTTTGTAAACTTCCCTTTAAACACCCCCCCCACCATTCCCTACTCCTGATTTGTAACCTACGCCTGATTTTCTAAAGTGTAGACAAGGTTTTTTCGAGTGTACAAAAATCTTCACTTACTCCATTCTAAGTTAGTTTGGAGTAAGTTTTCACTGACGAAACTTTGAAAACAGGCGTAAGTGGCCGGACACGCTCCCTTTTGAAAAAAAAATTCTGTTCCAAAGTGAAACTGTTCTAACTGACTAGAACTGGAGCAAACTAAATGACGAGAATTCCGATTTCTAAGATACTCCGTTCTATACCAGTTGCTCCTAAAAATCAGGAGCAAATCATGTGGAAACTTGGGGTCAGAGAAGCTATTTCCTCTGACGGGGGAATCCAAAACAAGGGGGCTTAATCTTGAAATTAAAACAACCCCATTTAGGAGTGAAATCAGGAAATATTTTTTCACACAAAGGGTAGTGGAAATCTGGAACTTACTTCCCTAAAACGACTATGGATGCTAGGTCAATTGAAATTTTAAAGACTGACTTTGATAGGCTTTTGTTTGGTTAGGGATTTGGAGCAAAGGCAAATACCTGGATTTGAGATATAGATCATACATGATCTAAAAGAATGGCAGAATAGTCTTGAGGGGCTGCACTGCCTACTTCTATTGAGTGTGGGTTTGATGTAATTGTTACAATAACTTCAGGAAACGTCACGAATGGCTGTCTTTTCCAGAGGCTGATTCGAGAACAAGATGTGCATTGTACCAAATGTCCACGTATTACTCAACCCCTCCAGGTTATATGTACGCGATGTTCTTTTCAAATCAGGAAATGAACTTGTTTCAAAAAAGGACGCAGCCCCCTCTTACATTTTCTAAACTGAATACAATTTTTTTCACACAGCAACATGCTGCGAATAAAATGCAATAGCATCATGCCTTTCAACTGAGAAACAACCACAGTGGGGTAGATTTTCACCTTTAGCACCAGAGTATAAAGCAATACCCGAGTGCAGCACAAAGCAGAACATTGGGTGGGAATTCATAAAGGACCTCACCTGACACTCCTTACAATTAAATTAACAAATAAAAAATTGAGAGCTCAATTATGGGCATGTGACCTTCTGTGCCAACTTTTTCTCCGTGTACTGTACCCAGGCAATGCGTCACTGTCAAATAATCAAATTTATTCGGAATCTTGAGCACCAATGTTCCACACCTCTTAATTAGAAGTGTTAGTTGTTGTGTATCTGTAAAGCATGCACTCCCATGTTCCGCCACCAGGGAGCGCATCCCCTGAAGTCCCAACATCCCTTGGGAGCACTATATATAAGCCGGCCCCTAAGGCCTGTTCCTCACTCTGGGGTGTCTTAATAAAGACTGAGGTCACTGTTACTTTAACCTCCCTGTGTGCAGCCTCATCTGTGTTAGGAACACAATATTAGTTACTCCAGTTTGTTCGTTAAGGCCCCAACATGTTTCTTGTGTTCATGGCAAACAGAGATTTTCCATAAACGGACTGAGTGTCTTATATGTACTGCGTATGACATGTCAATGTTTAATAGTCAATCCCTAATCACAGAATATTACTCATGGGAGATCATGCAAGATACCCATCATGCTCTCATCTCTCTCTTCCAAAAGGTAGGGAATAACATGTCAATAGACCAATGGATACAGGTTAAAACCACATTAACTGGGTTTATTTACAGGTTTAATACACAGAAGCCAAATGATACAGCAAGATATTGAATCAGAACAAAATTAATAAAATTAAAATTTACCAAGGAGTTATCATATCCTATTGGGAGTATATTTCTTACAAATCTGAGGGAAGCAAGCTTAAGTGTATCCAGCATACAACTGGGCTAGCCATCTATCACCAGATCTGGCTTGAACATGTCGAGTACCAACGTGCTTCACTTTGCTAATCTAAAACAACCCACTATTCCTGGATCATCCGAGACGGTATGGTAGGCCCAGGTTCCTTTTTACTATGAGCAACTGCCTCCTTAAACCCCTCTCATCCATTTGCTTCACCCTTACTTAACTGCAAATAGCTCATGGATTCTTTATGTCACCATGATTGAGACAATCTGTGCAGCAACCTCTGCCGCATCCTCCACCTCTTCATGGCCTCATGCCCCAGTGTCTCTGAGGCTCCCCTGCTACTCTGGACCTGAACCCCCTTTCTCTCTGCAGTTTTGATCTCATCTCCCCTCCTGTCTTTCCACCCATAGAACTTCCATTCCTCTCTTCAGGTATCGTCCTTCTCCACTTTAATGCCACCATTATCGCCCATTCTAAAATAAAACACCCTCGCCCCTCAAGTCCTTGCCAATTACTACCCCAACGCCAACCTCCCATTTTATTCTAGGGCCCGTAACCTAGTCCTCACCTTCCGACCCCATGGCCATCTCTCCTGTAACTGTTCAAATCCTTCCATTCTGACTTCTGTTCCTCTCACAACTCTGAAACAATCCGAACAAATTTCACAGCTGACACCCTCTGTGCCTGTGATAATACAGATCCTCTACAGCATTTAATCAGGTGGACCATGCCATTCTCCATCAATGCCTTTCCTCCACTGTGTGGAACTGCACTTGCATTGCTCCGTTTCTATCAGAGCATAGCCAGCATGTCTCCAGTGAACAATTTTATTCGCTCCACCGCACTTACCTCCTGAGTCCCCAAATATCTATCTTTGCTGCCTGCTCTTCCTGACCTACATGTTGTTTCTCAGTGACATCATGTGCAGATGACAGGATCCGCTTTCACAGTTACTCTGATGACACCAAACTTTACCTTTCCTCATGTTGAAGTGTCTTCATAGATTTGCCCCACCTTTTCTCTGCAACCTCGCTAGTCTTATAACACCCCTCTGAACACTCTGTTCCTCTCACTCAATCCTTTTGTGCATTCCCCTGCCCCTTCACCTCAACATTGGTGGAGGCATCTACAGCTTCCAACCCTGTGTGGGTCCAACACTCTGAAATTCCATCCCTAAACTCATGCACTCTCTTCCTCTCTCTATCTTTAAAAAAACTTCTCAAGTCCTGCTCACCCATCACCCCTGTGCTCGCTGACCGACTTTGGCTCCCGGTTAAGCAACACCTTGATTTCAAAATTCTCATCCATGTTTTCAAATCCCTCCATGGCCTCGCCCCTCCCTATCTCTGTAATCTCCTCCAGCCCCACAACCCCCCCCCCCCCCCCCGAGATATCTGCGCTTTTCTAATTCTGCCCTCTGATTATAATCGCTCAACCATTGGTGACCGTGCCTACTGTTGCCTAGGCCCTAAGCTCTGGAATTCCCTCCCTAAACGTCTCCGCCTCTCTGCCTCTCTTTCCTCCTTCAAGATGCTCCTTAAAACCTGCCTCTTTGATCAAGCTTTTGGGCACCTGCCCTAATCTCTCCTTATGTGGCTCGGTGTCAAATATTTTGTCTCATAATACTCTTGTGAAGCACCTTGGGATGTGTCACTACATTAAAGGCGCTATATAAGTACAAGCTGTTGTTGTTGTTGATCTTTTTGCCTGAACTTTGGTCACCCCTGTAAATCCCTCTCTTCTTGGTTTGACATTGGTTTTCCTTATACCTATCTGTGAAGTGTTGTGGGACAATTTTTATCTTTAAGTTGCTATATAAATGCAACTTGCTGATGTTATTGCTAAAAATCAAAACTTTTGGATGAAAGAATCATGTTTGTCTTATTGTATGTGGACAATGAGAATCTCGGTTCATCAAGACAAGTCAGAATTCTTACCGCAACTAAAGCTGAGCGACCAGAGCTGTGATTGATGTCTTTCATGTTGTTACCATCTCTTTGATGTAAACAAATAGACTGAAAGTTTGACAGACCTTACACCTTGTGAAGTGAGGTGTTAAATGTTAACTCCGGTCATCCTTCATTGGGCGTGAGTGAAATAAGGTCACATTATGAAGTCGCACTTTGGAGAAAGTGTGTTAACCATTGCTTTCGCCATAATTTTTCCTTAAGGGTTCATCAATCAGAGAGATTACAATTGTCGGTTCCATCGCCTGTCAATGTGTAGAAATTAGCCTCTCAAGTAGGCTGTTGTAGCCAACAAGCAACTTTTTGACAGTTATCGAACAAGGCAATGACACAAAGAAATCTCATTTAAGCCAGATGTTTCCCATTGAATATGTTATCAGGATTTAACTGTGCCGTTCCAGAACAAGGAGTCCTTTCAGAGGCACAGCCAGCAGAAGGCAATTCCAAAACTGGATTTAACTTAACTATCTGACACTGCACAAAATACAATACAAAAATATATAATAAAATCTTTGTTCAGGAAAAATAAAGGCCTTCAGGACATTTTTATTGTACAAGCAGAGAATCTTACTTATTCAGTGCCGTTACTGGAGCAGTTAATTATGGAGAAAAAGAGACACTCAGTTTTTTAACAACAGAGGAATTTCAGCACATTTTGGCCCCAAGTTTCGACATGATTGGCTCCTGATTTTTAGGAGCAACTGGTGTAGAACGGAGTATCTTAGAAATCGGAATTCTCGGCATTTAGTTTGCTCCAGTTCTAGTCAGTTAGAACAGTTTCACTTTGGAACAGAATTTTTCTTTCAAAAGGGGGCGTGTCCGGCCACTTACGCCTGTTTTCAAAGTTTCGTCAGTGAAAATTTACTCCAAACTAACTTAGAATGGAGTAAGTGAAGATTTTTGTACGCTCGAAAAAACCTTGTCTACACTTCAGAAAATCAGGCGTAGGTTACAAATCAGGCGTAGGGAATGGGGGGGGGGCGGTTTAAAGGGAAGTTTACAAACATTAAACACTTCAGTTTTACAAATAAAGAGCCATCATCAATAATAAATGATAAAAACATCAATAAATCAACCAATAAATCAATCAAAAAAAATTAATAAGAAATAATTTTTTTTTAAATCAATAAATAAAACATTTTCTACCTACCGACTGCAGCATCGGGAGCCCTCCAACAGCGTGCTGGGATGCCCCCCCCCCCCCCACCCCACCCCACCCAGTGTGTCTCTGTCAGTGTCTCTATCTCTCTGTCTGTCTGTGTGTGTCTCTCATTCTCTGTCTGTCAGTATCTGTGTTTCTGACAGCGAGGGGAGGGGGAGGAGGGGGGGTAGAGGGAGAGAAGGGGGAGCAGGGGGAGGGATGGGGGAGAAGGGGGAGGGATGGGGGAGAAGGGGGAGGGATGGGGGAGAAGGGGGAGGGATGGGGGAGAAGGGGGAGGGATGGGGAGAAGGGGGAGGGATGGGGGAGAAGGGGAGGAGGAGAAGGGGGGAGAAAGAAGGGGAGGGGGTAGAAGGGGGGGAGGGGGGAGGAGAAGGAGAAGAGGTGGGAGGAGGAGAAGAAGGGGGTGAGGAGGAGAAGAAGGGGGGAGGGGGGGAAAGGAGATGGGGGTGGGGGGGAAGGAGAAGGGGGAGGGAGGCTGAACGGGCCGGGCCCGAGACTTTGGGCAGGGCCTGTCCCCAGCACCAGATTTACAGGTAGGTGGCGTTGGTTCGGGTCGGGTTCGGGTCGGGGGGAGGGAGGGAGAGGGAGATCAGGTCGGGTCCAGTCGGGGGGAAGTGGGAGTCGGGTCGGTGTCGGGTCCGGAGGCGGTGGGCGGGGTGGGGGGGGAAGCGGGTGTCGGGTCTGGTCCGGAGGCGGGGGATGGGAAGCGGGTGTCGAGTCGGGTCGGGAGGAAGCAGGAGCTGGCCGTGGGAGGAGCCTTATTCACGCAGCCCCAGTGAGGCCATTCGGCCAGGGTTAGGGGCTGCGTGCTTCGGCCCCTCCCACACAGTTTTGGGCGCCTGGAGCTACTGCACATGCGCGCCCACTGTAGCGCGCATGTGCAGAGGTCCCAGCACTGTTTTCAGCGCAGGGACCTGGCTCCACCCCCTACAGCTCCTGCTACACTGCGCCGAGCTGCAAACGACCTGCGGAGAGCTGGAGAATCTGGAAGTTTTTTTTAGGCGCACTTTGTGGCGCGTAAAAAGGGCGTCCAGGTCGGGACTGTGCCGTTCTAGGCGCGGCTCGAAACTTGGGCCCATTGTTTCATGAGAACAATGAGTAAGAAAAGTGATCAATGCTGTAAATTGCCAGTAGGAAACGCAGAAGATCGGAATTATGGAGAATATAGAAATTGAATAACTTATGGGCTGGATTTTCAGGTTTTGGGCTTTTTGGGCGAAATCACAACCGATAAGTGAAAATTAACGTTTTCACTGCGCTAACGTTTTTGCGCCAAGAACACTTGTGCAATGCCTCCCTTTGCAATACCCAAAGGCCTAACTTTCGGCCATTGGGTATTGCAAAGGGAGGCGTTGCACAAGTATTCTCGGCGCAAAAACGCGATCCTCGCCAACTTTAGCGGGGGAGCGCTGCGAGAGAGGGGGGAAAAAAATTCCAATAATCATTCACAAGACCCTTAACTAAGTAATCGCTACAAAAATATTTTAAAAAAAACTTTAACTTACCTTTTTTGCAGGTTTTCTGACTTAACGCTGCTGGCAGGGCAGTACCGACAGGTTTGACCTGTCGCTATTCTGGGCACAGCATGCGGGACGGGAGAGCGCCAAAACTCGATCGCAAACACAATCAGAGTCGTTGCACGTCGGTGCACCTCTCCCCGGCGGTACTTTCCATCGCCGCTGCAAACAGGTACCCGAGGATCCCGCCCGGGCTTTGCGACTGGGTTTTCACAGCGGACGGTCAAATCACGGCGAAAACCCAGTCGCAAACTACTCGAAAATCTGGCCCTTAGTTTTGAGCAGTGCATTTTCAAAGGTGCAGGGGTTCAGGCTGCTGTTCAAGGTACTATTTCATTTATATGCATCATATAACAACTTAACCTGTCGCCTAAGATCATCCTCTTCAGAGTCAAATTATTAAAAAATGCTGGATTTAAAATTATTATTCCCATATCCATCTAATCAGACAACAACATTTTCATACTAATGCTAAGTGGCATTACCTGAAGTGTACGATGGCAACACTTTGTTAAGTTATTCTCGAGGGAATTCCACAATTACTCCTGTCCAGAGGGGTCCAAGATTCAGGAAGAAATTTTGGACCCTCCACACTCAAATGTTGACTGTTAGAATTACAGTCAGCATGCCCTGGAATTAGTCACAATGTCCCAGAACAAATCCAACCTTTAGATTTAATTCAGATTAATCTACCCCTATTCCACCGATCATCAAAAATAGTAGATACAGCATCTTGCAATTTCAGGCCCATCTGCCTCAGGTGGAGGGGAAAATATAACCAAATCAGTGGGGCTCACATCAACATCCCAATGTGTAGGTGTACCTTATGGTCACCTTATTTTTCACACACTATGAAGTAAGGTACAGACACCAAATATTACTCGCAAATACTGCTTGTACCAGCAATAACATTTGGGGAGTTTTCTTATTATACTATCGGGTTTTCATAATGTGCGATTTCATAATGTTGTATTACTTCACTCATGCCACATGAAGGATGACAGGAACTCCATAAGATTATTACAGAACTATATGGCAATTGTGTAATTGTAATCGCTCCTATACCAGGCATAGAGTTATTAAAACATGAAATATGGCAATCTTAGAAGAAACAAGCACTGAGACTGTCTAGAAGAATATTGATATACACTTACATTCAGTCACAAATCTAATAAACCATTTATCTATCTAACTGAAAGATATATTCGCTAGATATTAGAAAACAACTGACTACAGCAAACATACCTTTAGTATAATATTGTGCTGTAGAATTTCAATAAACCCAAGATTTTTCAGTTCATTATCACAGTGCTGGTCTTTCATTCTAAATTGTGCTAATTTTACACAATTCTGTGCACTATTCTTTTTCGCCTTGTACTTTACTAATCCAACAGCAGCTGTTTCTAATAATCATTATAGCTAGCAATCACTGTATTAAAGGAAAAGAGTGTCATTTTAATGTTATTTTATTCTTATTCCAATTTATGACATAATTATCAGCATTTCTGCAGTGCATTAGACAGGAAACTATGTGTGAAAGCGTGGGATAGTGCGTTTCCGCCCAAGGGTATCATGCAGAGTCTTTGGTTTAGTAGCCTTCCCTCTCAGCTCATAGAATCATACAGCATAGAAGGAACCTTTGCAGCTCTTTGAAAGATTAATCCAAGTAATCACCCCCGCCCCACTCTTTCCCGGTAGCCCTGCAAATTTTTCCTTTTCAAGTATATAACCAATTCCCTTTTGAAAGTTCCGATTGAATCTACTTCCATCGCCCTAGCAGGCAGTGTATTCCAGATCGTAACAACTTGGTGCATAAAAGAAATCTCCTCATTTCCCTCTGGTCCTTTTGGCAATTACCTTAAATCTGTGTCCTCTGATTGCCAATGCATCCAATAGTGGAAACAGTTCCGTGTATGGAGGCAAGCAATGATGCAGTACTGCAGGACACTGGTCTGCATTCAGTCCTTTCACATTTGCAGTTCAATGTCTCAGGTAGCTCAACACATGAATGCGGATCTCCTCACTTTTGAGATATTTATGCTGAAATTTAGTGCTACAACTTGGGATCAGCATTTTCATTCCCCCCAACAAATCTCAGTGGAGCTATCCCATTAATATAACGGAATAGTTCCACTGAAAAAGAAACCACAATTTTTCTCATCTCTCTGTTGCCAGTTTCCACCTTCCCTCCTATTGTTAATCTTTGACAAGAAAACAAGTATGGGATGGGGCGGCAGCAACAGAGGTGGGAAGCTGAGGAATGAATCCAATTTTTACCTACACAAAAGCAAAATACTGCGGATGCTGGAATCTGGAATAAAAACAGAAAATGCTGGAAATCTCAGCGGGTCAGGCAGCATCTGTGGAGAGAAAGCAGAGTTATCATTTCTGGTCGATGACCCTTCGTCAGAACTGGAGAGCGTTCGGAAAGAATGGATTCTTAACAAGCACTGAAAGGGGGTGGGGAAGAAAGAACACGAGGGAAGGTGATAGGTTGGAAGACAGGAGAGATTAGAGAGACAAAAGGGACGATGGCCCAAATTCAAATGGTAATGCCAGGAGTTAGAAAAACATTAGTCAAGATAGGGTTTGAATGGCAGTATAATGACCAACTGCCATTAGAGACAAGGAGAAAAAAAAGAAAGAAAGAATGAGGCTCTGAAGGTAGGGATGTTGGGGTGGGGGGGGGGGGGTGGAGGAAAAGGGCGCCAAAGATTGGCAGCGGCTACACTCTGAAACTGTTGAATTCAATATTCAGTCTAGAAGGCTGTAAAGTGCCTAAATGAAAGATGAGGTGCTGTTCCTCGAGCTTGTGTTGAGCTTCATTGGAACAATGTAGGAGACCAAGGACGGAGAGATCAGAGTGGGAATGTAGTGGAGAATTAAAGTGACAGGCGACCGGAAGCTCGGGGTCACACTTGCGGACTGAACGGAGGTGCTCTGCAAAGCAGTCACCCAATCAATGCTTGGTCTGCCCAATGTCGAGGAGGCCAATTTTTACCTACTTGTATTTGCAAATGGGCAGAACTACTGCCGATGAAATTTAATACAATGTATTATACATTTGCTGAACTAACGAGAGTAGAGTCTGAAACAGATCTGGGTGTGATAGTAGTCTTGAGGCATAGAATGTCTAATCATTGTGGTGCAGCAACTTATCAAGCGAGCAGAATGCTGTGGAATTTTGGAACTGTACCTGTGTACTGTATTCAGTTCTGGTCATGAAGGCAGTACAAAGAAGGAGCTTGAGGCCGATTCCTCGTCTTGGAAGACTGAGCTATGAGAAATGGCTAGTAAAACTCAAATACCAGCTTGAAAAGGAAGTGAATGGGACAAGGAATTTATAAAATATTAAACACAATATGAAAAGGTAAATCTAGCACACTATTTTAAGTTAAACAATGATTGGAGGAAAGAAGATAAAGTGGTCACTTCGGATGGGTCATGTGGGTGGGAAGGTGAGTTGGGGTCTGGAGAAACAGAGGCCGAGACTTTCGGTTTGGGGCCCAAAGGAACACCCCCAGCTCCTCCTGGCACACAAAGGACAAGTTAAGTTAAGTCATCTTTTGCAGCTTCTTCAGTCTTTAGACCAAAATTCACTCGGCAGGGTGGTAGCAGCGGGTGTCTTGTTCCAACTGCGATTAAAAGGCCATCGGAGTCCTCTTGACACACTGGAACCTTGATTTGCAGACGTGTATGTGGTCTTGCCTGATTTAGGCGACGCCTGATCTGCCACCAAAAGCAGCTGCATTAAAGTTCTGCAGCACAGGACTGGAGCAGGTGATTGGCCTGCTCCTTTTTAATTGCGCCCCTGGTTTCTGCCCGAGAGTTAAAACTGCCCTCGCTATGACACTAATTTGCTATTTTTATCTTTAAAATCAAGTTTTTAAATAAAGTTTTGGGGAATGATATAAGAAATTAATTTCCTATACAAATCACGGAATTGCTTCCCAGCTAACGAAGTATTCTTTTAAATGAAACTGATCAATACAAGTATAGTATCTCACGAGAGCTGGGCCAAAAATTGATTACTGAAAATATACTGCCACAAGATTTTAAATGGTGTCACTGCGTAATATAGGGGAAGGTGGCAGCCAATTTTCACAGAGCAAGGTCCCACAAACAGCACGGAGATAAACGAATGAGTTATTTGTTTTAGTGTAGCTGGTTGTGGGATAAATATTGGCCAGGACACCGGGAAAACTCCCCTGTTCTTCTTTCAATAATGTCACGGTATCTTTTAAATCCACCCTAGAGGGCAGATAGGGCCTTTGTTTAAAATCTGATATGAAAGACGGCACCTCCGATAGTGCAATACACCCTCAGCACTGTATTGAAGTGTCAGCATAAATTATGTTCTCAAGTCCATGGGATGGAGTTTGAATCCACATTCTTATGACTCAAAGGTTAGAGTGCTACCAATAAACAAAAGCTGACAACCTGTATCCTGGTAAGATGAATTAACTTGACAAATTCTTTCTAAATATTACATATAACAAAACCAATTAGAGGACAATATACGAACATGAAACAAACGATTATCCATCATTGTTAAACATTATGAATGAGCTCATAATGCAATTGTATATGCAGACACATTTTTTTTTATACAAAGTGGATGCAGTTTTTCTTTCCGATTAGCTTTCTCTCATTCCCTCCTGAAGGCACTGACTCCTTTCTGAGCTACAGTTTCATGAGTAGCCATATGGTTTTCTCCAAGTGTTCATTATATATGTATGAGCCTTGACATTAAGTGCCAGCGAGCTATTTGACTTCAAGATATGCTCAACATATGCAGATAACTGAACACAAGCCCTTCACGTCACTGCTCGGTTTAAATGAATTACTATCAAGAATACAGAACGAAACTGATCAATACAAGTATAGTATCTCACAAGAGCCAGGCAAAAAACTGATTACTGCAAATATACTGCTGCAAGCACAAACTACATTGTGGCACTGACCTAGGGTTTTCCTGCAGCTCTGCAACATCTTCGACAAATCAAAGACCACTTGCAGAAAGACGAAATGTGTGAACTAATCATGGAGGCCTGTTGATTTCCGGGCCGGGCTGCCGCACGATGCTCCCTCTAATGGCCCCGGCCTGCGAAGCCAGGTCGCTGATTGTAGTGCGGGCAGGCACAGCAGGAGCAGTGAGGTCGGGGCGAAGGAGCGGCAAGAGTTTGTAGATGGAAGTGACCGGGGCCAGGAGAGGTGTGGGTTTGGGGCTCAGAAGAGGCGAGGGCCCAGGGGCAGCACCGGGCCAGCCCACACTGCGATATGTGTGCGTGCTTGGTCCATGCAGCAGAGCTGGTCTCCAGTCGTCTTGGGTAATCCTTGCCAATGGACCAAGACCTAGCTCTGTCAAGCCTGTGTGGTGGCTGGTGTGCAACGGCCACCACATGTTAAAAAAATCCACGCACAGGCAGCTTCCACCCTTCAGGATGTAGTTCGGGACCTGGAATATTAGGTCCTTCATTGAAACACCTGTGAACTCATCCCTTTTTGACGTGGAAGCAAATCATCCTCGCTTCGAGGGACTGCCTATGATGATGATGATCATGGAGAGAGAGAGTCAAAAATGCGTCCAGTGATGGGTCTCAGCAAAGAGTTACAATCTCAGCGGGAATGGATCCCTGACGCAAATTTGCCCAAACCTCATAGAACCCGTGATCCACTCAGTGATGGCAGGTTGACCATGGCAGAGTGTAACAGCTTGATTTGAATGGAGAGGGTGTAATTACTTATTTGTGACAGGTTATTTTTTAAGATCATTGAATCATAGAATGATACAACACAGAAGGAGACCATTTGCTCTGTGCCGGCTCTTTGAAACAGCTATCCGATTATCCCCATCTGCTCTCTCAGGTGGACCTAAAAGATCCCATGGTACTAGTTCGGAGAAGAGCAGGGAGTTATCCCCGGTGACCTGGCCAATATTTATCCCTTAAACAACATAACAAAAAAACATTATCTGGTCATTATCACATTGCTGTTTGTAGGAGCTTGTTTTGTGCAAATTGGCTGCTGCGTTTCCCACATTACAACAGTGACTACACTTCAAAAAAGTACTTCATTGGCTATAAAGTGCTTTAGGACGTACGGTGGTCATGAAAGGCGCTATATAAATCCAAGTCTTCTTCTTCTTCACTCCTCTGCACTTTTCCCCATAGCCATGCAAATCTTTCCTTTTGAATTATTTATCCAATTCCTTTTTGAAAGTTACTATTGAATCTGCTTCCACCATCCTTTCAGGCTGTGGATCAGATCATAACAACTCACTGCGTAATTTTTTTTCCTCATGTGCCCTCTGGTTCTTTTGCCAATGAACTTAAATCGGTGCCCTTTGGTTACCGACCCTTCTGCCACTGGAAACAGTTTCTCCTTATTTATTCTATCAAAATCCTCGAACACCTCAATCAAATCTCCCCTGAACCTTCTCTGCTCTAAAGGGGAACAACCCCGGGTTCTCCATGTAAATAACGTTTTTCATCCCTGGTACCATTCCAGTAAATCTTCTCTGAATTCTCTCTAACTCCTTGACATCCTTTCTAAAGTGTGGTGCCAGAATTGGCCACAATACTCTAGCTGGGGCCTAACTAGTGTTTTATATAGGTTTAGCATAACTTCCTTACTTTTGAACTTTATGCCTCTATTTATAAAGCTAAGGATCCTGTATGCCTTTTCAACTTGTCCTGTCACCATCAAAGACTAGTGTACGCCCAGGTCTCTCTGTTCCTGCACCACCATTAAACATCTCATTTGTATTGTCTCTCCTTATTTTTCCTAGAAAAATGAATCACTTCACACTTCCCAGCGTTAAATTTCATCTGTCATGTGTCTGCCCATTTCACAAGTCTGCTTATATCCTCCTGAAGTCTGTTATTATCCTCCTCTTCATTTCTGAGTTTCATATCATCGGCAAACTTTGAAATTATGCCCTGCATACCCAAGTCCAGGTCATTAGTATATAGATATGTGGACATTGCAAAAATTATTCCAGATCTCTGAAATGACAAGTACAGGCATGCTTGCAATCTCTCACTTGGACCTGAATTTTACCGGCGCTGAGGGGCCGGGATCGGAGGTGGGCCAGCTGTGAAATTTGAAATAAGTTACAGTGGGTTGGGAGTAAGTTGATAGTTGGTATGATTGGATTAGGGTGAGGGTGAGTATGAGGGGTGGCTAGTGAGATGGGGAAGTGATAATGTAGATAGAGAGAGGGATGGGTGGAGGTGCAAGGTAAGTTACTGTGAGTAAGGATGTGCAGAAGTAGGGTCAGGAAGGCAGAGTGAAGGGGATGTGATGAGTGGCACAGCAGGATGAGATTGATTGTGGCTTTGCAGTAACATTTCGTGATCTACTGAGAGCATTGAAAGGTTTGTGCCACTGCAGCCAGGTCTTCCTGAGAACATCCCTGCTTGTTCCCTCCTGTGCAATCGGTAATCAGGCTGCGTTGGTGTCCTAGGGAGGTCTCCTTTGCCCATTGGCAGGGAAGAGAACCTCCCTACGTGCTGTGACTCCCTCCATAAGCATATGGAGGAAGTCATGAGAGAGCCTGGGTGCAGTCATACACCTCTGTGCAGTGCTCATCAGTGTTTGCAGCAGCTCAATCCTGTAGAACACTGACAGCACAACTGTCAAAATTAATGTGGCCATGGTCCCTTTAGGGAAACCAGCTGATGACACGTTATCAAATGACATAATCAGACTAATTTCCTTTTAATTAGCTGGGAACCTCACTGTGCAGGCTTAACATGCCCAATCATTGTAAAATCACTTTATCAGAGCAGGGCTGCAGTTATCAGTGGATTTGGACCCCACTACAGACCTCGGCTGCGCTGAACCTGCCTCGGTAGGCAAAATTGAGGCCTTGATGTCAGTTAATCTGTTTGAAAACAACCAACAACTTGCATTTATATAGTGCCTTAACATAGTAAAACATCCCAAGATGCTTCACAGGAGTTTAATCAGACAAATAAATTGGCACCAAGCCAAGGAAAGAGCCATTAGGACAGATAGTCTGTTTTAAGGAGCATCTTAAAAGAAGTGAGAAATGTGGAGAGGCGGAGAGGTTTAAGGAGGGATTTTCAGAGACGCTTAATATGACAGTACACAGGAAAACATAAAGTGATTGATCTGATAATCAAGCAGATGATAGGACATGCCCGACCTGTCTGGAAGATTTAATTGATTAAAAAAATTATTCACTTGCCTGTTGTGAAAAGTACCAGGACTTCTTGAAAGAAATTTACTTCATGAAGAAAAAAATCTTTGTTCCGAGATATGAGTAACTGTCTGGATCAGATATATCTGAACAGTAGCTCTCAATCTTCCAGTTCATTTGCTGTTTGCAGTGAGACAGAACTCCATGGAGGTTGCATGTTGCACATTTCTAAGACATAATTATAAGCATTCTACAAAAAGACTATAACGCTTTGCTATTTTGGTCTCAGAAAACAGTTACCTTGTCAATGAGAGTTAAGCACGGTATTGCAATTTTGCTCAGTTTCAAAGAGCACATTGCTCATTAAAACAAAATGAAGTAAAGATTTCTGGTAAACTGTGTATAGTTCTGGTCTCTTTACTTAAGGAAAGACATACTTGCCTTAGAGCGAGTGCAGCAAAGGTTCACTGGGCTGGTTCCTGGGATGAGGGGATTGCCCTTTAAGGGGAGATTGAGTAGACGAGGTGTATATTCAGAGTTTAGAGGAATGAGAGCTGATCTAATTGAAACCTATAAAATTCTTAAGGGGCTTGACAGGGTTAATGCTGGGAAAATCTTTCCCTTGGCTGTGGAATCTAGAACACGAGGTCACAGTCACAGAATAAGGGTCGGCCATTTAAGATTGACTTGAGGAGAAGTTTTTTCACTCAAAGAGTTGTGAATCTTTGGAATTCTCTACCCAAGAGAGCTGTGGATGCTCAGTCATTGAGTATATTCAAGACAGAGATCTATAATTGTTTCGGAACAAAGGGAATTAAGGGATATGGGGATAGTGCAGGAAGGTGGAGTTGAGGTAGAAGATCAGCCATGATCTTGATGATTGGCGGTGCAGGCTCGAAGGGCCAAATAGCCTACTCCAGCTCCTATTTCTCATGTTCATATGTTCCTAAAGCTAATTTCTGACCATTTATTTTGCTATATTATCTGCTTGGTACTGCTTTGACTAGGAGGTGATCAGATGGGGCATTAAAATTTTGGGAGGTCACAAGGCCTCAAATGTGCAGAATTAGAGGGGAACTCAACCCTTTTATAAAAATTGGCAAATTTAAATAATTTACATCTATAATTCTTAAGCCACAGAAAGTGCTGTGAAGTTGCATAACACTGTATGTAGATCAGTTAAATATGTTCTGGTTGGAAGATATGCAAATTACCAAGCTATTAGCAAAATTGCACTCCATTATCTGATCAGAAGAGTAGTGTTTAGAATCGAAATTCTTTGGTTAATAAATCCAAAAGGACGCCTTTTTATTTGTGCATATGAGAAACAGCCCAAGCTACAGTGCTTTCACCATCAGATTAATCAATGTATTAGTGAAAGATAAATAAACCAGAGGTGTATAAAGGGAAAAGTATGAAGCAACTTAGACTTGGATAACAGGTTCTTTTATTTTCTTCAATCATCTAGAAAACTTCCAATCAGAGAAACCTAGCAATCATTTATTTTAAAGAAAAAGTGATGTCTGGGGTTTTTGTGGAGGGTGAAAATCGTTTAAGAGCAAGAAAACTAATAAAAATTACAACACACTATGCTTATTAGCAGGTTGATGTATTTTTTCATAGTTAGCCTTCAGTTTCTGACGGGCTCTGGGATTAAGACAATTTGCCCCTGTTGTTGTGTTTCTCTCTCTGTGCCCAGACATTGGGATTATTGTCTCTTATCTCCTTTCACAATCAATGATTCACCCATCAATAAAACCAATTGCATTTCCTCCTCCTCCCCCAGCCTTGAGCTGCAGGTTTAAAGAAAAGATCTCCAACTCTTCGCAAAATGAATAAGGGATATCCTGCTTTAATGGACCTGTAATGAGACAATTGACTCTTATTTTCTCCATTGGAAATAGATTGAGAGCTGCAACAATCCACAAACTGGTCAAGTGGCTTTAACCCTCAGCCAACATCACTAAAACAGATTATCTGGTCATTACCATATTGCTGTTTGTGGGACCTTGCTGTGTGCATTTTGGCTGCCGCATGTCCTACATTACAACAGTAATTCATTTGCTGTAAAGCGTTTTGAGACGTCCTGAAGGCGTGATAGGTGCTAAGTTCTTTCTTTTTTTAATGCACATCTTTGAAACTTGCAGTTTTTAAACCTATGCAAATGCATTGGTTTTAAACACATTACTTCACCTTTTTATAGAAGGATAAAAAAACTCCTGATATTTGATGGTACTCATGCTCAAACTGTAGACTGTTCCTTGACTGTGTCCAGTTCTGATTACTGAGATTGCATTTTTATTAAATGTCCATACAAAACATTCCCTTCCAGTGTCAAATCATTCCTCTATGTATATAACTATGTAATACTTGCCACCAGAGGGCACGACTGTTGGAGTCCTAATGGTCACCTGCACACACGTGCAGAGCCAGTATAAAAGGTTGGCTGCCATGTTGTTTAGGCACTCTGGAGTTGTAATAAAGAAGACTAAGGTCACACTAAGTTTAGCTCACAGAACTCAGCCTTGTGGAGTTGTTCTATACACAACAGTTCCAAATGCCACAACTATGCTGCACAACCTTATGTTAGGAACTGTCAAATGCTATTCTGCTACAACACAATTTTTTCATGATACTATAGTGGGTTCACATATAATGAAGGAAGCAGTTACCATGCTAGGATTTACCCCTGAAGAACTCTGATTAATCAGTTCCTGAGAGCAAAAATTACCAGAGGCCACCACAGCACAGAATAGTTCATCATGTGGATATAGAAAGTAGAAGTAATATTTCTTTCAGTTACAAGTTCAATGCAATCAGGACATCCTGGGGTAGAAATTGCTCCCCGCCCCGTTTCGAGGGTTTTTACTGCAGCTGCGGTTCAGGTCGCCTCTTGAGTGACATTCGGCTCTTTGTTGTTTTTTTTCCCTTGGATCCAGAAGTTGCTCTTAATGGGGGCAGTGAGTACACTAGAGGGGTGGATACGCGGCTGTGGCAACACCTGAGGGGTGGAAGTTCTGGGAGGTGCGGAGCGGCCTGGCACCAAAGAGGGGGTGTCAGACTATCTATTGGTGGCCCGGCCGAACCCAGGGGCATAATTGTTGGGCCAACATGGCAATCGGTCGAGAAAAAAAAATGGCGACAGCGGCAGTGCATCCTCCCCTTTAAGAGATGCCGCACCACCATTGCAGAAGGCCACAGCCTCACTGGACAACTAGGAAAAAACAGGTTTCGACACCGCTGGGCAGGCCAGAAGATTTTCAGAGGGGAACGTCGCTGTCGGGGGGGATAGAACGGCGGTGCACACGGTGATGACACGCTTACCACGGATCAGCAGCAGTGGAACGGTAGGGGGGGGGGGGGGTCAGGGCACTGCCAGAAAACCTCGGGAAGGCAATTGGGCTATCAGCGGCCATACCACCAAAAGTCGCCGGCCACTCCACTCCGTAGCGTGGTCACCGATTTGCGGTAGTAACAGGCCTTAAGGAGAGGGACAATTTTGGCACTGCCTATTTTATGAACATACCCTGGTGTGTCAGGACAAACGACTGCCTCACAAAGAGGACTTCAATTTTAATGCTGGAAAATTCCAGCAGCTGGCAAATGCGCAGACAATTGAACAGAATCGGTCAGCGGCGAAGCAACAGCGCTTGCTCCGACCTCGAAAAAAGCTGCCTACAAAGATCTAGCAATCTCTGTGGTGTAAACTTCAGCTCTCCCGACGTTAATTTCATGCTGATGTCAAGGCTGGGAGAACTCCAACATCCAGCAACAGTGATGTCATCAAGTTGGCAAAGCAGCCAATCACATTGAAGACAGCAAACCAAGAAGTAAAATGCACAGGTTTTCGTTCACTTTATAATCACTTTAGAGAGAGTGAAAGAAAGATTGGGACCTACACATGGGATTAAGGTAGAAGCTGAAATATCAAACAAACTTAAAAATTTAAAATAAATATATATAAAAAACCATGTCATTTAAAAAATATGACATTCCACAAACACAAAATTAGTTTCTAAGGGCCATAATGGTTGTGCAGCAGTAATTAGGAAACAATACGCCATTAAAAACCCAGTTACACCTCATTAAACAAGGCTTAACATTTTGGTTTTTTTTTTTACGAGCAATATTACAGGGTAAATCTTAAGTTCTTGTCAGATCAGTGATTTCTCAAAGATTGCCGGCTCGGGGAGTTCAACAGCGTGCCCTATGGAGAAGCGTAGAATCACTGACAGCAACGTCTGGATTTCCACGTTTATGTGCGAATGCGCTATCTACAGAAGTTTCTGTCAATTTCAGAGGGGTAAGGACAGCGAGCGCTGACAGTTTCGCCATCATTACCACCGCAAAATCCGGGCCATTATCTTTATGTCGGATAGGAGGGGGTATTGCTGAACAACTGTGTGTAATTTTTCTGACAATAATTTCACACACAAGTGACATTAATATATTTATGGGACTATTAAGCTTTTTCTCAGTGTTATTTTTACAGTTTATTACAGCAATAAAGCTACTATGAACATTTAATTAGACCTATGACTGCAATATCAGTGTTTGCTTCAAAATGATCACAACACGAGCTAAAACCTTACAATAAAGACAATTATTGTAAGGCGCTGAGACAATTATTTCCCTGAACCTGCCAGCAACTTAAATGTTAAACCCAGGTTCAAATCTCAATCATTCGTTCCCTTTCAGTTGGAAACAAATGGATTTAAAGTTCTCCATCAGTTCCTGACTCCTCATGCAGATCGAAGGCCATTATCACCACAGGTCCAGCAGAAGGGTCAGAACTTAGCCGGATATACTGGGTCCTGGGCCTTATAATATATATAGGTCGTGCAAGGGGTGCAGCTTCTACCCAAATGAAACAAAGCCAGTGGCATAGGATAATCCGTGGCAGCGTAACAGGCCTTTGAAGCGGCAGATGTGGGTCACATACCTGGAGAGGTCTGGGCATGAGTCACAGACGGGACCCCTCAAAAATTGGAAAAAAATAAATTCATGTATCGGCCCCCATACAACGGAGGCGGAAGGGGGCACACATCTCTGATCTTTCGGGGGGATACCCAGTACTGCGGCCTCCCCAAATCCAGTGTCATTGACTGAATTTTACAGCAGATCATGGCAGGCGCTAGGCCCAGATGAACCTCTAGTGGCGCAGGGCGACCTCCATTACTGGGATAATGGGGTAATGACTCCCTGATCCCAAAAAGTCTGCTGGGATCAGCAGTGGAGGTTCCCGGCATCTCAGCACTTATATCGGATGTGCCTCCCATGGAATTTCAAACGCAGAATCTTTAAGATAGTTTGACATCATGTTTTAGAGGTTTTTAGAACACAATTCATTCCAAACTAATAATGTTTTGAAGTTTGGTCCTACAGGCTGCAGGACTAATCCTTGATCACCCTTTATTTTACAAAATGGTGCATGTGTTATATTGTGCAGGTGAAAGCACACCCACTAATTTTTATTGTAGAATCAGCCATGAATATCCTTGGACTGATCATGCGGTATAAGTGATAGAACAGTGCAACACTCACACATAAAAATGGAAGGAATATTGTACCCTGAGCTCTTTGTTCAATCCACTGTACATTGTTAAACACTCCAAGGCTCTAATTGGAGTCAGTATTTTTAAAACCAAGGCTATCCCATCTGCAATTATGATATCAAGCTTCAAAGAACTGATTAGACACAGCATTCATTTCACTGTAGAAACATTTTGCTGAGGCTATTTCCAAAGTTATATTAATTAAATAAAACTTATAAAACATGTTTTCTAAAATACAAGCTGTAATAATAAAACTGTATATTAATGATAAAATTGATTCTGCGTATGTATAAATGTTGAAAGTGAAGATTATACAGAAAGACTATAATTTAAACAGGAGACAAAATGGCTACCTCCCAAGTTCATGGCCTCTCTGGCAGGGCGGAGCTTAAGGAACAATGGAAGCATGGCTTCGGTCATGTATTCAACTGTCATGATAACCCATGTATAAGCTGACCTAAGTTGTACACCTTGACCACAGGGGGCGAACTTGTGGGAGACACTCCTAACCTGGACTTTCCGGTATAAAAGGGGAAGCTCCACCCACCGTCTGTCTCTTGAGGTCTTGGTAATAAAGGCAACGGGTCACAGAGTGATCTTCTCCCAAGTATGGGCCTCGTGTGCAGTTATACTGTATAGTAAGGACATATTATTGGCGACGAGAAACTGGGATTTAAACCACGCGAGCATGGCCACTAGCAGCACAGAAGAGAGGTACTGTGTTGGTGATGATTGGGACGACTTTATTGAGAGACTAAGGCAACGTTTTGTCACTAAGGAATAGTTGGGACAGGATTCGGCCGACAAACGCAGGGCTCATCTCCTGACGGTTTGTGGATCTAGAACATACTCCCTGATGAAGGACCTTCTAGCACCAGAAAAGCCAGTGACAAGACGTTCGAAGAGCTCAGTAAGTTGATTGGGGAACACCGTAAACCGGCGAGCAGCATGCACATGGCGAGACACCGGTTTTATACGCACCGGTGGCGAGAAGGGCAAAGCGTTCCAGACTTCGTGGCAGATCTCCGGCAACTGGCGAGCCTATAAGTTCCCAGATGCATGCAGAGCGGAGATGCTGCGAGACTTTTTTTATTGAGGGCATTGGGCACGCTGGGGTTTTCAGGAAACTGATTGAGACCAAAGACTTGACCTTGGAAGCGGCGGCTCTGATAGCCCAGACAATGATCTCAGGGGAGGAAGAGACCAGAATAATTTATGGCAAGAATCTTGGCTCAAATGCAGCAAATGACCAGGAAGTCAACATTGTTAACGCGGCACACAGTTCTCTAGGCAGACAAGGGCAATCGGACATGCCCCAGCATGCAGTCAAACCCAAAGGGGGAATTCAACAGAGACAATGGCTAACTGAATGGCGATTCATGCCATCGCAATGGACAATGCGGCCAGTAATGGGGCCATTACTATTCATTAGTATTCATTTGGCCTCGTAGAGCTTACATCGGGCCCGTCCTCCTCGTACATCAACCTGGCTGCAGGCTTCCTGCACATACGTGCCAAGTGACCGTTGACGTTGCAGTTTCTGCAGATATATTGCTGATACCTGCAAGCTCAGGCTGGGTGTTTGCCTCCACACCTCCAGCATGAGCTAGAGGCCCCATTGTTGGAAACAAAAGGTCTATTAACAGTCGATCGTCTCTGACTATCTCTGTAACTGTCCTTAAACGCACCATTTACAGGTGTTGATGAGTACCAAACAGTTCGAAAGGTTGTGGGTGTCCAAGGCCAGGAGGCCAAAATTATTGCCGATTGACGCACTGCTATGGACATATACAAAGGAGATCATTCCGGTGCTAGGCAACGCCACAGTAGTAGTGACCCACAAAGATTCAGTGAGCAGGTTGCCACTCTGGATTGTCCCGGGGGATGGTCCCGCACTACTGGGGAGGAGTTGGCTTGCTGTCATGAACTGGAAATGGGGCGATGTCAATGCAATTTCTTCTGTGGAGCAAGTATCATGCTCACATGTCCTGGACAAATTTGACTCATTATTTCAAGTCGATTCTAAGGACGGTGGTTTTTCAAGACGACATCCTCATCACGGATTGCGATACTGAAGAACACCTCCATGACCTGGAGGAGGTGCTACGCAGACTGGATTGGGTAGGGCTGTGACTGAAAAAGGAGACGTGCGTCTTCTTAGCTCCAGAGGTAGAATTCCTGAGGAGGAGGGTAGCAGGAGACGGGATCAGACCTACTGCATCCAAAACGGAAGCGATCCAGAGAGCACCCAGACCCCGTAACACGATAGAGCTGCGTTCGTTCCTGGGGCTCCTGAACTATTTTGGCAACTTTCTTCCCAAATTGAGAATGCTGTTAGAGCTGCTACACGTGCTCCTACGCAAAGGTCGCAATTGGGTATGGGGGGGGGGGGGACAGCCAGGAAAGGGCTTTTGATAGAGCACGCAATTTGTTATGCTCCAACAAACTGTTAATGTTATATGACCCGTGTAAGAAACTAGTTTTAACGTGTGATGCGTCGTCCTATGGGGTCAAGTGTGTTGCAGCATGTGAATGCCAATGGTCAGTTACAGCCGGTAGCTTATGCCTCCAGAAGTCTGTCCCGGACAGAAAGGGGCTACGGGATTATAGAAAAGGAAGCGCTAGTATGTGTATATGCAGTAAAAAAAATGCACCAGTACCTGTTTGGCAGGAAATTTGAACTGGAGACAGATCACAAACCCCTAACGTCCTTTTTGGCCGACAACAAGGCAATAAATGCGAATGCATCGGCCCGCATACAGAGGTGGGCACTTACGTTAGCCGCCTATGACTACACAATTCGCCACAGACCGGGCACTGAAAACTGTCCCGATGCACTCAGCAGGCTCCCACTAGCCACCACTGAGGGGGCAGCTGAGCATGATGCTGAGATGGTCATGGCTGTTGAAGCTTTCAAAAGCGAAAGCTCACCTGTGACAGCCAATCAGATTAAAGTCTGGACAAATAAAGATCCGCTACTGTCTTTAGTTAAGAAATGTGTCCTGAATGGGGACTGGGCAGCCACGTACAGGGCATGCCCTGAGGAATTTAAACCATTTCATAGCCGCAAGGATGAACTCTCGATTCAGGCCGATTGCCTACTGTGGGGAAACCGAGTAATCATGCCCCAGAAGGGCAGAGAGGTGTTTATCAGAGAACTTTACATTGAGCACCCGAGCATTGTCATGATGAAGGCAATTGCCAGGTCACACGTTTGGTGGCCAGGGATAGATGCAGACCTGCAACTTTGTGTTCGCAGGTGCAACACGTGTGCTCAGCTGGGCAACGCACCTCGGGAAGCCCCTCTTAGCCCCTGGTCCTGGCCCGTCAAGCCATGGTCACGCATCCATGTGGACTACGCAGGTCCTTTCATGGGAAAAATGTTTTTGGTTGTAGTAGACGCTTACTCCAAATGGATTGAGTGTGCCATTTTAAATTCAAGCACATCCTCTGCCACGGTAGAAAGTCTACAGGCAATGTTCGCCACCCATGGTCTACTGGACGTCTTGGTCAGCGATAATGGCCCGTGCTTATCAAGCACTGAATTCCAGGACTTCATGGCAGGCAATGGAATCAACCATGTCAGAACAGCACCGTTCAAGCCGGCCTCAAAAGGCCAGGCGGAGCAAGCAGTGCAGATAATCAAACAGGGGATGCTCAGAATCCAAGGGGGTTCCCTACAAAGCTGCTTATCACGCCTCCTGTTGGCCAATAGATCCCGACCACACTCGCTCACAGGGGTTCCACCCGCAGAGCTGCTAATGAAAAGGACGCTCAAAACCAGATTATCCCTTATAACACCCTACTATGAAAGAAATTGTTGAGAGCAGGCGTCAGTCACAATGTGACTACCATGACAGGAATGCGGGAGCGCGATATATTGATGTCAATGATCCTGTTTTTGTCCTTAATTACGCTGCAGGGCCCAAATGGCTTGCAGGCACTGTGATTGCCAAAGAGGGGAATAGGATTCTGGTAGTTAAACTTACCAATGGACAAATCTGCCACAAACACGTGGATCAAACTAAAAGGAGGATCAGCAACCCCATAGAAGAAGCAGAGGAAGAACACGACATAGTGTTTACTCCACCACAGGTGACCGAACACCAGAACCAAGTGGAGGAGAGCCCAGTCACTGTGGACAGTCCGGATAGGCCTGAGGCACCGCAAACAGCATACACTCAGGCCAGCGCCCAACAACCGGAGCCCCAACTCAGGCGCTCTACAAGGGAGCGTAAATCACTAGAGAGACTTAACCTGTGATCCCAATAAGACTTTGGGGGGGAGGTGATGTCATGTATGCAACTGTCATTGTAACCCATGTATAAGCTGACCCAAGTTGTACACCTTGAGAACACTGAATACAGGGGGCGAACTTGTTGGAAACACTCCTAACCTGGACTTTCCGGTATAAAAGGGGAAGCTCCACTCACCGTCTGTCTCTTGAGGTCTTGGTAATAAAGGTAACTGGTCACAGAGTGATCTTCCCTCAAGTATGGGCCTCGTGTGCCTTTATACTGTATAGTAAAGGACATATTAGCTTCGAAACTCAAACTAGGAAAGGTGTTAATTGGAAAGCAATGAATCTCATCATCATAGGCAGTCCCTCAGAATTGAGGAAGACTTGCTTCCACTCTTAAAATGAGTTCTTCGGTGGCTGTACAGTCCAATACGAGAACCACAGTCTCTGTCACAGGTGTGACAGATAGTCGTTGAGGGAAGGGGTGGGTGGGACTGGTTTGTTGCATGCTCCTTCCGCTGCCTGCGCTTGTTTTCTGCATGCTCTCGGCGACGAGACTCGAGGTGCTCTGCGCCCTCCCGGAAGCACTTCCTCCACTTAGGCCGATCATTGGCCAGGGGTTCCCAGGTGTCAGTGGGAATGTTGCACTTTATCACGGAGGCTTTGAGGGTGTCTTTCTAACGTTTCCTCTGCCCGCCTTTGGCTCGTTTGCCGTGAAGGAGTTCCGAGCAGAGCGCTTGCTTTGGGAGTCTCGTGTCTGGCATGCGAACAATGAGGCCTGCCCAGCAGAGCTGATCAAGTGTGGTCAGTGCTTCAATGCTGGGGATGTTGGCCTGGTCGAGGACACTAATGTTGGTGTGTCTGTCCTCCCAGGGGATTTTTCAGATCTTGCGGAGACATAGTTGGTGGTATTTCTCCAGCGACTTGAGGTGTCTACTGTACATGGTCCATTTCTCTGAGCCATACAGGAGGGAGGGTATTACTACAGCCCTGTAGACCATGAGCTTGGTGGCAGTTTTGAGGGCCTGGCCTTCAAACACTCTTTTCCTCTGGCGCACTGGAGGCGGTGTTGAATCTCATCGTCAATGTCTGCTCTTGTTGATAAGAGGCGCTCCCGAGGTTTTGGAAATGGTCCACGTTGTCCAGGGCCGCACCGTTGATCTTGATGACTGGGGGGGGGGCAGTGCTGTGCGGCGAGGATAGGCTGGTGGAGGACCTTTGTCTGACAGATGTTTAGCGCAAGGTCCATGCTTTCATACGCCTCAGTACATACGTTGACTATGTCCTGGAGTTCAGCCTCTGCATGTGCGCAGACGCAGGCGTCATCCGCATACTGTAGCTCGATGATAGAGGTTGGGGTGGTCTTGGACCTGGCCTGGAGAGGGCGAAGGTTGAACAGGTTCCCACTGGTTCTGTAGTTTAGTTCCATTCCAGCAGGGAGCTAGTTGACTGTGAGGTGAAGCAGGAGAGCGAGGAAGATTGAGAAGAGAGTTGGGGCAATGATGCAGCCCTGTTTGACCCCGGTCCAGACGTGGATTGGGTCTGTAATGGATCCATTGGTAAGGATCACAGCCTGCATGTCGTCGTGGAGTAGTCGAAAGAATGTGACAACTTTTGGGGGCAGCTGAATCTAATCAAGGAATGGCACCGGTTCTCCAGATAGACACATGTGTGAGGAAAGCCCATAAGTAACTGCCCTGGAACCAAAACCTAATCCTGGGGCTTTCTGAGAGACAATGGACCTTATAAGAACATAAGAAACAGGAACAGGAGGAGGCCATATGGCCCTTCGAGCCTGCTCTGCCATTCAATAAGATCATGGCTAATCTGATCGTGGACTCCGCTCCACTTCCCCGCCCGCTCCCCGTATCCCCTTATCGTTTAAGGGACTGTCTATTTCTGTCTTAAATTTATTCAATGTCCCAGCTTCCACAGGTCTCTGAGGCAGCGAATTCCAGAAATTTACAACCCTCTGAGAGAAGAAATTTCTCCTCATCTCTGCTTTAATTGGGTGGCCCCTTACTCTAAGATCATGCCCTCTAGTTCTAGTCTCTCCCACCAGTGGAAACACCCTCTCTACAGCCACCTTGTCAAGCCCCTTCATAATCTTATATGTTTCGATAAGATCACCTCTCATTCTTCTGAATTCCAATGGGTAGAGGCCCAACCGACTCAACCTTTCTTCATAAGTCAACCCCCTCATCCCTGGAATCAACTTAATGAACCTTCTCTGAACTGCCTCCAAAGCAAGTATATCCTTCGGTAAATATGGAAACCCAAACTGCACAAAGTATTCCAGGTGTGGCCTCACCAATACCTTGTATAGCTGTAGCAAGACTTCCCTGCTTTTACACTCCATCCCCTTTGCAATAAAGGCCAAGATACCATTGGCCTTCCTGATCACTTGCTGTACCTGCATACTATCCTTTTGTGTTTCATGCAGAAGTACCCCAGGTCCCGCTGTACTGCGGCACTTTGCAATCTTTCTCCATTTAAATAATAACTTGTTCTTTGATTTTTTTTCTGCCAAAGTGCATGACCTCACACTTTCCAATATTGTACCCCATCTGCCAAATTTTTGCCCATTCACTTAGCCTGTCTATGTCCTTTTGCAGAATTTTTGTGTCCTTCTCACACATTGCTTTTCCTCCCATTTTTGTATCGTCAGCAAACTTGGCTACGTTACACTCAGTCCCTTCTTCCAAGTCATTAATATAGATTGTAAATAGTTGGGGTCCCAGCACTGATCCCTGCGGCACCTCACTAGTTACTGGTTGACAACCAGAGAATGAACCATTTATCCTGACTCTCTGTTCTCTGTTAGTTCGCCAATCCTCTATCCATGTTAATATATTACCCCCAACCCCGTTAACTTTTATCGTGTGCAGTAGCCTTTTATGTGGCACCAAGTCAAATGTCTTCTGGAAGTCTAAATACACTACATCCACTGGTTCCCCTTTATCCATCCTGTTCATTACATTCTCAAAGAACGCCATCAAATTTGTCAAGCATGACTTCCCCTTCATAAATCCATGCTGACTCTGCCTGACCGAATTTTGCTTTTCCAAATGTCCTGCTACTACTTCTTTAATAATGGACTCCAACATTTTATCAACCACAGATGTTAGGCTAACTGGTCTATAGTTTACTGCTTTTTGTCTGCCTCCTTTTTTAAATAGGGGCGTTACATTTGCAGTTTTCCAATCTGCTGGGACCTCCCCAGAACCCAGGGAATTTTGGTAAATTACAATCAATGCATCCACAATCCCTGTTGCTACTTCTCTCAAGACCCTAGAGTGCAAGCCATCAGGTCCAGGGGATTATGTGCCTTTAGTCCCATTACCTTACTGAGTACCACCTCCTTAGTGATTGTGATTGTGTTAAGCTCCTCTCGCCATTTAGCCCCCTGACTATCCACTGTTGGAATATTACATAGAAACATAGAAAATAGGTGCAGGAGTAGGCCATTCGGCCCTTCGAGCTTGCACCGCCATTCAATGAGTTCATGGCTGAACATGCAACTTCAGTACCCCATTCCTGCTTTCTCGCCATACCCCTTGATCCCCCTAGTAATAAGGACTACATCTAACTCCGTTTTGAATGTATTTAGTGAATTGGCCTCAACAACTTTCTGTGGTAGAGAATTCCACAGGTTCCCTACTCTCTGGGTGAAGAAGTTTCTCCTCATCTCGGTCCTAAATGGCTTACCCCTTATCCTTAGACTGTGACCCCTGGTTCTGGACTTCCCCAACATTAGGAACATTCTTCCTGCATCTAACCTGTCTAAACCCATCAGAATTTTAAACGTTTCTATGAGATCCCCTCTCATTCTTCTGAACTCCAGTGAATACAAGCCCAGTTGATCCAGTCTTTCTTCATATGTTAGTCCCGCTATCCTGGGAATCAGTCTGGTGAACCTTCGCTGCACTCCCTCAATAACAAGAATGTCCTTCCACAAGTTAGGAGACCAAAACTGTACACAATACTCCAGGTGTGGCCTCACCAAGGCCTTGTACAATTGTAGTAATGACTCCCTGCCCCTGTACTCAAATCCCCTCGCTATGAAGGCCAACATGCCATTTGCCTTCTTAACCGCCTGCTGTACCTGCATGCCAACCTTCAATGACTGATGTATCATGACACCCAGGTCTCGTTGCACCTCCCCTTTTCCTAATCTGTCACCATTCAGATAATAGTCTGTCTCTCTGTTTTCACAACACAAGTGGATAATCTTACATTTATCTACATTATACTTCATCTGCCATGCATTTGCCCACTCACCTAACCTATCCAAGTCACTCTGCAGCCTCATAGCATCCTCCTCGCAGCTCACACTGCCACCCAACTTAGTGTCATCTGCAAACTTGGAGATACTACATTTAATCCCCTCGACTAAATCATTAATGTGCAATGAAAACAGCTGGGGCCCCAGCACAGAACCTTGCGGTACCCCACTAGTCACTGCCTGCCATTCTGAAAAGTATCCATTTACTCCTACTTTTTGCTTCCTGTCTGCCAACCAGTTCTCAATCCATGTCAGCACACTACCCCCAATCCCATGTGCTTTAACTTTGCACCTTAATCTCTTGTGTGGGACCTTGTCGAAAGCCTTCTGAAAGTCAAAATACGCCACATCAACTGGTTCTCCCTTGTCCACTCTACTGGAAACATCCTCAAAAAATTCCAGAAGATTTGTCAAGCATGATTTCCCTTTCACAAATCCATGCTGACTTGGACCTATCATGTCACCTCTTTCCAAATGCGCTGCTATGACATCCTTAATAATTGATTCCATCATTTTACCCACTACCGATGTCAGGCTGACCGGTCTATAATTCCCTGTTTTCTCTCTCCCTCCTTTTTTAAAAAGTGGGGTTACATTGGCTACCCTCCACTCCATAGGAATTGATCCAAAGTCTATGGAACGTTGGAAAATGACTGTCAATGCATCTGCTATTTCCAAGGCCACCTCCTTAAGTACTCTGGGATGCAGACCATCAGGCCCTGGGGATTTAGTGGCCTTCAATCCCATCAATTTCCCCAACACAATTTCCCGACTAATAAGGATTTCCCTCAGTTCCTCCTTCTTACTAGACCCTCTGACCCCTTTTATATCCGGAAAGTTGTTTGTGTCCACCTTAGTGAATACCGAACCAAAGTTCTTGTTCAATTGGTCTGCCATTTCTTTGTTCACAGTTATGACTTCCCCTGATTCTAACTTGTTAATGTCCTCTACCGTAAAGACTGATACAAAATATTTGAGAATTAAAAAGTCAAGCCCAAACTTGCTAATTCTCTTCTTTCCGCACAACAAAGCAGGAAACCTCCCTCCACAGAACCAGAAGCTATGTGCTATGCGAGGAAAGTATATGTATTTATAAATCTGGAGCTCATTATTGTAACATCACTGTGCCTGTTGTAACTCAGTAAAATCCATAGGATACTTGTCGACTGCTGTTTGTCTGATAGGCTATGCGCATGTGTGTCTGTTTAATAAACGTATTCCAAATTATTATAAAGGAATTGATCTTGCTGTCAATTTAATGCCAGAGAGATTTATAAATCTTACAATGCCAACTTCTTACAATAATCAAATCTTACAATTACCATCCGTGGCTAACTAAGGAAATAAGAGATGGTATCAAATTGAAAACAAAGCCATACAAAGTGGCCAGGACTAGTGGGAGGCCAGAGGATTGGGAAACTTTTAAAAGCCAGCAAAGAATGACTAAAGAATTAATAAAGAGAGGGAAGATAGATTATGAATGTAAACTAACACGAAATATAAAAACAGATAGTAAGAGTTTCTACAGGTACATAAAAAAGGAAAAAAGTGGTTAAAGTAAATGTTGATCCCTTAGAGGATGAAACTGGGGAATTAATAATGGGGAACAGGGAAATGGCAGAGACTTTGAACCAATCTTTTGTATCGGTCTTCACGGTAGAAGGCACTAAAAAACATCCCAATACTGGATAATCAAGGGGCTAAAGGGACCGAAGGAACGTGATACAATCACTATCACTAAAGAAGTAGTACTTGGAAAAATATTGGGACTAAAGGCGGACAAGTCCCCTGGACCTGGTGGCTTGCATCGTAGGGTCTTAAAAGAAGGGACTGCAGAGATAGTGGATGCATTGGTTGTAATCTACCAAAATTCCCTGGATACTGGGGAGGTCCCAATGGATTGGAAACCCGCAAATGTAATGCTCCTATTTAAAAAAGGAGGCAGACAGAAAACTGGAAACTATAGACCAGTTAGCCTAACATCTGTCGTTGTTAAAATACTGAAGTCCATTATTAAGGAAGCAGTAGCAGGACAGTTAGAAAAGCATAATTCAATCAAGCAGAGTCAGCATGGTTTTATGAAGGGAAATCATGTTTGACAAATTTTCTGGAGTTCTTTGAGGATGTAACGACCAGGATGGATAAGGGGGAACCAGTGGATGTCATGTATTTGGATTTCCAGAAGGCATTCATAAGGTGCCACATAAAAGGTTCCTGCACAAGATAAAAGTTCACGGGGTTGGGGGTAATATATTAGCATGGATAGAGGATTGGCTAACTAACAGAGAACAGAGAGTCAGGATAAATGGTTCATTCTCTGGTTGGCAACCAGTAACTAGTGAGGTGCCACAGGGATCAGTGCTGGGACCCCAACTATTTACAATCTATATTAACGACTTGGAAGAAGGGACTGAGTGTAACGTAGCCAAGTTTGCTGACGATACAAAAAGTTAATATGCAGGTACAACAATTAATCAGGAAGGCAAACGAAATGTTGGTCTTTATTGCAAGGGGGATGGAGTATAAAAGCAGAGAAATCCTGCTACAACTGTACAGGGTATTGGCGAGGCCACATCTAGAGTACTGCATACAGTTTTGGTCTCCGTATTTAAGGAAGCATATACTTGCATTGGAGGCTGTTCAGAGAAGGTTCACTCGGTTGATTCCAGAAATGATGGGGTTGAATTATCAAAATAGGTTGAGTATGTTGGGCAGGTTGGGCCAATACTCATTGGAGTTCAGATGAATGACAGGAGATCTTATCGAAACATATAAGGTAATGAGAGGGCTCAGCAAGGTGGATACAGAGAAGATATCTCCACTCAAGGGAAATTAAGAATAGGGGGCATAGTCTCAGAATAAGGGGCCGCCCATTTAAAACTGAGATGAGGAGAAATTTCTTCTCTCAGAGGGTTGTAAATTTGTGGAATTCTCTGCCCCAGCGAGCTATGGAGGCTGGGTCATTGAATATATTTAAGGCAGAGAAAGACAGATTTTTGAGCGATAAGGGAATAAAGAGTTATGGGGAGCGGGCAGGGAAGTGGAGCTGAGTCCATGATCAGATCAGACATGATCTTTTAAATGGCGGAGCAGGTTCGAGGGTCCAAATGGTCTACTCCTGCTCCTATTTCTTATGTTCTTATGTAACAACATCTTCAACACAAGATTTTCATTAACTTGGCAGAAATTGACATTGATTTCCTAATGCTTTAAAAATAAACCAACAAACTTTACAATGCAATAATTAGCAATTATGTTATTCATATCAAAGCATTTTTTGTTGTTCCTCAAAAGAAATTAGTGCTCACCCCTCTTTACCTCTCCCCACCCACCCACCCTCCTCACACACTGTTCCTTGGCTTTACCATCCCAATGCCTCAATTGAGCTAGCATCCAGAAGATGGATGAAACCAGGATGCTGCCAATGTTTCTAAGGTTATCGGAAGGTGCATGAGGTGTCTATTTGAATAATGGAGTATATTATATACTTTTGTAACTGATGGAGTCAAGGAGCTTCTGTAAGTAGGTCAGCGGCGTGGTTTGTTAATTATATAACTGGACAGAACCAGTCCCACAGGCAGTATTTTAAGTAGAAATAGTTAATGGGTAGAAAGGAAACTATTCCGTATAATGTGAATAGGAGGCATCATTACCATGTCTCTGTCTGGTACTTCCTCTGATGGTCATCATCATAGGCAGTCCCTCGGAATCGAGGAAGACTTGCTTCCACTCTTAAAATGAGTTCTTAGGTGGCTGTACAGTCCAATACGAGAATCACAGTCTCTGACACAGGTGGGACAAATAGTCGTTGAAGGAAGGGGTGGGTGGAACTGGTTTGCCGCACGCTCTTTCCGCTGCCTGCGCTTGATTTCTGCATGCTCTCGGCGACGAGACTCGAGGAGCTCAGCGCCCTCCCGGATGCACTTCCTCCACTTAGGGCAGTCTTCGGCCAAGGACTCCCAGGTGTCAGTGGGGATGTTGCTCTTTATCAGGGAGGCTTTGAGGGTGTCATTGTAACATTTCCACTGCCCATCTTTGGCTCGTTTGTTGTGAAGGAGTTCCGAGTAGAGCACTTGGCTTTGGGAGTCTCGTGTCTGGCATATGAACGATGTGGCCTACCCAGCGGAGCTGATCAAGTGTGGTCAGTGCTTCAATGCTGGGGATGTTAGCCTGGACGAGGACGCTAGCGTTGGTACATCTGTCCTCCCAGGGGATTTGCAGGATCTTGCGGAGACATTGTTAGTGGTATTTCTCCAGCGACTTGAGGTGTCTGCTGTACATGGTCCATGTTTCTGAGCCATACAGGCAGGCTGGTATTACTACAGCCCTGTAGACCATGAGTTTGGTGACAGTTTTGAGGGCCTGGTCTTCAAACACTCTTTTCCTCAGGCGGCCGAAGGCTGCACTGGCGCACTGGAGGTGGTGTTGGATTTCGTTGTCAATGCCTGCTCTTGTTGATAGGAGGCTCCCGAGATAAGGGAAGTGGTCCACGTTGTCCAGGGACGCACCGTGGATCTTGATGACCGGGGGGCAGTGCTGTGCAGCGAGGACAGGGTGATGCCTCTGATGGTATAACTACAATCAAAGACATGGAGAAAAGAACACATCCTCCTACAGCTTATTGGAGCTCCAGCAGTGCACAATTTAGATCAGGGTCAAAATGCTACGTGTTAAAATAACGGAAAACACTTATACTCACATGTATCGGAGTTCAGACTCTCTTCGAACCAGTATATCTCTTATCCGTTCAATTTTAAAAAGTTCATCTTCAATGTCATCAACTGTTATGGTAGAATCTGCCATTGATATAATATCTGACTCTGCAAAGCAAATGAAGGCATCAACACTGAATCATTTGCACATTTGAATTACATAGAAATCACTATACCATTACTTTCTGATTCAGAATTTTTAAAAAATTATACAATGTATGTAAGATAGGAAATAATCTTCTAATTTGCTGGGGGAAGGGGAGAGGTTGAGTGGAAGGTAAAGGCATTTGTTGTAAGTTTTCCTATCTATTAATGGCCTTTAATAATTAGTATTAAGCTGTTCTAATTGTTTCATAGAAATAGTTTGCACCACTAAAATGAAAAGCACAAATAATTTGTAGTCCAAAGAAATCACCGGTTGTTTCAAATATAAATCCTGAGAAGTTAAAAGTTAACCTTAAAATTTACTGATATTGATGATACCCTGAATATTTTCAACAAGCTAATTATTCATTATAGCCATACAAAATGGTAAGTTGCCCAGTATGTGTGTTCATGTCTCCTGAGTGTTCTGTAGAATGAATAATAGTCACAACATACTGGTTAAATGTATAAAACTATCAAAGAGATCAAACTTTGAGTTCTGGGGTCAGTATTAGTTCAGACACTTGGGCCAGAGGTGTCAAAACAGAATTGATTGACAGCGGGTCAGGAGCCAGCTGTCAACTCACCTCTGCGCTAGTCTCCCATGTGTTGGATCTGTCAGCATTTAACAGAACCAACACCAAATAGCGGGGTAGGCAATTTAGATAATTAAGAGATAATTAAAAGCCAATTAAGCCATTTTTCCAGCTTACATCCATTCTTCTGGATAGGTGACAGCTGCAAAAGCTACCATTTCACAGTTGTTCACTTTCCAGTCTTAGAAGCTGGAGCCTTCAGGATTTCAAAGACACATTTGAGCTTTATGCAGGTTGGAAGTGTTTGCAGTAAACTCTCTATCCACTGTCACCTCCTTGGAACAACCTCTCTCACCATTGACAGATCGCTTCTGTCATCTCAACCTCACCTGCCATCTATTCCATCAGCATCGGTGCCCTTGAAAAAATCTCACCTTGGTCCAAAGAAGCCCACCACGATTAGCTCCAACACCAACATCACCAGGCATAGGGGCATCACCAGACACTCGAGCAGCACCAACAAAACCATCAACCTTCTCTGCAATCAACTGATGCTGCACAGGACACAAGTCATCAGCACCTGACCACATTGCTGCCCGGGAGGCCAGGAATGGTCTCACCATGGCCAGATTTACTTCACTTGATGCTGTTGTGCAAGGCCTCTTGGGGAAGAGTGATTAATTAGCAATCTCGTTGTGCGAGGCCCCTTGGGGAAGAGTGACCATAATATAGTGGAATTCTACATTAGGATGGAGAATGAAACAGTTAATTCAGAGACCATGGTCCAGAACTTAAAGAAGGGTAACTTTGAAGGTATGAGGCGTGAATTGGCTAGGATAGATTGGCGAATGATACTTAAGGGGTTGACAGTGGATGGGCAATGGCAGACATTTAGAGACCGCATGGATGAACTACAACAATTGCACATTCCTGTCTGGCGTAAAAATAAAAAAGGGAAGGTGGCTCAACTGTGGCTATCAAGGGAAATCAGGGATAGTATTAAAGCCAAGGAAGTGGCATACAAATTGGCCAGAAACAGCGGCGAACCCGGGGACTGGGAGAAATTTAGAACTCAGCAGAGGAGGACAAAGGGTTTGATTAGGGCAGGGAAAATAGAGTACAAGAGGAAGCTTGCAGGGAACATTAAGACAGACTGCAAAAGTATCTATAGATATGTAAAGACAAAAAGGTTAGTAAATACAAACGTAGGTCCCCTGCAGTCAGAATCAGGGGAAGTCATAACGGGGAACAAAGAAATGGCAGACCAATTGAACAAGTACTTTGGTTCGGTATTCACTAAGGAGGACACAAACAACTTTCCGGATATAAAAGGGGTCAGAGGGTCTATAAGGAGGAGGAACTGAGGGAAATCCTTATTAGTCGGGAAATTGTGTTGGGGAAATATATGGGATTGAAGGACGATAAATCCCCAGGGCCTGATGGTCTGCATCCCAGAGTACTTAAGGAGGTGGCCTTGGAAATAGCGGATGCATTGACAGTCATTTTCCAACATTCCATAGACTCTGGATCAGTTCCTATGGAGTGGAGGGTAGCCAATGTAACCCCACTTTTTAAAAAAGGAGGGAGAGAGAAATCATGGAATTATAGACCGGTCAGCCTGACATCGGTAGTGGGTTAAATGATGGAATCAATTATTAAGGGTGTCATAGCAGCGCATTTGGAAAGAGGTGACATGATAGGTCCAAGTCAGCATGGATTTGTAAAAGGGACATCATGCTTGACAAATCTTCTGGAATTTTTTGAGGATGTTTCCAGTAGAGTGGACAAGGGGGAACCAGTTGATGTGGTGTATTTGGACTTTCAGAAGGCTTTCGACAAGGTCCCACACAAGAGATTAAGGTGCAAAGTTAAGGCACATGGGATTGGGGGTAGTGTGCTGACGTGGATTGAGAACTGGTTGGCAGACAGGAAGCAAAGAGTAGGAGTAAATGGATACGTTTCAGGCAGAGACTAGTGGAGTACCGCAAGGTTCTGTGCTGGGGCCCCAGCTGTTTACATTGCATGTTAATGATTTAGACGAGGGGATTAAATGTAGTATCTCCAAGTTTGCAGATGACACTAAGTTGGGTGGCAGTGTGAGCTGCGAAGAGGATGCTATGAGGCTGAAGAGTGACTTGGATAGGTTAGGTGAGTGGGCAAATGCATGGCAGATGAAGTATAATGTGGATAAATGTGAGGTTATCCACTTTGGTTGTAAAAACAGAGAGACAGACCATTATCTGAATAGTGACAGATTAGGAAAAGGGGAGGTGCAACGAGACCTGGGTGTCATGGTACATCAGTCATTGAAGGTTGGCATGCAGGTACAGCAGGCGGTTAAGGCGGCAAATGGCATGTTGGCCTTCATAGCGAGGGGATTTGAGTACAGGGTCAGGGAGGTGTTACTACAGTTGTACAGGGCCTTGGTGAGGCCACACCTGGAGTATTGTGTACAGTTTTTGTCTCCTAACTTGAAGAAGGACATTCTTGCTATTGAGGGAGTGCAGCGAAGGTTCACCAGACTGATTCCCGGGATGGCGGGACTGACATATGAAGAAAGACTGGATCAACTGGGCTTGTATTCACTGGAGTTCAGAAGAATGAGAGGGGATCTCATAGAAACGTTTAAAATTCTGATGGGTTTAGACAGGTTAAATGCAGGAAGAATGTTCCCAAAGTTGGGAAGTCCAGAACCAGGGGTCACAGTCTAAGGATAAGGGGTAAGCCATTTAGGACCCAGATGAGGAGAAACTTCTTCATCCAGAGAGTGGTGAACCTGTGGAATTCTCTACCACAGAAAGTTGTTGAGGCCAATTCACTAAATATATTCAAAAAGGAGTGAGATATAGTCCTTACTATTGGGGGGATCAAGGGGTATGGTGAGAAAGCAGGAATGGGGGACTGGAGTTGCATGTTCAGCCATGAACTCATTGAATGGTGGTGCAGGCTCGAAGGGCCGAATGGCCTACTCCTGCACCTATTTCTATGTTTCTATGTACACCCTGGGTGCCACATGATGCACCAGGTTGGCACCACCCCACACCAGCACCATAAAGCATCCCTGCATTGACCAAGCCATTCCTTTCGCACTCATCACCATTGCCAGGGGGTACTTTTATGTCTCACCATTCACTGCAACTCACTAAGCCACTTCCAAAGGTGCACACAAATCTGTCCAAGAAGGCAAAGTGTTGAAATTAAAGATGTCAATGAAAAGGTTGATTTCCTGGGGAGGTCTGTTCCACCCATTGGATGGGAAGAGAACCCCCCCTGCATGCTCTGACTCCCTCCATAAGCATATAGAGGGAGTCATGGGAGAGCTTGGGTGCAGCCGTGCATCTCTGTGCAGTGCTGGTCAGTGTTTGCAGCAGCTCAATGCTGTAGAACACTGACAGCACAACTGTCAAAATTAATATGGATATGGTCCCTTTAAGGAAACTGGCTGATGATGTGTCATTAAATGACATCATCTGACCCACTTCTTTTTAATTGGCTGGGAACCTAGATGGGCGGGCTTAACAAGCCCCATCAAGGTAAAATCACTTGGAGAGAGCGGGTTGTAGCCAGCAGCAGGCTGGGACCTGGCTACAGACCTTGGGCTTCCAGGACTCGCCTTGGTCAGCGAAATCACAGCCTTGGTTCAAGTATCTGACGGATGGCTGTTGGCTCAATCACTTACTATGATCTGATCCATGTACAAACATGATTGGGAGTGGACTGAGGCGTCCCACAGTGTTCTGGGACGGTTTCCATTCACGGTGTACATCAATAAATTGTAATATAGAACTAGAGGGAGTGGTGTCCAAATCTGTAGATTCGCCTCTCCCCATCTCTGCAACCCCTTCCAGCTCTCCAACTATTTCCCCCCCCCCCCCCCCACCCCACAGCCGCAGAACTCCCCATTCTTCGAACTCTGGATTCTCTTGCATTCCCTCTTCCTTTGCCCCACCAATGATGGCTATGCCTTTGGCGGCCTAGGCTCACACTAGAATTCCTTATCTAAACCCTTCTGCTTCTCCATCACCCTCTCCTCATTTAAGATCCTCCTTAAAACCCATCTCTGTCACCAAGCTTTACATCATCAGTCTCCTCCTATGGAGGATAAACACCAACATGGATTGGTTGGACCGAATCTATGTTTCCATGTCTAATTTCTATGTAATTCTATGTAAAAAGTTAGTGCACGTTGAAATCACCATTATATTTACCATCATAGCAAAACAATACCACTGACATCTGGGACAGACTATAACTACTATTCCAGGTTCTGAAATAACTATTAAAGTCATGAAGACTGAATATGGCTAGCTGACTGAATCCTGGATCTAAACAGTAAGGTGATAAATATTAACCTGGAATCACAGTTAGATACTTAAAAAAAAAATACACAGGTGCTCGCCAATAGCAGTGAGAAGTCAGTTTCACTTAGCAAATATAACGAGTGTGTAACTCACAATGCATACAGAGCTCGTGATGAAGAACATTCGGCAGTTGAGGACAAAATATTCTTTGAAATGCAAGACCACCTTAAATTTCCACAGGGTTCTTAATTTAGTTAATGTCAGCTGTGGCTCAGTGGGTAACACTCTCATCTCTGAGTCAGAAAGGTTGTGGGTTCAGGTCCCACTCCAGGGACTTGAGCACATATATCTAGGCTGACACTCCAGTGCAGTACTGAGGGAGTGTGGGAATGCTGCACTGTCGGAGGTGCCATCTTTTGTATGGGGCGTTAAACTGACACCCCGTCTGCTCTCTCGGGTGGATGTAAAAGACCCCCTGGCACTATTTCGAAGAAGAGTAGGATGTTTATTTCCGGTATCCTGGCCAATATTTATCCCTCAATCGACATAACAAAAACAGATGATCTGGTCATTATCACATTGCTGTTTGTGGGAGCTTGCTGTGTGCAATTTGGCTGCCATGTTTCCCATATTACAACAGTAACTACACTCCAAAAAGTACTTAGCTGGCTATAAAGCGCTTTGGGACATCCGATGGTCATGAAAGGAGCTTATAACTTCAAGTCTTTCTTTCTTTTTAGTTCTAGAACGGTGTGAACAGGTGATTAACTTTCAAAAGTAATACTTATATGACTGTTTATGTTATGTTATTTACTGCTGTGAGTTAGCAAATAACTTGACAGCAGGCAGCGGAAAGAGCGTGCAGCAAACCTGTCCCACTCACCCTTTCCCTCAACGACTATCTGTCCCACCTGAGACAGGGACTGTGGTTCTCGTATTGGACTGTTCAGCCACCTAAGAACTCATTTTTAGAGTGGAAGCAAGTCTTCCTCGATTTCGAGGGACTGCCTATGATGATGATGACAATACTAATTAACCCTCATCAGGTTCATTTTTTCCTTCACAAAAACATTTCTACAATGGAGGTGCTTTGATGAATTCTACTTTTATTCTAAGAGGTCACTGGATTGTGATATCAGTATCAGACACACCATCCGTTGTGTCACCAGTCTGCACTTGGAGAGGCCCATTAAGATTCTGAGTTCTTCAATTGGAAACTGTAGGTGCTGTGAATCTTCTTCAAAAAAAGGTGTCGTAATTCATTTACTATGTAACTAACTGAAAATACATTGGTCACAATAAGATGAGTCATTTAAACTGAGCATCTTGATTGTCATTTTACCTCTTCACCTACTCCTACGCGCCTTGCAGATCAGAGACTAATTGATGAAATGGGTCATTTCAGACTATGGGACCATCACCACCTGCAAGTTCCCGTCCGAGTTACACACCATCCATACTTGGAAGTATATCGCTGTTCCTTCATCGTCCCTGGGTCAAAATCCTGGAACTCCCTCCCGAACAGCACTGTGGGAATATCTTCACCACAAGGACTAGCAGTTCAAGGCAACAGCTCACCAACATCTTCTCAAGGGCAATTAGGGATGGGCAATAAATGCTGGACTTGCCAGCGACACCCACATCCCGGAACGAATAAAAACAAATGTGCCACAGAGGAAATCATGGGTGCTAACCCTACAACAACTCAGCATATGATGCTAAATGATGAATCCATGCCTTTAGACTAGTGCCTCCAAGCATGATTATAAATAAATTATGAGGCAGCAAGAATCAGAATCTTTTTAATTTAGATTTTGGGGTGCAATCCATTTATGGTTTAGGAAAGAAAGGAAAAGTTGCATTTATATTGCATCTTTCACGACCACCGGATGTACCAAAGTGCTTTACAGCCAATGAAGTATTTTTGAAGTGTAGTCACAATTGTAACAAAGAAAACACGGCAGCCAATTTGCGCACAGCAAGGTCTGATAAACAGGAATATGATATTAACCAGACAATCTGTTCTAGTGATGTTGGTTGAGCTATAAATATTGGAGAACTCCCCTGCTCTTCTAGTACCATTTTTATATCCTTGAGAGGGAAAACATGGTTTAACATCTCATCCAAAAGACAGCACTCCTACTGTACTCCAGTATCAACCCAGATTATGTGCTCATGTCCCTGGAATGAGACTCAGAGGTGACACCCAAGGCAAGCATTGACATTATTTCACATTGCCTGACGTCTGGCATGTGAATGCTGTACAAAGTACCTCATAACAGGTAGCCTGCACTACTTTAATTTTGTGGCTTTGTGGATTGGTCACTCGTGCTAAAGGCTAGCTTTGAGAACATTATACTAAAGCATCTCTCAGTCTGAAAACATGTTCTCACAAACTCAGCCCTTCTTCAAACATAAATTGACATCCCGGTTTGGTTCAAATTCCCAGACACAATTCATCGGATCTGCCCAGCAGCCACAGCACAAATTACTTGCTCAATGAAACTCTCAATTTTTAATTGCCTAATTTTGAGACATTCATTTTCTTGAAGTAAATAGCAGTAATGTAATTGCCCAGTGCATTAGCATACAGGATCAAAAATATTTTAAATTAGAAGGGGAATAGTTCAATGTGTTAAAGCACTGAGTTATTGAGCTGAAAGGTGTCAATTTGAAATTGACATAGAAACATAGAAAATAGGTGCAGGAGTAGGCCATTCGGCCCTTCGAGCCTGCACTGCCATTCAATGAGTTCATGGCTGAACATGCAACTTCAGTACCCCATTCCTGCTTTCTCACCATACCCCTTGATCCCCCTAGTAGTAAGGACTACATCTAACTCCTTTTTGAATATATTTAGTGAATTGGAATCAACAACTTTCAGTGGTAGAGAATTCCACAGGTTCATCACTCTCTGGGTGAAGATGTTTCTCCTCATCTCGGTCCTAAATGGCATACCCCTTATCCTTAGACTGTGACCCCTGGTTCTGGACTTCCCCAACATTGGGAACATTCTTCCTGCATCTAACCTGTCTAAACCCGTCAGAATTTTAAACGTTTCTGTGAGATCCCCTCTCATTCTTCTGAACTCCAGTGAATACAAGCCCAGTTGATCCAGTCGTTCTTTATATGTCAGTCCCGCCATCCCGGGAATCAGTCTGGTGAACCTTCGCTGCACTCCCTCAATAGCAAGAATGTCCTTCCTCAAGTTAGGAGACCAAAACTGTACACAATACTCCAGGTCTGGTCTCACCAAGGCCCTGTACAACTGTAGCAACACCTCCCTGCCCCTAAACTCAAATCCCCTCGCTATGAAGGCCAACATGCCATTTGCTTTCTTAACCACCTGCTGTACCTGCATGCCAACCTTCAATGACTGATGTACCATGACACCCAGGTCTCGTTGCATCTCCCCTTTTCCTAATCTGTCACCATTCAGATAATAGTCTGTCTCTCTGTTTTTACCACCAAAGTGGATAACCTCACATTTATCCACATTATACTTCATCTGCCATGCATTTGCCCACTCACCTAACCTATCCAAGTCACTCTGCAGCCTCATAGCATCCTCCTCGCAGCTCACACTGCCACCCAACTTAGTGTCATCCGCAAATTTGGAGATACTACATTTAATCCCCTCATCTAAATCATTAATGTACAATGTAAACAGCTGGGGCCCCAGCACAGAACCTTGCGGTACCCCACTAGTCACTGCCTGCCATTCTGAAAAGTATCCATTTACTCCTACTTTTTGCTTCCTGTCTGCCAACCAGTTCTCAATCCACACCAGCATACTATCCCCAATCCCATGTGCTTTAACTGTGCACATTAATCTCTTGTGTGGGACCTTGTCGAAAGCCTTCTGAAAGTCTAAATACAGCATACATCAACTGGTTCTCCCTTGTCCACTCTACTGGAAACATCCTCAGAAAATTCTAGAAGATTTGTCAAGCATGATTTCCCTTTCACAAATCCATGCTGACTTGGACCTATCACGTCACCTCTTTCCAAATGCGCTGCTATGACACCCTTAATAATTGATTCCATCATTTTACCCACTAACGATGTCAGGCTGACTGGTCTATAATTCTCTGTTTTCTCTCTCCCTCCTTTTTTAAAAAGTGGGGTTACATTGACTACCCTCCACTCCATAGGAACTGATCCAGAGTCTATGGAATGTTGGAAAATCACTGTCAATACATCCGCTAATTCCAAGGCTACCTCCTTAAGTACTCTGGGATGCAGTCCATCAGGCCCTGGGGAGTTATCGGCCTTCAATCCCATCAATTTCCCCAACACAATTTCCCGACTAATAAGGATTTCCCTCAGTTCCTCCTTCTGACTAGACCCTCTGACCCCTTTTATATCTGGAAGGTTGTTTGTGTCCTCCTTAGTGAATACCGAACTTGTTCAATTGGTCTGCCATTTCTTTGTTCCCCATTATGACTTCCCCTGATTCTGACTGCAGGGGACCTACGTTTGTCTTTACTAATCTTTTTCTCGTTACATATCTATAGAAGCTTTTGCAGTCCATCTTAATGTTCCCTGCAAGCTTCCTCTCGTACTCTATTTTCCCTGCCCTAATCAAACCCTTTGTCCTCCTCTGCTGAGTTCTAAATTTCTCCCAGTCCCCAGGTTCGCTGCTATTTCTGGCCAATTTGTATGCCACTTCCTTGGCTTTAATACTATCCCTGACTTGATAGCCAATGTTGAGCCATCTTCCCTTTTTTATTTTTACGCCAGACAGGGATGTACAATTGTTGTAGTTCATCCATGCAGTCTCTAAATGTCTGCCATTGCCCATCCACTGTCAACCCCTTAAGTATCATTCGCCAATCTATCCTAGCCAATTCACGCCTCATACCTTCAAAGTTACCCTTCTTTAAGTTCTGGACCATGGTCTATGAATTAACCGTTTCATTCTCCATCCTAATGTAGAATATTATGGTCCCCAAGGGGCCTCGCACAACAAGATTGCTAATTAATCCCCCTCTCATTACACAACACCCAGTCTAAGATGGCCTCCCCCCTCGTTGCTTTCTCGACATATTGGTCTAGAAAACCATCCCTTATGTACTCCTCCTCCACCGTATTGCTTCCTATTTGGTTAGCCCAATCTATATGCATATTAAAGTCACCCATGATAACTGCTGCACCTTTATTGCATGCACCCCTAATTTCCTGTTTGATGCCCTCCCCAACATCACTACTACTGTTTGGAGGTCTGTACACAACTCCCACTAACGTTTTTTGTCCTTTGGTGTTCTGCAGCTCTACCCATATAGATTCCACATCATCCAAGCTAATGTCCTTCCTAACTATTGCATTAATCTCCTCTTTAACCAGCAATGGTACCCCAGCTCCTGTTCCTTTTATTCTATCCTTCCTGAATGTTGAATACCCTTGGATATTGAGTTCCCAGCCCTGATCATCCTGGAGCCACGTCTCAGTAATCCCAATCACATCATATCTGTTAACATCTGTTTGTACAGTTAATTCACCCACCTTATTACGGATACTCCTTGCATAAGGACACAAAGCCTTCAGGCTTGTTTTTTTTAACACCCTTTGTCCTTTTAGAATTATGATGTAGTGTGGCCCTTTTTGGTTCTTGCCTTTGTTTACACGGGCTTCCACTATTGCTTTTTACCTTTCTACCATCTGTTTCTGACTCCATATTACTTCGCCCTGTCTCGCTGCATAGGTTCCCATCCCCCTGCCATATTAGTTTAAACACTCCCGAACTGCATTAGCAAATGTTAACCCCAGGATATATGGGGATATAATGCCATAATTATAGCATGGACTAGCAGAAAAGGGAAAATAGCCCACACTTACTCATACACCCTACATGCCAGTATCAATGTATTAGATTCTGGGAGCGGTTGTTCACCCAGTCAGTTACAGGTGAATGTATGGAGCATACAGCATATGACCAAGTGTAGGGAAGAAAACAAAGAGCAGAGGAGGGGAAATTTCTAAGAGGAAAGCTAATGTACATATCAGCAAAAAACAATAGCAAGGTATACATTTACCAAATATATTGCAAAGATTGTATTCTAATCTGCAATGATTGGATATTGGAAACCAAACGGAGGCAGCTGGGTGATGCATTAATGCTTGCTCCAGATAATCAGTTGAACAGATTAGCCCAATCCATCAAGGAATTAGAGGGTAGAGGTCGCGTTTTGATCACAATCGAGAAAATACACTCGAAATTCAGCTGGTTAGGTTACAGTTCAAGTTTCCGCTAAAATTATTTTGCATAATCACAACCGTAAAATGTTCAATGAACCAACACAATCACGCAGCGTAATAGAACACAATTGTCTCTTTCTTCTTTCCATCAAAAAGTATTCTGTGATGTATTTAGAGTGGAAACCTGGTGTAGTTTTATTAATACAGCTGAAAATGGAGTTATCAGCAAAAATAAGCATTTTTAATAAAGTTTACTCGTGAGTAACCCGATTTAAAATCACTGAAAATGTCTTAAAAAAGCTATACTGAACCATTTAATAGTACACTAGTCAGTTTCTTAGTAAATTAAATATATTTTGATTTGATAAACAATGTGACTGCTAGTAGTGCCTGTGCACTCAAGAAAATGTGCGCAATTTGAAGAGGCTTCCCGAACCAACGCAATCGTTGCAATCTCGCAATTTAGACCTGGTGGCGTGGCCAGTTTTGTTGGCAAGGCCCGATTTGGGTGATTTGAATCTTGAACCAGCTTAAAAGATCGCAGAGATCACAAACACAAATAGATTTGGGCGCAACTCACGTTTAAAATTCCCCGATCTTTATTGCTGGTTCGGCCGATTCCCCCTGGATTGCACTGATATTACTAGTGGAAAGAAGCGGGAACTCTGCCCCAAGACTGGAGAGCTGAAGACGACTCTCCTTTTTCGACGTCCTCGATATCTGGGCAAATTTTCGTTCTCAGGATTCTGTCCCTTCCTCTGTATTCTCACAAACTGGCCTTGATACTGACCTCATGTCACCAGCCAGAATCAATAGGTCAGGTAGTGACATTTTCCAATTTACTGCACTCATTTCTACTGTTCCCTTCCAAAACAAATACATACAAGAAACGGCTTTAGCAAGTTTGCTCAGTTTTGCAAGGTGGCAAGCATCTATTATGGCAGGATTTCATTGAACCAAACAGCACAGAAGAAGGCCATTCGACCCATCGTGCTTGTGCCAGCTCTTTGAAAGAGCTAGCCAGTTAGTCCCATTCTCCTGCTCTTTCCCGATAGCCCTGTAATTTCCCCCCTTCAAATGTTTATCCAATTCTCTTTTGAAAGTAATTATTGAATCTGCTTCTACCATCCTTTCAGGCAATGCAGTCCAGATCATAACAACTTGCTGCGTATTGTTTTCCCTTCATGCCCCCTCTGGTCCTTTTGCCAATTACCTTAAATCTATGTCCTCTTGTTACCAACCCTTCTGCCACTGGAAACCGTTTCTCCTCATTTACTCTATCAAAACCCTTCATGAATTTGGATACATCTATCAAATCTCTGCTTCTCTTCCTCTGGTCAGTAATGGTGACCATGAAACTACCGGATTGTTGTAAAACACATCTGCTTCACTAATGTCCTTTAGAGAAGGAAATCTGCCATCCTTACCCAGTCTGGCCGATGTATGACTCCAGACCCACAGCAATGTGGTTGACTCTTAACTGCCCTCTGAAATGGCCTAGCAAGCCACTCAGTTGTGGCAAACTGCTACAAAGACTGCAGCGGTTCAAGAAAGCGGCTCACCACATCACCAGGGCAATTAGGGATAGACAATAAATGCTGGTCTTGCCAGTGACGTCTACATCCCGTGAACGAATAAAATAAATGACATAAGAACTTTGTGCATTGCCATAGGTGATCTTGAGTACTTCACCAGTTGCCGTGGCTTCATAGGAAAAATAAACTGCAAGTGTTTTTGCAAACACAGATGTGTAACGTTTATGTAATATACTAATAATTCAGATGTTGAGTGTTCAAATCTTATTATTGTAAGTTGTCAAATTGAACTCAATACCCTATGGACTAGTATCAGAAAAAAATTACAATAAAATTGCCAAATTGTCATAAAAACTGACTAGTTCATTAGTGCCTTCAAGGAAGTTGTCAAAGGAACTGTTTCCTAAGAAACTGGCCGACCATCACCTTCTCAGGAGAACTGGGGACAGGCAATAAATGTAGCTTTGCCGTTGCCACCCACATCCTGAGAACAAAGAAGATATAATGACTAGATGTTACAATGATGGACGTGAAACAGTACATTTTGTATAGTACCAGGAAATATGCTGTGTATATATTTTTTTCAAAACTATTTGCTAAATCATTTTCCCCTGCTTTATAACATGAACCATGTACAGTAGCCACCTCAAGTCGCTGGAGAAATAGCACCAACAATGTCTCTGCAAGATCCTACAAATCCCCTGAGAGGACAGACGCACCAACATTAGCGCCTCGACCAGGCCAACATCCCCAGCATTGAAGCACTGACCACACTTGATTAGCTCTGTTGGGCAGGCCACATTGTTTGCATACCACACACGAGACTCCCAAAGCAAGTGCTCTACTTGGAACTCCTTCACGGCAAACGAGCCAAAGGTGGGCAGCTGAAGCGTTACAAGGAAACCCTCAAAGTTTCCCTGATAAAGTGTGACATCCCCACTGACACCTGGGAGTCCTTGGACAAAGACCGCCCTAAGTGGAGGAAATGTATCTGGGAGGGCACTGAGCACCTCGAGTCTCAATGCCAAAAGCATGCAGAATTCAAGTGCAGGCAGCGCAAAGAGCATGCACCAAACCTGTCCCACACACCCTTTCCCTCAACGACTATCTGTCCCACCTGTGACAGGATCTGTAGCACTCGTATTGGACTGTTCAGCCACCTAAGAACTCATTTTAAGAGTGGAAGCGAGTCTTCCTCGATTCCGAGGGACTGCCTATGATGATATGATGACCATTCACAGATCGAGATGGTGGCGGGTGACTTGTGTTTATTCTCATCCGGTTGATGTGCTATATCAATTCAGTTGGAGACACAGGCAAATGCCTGGATTAACTCCCACAGAGATCAGGTGCTCTCTCCATGGGCAAGCTGCAGACATATAGTTACATTCCACTGGCCTGTGTTGTGATTGACTTGCACAACAAAAGAGAATACCACCACACTCTCAATGGTAACAAGCTGGGCAGTCAAAACTAACCATTAAAACACTGAAATTAAACGTAAATTTTCATTTTAAAAAATCCAACTGCACAAATATTTTGTATCGATCTTCACGCTAGAAGACACTAAAAGCATCCCAATAATTAATAATCAAGGGGCTATTGGGAGGGGGGAACTTAAAACAAACACTATGAGAGAAAAAGTATGAGGCAAACTAATGGAACTAAAGGTGGCCAAGTCCCCTGGGCCTGATGGCCTGCATCCTAGGGTCTTAAAAGAAGTAGTTGCAGAGATAGTGGATGTATTGGTTGTAATCTACCAAAATTCCCTGGATTCTGGAGAGGTCCCAGCGGACTGGAAAACCGCAAATGTAACACCCCTATTTAAGAAAGGAGGGAGACAGAAAGCAGGAAATTATAGACCAGTTAGCCTAACATCTGTCATTGGAAAAATGCTGGAGTCCATTAATAGGGAAGTAGTAGCAGGACATTTAAAAAATCATAATACAGTCAAGCAGAGTCAGCATGGTTTTCTGAAAGGGAAATCATGTTTGACAAATTTGTTGGAGTTCTTTGAGGATGTAACGAGCAGGGTGGATAAAGGGGAACCAGTAGATGTCATGTATTTGGATTTCCAGTAGGCATTCGATAAGGTGCCACATAAAAGATTACTGCACAAGATAAGAGCTCACAGCATTGGGGGTAATATATATTAACATGGACAGAGGATAGGCTAACTAATAGAAAACAAGTCAGGGTAAATAGGTCATTTTCAGTTAGAAAACTGTTACTAGTGAGGTGAAACATAGAAACATAAAAACATGGAATAGAGGTGCAGGAGTAGGCCATTCGGCCCTTCAAGCCTGCACCACCATTCAATATGATCATGGCTGATCCTGTAACTTCAGTACCCCATTTCTGCTTTCTCTCCATACCCCTTGATCCCTTTAGCCGCAAGGGCCACATCTAACTCCCTTTTGAATATATCTAACGAACTGGCCTCAACAACTTTCTGTGGTAGAGTATTCCACAGGTGCACAATTCTCTGAGTGAAGAAGTTTTTCCTCATCTCGGTGCTAAATGGCTTACCCTTTATCCTTAGACTGTGAACCCTAATTCTGGATTTCCCCAACATCGGAAACATTCTTCCTGCATCTAACCTGTCCAATCCCATCAGAATTTTATATGTTTCTATGAGATCCCCTCTCATTCTTCTAAATTTCAGTGAATATAAGCCTAGTCGATCCAGTCTTTCTTCATATGTCAGTCCTGCCATTCCGGGAATCAGTCTGGTGAACCTTCGCTGCATTCCCTCAATAGCAAGAATGTCCTTCCTCAGATTAGGAGACCAAAACTGTACACAATATTCGAGGTGTGGCCTCACGAAGGCCCTGTACAACTGCAGTAAGACCTCCCTACTCCTATACTCAAATCCTCTCGCTATGAAGGCCAACATGCCATTTGCCTGCTTCACCGCCTGCTGTACCTGCATGCCAACTTTCAATGACTGATGTAGCATGACACCCAGATCTCATTGCACCTTCCCTTTTCCTAATCTGTCACCATTTAGATAATATTCTGCCTTCCTGTTTTTGCCACCAAAGTGGATAACCTCACATTTATCTACATTATACTGCATCTGCCATGCATTTGCCCACTCATCTAACCTGTCCAAGTCACCCTGTAGCCTCTTAGCATCCTCCTCACAGCTCACACTGCCACCCAGCTTAGTGTCATTTGCAAACTTGGAGATATTACATTCAATTCCTTTGTCTAAATCATTAATGTATATTGTAAATAGCTGGGGTCCCAGCACTGAACCTTGCGGTACCACACTAGTCACTGCCTGCCATCCTGAAAAAGGACCCATTTATTCTTACGCTTTGCTGCCCTGTCTGCCAACCAGTTCTCTATCCACATCAATACATTGGTCCCAATACCATGTGCTTTAATTTTGCACACTAATCTCTTGTGTGGGACCTTGTCAAAAGCCTTTTGAAAGTCCAAATACACCACATCCACTGGTTCTCCCTTGTCCACTCTGCTAGTTACATCCTCAAAAAACTCTACAAGATTTGTCAAGCATGATTTCCCTTTCATCAATCCATGCTGACTTGGATCGATCCTGTCACTGATTTCCAATCTTTAGTAATTGATTTCAACATTTTCCCCACGACCGATGTCAGGCTAACTGGTCTATAATTCCCTGTTTTCTCTCTCCCTCCTTTTAAAAAAAATGGGGTTACATTAGCTACCGTCCAATCCATAGGAACTGATCCAGAGTCTATAGAATGTTGGAAAATGACCACCAATGCATCCACTATTTCTAGGGCCACTTCCTTAAGTATTCTGGGATGCAGACTATCAGGCCCTGGGGATTTAGCGGCCATCAATCCCATCAATTTCCCTAACACAATTTCCTGACTAATAAGGATTTCCTTCACTTCCTCCTTCTCGCTAGACCCTCGGTCCCCTAGTATTTCTGGAAGGTTATTTATGTCTTCCTTAGTGAAGACAGAACCAAAGTATTTGTTCAATTGATCTACCATTTCTTTGTTCCCCATTATAAATTCACCTGATTCTGACTGCAAGGGACCTACATTGGACTTCACTAATCTTTTTCTCTTCACATATCTATAGAAGCTTTTGCAGTCAGTTTTTATGTTCCCTGCAAGCTTACTCTTATACTCTATTTTCCCCCTCCTAAGTAAACCCTTTGTCTTCAGCTCTTCTTCCCCACCCGCTCCCAATAACCCCTTATCGTTTAAGAAACTGTCTATGTCTGTCTTAAATTTATTCAATGTCCCAGCTTCCACAGCTCTCTGAGGCAGCGAATTCCAGATTTACAATCCTCTGAGAGAAGAAATTCCTCTTCATCTCTGTTTTAAATGGGCAGCCCCTTATTCTAAGATCATGCCCTCTAGTTCTAATCTCCCCCATCAGTGGAAACATCCTCTCTGCATTCACCTTGTCAAGCCCTGTCATAATCTTATACGTTTTGATAAGATCACCTCTCATTCTTCTGAATTCCAATGAGTAGAGGCCCAACCTATCCTCATAAGTCAACCCCCTCATGCCCGGAATCAACCTAATGAACCTTCTCTGAACTGCCTCCAAAGCAAGAATATCCTTTCGTAAATATGGAAACCAAAACTGCACACTGTATTCCAGGTGTGGCCTCACCAATACCTTGTATAGCTGTAGCAAGACTTCCCTGCTTTTATACTCCATCCCCTTTGCAATAAAGGCCAAGATACCATTGGTCTTCCCGATCACTTGCTGTGCCTGCATACTATCCTTTTGTGTTTCATGCACAAGTACCCCCTGATCCTGTTGTACTGTGGCACTTTGCAATCTTTCTCCATTTAAATAATAACTTGCTCGTTGATTTCTTTCTGCCAAAGTGCATGACCTCACACTTTCCAATTATACTCCATCTGCCAAATTTTTGCCCACTCACTTAGCATGTCTTTGTCCTTTTGCAGATTTTTTGTGTCTTCCTCACACATTGCTTTTCCTCTCATCTTTGTATCGTCAGAAAACTTGGCTACGTTACACTCAGTCCCTTCTTCCAAGTCGTTAATGTAGATTGTAAATAGTTGGGGTCCCAGCACTGATCCCTGGGGCACCCCACTTGTTACGGGTTGCCAACCAGAGAATGAACCATTTATCCTGACTCTCTGGTCTCTGTTAGTTAGCCAATCCTCTATCCATGCTAATATATTACCTCCAACCCCGTGAACCTTTATCTTGTGCAGTAAGCTTTTATGTGGCACCTTGTCAAATGCCTTCTGGAAGTCCAAATACACCACATCCACTGGTTCCCCTTTATCCATCCTGTTCGTTACATCCCCAAAGAACTCCAGCAAATTTGTCAAACATGACTTCCCTTTCATAAATCCATGCTGACTCTGCCTGACCGAATTTTGCTTATCCAAATGTCCTGCTACTGCTTCTTTAATAATGGACTCCAACATTTTCCCAATCACAGATGTTAGGCTAACTGGTCTATAGTTTCCTGGTTTTTTTCTGCCTCCTTTTTTAAATAGGTGCATTACATTTGCAGTTTTCCAATCTGCTGGGACCTCCCCAGAATCCATGGAATTTTGGTAAATTACAACCAATGCATCCACAATCCCTGCCGTTACTTCTCTTAAGACCCTAGGATGCAAGCCATCAGGTCCAGGGGATTTATCTGCCATTAGTCCCATTACATAGAAACATAGAAACATAGAAACTAGGTGCAGGAGTAGGCCATTCAGCCCTTCTAGCCTGCACCGCCATTCAATGAGTTCATGGCTGAACATGCAACTTCAGTACCCCCTTCCTGCTTTCTCGCCATACCCCTTGATCCCCCGAGTAGTAAGGATTTCATCCAACTCCCTTTTGAATATATTTAGTGAATTGGCCTCAACTACTTTCTGTGGTAGAGAAATTTTAATCACTGCTTTGTTATAAAAGAATACTTTTGTAAAAAAAAATTGAAATTTGTATTGTAGATAAGTTTTAACGGTGTAACCAAAAATGTTAATATTTACAGGAAATACTTTACAGTCCTTTTTTGCTGTCTAAAAATTGAATGTCAGCTGTTAACATCTATTCTGTATTAAATTATCATTTATGTAAGGGAACATGGCACAAACTTTCATATTGATTAAAACACTTTCAGAGTACCGTTCAATTATTGTAAAATGCTTGTTTTGTTTAGGAAATGGAGCGAACGAACTGAATTGTTCAGGATAACACCACTTCTTTGTTCTCCCCAGTTTAGCTCCCTTTTTCTGAAGCTCGTGGCTAATATTGGGGCACAGTTCCATGAAGCTGGCTTGTCTTCTGATACCTTGTCAAAGTGGCCATTCTTGTGAGTCTGAACAAGCTATTCAATTTTAGCCACATTGCAGTGAAATTTGATCTTGTCCTCGCCAATGCCTGTCATGCATCTGCAACTCTCAGCAGAGGTCGGTAGCTAGGAATGAGGAGCAGGAATTCTAATTGAGGCAGAGTCCAGTTACACCAGCATTGCATCCCCCAGCAACAACTGGGGATTCAACCAGGAACCTCCTTGGTTCCACATTGGACATTGCACATGCCAGCAGAACCTTCAGGAAAGCACCTAGTTCCCAACTTCAATTGGAATGCTATTTAGATTTTGGTATTGAATCAAGTTGTCTGCATTTGGAGGAATCCCCCTTCTTGTAATACTGCATTTTGTCACTCAGCTGCTGGTGGCATGAATAACAAGCATGCATCCTCCAGCAGCCCTTTGTGATTTGACATATAAAAGCATGGTCAAAGTTGACCAGTTCATGCCAATGACATAGAAACATAGAAAATAGGTGCAGGAGCCGGCCATTCAGCCCTTCAATGAGTTCATGGCTGAACATGAAACTTCAATACCCGCTTCCTGCTTTCACGCCATACCCCTTGATCCCCCGAGTAGTAAGGACTTCATCTAACTCCCTTTTGAATATATTTAGTGAATTGGCCTCAACTACTTTCTGTGGTAGAGAATTCCACAGGTTCACCACTCTCTGGGTGAAGAAGTTTCTCCTCATCTCGGTCCTAAATGGCTTACCCCTTATCCTTAGACTGTGACCCCTGGTTCTGGACTTCCCCAATATTGGGAACATTCTTCCTGCATCCAACCTGTCCAAACCTGTCAGAATTTTAAACGTTTCTATGAGGTCCCCTCTCACTCTTCTGAACTCCAGTGAATACAAGTCCAGTTGATCCAGTCTTTCTTGATAGGTCAGTCCCACCATCCCGGGAATCAGTCTGGTGAATCTTCGCTGCACTCCCTCAATAGCAAGAATGTCCTTCCTCAAGTTAGGAGACCAAAACTGTACACAATACTCCAGGTGTGGCCTCACCAAGGCCCTGTACAACTGTAGCAACACCTCCCTGCCCCTGTACTCAAATCCCCTCGCTATGAAGGCCAACATGCCATTTGCTTTCTTAACCGCCTGCTGTACCTGCATGCCAACCTTCAATGACTGATGTACCATGACACCCAGGTCTCGTTGCACCTTCCCTTTTCCTAATCTGTCACCATTCAGATAATAGTCTGTCTCTCTGTTTTTACCACCAAAGTGGATAACCTCACATTTATCCACATTATACTTCATCTGCCATGCATTTGCCCACTCACCTAACCTATCCAAATCACTCTGCAGCTCACACTGCCACCCAACTTAGTGTCATCCGCAAATTTGGAGATACTACATTTAATCCCTCGTCTAAATCATTAATGTACAGTGTAAACAGCTGGGGCCCCAGCACAGAACCTTGCGGTACCCCACTAGCCACTGCCTGCCATTCTGAAAAGTACCCATTTACTCCTACTCTTTGCTTCCTGTCTGACAACCAGTTCTCAATCCACGTCAGCACACTACCCCCAATCCCATGTGCTTTAACTTTGCACATTAATCTCTTGTGTGGGACCTTGTCGAAAGCATTCTGAAAGTCCAAATATACCACATCAACTGGTTCTCCCTTGTCCACTCTACTGGAAACATCCTCAAAAAATTCCAGAAGATTTGTCAAGCATGATTTCCCTTTCACAAATCCATGCTGACTTGGACCGATCATGTCACCATTTTCCAAATGCACTGCTATGACATCCTTAATAATTGATTCCATCATTTTACCCACTACTGAGGTCAAGCAGACCGGTCTATAATTCTCTGTTTGCTCTCTCCCTCCTTTTTTAAAAAGTGGGGTTACATTGGCTACCCTCCACTCGATAGGAACTGATCCAGAGTCAATGGAATGTTGGAAAATGACTGTCAATGCATCCGCTATTTCCAAGGCCACCTCCTTAAGTACTCTGGGATGCAGTCCATCAGGCCCTGGGGATTTATCGGCCTTCAATCCCATCAATTTCCCCAACACAATTTCCCTTACTGAGTACCACTTCCTTAGTGATTGTGATTGTGTTAAGTTCTTCCCCCCCTTATAGCCCCTTGACTATCCATTGTTGGAAAATTGTTAGTGTCCTCTACCGTAACAAAATATTTGTTCAGAGTTTCTGCCATCTCCATGTTCCCCATTACTAGTTCCCTGGTCTTGTCCTCTAAAGGACCAGCATTTACTTTAGTCACTCTTCCTTTTTATATACCTATAGAAACTCTTGCTATCTGTTTTTATATTTTGTGCTAGTTTACTTTCATAGTCTATCTTCCCTTTCTTAATCATTTTTTTAGTTGTTCTTTGCTGGCTTTTAAAAGCTTCCCAGTCTTCTGTCTTCCCACTAGTTTCAGCCACTTTATATGCTCTTGTTTTAATTGGATACCATTCTTTATTTCTTTAGTCGATGGCTATCTTTTCTCTTACATACTTTCCTCCTCACTGGAATATATTTTTCTTGAGAATTGTGAAATATCTCCTTAAATGTACACCACTGTTCATCAACAGTCCTACACTTTAATCTATTTTCCCAGTCCACTTTACCCAACTCTGCCCTCATACCTTCATAGTCTCCTTTATTTAAGCTTAGTTCGCTGGTTAGGGATCCAAATTTCTCACCCTCCATCTGAATTTGAAATCCAATCATGCTTTTATCACTCATTCCAAGGGGATCCTTTACTAGGAGATTGTTTATTAATCCTCTTTACACAGGACTAGATCGAAGATAGCCTGTCCCCTGGTTGGTTCCGTTACATACAGCTCAAGGAACCTTATGCACTCTCTGAACTCCTCCTCAAGGCTACCCTGACCAATTTGATTTGTCCAATCAATTATGGAGGTTAAAATCACCCATGATTATTGCTGTTCCCTTTACAAGCTCCCAATATTTCTTGGTTTATGCTCCGACCAACAGAGTTGCGACTGTTAGGGGGCCTATAGACTACGCCCACCAGTGACTTTTTTCCCCTTATTGTTCCTTATCTACACCCAAACTGTTTCAACACCCTTATTATTTGAGCCAATATCATTTCCTACAATGCAGTGATTCCATCCTTTATCAATAGAGCCACCCCACCTCCTTTTCCTTTCTGCCTGTCCTTCCGGATTGTCAAGTACCCCTGACTATTTAATTCTCAGTCCTGGTCACCTTGCAACCATGTCTCTGTACTGGCTATCAGATCATAACCATTTGTCTCAATTTGTGCCGTCAACTCATCTAATTTGTTACAAAAGCTATGTGCATTTAGAGAAAGTGCCTTTAAGTTTATTTTTTTACCCTTTTTTCCTGCTTGTTTCCTCTCTCCTTCAAACTCACTTTCTTTATTTTTGCTTTCTAATCCCAGCTTTGCTCCCCTCCCTATTGAATATATTTTCAGGTTCCCATCCCCCTGCTAAGCTAGTTTAAACCCTCCCCAACAGCACTAGCAAAACCCCCTGCGAGGATATTGGTCCCGGCTCTGTTGAGGTGCAACCTGTCTGGCTTGTACAGGTTCCACCTCCTCCAGAAGTAGTCCCAATGCCTCAGGAAACAAAAGCCCTTCTGCCTGCACCATCTCTCCAGCCACGTATTCATCTGCTCTATCCTCCTATTTCTGTACTCACGAGCTCGTGGCACTGGGAGTAATCCGGAGATTACTACCTTTGAGGTCTTGCTTTTTAAATCTCTCTCCTAGCTCCCTAAACTCTGCCTGCAGGACCTCATCCCTCTTCCTACCTATGTCATTGGTACCGATGTGGACCACGACCTCTTGCTGTTCACCCTCTGCCCCCAGAATGGCTTGCAGCTGCTCAATGACATCCTTGACTTGGCACCAGGGAGGCAACATCTGCGGCCGCAGAAACACCTGTCTGCTCCCCTGACTAGCGAATCCCCTACCACTATTGCTCTTGCATTCTTTTACCTCCCTGCGCACCCACCCCCCCCCCGCTCCCGCCCCCCCCATGCAGCTGAGCCACCCGTGGTGCCATGGACTTGGCTCTGGCTGCACTCCCCAGAGCCACCATCGCCCCCACCGGTACTCAGAACAGGGCTCAGGGGGCTCCTGCACTACCTGCCTAGTCCTCCTCTTCTGTCTGGCGGTCACCCACTCCCTCTCTGCCTGCACACTCTGAAGCTGCGCGGTGACCGCCTCTAGAAACGTGCTATCCACTTTGCTCTCAGTCTCACGGATGCACTGCAGTGACCTCAGCTGCCGCTCAAGCTCCAAAACACAGAGCTTGTGTTGGTGCAGCTGGAGACACCTCCTGCACACATGGTTGTCACGGCTGCGCGAAGTGTCCAGGACTTCCCACATGCCACAGGATGCACAATCCACAGGACTGAGCTACCCTGCCATCCCTCTAGTTACACTCGCAACTATCCACAAAAATAAACTCTGAACCTTAGCACAACACACCCAGCCACTACTCAGCAAACAGCCGATTTAATTAACTGGCTGTCCTTAGATAATAAAGATCAGATATATTTACTTGCAGATCCTACTTACATCAATGCCAAAGGTTTCCTACAGAAAAAAAAAGAAAAGGAAAAATACTCACCAATCCACCAGCCAATCACTGACCCGTTTGGCTGTGACATCACACTTCGATTTCTATTTTTTTTAAACTTTTGACCCTGAACCAGCTAGGTCCTCCCGATCTCCGCGCCCTTTTTATGGGGTATAAAAGTACGGAAGTCCTGCTACAACTGTACAGGGCGTTGGTGAGACCACACCTAGAGTACTGCATACAGTTTTGGTCTCCTTATTTAAGGAGGGATAAACTTGCATTGGAGGCTGTTCAGAGAAGATTCACGAGGTTGATTCCTGAGATGATGTGGTTGTCTTATGAAGAAAAGTTGAGCAGGTTGGGCCTATACACATTGGAGTTTAGAAGAATGAGAGGTAATCTTATTGAAATGTGTAAGATTCTGAGGGGGTTTGACAGGGTAGATGCAGTGAGGATGTTTCCCTCGTTTCCTTCAGGGGAATCTAGAACTCGGGGGCATAGGTTCAGAATAAGGGTTGCCCATTTAAAACGAAGATGAGGAGGAATTTCTTATCTCAGAGGGTCATGAATCTTTGGAATTCTCTACCACAGAGAGCTGTGGAGGCTGGGTCAGTGAATATATTTAAGGTGGAGATTGTCAGATTTTGAACGATAATGGAGTCAAGAGTTATGGGAAACGGGCAGGAAAGTGGAGTTGAGGCCAAGATCAGATCAGCCATGATCTTACTAAATGGCAGAGCAGACTCGAGGGGCCAAATGGCCTATTCCTGCTCCTATTTCTTATGTTCTTATGTTAATTCCTTCAGTTTGTTTTTAACAGTATCCTTTCTACCTATGCTACACAGTATATTCATTTGAGAACCAAATTCATAGCTATGTCAGATGATGGTGGGGGAAGAAACTATACAAGGGAACAGTAATAGAATTTAGACTGTACATTGTTGCCAAGATATATTGGGTTAAAATAGGGATTATGCTAATAGTTAGTGGCAGATTCACTAATATAGCCTGGCTACTTTATGGTCAACATTCTCTTTAACAATGTCTGCTGTTTCAATAGAGGCTAGAGGTAAAGCATAATAATAAAGCTACAATTTGTATATAAATTATAAAAGGCACAATGAATACTTAGCAACTTATTAGCATTTTATTAATTAAAAGTTGTATTTGAAAAGTAACAGCTCCTGTGAAAATTTATATATAATTTTTAGCTGCTATACAGATTTTACTCATCTTTACTTCTGATAATATATTGCATGCTGCTTTCAATGTGTAACATGCATGTAATCCTGGATTGCTGCTTCCCGAGGTTGGCACCTCATTTTTAGGTACTCAGGAGCAGCACCAGGCATACCTAAAAATACCTGGGGAAGCTGCAACACAGGACTACATGCATACTAAACATCGAAAACAGCATGCTATAGACAGAGCTAAGCGATCCCATAATCAACAGATCAGATCAAAGCTCCGCAGTCCTGCCACATCTGATCGTGAATGGTGATGGACAATTAAACAACTAAGGGGAGGCGAAGGTTCCATGAATATCCCCATCCTCAATAATGGTGAAGTCCAGCATGTGAGTGCAAAAGATAAGGCCAAAGCGTTTGCAACCAACTTCAGCCAGAAGTGCCGAGTGGATGATCCATATTGACATTTTCCTGAGGTCCTCACCATCACAGAAGCCAACCTTCAGTCAACTCAATTCATTTAACGCAATATTTCCTCTGGCTGGGGAGTCTAAAACCAGGGGTCACAGTCTCAGAAGGGTTCGGCCATTTAGGACTGAGATGAGGTGAAATTTCTTCACTCAAGAGGGTGGTGAATCTTTGGAATTCTCTACCTCAGAGGGTTGTGGATGCTCAGTCATTGGGTATATTCCAAGACAGAGATCAATAGATTACTGAATATTAAGGGAATCCAGGGATACTACAGGAAAGTAGAGTTGAGGTGGAAGATCAGCCAGGATCTTATTGAATGGCGGAGCAGGCTCCAGGAGCCGAGTAATCCTGCTTACTCCTGCTCCTAATTCTTATGTTCTTATATCACTGGATACAGAAAAGGCTATGGGCCCCCGACAACATCCTGGTTGTTGTGCTGAAGACGTGTGCTGCACCTCTAGCCCTGGCATCCATCCGACAATGCAGAAAACTGTCCAAGTATATCCTATCCACACAAAGCAGGACAAATCCAATCCGACCAATTACCACCCCATTAGTCTACTCCCAATTATCAGCAAAGTGATGGAAGGTGTCGTCGATAGTACTATCAAGTGGCACTTACTCACCAATAACCTGCTCACCGATGCTCAGTTTGGATTCTGCCAGAACTACTCGGCACCAGACCTTGGTCCAAAAATGGACAAAAGAGCTGAAATCCAGAGGTGAGGTGAGAGTGACTGCCCTTGACATCAAGCCAACATTTGACCTAGAGTGGCATCAAGGAGCCCTAGTAAAATTGGCTGGAGTTATACTTAGCACAAACGAAGATCGTTGTGATTTTTTGGAGGTCAATAATCCTAGCCCCAGGACATCGCTACAGAAGTTCCCCAGGGCAAATTCCTAGGCCCGACCATTTTCAGCTGCTTCATCAATGGCCTTTCCACCATCATAAGATTAGAAGTGGGGATGTTCGCTGATGACTAGTGTTCCGTTCCATTTGCAACTCCCCAGATAATGAAACCATCCATACCCACATGCAAGGCCTGGATGACATTCAGCCTTGGCCGGATAAGTGGCAAGTAACATTTCCAGCACACAAGTGCCAGTCAATGACTATCCCCAGCAAGAGAGAGTCTAACCACCGCCATTTGACATTCAATGACATTAAATAGTTGAATCCCCCACCATCAATATCCTGTGGGTCACTATCAATCAGAAACCTAACTGGACCAGCCTCAAAAATGGTGGCTCAAAGCCTTTCCACCATCTACAATGCACAAGTCAGGAGTGTGATGGAACTCCCTCCATTTGCCTGGATGAGTGCAGCTCCAACAACACTCAAAAAGCTCAACACCATCCAGGACAAAGCAGCCCACTAGATCGGCATCCCACCACCTTAAGCATCCACTCCCTCCACCATCGGCACACTGTGGCTGCAGTGTGGTCTACAAGATGCATTGCAGCAACTCACCAGCCCTCTTCGACAATACCTCCCAAACACGCGACTTCTACCACCTAGAAGGACAAGGGCAACAGGCACCTGGGAACACCTGCGAGCTTCCCTTCAAGTTACACACCATCCTTACTGGAAATATATCATCGTTCCTTCATCGTTGCTGGGTCAAACTCCAAGAATTCCATACCCATCAGCACTGTGGGAGTACAGGTACCACACATACTGCGGCGGTTCAAGAAGGCGAACCACCACCACCTTCTCAAGGGCAATTAGGGATGGGCAATAAATGCTGGCCTTGCCAGCAACACCCACATCCCAGGAACTAACAAAAAAAGTTACATTTGCAAATTAGAATCCGTCTTTACTCAATGAGTAAGCTAAAATCAGGTTGCTCACTCCATGGCCATATTGGACAAAAAGTTGAATTCTGCCAGTCTGTGGTGCAATGGGTTTGCACACTAAAACAGTGCGTCATCACATTCAGGGGCAGATTAACCATGGGGCAGATGGGGCTGCAATCCCAGGCCCACCAAAGAACATAGGCCCACCAAATAAATGTAGGAAGGAAAATATAAGGCTTCCCAAATAGGCTGAATAGAATAGAATAGACAATAAGAGAGGAAAAATCCAACTGAATGCCCTTTCACTATGTATTGAACATGAATTGTTGGCTACTATTGAAACGGGAAACTTTGAGAAATTTGCATATAGGAAGTCTCGCAATGTTATCTTGTAAAGTGTCTACATGATATATACTTGCTTACATACTAGATTCACTTGTTTATACCTATATTCAGAAGTACCTATATACACTAATGTGCCTATATACAGAACAGAATATATAATAGTCTGTTTTATTTCACGTTATTGAGAGAAATTTGCATATATGTATAGGAATCTAATATTGCAATGTTACCAGAACCAGAATATATACCTACTTGATACAGAATATTTGCTTTCATTGTTGAATATACTGACCTATATTTTCATACTCAGAATCATATAGGTAATGTAATGAACATGAACAAACATAACTCTATTAGATATAACAATTATATAACCTTAATCCAGCCCTGATCACATTGGCTGTGATTTGTGATCTTTCGATCCCTCAACCAACAAGTTATAAGTGAAATGAAATGTATTCTTTGTAACGATAGGCTCATTAAATGGAAGCCTGATGCTCTGTCCTGAACTCCACTGGACGATTCGCTGATGATTTTGTAATTTGTGCTGGACAGGGAGCAGCTGATTGCTCTATAAATGAGAGCTGATAGCAACAAAGCAAACATCAAGCACGAACACACTGGAGCAAATTTCTAAAAGGGTCTCTTTTTATTCAAATGTATTTGGGGATAAATTGCTGATAACCTATAATTATTCAAAGATGGTGGAGTGTTATTTACATGTTTATTCGGTGGACAATTCCTTACCAAGTATTACATCTAATTTATTTAATCAACTTACATAGAAATTAAATGTATTTTTTGGACTCATCCAGATAAGGAATGTGAATGCTGTGGTATGAAGCATATACCTATTTAAGAGGCAACCAACATTAAGCATTCCCACATTAGTCTATAGAGTAAAGCTTCGTATTCTGCCTCATCCTTAGAAGAACAGACCCTTAGCTGCACCAGTCATCAGTGAATGAGATTGCCAACTTAGGGACAGTGTTGTTCTGTGGGTCGCCAACCAGCAAACATTAACCAGGCTCATGTCTCATACGATCTCTTAGGCTCACTGAAAACAAATCCAGGTACCTATCCATTGTACCATGCTTTGCAATGGAATTTTAAAATATTACAGATCTCCCCCTCTTGCCTATTAAAACCTGCCTAACTTGTTAAAATCCTTTACGTACCAAACAACTGAAGTATATTAAAATGATCTAGCTCAATGTTTCTTTTCGGTTCATGTGAAAATATCACATTGCCTAGTGGTGCTCCCAAATCAAAAGCAGGCTAAATGGCACACTCCTTCCTCCAGTGTTGAATTGAGCACCTAATTCTTACTCTGTATACAACTAAATCCCCCCAAAAATGCTATACATGTTGTTAAAAGGGAGAAATATTACTGCATACGTGTGACCCAAACATTACCATTCAGCCTGTGATGAAATGAGTCGTGTATATCCAATGCGAGATTGTGAAGACAAGGGCAGTTATGTTGGGCTGAGATGGGGAACAATAGAAACCCCAACATTGGATTCAGCAGGTTTGTGATGTTTCTTTCTCTTTCCATTTGTTGTATCTCTCCTCGCCCCATCCTCCTGAAAAAAGGCAGGGATCTCCGTGGATAGGGGAGTATTGAACAGATCACCATGATCCCTGCTGCTTTTCACCCTCGCAAACATTTTAACTCGGTCTTTATAGCAAAAGGGAGGAAAAGCCATCTGGCAAACATCAAAAAGGTGACAGAATTTTCAAAAAAAGCAAACTTTTCGAACTGATTTATTTTTAAACCGACGCGGATGTGAGCAATTCCTCAATATAAATGTTTCAGTAACCTGCAAAGCGGCATTGAGGATTTATTTGCTCGAATCAGGAGACCTTTCAATCTACGTCGAACCATTCAGCAATTAAAATAGATTAAATGCACAAATACATGATACCATGCAATGACGAGAGCAAGGCAACTCAGCAAGCTCATTGTAACTTTGCCAGCAAACCAATCGAAGCACTCTTAACCCTACATCAGACAGTGATATGGAGAATAAATTGTTTCAACATTGAATTTCTGTTGTCACTGCATCGTTTCAGTCTCTGTGGAAGAACCGCGTTTAAGCAAAACACCATTTCACGATATGATTTACCTTTTACAGTGTCTGCTTTCCACGTAGTTGTTTCAAGAGATCCATAATGTTTGGCGCATGCTTTTTCATTCTCCATGATTTTTAAATTCAGTAGTAAGACACAGGGTACTTTTGTTTTTCCAGCTCTTTTGGTCAGTAATGTTACAGAACTAGATTCTTACCATACCAGGCATGATTTACATCCATCATTCGAACGCGTTCAACATTTCAGTGACATTAGCACGAGAGAGAGAGAGAGAGCAGCACTTAGGACGGTGGCGAAGTGGATCTGATGCTTTCCCTGTGTTCAAATCTGAAATTGACCACGGCAATGGGCGCAGGTTATTCCAGAGGTGAGTTTCAGAGACACCTGGTGGATTCTGTAGGAATTGCCGCCTATCTTTTGTTTCTTGGCAACAAATCTTGTGCTCTAACGAAAAAAAATTAACAACCTAAAGCATACCTTTACTGTAATGGAGTAAATTGAAAACAATAGAACATCTGATTTGTTTCTGAAGGTTATAATAGACCTTTCCCACATCATCAATGATCAGTTTCTACTTATTCATTTGCTAAATTAGCAAAACAAGTTCCCGGGTGATACTGGTCCTTTAAAGCGCCAATTACCTGTTGTAGGTTTATGTTTACCCATTTAATCGGTTAAAGAAATATACACAATCGTGTATATATAGGCACGTCCTGTACATCTAAAGAAAAGTGTGCCCGATGCTATTCGACTGGGATAATTGTACTTCATGTTGGAGTTATGAGATCTTTTCAACAAGTTGTTTTTTTTGCTGGCGGGTATCATGGTGGACACAACGAGATGGCAGGTTCCTGAGAGTTAGGCAGTTTTCATAATACAGCCACACTGGTATCTGCATAGTGCAATGCCAAATACAAGAATATCTGGAGTAAGAGAGGGCCATTCAGCCCACGCTGTCTCTTCCATCCACAGTCCATGTGTAATTACTTTATCACAGACTCTCTCCCTGTCTGTGTTGTGTCACTTGTTGATCATTTACCTCAAGAAACCAGGGTCTAGAAATTGACCTCCTTAGCGCCTCCAGTTATCGCCTGGGGGGGGGGGGGGGTCGATAACGGAGCGCTAATCTGGGCGCACGAGATGACTGACTCCCGCTAACTGCGGCGGGAGGTTTGCGGCGGCAGTAGGACGGTGCGCATCACTCCTGCGCCCTGGACCCAAACTTCGGTTCCGCCCCCTGCAGCAACGGCAGGCAAAAGCACCGACAGCAGCAGGAGGCGTTGATCGGGAGCGCAAGTTGAAGGGGATGTGGCCGAGGTAAGTACAAACATTTCAAAAATGGTGTTCCTCATTTTTTAGTTTCCTCTTCGGCCACGATCGATCAGCCGTCGGGGATTAGCTCTGATCCCACTGCAGAGCCGGCAGCGATGGCCCTTCCCATTAAGGGATGGAAAGAGGCTCAGAACTTGGCAGCGCTGCGCAGCACAACTACCGCTCCCCCTGCGTCCTGTTGCACTCCAGGAAGAACGTGGAGCTTAATTTCACACACCACTTCCTTCCTGGAGCGCAAAAACGGATTTTAAAAAAAAAGTTGAAAATCATTAGCGCCTGGCGCTAATTTTTTCAACGTTTAAAAGTTAGCGCCTCTAATGGGGCGCTCCCGAATTTCCCCCCCTAAATTCCTTCCCCTATGTTCTCTGAAAAAAATGTAATCGTGTTAATATCTCTATAACCTGTAATCCATTTTAACTTATACCTTTTTAAAAAGAGTTTGATTGGTATCAATTGCCCCAGAGTCAATTGTTTGCTCTGGGGGTCTGTTCATAGGTCCACTATCTTCTAATGGCTAACTTTTCTTTCTTGTGAATTTTGTAGTGTCCTGATCGGACGTTCCCATTTCCCCCATTCTGGTACTGTCTTGCTACCATTCAAGCCATCAAACTGTTACTCTAATGTTGCATACAGGGGTGAGTCATTCCAGATTATGTGATCCATTATTTTAACCATTCCAATATTCCGCTTATATTTACAAGACACTCGTGCAAATCTGACGTAGCTGACTTCGCAGATGGGGCAAGTTACACTGGTGGCAATATTTCCTGGAATTTGGGTCTCCTTTTCTCTCACACTTCTAGTGGGTTGGCAATATTTGTGTAACAATTAGCAGCTGGGTATCTACAACAATAACTTGTATTTATTTTGCACCTGTCCTCCAGAAAAACATCTCAAGAGCACCTTACAGTGGGGTGGAGGGAAGAGGACACCAAGCAGGATGGGAGCAGCTGATGGGAGAGGTTAGGGGGAAGGATGACAGCATGGTGCAAGAGGTAGATGCTTAAGCAGTTTCGGAGGATAGGAAAGTATGATTTTGAAAGAGAACTCCAAAGACCAGAGACAGGACAGCTGAATGACTGACCTTTGGTGGAGCAGGGGAGCCAGAGGATGGAGGCTGTGGTGTGTGACTAGAAAAGGGAAGGCAGTGGAGAGATTTGAAAATGAGATCAAACATAAGAAATAGGAGTAGGCGGCCATTTGGCCCCTTGAACCTGCTCTACCATTCAATAAGATCATGGCTGATTTAATCTTGGCCTCAACTCCACTTCCCTGCCCGTTCCCCATAACCTTTGACTCCCTTATTGTTCAAAAATCTGTCTGTCTCCACCTTAAAGACCTTGAAGTCGATGCTCTGGGGGTCAGCAGCTTGGCAATGTCAGGCATAATTTGGGTGTGGGAGAAATCAAGCTGCAGATTTCTGGATTAACTGGAGTCTGTGGAGGGGAAGCCAGCAAGGAAAGCATTTAAAAAATGCCCTGTGTGGCATGTGAAATTACAGCACTTCCAGTCGATGTTTGCATTCACATAACTTGATGTTTCTACCAAAGTTGCATCTGTAAACCAGAGGTGTGACCAACACATCAGGTTTTGCACTGCACTCCAGACAGCTATTGAAAAGGACACACAATAAAACACATGATTGGTCAGAAGTAGAATTACAATTTATAATATTGTAAGTAATACATTTATAAATGGTTCCACTGACATCTAGTGACCAAAAAAATAAATGCTGCAACTCTTCCAGGATTATCAAGTTGGGATTTATTTTAATTAATCAAATAACTATAGATCGAGGCAGGTAGATCTTTTTGGATGTATTCACTTTGTTTACTCTCCCCATTTCCAACATCCATATCCACAGGGGGAACAAAACTTGTAAATAAGGAAAATAGACAGTCCAGTATCACTTTGCTCTGCACTGCTTTGTTACACCCAAAAGCTTATGTATTTGATCACAAAAGGTTCCAATATTCTGCTTATATTTACAAGGCAGTCAAACAATTTTGCCTAAGCAGACTTAGCAGATGGGGCAAGTTATACTGGTGGCAGACACCATACCTGTGTAACTGCCAAACCATTGAAATGTCTTACATATTAAATATGCACATACATGTTATATGTCAAACAAATCTGTGCATTATACATCTGAACATTTTTCAAATATAGGTCCCAGGTGTGAATAAACCATACCAAGGCCGATGGAGCACTAGGAAATTCCAAGGCCATATCAAACGCAGTGTGAAAGAAGCATGAAATATGTATGAGGAAAGGAAATTGTAAGTAGAGACCAGATAATGTCAATAGAGCACGTTGACTCATAAGTGTCCTTGATTTTCTGAAAACATTATCATTTTAGAAAGTGGAAGTGCAGTTTACTGCAGCAAAAGTGAAATCTGGAAAAATTTTAATTTACATTAGTAAGGTATTTCAGACTATTAAAATAACCAATTACAATTATTAGGCTAGTTAATACATGTAATGGTGAGAATTGAGTTTATATACTGACCAATAAAAATTTGTCTCAGTAATTTACACTTAGAATAACAGACTCCTTTAGTAAGTGTGGGCCTAAATTAGTGAGGTAGACAATTATGGTGTAATTATACATAGCATGATTTAGTTCTCTACATATACCGTATATTAGATAACACCTACATAGACTTTTTCTGTCACATTTTAATTTCATATATGGCCACGCAACTGTGGAATTTAAATGACCTGACAGATTCTCTAACACTCTTCTCAAATCATTCTAACTCAGTTCATTATACAAAACATCTTATCTCTGTGCTGCCATGACAACAGCATTCCTGTATGCAGAGAACAATGACTATTCATGATACCAGAATATTGCATAAATCTTTCAACCCTGTTACACATGCTACCTGCAATATATAATCCCATTTAAATAAATATGAACATTAATTTTGAATGAAGTTCAAAACATATAGCAGTTAATTAAGGCTTAAAACAATTAGTTTGGGCCCAATTGAACATGATATTTAATAATTAAGTAGTTTCAACTGACCTGTGTTTCATAATTCAAATTGTTTAGATGGATCTGCTTATCGGATAAATGTTGCAATCAGTGTCAACTGGAGGAGCATTCCCTATGTGTAGGCAACATGCTCATTTCAAAACGGATTCCATTCAATTACTTTCTGCTCAAACTAATTTCAAACACAATAGATGTTACCACTTCAAATGATATAATGAATTATTTTCTGCCCAACTGTAGAGTTTAACATATAAAGAAAGAAAGACTTAGATTTATATAGCGCCTTTCACGACCACCAGACGTCTCAAAGCACTTTACAGCCAATGAAGTACTTTTGGAATGTAGTTGCTGTTGTAATGTAGGAAACGCGGCAGCCAATTTGCACACAGCAAGCTCCCACAAACAGCAATGTGATAATGACCAGATAATCTGTTTTTTTTGTAATGCTGATTGAGGGATAAATATTGGCCAGGACACTGGGATAACTCCCCTGCCCTCAGCAATGCATCACTTCCCTGAACAGTCAGTCTTATTATACGTTGAAGTCGCACTTCATGAAAGTTTTATTTGCCTTGGAGGGGATGCAGTGCAGATTCACCAGAAAGGGTTAAATTGTGATTATAAGTTGCATAGATTAGGCCTGTATTCACTCGAGTATAGAAGATTAAGTGGTGATATAATTAAATGGTTAAGATTATTAAAGAATTTGATAGGGTAGAGAGATACTTTTTCCTCTGATGAGAGAAGTCCAGAATTAGTAAAATTAGAGCTAGGCCATTCAGGGGTGATGTTACATTTAAGGGTAGTGGAAATCTGGAACACTCCCTCAAAAAGCAGTTGAGGCTTGGTCAATAGAATATTTCAAATCTGGGATTGATAAACTTTTGTTAGGCAAGGGTATTAAGGGATATGGAACCAAGGTGAGTGAGTGAAGTTGGGATACAGATCAGCCATGATCTAACTGAATGGCAGAACAGGCTCAAGGGGCTAAATGGTCCTGTTCCAATGTTGCATAAGTCCTGGAGTGGGGGTTGAACTCATAACTTTGAATTATAAACAAGAGTACAACCAACAGAGCCAAACAGACACATTACACAGTATCTGTGGAAAATATGCCTTCAGATTTACTCCTGACCACATCATTTCAAACTTTTCAGTGTACCTTCACCCAGCGTTATATTCTACTTGCTTTCGGTGTCAGCTGTGGCTCAGTGGGTAACACACTTGCCTGGGAGTCAGAAGGTTTTAGGGTCAAGTCCCACTCCAGGAACTTGAGCACAAAAATCTAGGTTGACACTCCAGTGCACTGCACTGTCGAGGATGCCATCTTTTGGATGAGTCGTTAAACCAAACCTCCGTCTGCTATCTCAGGTGGAAGTAAAAAATCTCATGGCTTTATTTTGCAGAAGAGCAGGGGAGTTATCCCTGGTTTCCTGGCCAATATTTATTCCTCAAATCAACATAACAAAAACAAATTATCTGGCCATTATCACATTGCTGTTTGTGGGAGCTTGTTGTGCGTAAATTGGCTGCTGGGTTTCCCACATTACAACAGTGACTACACTCCAAAAAGTACTTCATTACCTGTAAAGCACTTTGAAATGTCAGGTGGTCATGAAAGTCATTATATAAAAAAGGTAAATCTTTTATTCTTCTTTCACCATTGTGAATTCTCAAAACGAAAACCTGAAACAGATTCTTCATATAATTCCATCAAATATTTCCAGCCTATTTTCAGAAACACAACCTTTTTGGTCAAGTACTACAACAACAACTTGTATTTATATAGCGCCTTTAACGTAGTAAAACATCCAAAGACGCTTCACAGGAGTTTCAAGACAAAACAAATAAATCTGACTAGATCAATTTACAAGTATCCTCAGTTACTTCTGTTCAAAAAGGACTTGCCTTGCTCACTGATTGTCCTCCGACTCAGACAAACTAAAAATATCAGAATTTGATTAAATAGCAATAAAATAGGATATGTAGTGCGGCAGATGTAGTTGAAGAGAAGGTGAAATGGAGGGTCTGACCAGCCCTAGCTTTCAATCAGCTGGCCTCTCTTTGACATTTGAATACAAGTCAAAGGAGGTTGTGATCAAACTGCAGTGTTCTGGCCAGATTGCATCTTGAGTACTGTGTCCAGTTCTGGTTGCCAAGGAACAAGGGGAAATTTAAAGTGCTGGAGACAGTGCTGAGTAAGCCACAGCTATTAACCCCGGTCTTAGATTGTGAGTTATGAGCAAAGACTGGAGAAATGTGAGCTCTTCAACCTGGAAAAGGCTGAGAAGTGATCTTACAGAGCTAAACAAGATAGTTAAGGCTATGTGAAAGGTAAATCCATAACATTACTTTAAAGTAAATTGCAAGTGAGCAGTTTCAAACTAGTAAAATGCAAATTTAGGACTGATATCAGGGACTTTTTCTTCACAGAGAAAAGGAGGCAAAAGCCCTAGAATCATACAATAGACAATTGGATGCTGCAATTGTGAGGGGGTGAGGTCGTATGGTGTCGCTAGATGGATAAATTAAAAAGGAATGAATGGATTCCCTCATCCATAATTATCTTATAATATGCTAAATTTTGTTAAAGATAAGGCAGATAGTACTTCCTATACAAAGTAATTCATCACCCCGTTCATTTGTATATTCATTTGCTTTTGTAGTTTCAGTCCCATGGTTTCTGCTTTGCTCATAAGCTGCTTCACCGATGTAGGTGATAGTGTCCTTGAATGACTCCATTGATGTTAAAGGATTCAGTCACTTGTCCAGCCACGGAACTGATCTGGAGGTATCTGAGCCAGGAAAAATAATTGGTTAAATTATCAACTGATAATGAATACTAAAGGGGCAGATGAACAAATAAAACCTTGTACTTTTTGCCTAACATCAGGTATTCATTTAAGTGAAAACAAATGCATGATACTAATTCATCTTTCAGTACTCACTTGTTGACAACTACAATCAGCCTTTTGTTTTCTGGAAGATTTGAATCATCCATGTTAATGAAAAACAACTTGTGTTTCCTTGCCATTTTATAAGCCAGCCAACAAAAAGTTAAATTATCGCAACTTTTTTTGCACTTAATTTACTCTTAAACATGTTATATTTCTGAATCTAGAGAACTAAACTTTGTGGCATTACCACTCTTTAGATGGTTGTGTAGAATTGTAATTTCTGCAATATTTTTGAAATGTAATTTTCTTCTCCAGTTTTCCCACTTACCTGGCTTGCTAGCAACAGGTCGGAGGGTGGTGACCCAACTGTACCTCACTCACATAACCATGTGTGTGTGCCTCTGGATCATTAATGTTGATAAGGCAGTTTTGACTGAGGCAACATATGGGACCATTCTTTTGAAAGATATATGGGACATAAAACAGTATACAAGGCCAGTGCGTTGTTGACACTTGTGTAGTGTTGAAAGCTGGACCCCAACAAAAGCTCAACATTAGAGGCCATATGCCTTTTCATTATAATTTGCTGAAATATTAGGCATCAGATCAGAATGACCAGCTCTGAAGTAATGAGAAGTGGCACAATTAGTAATATTGCATGTTTTGGTGAGAAAATTGTGATGGGCAAGAAATGTATGCAAAATTACCCTCGCATTCTTGAATGGAAACTAGCTTGGACAAGACTATCTAAGCTGAGATAGCGCAGCAGTTTTATCCACATCCGTCAGTGTTAATGAGCATGGAACCAAGGCACATGGTTATTGGGGCATAATCTGGCCAACTTTTGGGTTTTTATGCAAAAACTTTCTTCATGCTCAAAAATAAAGACCACGTGGTTCCTGTAACAGAGCTCTTGGTCACTATAAGCTAGGGTGTGACTTTATACGTGCAATATCTGATAGAGTGATGCAGCCAGGGTCTAATTGAAACATTTGTTACAATATTCAGTTATGATTGCCTAGACTTCAGAAAACAGTAGAATACATACTAATCAGCCAGTGGATTAGGCTATAAACTGAAGAACGGGTTTATTAAAGGCAACCAAATACTGGAAAATGCAATACAGCAGTTTGCACTGTTTTTACAGGACTATCTATTACTCGTCAAATACAGAAAATAAATAGGTGCGACTCATACTTGGGATTATTCATTACTATGGTTACAGAAACCAGCTTGGAGCTGTTGTCTCTGTGCCAGGAATATATTATAAACGTAGTCTTAGTTTTACAGATTTTATTGGAGGGAATGATGCAGAAAACACAAGACTATGTGAAGGCTGCTGGGACCTCATGTTACAGTTGCTGAATTTGATCGCGGGGAAAGTAACGCCCGAGTTTTCCCTAACTTCCTTACTATGGTTTCATTTTTTAAGCTCAACTAAAAGGCCATTACATCATCTTCTCCAGTTGGTTTCACAGCCAACTTGCATCAATTCAGCATTCCAAAGAGTGGGTCTCAACACAAACTGTCCTTTCAAGCATAAAAAAGTTAAACATATACCAAACAGAAGAGTTATATATATATATTTGAAGATTAAACCTACACAAGGCTATTCTGCATGAGGAGTTACAGCCTTGCAGATTTGGCCTTGGTGATTTGTGCTGTCTACCATGCCTATTAGTGTTCAACCTGAAACAAAGGAGATCAAAAAAGCTAGATTTCAAAATCAAAGTTGCCAGATACTTATGACACAGGGGAGGTCTGCAGAGTGCTTGAAGTAACTAGCATAGATGCATTTAAGGGGCAGTTAGATAAATATATGAGGGAGAAGGGAATAGAGGGTTATTCTGATAAAATTAGATGAGGAAAGACAGGAGGAGGCTCGAGTGGAGCATAAACGCCGGCATGGTGGCACCGAATCGCCTGCTTCTATGCTGTAGATCCTATGTAATCCTATGAGTAAACATCAGGCACAAATCTGTTTATCACCTTACTGCATATTCCTTTAATGAAACCAAATCAGGCGACAACAACCTTAATGACCTGACTCCTACGACTAAATGAAAATGGTTTTGTAAAGAATAACCTATAAGAGCTGGAAACAAAAATAGCAAAATAAATTATATCAAACTAAAATTTTAATAAGCACCCCAATTGGTGACTAAACAATGCTGTTAATTTTTAATTTGGAATAATTCAAATCCAGTACAATACAAACAATTATAGTCAAGTAATCTATATTTATAGTTTCAAATAAAAGACTTGGATTTATATAGCGCCTTTCACGACCATCGGACATCACAAAGCCCTTTACAGCCAATAAAGTGCTTTTGGAATGGATCACTGTTGTAATGTGGGGGGGGGGGGGGGGTGGTGGGGGGGGGGAAAGAGACAGGCGGGGCGAGGGGGGGGGGGGAGAAGAGCCAATTTGTGCACAGCAAGCTCCCACAAACAGCAATGTGATAATGACCAGATAATCTGTTTTTGTTATGTTGATTGAGGGATAAATATTGGCCAGGACACCGAGGATAACTTCCCTGCTCTTCTTCGAAATAGTGCCGTGTGATCTTTTACATCCAGCTGAGAGTGGAGATGGGGGCCTCGATTTAACAGAGTGACTATTTGCACTGTATTTTTTCTGTGCCTGCGTCCTCTGCAATCCGCCCACGGCCATCCGACGAATCTGTGCGGAGTCCGCTGCTAAAACATTTTCTGCCACTGGAGCCTGGAGCTGGATTTGCTTACAGCTTTAGCATTATTTGGAATATTTTCGCGGCCTTCGATGGGAGAGAAACCATTGGAGACGTGGAGACGCGGGGGGGGAAAGGGGGAGACGCGCGTGCAGGGGGAAGGGGGAGACGCGAGGGGGCAGACGCACGGGCGGGGGTGGGGGGGAAGAGGAGAGAGACGGGGGGGAAAAAAAGAGAGAGACGGGGGGGGGGGGGAGAGAGAGAGACGGGAGGGGAGGGGAGAGAGAGAGAGAGAGAGAGAGAGAGAGACGGGGGAGGAGAGAGAGAGAGAGAGAGAGAGACGGGGGCAGGAGGGGAGGAGAGAGAGACGGGGGGGGGGGAGGGGGAGAGACGGGCGGGGGAGACAGACGGGGGGAGGAAGAGGAAGGAGAGAGAGGTGGGGGGGGGGGGGGGGAAAGAGAGACCGGGGGGTGGGGGAGAGGAGAGGAGAGAGAAACGGGGGGGGGGGCGGGGGGAAGGAGGGGGAGACGGAGCGGGGGGAGGAGAGGGGAGAGGGGGAACTCGGGTAAGATGGATCCCGCTCTTCCAACCTCCTTTATACCCACACCCGATTTCTCGGAAAGCTTGATGCATGTTTAACAAGGGACATTGTTGGAGTGGATGAAATCAGAAGTCACGACACTGTGACTGTTCACTTCATACCCAATAAATTGTTAACAATCTGTCACTCACACAGAATGCCCCATGTATGGCAGGGCTGGGGGTGGTGCGGGGGTAAGGTCAGGAACTTGAGATGGGATGAAGTCAGGAACTTGGGAGGCTTTTGCTGGGTTGGTGGAGCTCTATCCTCTCTGGGTTCTTAAGTCACAATGGCTCGAATTACACTTTGAAAAGTCACTCAGAACTTGGGTGGGCGGTTCCAATTACACATTCCAGGGAAACTTCTGGGTGTGGCTTATCCTCCAAGGGGACCAATGAGCAATCAGGTCATGTGATAATGGAGCACCAATCAGAGCATTTTCACAGTGCAAGCAACTGCATCCTCAGTTTAATGTCTCATCCGAAAGACAGCACCACCCTCAGCACTGCACTGGAGCGTCAGCCTAGATTTATGTGCTCAAGTTCCTGGAGTGGGACTTGATCCCACAACCTTCTGACTCGGAGGTGAATGTGCTACCCACTGAGCTACAGCTGATAATCATCTCATATATGATACTCAAACTTAAAAAGGAGGTAATATAGGAATAATTGCAATGAATGTATTTCTCCCAGCCTCCAAAATTGATCTGAAACACAGCATTTGGCTTATGTGTATTCATTAAAAATGTGAAATCCACAAGTTAATAAAATTGACAAACTAGGCAAACAAGACAGGATTGACCAGTTTTCAATAAAATCATCTATTTAAAATCAATATATACACTCACCAGTCCAATAAATAATTTACGAGTACATTTACTAATGGAGATATTTAATATATTTTTCAATGTTCAAAAAGAGCTTCAGTAAATAACCAAATACACCATTATACAACAGCAGGTACCAACTAAAAAGTGCAGTTTCAATTACTCACTGCAAAATTTGTATTACATGGAAGACAGAAACATAGCATACCTCCCCGCACAAGGCACATTAAATTTTATTTTACCAGTGCATCAATGTCCAACATAAAAAACATTTGTAAATAATCTTTTCCCCTTTCAATCCCATACCAGTGGCAGCAAACCTCAACCAAATATGATATTTGAAGCCGATTGTTCCCACATTTCCTACAATTAAAATAACCCAGCAATGCTTGTTCCTCTTATTAGCGATAAATGCAACAGCGGAACAAAGCGTGATTAGATTCAACCAAAAATAATATGGATAATGCTATAAATAGTGGGCTTTTAAGAACTACTTTTAATTCTAGAAAAGGGAAAAAAAAGTCAGGCATGCATCAATTTAAAATTTTGTATTAACTCACTTCAATAGCCCTCACATTTAAGATTATTTTTCTTCAAGGAAACATCGACTCTTACTTTACCTTCATTGTTTTTCTTTTACAAAAGGGGACATTTTATATATTCAAACAATGGCATCTTAAAATGTAAAAAGCATTTCCCCAAAAAGTAAACAGTGCATTCAGCTTTTCAAGTGAGATACAGAAGTGCTATTACAACAGCTTCTTTCAGTGGTGCATTCATTTAATAATGAAACACCACCATAGTACAGATGATCTGCATTTGTGACATATATAATTAGTGTTAGAGTTCTGAAGTAATATATTATTCAGGTATTATACTTTGAGTATTTTTTTTCCAAATGCAACTAGAATGCTACTGTATACTTCAATGCACTAACGTTACAATGTTAATTCTTTGAGGAAGTATGAATGAAGTTCCTCACTCCCCCAACCCCGCTCTATTACTTGCCATAATAGGCAGAGGCATAACATGTGTGTGCAAAGAATCTGTTCTCGTTTCCAAATTGCATATAAAATTTTTCTAAACAAATCCTACATATTTTATTTTTTAAATCAAGAAAAGTACCCCACACCTAACAAAGATGGTTTCACTGTATGGCTATATTTTACTTACTTCATAAAAACAATTATATGTAAATGTAGTTGGCATATTTCATGAATGTATTATCATATTCTAGTATTGCAGGAAAGATGTGATTGCACTAGAGAGGGTACAGAGATGCATGAGGATGTTGCCTGGACTGGAACATTTTAACTGAGGAAAGATTGGATAGGCGGAGTTTGTTTTCTTTGGAATAGAGGAGGCTGAGGGGAGAGCTTACTGAGGTGTATAAGCTTATGATGGGCCTAGATAGAGTGAATAGGAAGGACCTACTTCCCTTAGCAGAGGGGTCAACAACCAGGGGCATAGATTTAAAGTAATTCGTTGTTGGTTTAGAGGGGATTTGAGGGAAAATATTTTCATCCAGAGGGTGATGGGGGTGTGGAACTCACAGAAACCCTCGCCATATTTAAAAAGTACTTGGATGTGCTTTTGAAGTGCCATAACCTACAAGGATATGGGACCAAGAGCTGGAAAGTGGGATTAGGCTGGATAGCTTTGCTGGCTGGTGCAGACACAATGGGCCAAAAAAGCGGCCTTCCGTGCTATAAATTTCGATGATTCTATAGTATGGAGGGTTCATAGCTCGGATGCATGGAGTGAAATACCCTACACCAGGTTTTGAAGTGATATTGTTTTTTTGAAGCAGATCATCTCCTTGCCGGACCTACCAGCTGAGAACCAATTCTGTTCTATTACATTGAGGCGACAAAGTAACCGCTAGAAGTTTAAAAAAAAAATTAAAATGGAGCGTGCACAAAAATATATCGCACACAGAAAAAAACAGGTACCTCAGTTCAAATTTTAGAAGCTTCAATGGCAAAGGAGAAAAATAAAAATTGTCTTAGTGAACTAATTGGATAGAGCCGGCACAAGCACAATGGGACAAATGCCCTCCTTCTGTGTTGTATGATTTTACATATACAACTCATTTCATGCAAAATATCCAACCTTACAAAATGTGTTGTGCAAGTCCTCAGAGGATGTGTTTTTGCTGAGCTTGTCTGCTACAGGTTTAAATTTTAAAATCCCTTCCTTTCTGGAAGCAATGATTCCTGCTGGGGTACAGTGCAAAGGGCACCAACCTCCCTCTGGTGCCTCACCAAAGCAACTATTCTTCATGGCAATAAGGCTATTTGACTTTGGAGAAGTGGGGTGGGAAGAGGGCACCCTAGCCTAGATAAATCCCATCCTCACCACTCACTCACTTGCATGCACTTTTCAGCAGGGTATCACTGAATCACAATCAAGAACAGGAAGCATCAGCCAGGATTCCTTACCCTCACCAAGAGAAGCTGCGGCTAATTGCAGCTTTGATCAGCTAACTCGGCAAAGACCAGAAATCAAATATGGGAACTTCTCGTTTGTACGGCTGTTATACACTAGCTTCACTGAGTCACCAGCAAACCTCTCTGTTCTGCATGTACTTTAGAAGAATAAATAGATTGTAAGCTAATATAATCAATCTGCAAATGCTAAGCACACTAATTGAATTGCTGGTGGACTCAAGTGTATTGTTGGCAAGACAGAGAAAACACTTGGTGGAGCATAAAGTGGCATTAATGCTCAACTGATTTATCCAATCTGAAAAATCATTTAGCACTTTTCATCTCTTTCCAGTTTGTAAAAAGAAACGAATGGCTGCCTGTTTATTACAGCAGTTAGCGTATCTTTACTCTTGACTTTCACATGTTTTTCTCCCCTGCTTTCTTTGTTGGTTCATTATGCATCAATTCAGACAAACATTTCCACCTAAAACAACTTGACCTTTCCCTTTTCAAATGCTGATAGACCTGTTTTGTATCGCCAGCATTTTCCATTTTTATTTGCAATCTAACCTGAATTTAATTGCTACTGACCGTTACCCTTAATAAGAAAAGAAAATCTAGCAAGAAGATATGACGACACCAGGAATTATGATACCGTGCAGAGGCTGCAGGAACACTAATCTGTCCAAGATTCCCAGATATTCTATAGCATAGGAATTAAAATATAAAGTTAAAGAACATGAATTATGAAATAATTGCTCATACCCCACTTTTAAAAAAATAAATAAAAAGAACTTATCTCAATCCTCCATTTAGTCCCTCCACACCGTACACCATTTCCCACCAAAATGGATGAACAGAGACTTGATCTAAACCTCTGTCAATGATAATTTGCAGCTAATCAAGAGAATATCGCTATCCACTGATGCTCCCAGAGGGGAAAGAGAAAGAGAAAAAAAAGGAAAGAAAAGGGAAACACAAAGAACTAGACAGGAGCACAAGGACAACAAATGCAATTTGTTGGATATGAAATGTTTTGGGATGGTCAGAGAGCATGATCTGGTAAAGGTGCTATATAAATGCAATTTTTCTATATAAATTATTTTTGTACATTAAGTGAAGCAGGTGGACCCTTCGTAGCACTTCCTTTTCTCATTAAAAACAATAGAATTGTGGACAATAAAATATATTCAGTCCAGAACATCTCTGGCCCTCCTAGTGTTCACTGCATGTCAATGAGAGCAGGCACAGAAATATATTATACAGCAGTTTTATATTAGATTAACTGAAGACACCACATAAGCAATTACACCCTGTCATCATAGTGAAGAATATTTCCATTTCAAAACAAATATTCTAATTTATTCAAAAACTGTCAAATTCCCATAATTTACCTATTTAAAAAAAATCCGAATCCTACAATTTTGTAGATAAAAGAGCCAGTCTCAAACAATGAAAAACCCACTTAAGTAGAATTTGTACACAGTATTTAACAGCACAAGTCATTTAACCTTAACTAGGTTACTAAATTGTCACCCGAAAATTTCTATTCCAGTAGTCTACTATATAGTTTGGCTTGCATCCTTAAAGCAGCAACCAGAGCATTTGTGCTAAATATGTAGATTTCTTATATAATCAATAGGGAACAGGCTAAAGAGATAAACTTAGCAAGCTAGTTATTTCTGTAAAAAGTCATCTTTTTTCAGGGCTTTAACAAGCCAATCTTTATCTTGCTCATCGTCTGAGTCACTCATATCACTGGTATCAGCCGCTAACAGTCGTGAATAGTTTAACCTCTTTTGCCGAGGAATTCTGGACTGGACAATGAGGAACACTACTGCCCAAAGTGTAGCTGTAACAGAGCATGCTTGGTAAAGCCTTTCTATACCAAAACGATCCACAATGAACCCACTGCAAAAGCTGCCAGAACTTGCACCTACACCAAAGGATAGCCCATGGTAGATTTTAGAGAGTGTTCTTTCAATACCAGGAGTAGCTAGATCATTACACTGGCTCAAAACAGCCCACCACAAGGCACCATTGCTAAAAGCATTCAAAACTTGAACAGGCAGTACAGCCCAAGGGGCCCAGAGGAATGAATAGTAGAGCAGCTGAGCTGCAAGGCAAATTAGTCCAAATGCCACTGTACCAGTGAGTGAAAGGATCTTTAACATTTTGTCCTTGAAAAGGAAAAATACAACTTCAGCTATAAAGCTAATTGCTACTGCAATGCCCATATATGCCTCATTGCTCCCTTTGTTCTGCATTTGCCAGAAGAGGAAGTTGCTTACTGTAGATCCAATAGCCCCTGTGATGAAGACTGTGACTGCATACAAGATAGCTCTTCCATCACTTCCCAACAGGTGCAATCCTTTGACAATACAGTTTATCATGTCATTTTTCTTAGCTGTGTGAATCGGGTAAAACACAGCAACAAGAAGTGCCAATGTAATCAGGGCAGCATAGCCATAAAAGTGCACTGCAGTTCTAGAAGTATGTGCGTTGAGGAAACAACTCAGCTGTTCCACAAGGATGCCAATACTAAAAGCTGCTCCAGCTGTGCCCAAGTAACCCCAAATCCACTGTCGGCCATAGTGGTCAACAGAGTCAACAAAGTCCAGGTAGTCATAGAGCCCATCATCTGCAACCCAATCCAGAATTGATGCTAGAACCTCCCATAAAGATACAGCTAATAAAATAAGCATAAAAGTCTGGTGCTGGTTATCCAGAATTTTAAGATTGTGATTAGGCTCAGTGCTGATCTGTCGGGTTTTTTTTCTGTCTTCAGAACTGGTCTTCAAAGCAGCATCCCTTTTCACAGGGGGACGGTTTGCTGTACTGGAATAAACATCTAGACTGTTGTTTCCCTCCTTGCTACTTTTTATAACAGCAAGATGATTGGCAGCTTCTCCCTTAGCTCTTGCATGGCCAGAGTCTTCAAGAGGCAGGAATTGGTTCTGGTTTGATTGAAGATGATCATTTGCATCTTGTGCACTACCCACGTCTTCAAATAGAGCTCTGACTTCTAAATTTGTAAGATTACTGAGCTCAGTTTTGTATGGATGCTTGGTTATGCTGATCGTAATAGGTGGTTCCACAGTGGTCAGCAAGTGCAGGTTCTCTTTCATTTCAGTATGGTTTACACTATGGAGTGTTGAATTAGGTTGAACAGCATTCACTATTGTTGGAAGGGTGGTATGTGCAATTTTATTCTGCTCAAAATCACCAACATGGTCTTTGTCTTCTGGTCTTACATTTTGATTCCAGCTGTTTTTTGCATACATACTTAAGTTACAGAATTTGTATTCGATTTCTTTATCTATAGGTGGAATGAGTGTGAGTAGAAGGCCCATTCCTATTGATGACAACAGGGAACCTAGTACAAGAATTCTTCTTTTGTTATGCCGTCTAGCACAGTAAGACCAGAAGGGAGCACAAAGCAGGGAGATAAAATACTTTGTTCCCATGACAATGCCGACAAATGGTGCAGTCAATCCAAGCTGCCTGAAGTATATGGTAAGAAATGGAATTACACAGGCTTTTGCTGCACAATAAAGAAAATGATAGAGACTGGCAAGAACCAGTGCTTTGCTGACATTCCACTGTTTATTTCTCTTCATGCTTCTAGACTTCATCTTCTACCAAACATTCCTAGTTAGCTGTCTGAAAAACAACCAGAAGCTTACATTACCCAACAATATACATTCAATACAAGATTTATGTGAATATATCTCCTGTTTCACAATGTTCCTAATTGTGCTTTACATGTGAAAAGCCTGTCTCAAAGACATTAAAGCTTTCTTGGCACACTATATTTGAGTCAGCTTGGAGAGTAAAGATAGCTCCCAGCTTCTTTTCTTCACTACCAAGCCATATATTTAAACCCCTTTCCCCTGCATCCTCCACTTTACTTCCAAGGAGAGTAGATCACAGAATTCATGGTCACCATGATTGAGACCATCCATTCAGCTGCCTCAGCTGCTTTCCATGCTCTTCCCAAGGTAAAACTTCCACCGGACTCCACCTGACCTAGCCCTAAACCCATAACTTTCTCCAGTTCCTCTCCTATCTTCCGTTATGCCCTCTACATACTCTTGTCCATGAGACAACTCCGACTTTCTTGACCCCATTCCCATTAAACTATTGGCCACCCAAATTCCCTTTGTGGTCTCACATGCTACCCGACATTGTAAATAGTTTTCTCCCCTCAGGTACTGACTCTCGCACTTTGAAAAGTGTCATTATCAACCCCTTCCTCAAAAAAGCCAACCCTTGACTTGTCCGTTCTTGCAAACTACCACCTCATCCACAACCTCCCTTTCCTCTCCAAAGCTGCTGAATGTGTTGTCGCCTCCTAAATCTGCGGCCACTTCTCCTGCAACTCTGTTTGGATCTTTCCAATCAAGTTTCTGCCTATCATAGCCCAGAAATGGCCCCAAGTAAAGTCATGAATAACATTCTCTGTGATTGTGACCGTGCTGCATTATTATCCTCCTCAATCTATCTGCAGCTTTTGACACAGTTGATCACAACATTCTCCTCTAATGCACGTGCTCCACAGCTTTCCTACACCTCGAATTGAGTTTCCAACCTACTGGCCGTAATTTGCGGCCCCTACAGGTGCGTACGAGGTGCGCACGTGCCTGTAAGGACCGCGCAAGATCAGGATTTAGACATGCGCTGCGCATGCACTAAAACTCAGATTCTTGACAGATCACACGAATCCCAGAGAAAAGGGCATTCCCTGGCGCAGGGTTGGACTATTTACCTAACTTCGGCGAATGCCTGTGAAATTCTTATGTCTGGTAAAAGCAAGCATAAGGCCTGCTTTTACCAGCATCAGAGCTTTCAAAAAACAGAAAAATGTTATCAATTTAAAATACATTTAAAAATCTGTGAAATAAGGCAAGTTTATTTTTAGCCCCTTTAAAACATATAAATTTATTTTTCAAAAAATTAAATTTTTGCTTTAAATATTAAATTAAATGCAACTTTAAATATGAAGTTTTTTTATTTATTTGCAGTGTAGAGGTATTTTGGGGAGGTATTTCCATTCATGCTTATCGTTGGGCTGGCCCACATGATCCTATGGTTGCTCGCGAACCGCCTGCGCCCGACATAGATGGGCCTCTTCCCGCGTGTACCCAGAGAGGCCCAGGACCGCGAATCTCCGTAACTACCGGACCACCAGGTACGTGGGCATGTTATTTGCGGATCGGAGGCATTTCCACGCGGGAAGCCTCCGATTGCAAATTTAAGGCCCATATCTTCTCCATTAGAAGACCACTTACCTCCACCTCCGTATCATCCATCCCTGCCCATCCACAACTGAAATCCTCATCCATGCATCGTCCCCTTCAGACTTGATTATTCCATTGCTCCCCTTGTTAACTTCACCAAGAACCTCAGCTCATCCAGAACTTTTCCCGCTCCCTTCAATGCCACCAATTTAAAATTCTCATCCTCTTGTTCAAACCCCTTCATGTCCTCACCCCTCCCTAACTTTGCAACTTCCACCAAAATTCTCTTTCCTCCACCTCTGCCGTCTTGTGCATCTCCCCCTCCCGTTGCCGCACCTTCAGCTTTTGCACCTTCCTCTTAAAAAAAAAACACACCACTATTATCCATGTAAACTGATTAGTTCTCGGAACCAATCACAGAACACTTTTGAACCAATCGCCTTACGTTACCATCTTATCACCACGAGGCCCAGAAGAGGAGAGGGCCCAGGGGCAGCACGGACCTGCCCACACTGTGATATGTGTGCGCACTAGGTCCGTGCAGCAGAGCAGATCTCCAGTCGTCCTGGTTAACCTTTGCCACTGGATAAAGGCCTAGCTCGGTCAAGCCCGTGTGGTGGCTGATATGCAACGGTCATCCCAGGTTAAAAAAATCCATGCACAGGCATCTCCCACCCCCTCAATTGGAGTTCAAGACTGGAACATTGGGTCCTTCATTGAAACATCTGTGAACTCTTGTGGAAACAAGTTATCGTCATTCGAGGGACAGCCTATAATGATGATGAAAAGAAAATACATGCATTTATATCACGACCACCGGACGCCCCAAAACACTTTACAGCCAGTGAAGTGCTTTCGAAGTTAAGTCGCTATTGTAAGGTCGGAAGCGCGGCAGCCAATTTGCGCACAGCAAGCTCCCACAATGTGACAATGACCTCATTATCAAGACCCTCCTTTTAAACCAACCTCTGACCAAACCCTTCCTGGTCTCCAGTTCCAATTTTTTTTTGCCTGATTCGAAGAGCCTTGGGATGTTTGTCGACGACGTTGCAGGCGTCATCCAAATGCAAGTTGTTGTTGGAACATTGAAGTCAACCTGAACAAAATGATTTAAAAAAAATGTTTTTGGACTACTGTCAGAAAGCCCTGTAACAGGTCGGCCAGGACTGTCAGGGAGCGGCCGGCACGGTCAGCTATGAGGAAACATTAAACGAGGCAGATCCCACAGCACGCCCCTAAACCAACAGACCAACTTCTGAAGGGAATGGATCCTCCAGGTCCAGCCAACCCGGCCGGCCGCGGGGTGGCACCGCGCCCGTCGCCTAGCAACTGCCACCACAGCCCCCAGCTCAGTGGCCAACCCTCCCGGGCGCGCCCCCGCGGTACCTGCACTGTCTCGGGTTGTCCGGAAGCGAAAGGGGGCCAACACGCGGAAGCTTCTAGCGATTCCGCAGTCAAGGCAAGGCACGTCATACGTCATCACGTCGCGTCACGTGCCCACTGTTCGACGCCCGCGTGACCACCTCGCGCGCGCCCCGGCGGTTCTAATTCAAAGGATTGCTCAACGATTTTTTGTTGTCGCTGTCGCCTCGGGGACTCACCTATTAGCGGACGGGCTAGCCCTCCCTTTGCAGCACCACCCGCAGCCTGGTCGTTGTCATTGCAACAAAGTACGGTTGCTAAGCGGGGCCCTGCTGGATATTATGCTGCCCCACTAAATAATTGGCCCAGAAACTGATGGCCAAAATGATACGTCGCCCGGCATTATTAGTGCGGTTTTTTTTAAATCGGCAATTTGCGCGAGGGGATACACTATGAGTTCGGCTTTACTTGTGTCATGGGGGTTCCATGGTGTAATGGTTAGCACTCTGGACTTTGAATCCAGCGATCCGAGTTCAAATCTCGGTGGAACCTTTGTTATATTGTCAGAGTGGGTCAGCACGCTCTTCCTCGCAGTCAGAGAAAGGGTGTTCAGAGACTTGAGCACAAAAATCTAGGCTGACACTCCAGTCATCTCAGGGAGTCATCATACATAGGCAGTCCCTGGAAACGAGGATGACTTACTTCCATGCCAAAAAAGGATGAGTTCACAGGTGTTTCAATGAAGGACCTAATACTCCACGTTCTGAACTACTGGAAGATGCCTGTGTGTGGATTTTTTTAACGTGCTTGACAGATGACAGAACTTTTCACACGGGCTTGACAGATGACAGAACTAGGTCTCAGTCCAGTGGCAAGGGTTAACCAAGATGACTGGAGACCAGCTCTGCTGCATGGACCTAGTGCACGCACATATCGCAGTGTGGGCTGGCCCGTGCTGCCCCTGGGCCCCTGGCCCCGAACTCACGCCTCCCCTGGGCCCCAATCACGTCCCTCTAAATTCTCTCGCCGCTCCTTCGCCTCGACTTTGCCGTTCCTGCTGTATCTGCCCACGCTCCAATCACTGACCTGGACCTTGATGACGTCACTTTTCCTTTGGAAAAGACTGAGGGAGTGCCGCACTGTTGGAGGTGCCATCATTCGGCTGAGACGGTAAACTGAGGCCCCGTCTGGTGTTTGTGAGAGCTTAATTGGTTGCCGCATTTCCCACATTAAAAAAGTACTTCATTGGCTTCAAAGCGCTTTGAGATGTCTGGTGGTTGTGAAAGGCGCTATAGAAATGCAAGTCTTTATTTTAAAATATCCCATGGCACTATTTCGAAGAAGAGCAGGGGAGTTATCCCCGGTGCCAATATTTATCCCTCCATCAACATCACTAATAATAGATTATCTGGTTGTTATCACATTTCTGTTTGTGTGAGCTTGCTATGTGGAAATTGGCTGCTGCGTTTCGAACATTACAACAGTGACCACACTTCAAAAATGTATGTTGTTGGCTGCAAAGTGCTTTGGGACGTCCTGAGGCTTTGATCAACAGCTGTGAGTGGTGTGAAGACGTGGGTCAGGCCAACGATTCTGGCTTAGTCCCTTTGATGGGCAGCTCGCAGTCAAGAGCATCTGATTGTCAGTTTATATGTGGCTGCCTGGGCTCAGCTCAGAAGTCACTGGAAACTGGGCTAAATCTGGCTCTGTAACAGCATGTAACAAATGAGGAACCAGTATTTCAAGAATCGATTTTATGTTGAGTGATAGCATTTTGACATTTTGAGAACATTGAAAGCTGTAACTACTTTAACTGTACAGTTTGTTAAAAGTGCTGTTCATTTATCTGTTTAATGTGAAATTCATTTTGCTGGTTTATACCCTGACTGTGATGGAGTGTATATTCAATCCACCTACTGAAGACTGAGACCCCACCATTGTCCGGGTTTCCCGCCCAGAGTCAGCCTGATATCTGGCTTAGCTTCCAGTTGGGCAGGGAGGGGGGCGATGGAGCAGGCTGCAGCCACAGGTAACATGCGGGGGGGGGGGGAAGGTCTGATTCCCAACCTCGGAGGGTGTGGGTCCGATTCTGAGCAGTGTCCGATCCTCGACACGGGGGGCAATTTTGCTGATACTGCTAATTTCTTCAATGTATTTTCTATTCACTTGTTGCTTAATTTTATAATATTGGTTTATAAGGCATCTTAACGTATTTGAGGCAGCAGAATGTATTTGAGGCAGCGACGCAGAGGGAAAATGTACATTACTGACAACTGTACATCTGTTTTCCAAAGACACAGACTGTCCATGTTTCACTAGGGCAAAGGGGTCCATTACTTGCAGAAAACAATAATTGACAGTCATGTTATCAGCACAACATTAATGTAAAAGCAAAATACTGGAGATGCTGGAATCGGGAATAAAAACAGAAAATGCTGGAAATCTCAGCAGGTCAAGCAGCATCTGTGCAGAGAAAACAGAGTTAACATTTCGGGTTGATGACCCTTCGTCAGAGCTCTTTAATGTGTCCCATTACTATCTTCTTGCCGGAAAAGCAGCACATAACAGGAGGCAGTGCATACCGATGGGACGGGCCAGCTAAGCTACAACTCGTGATGAGGAGTGTTAAGTTCAGAATAACTCCACGAGACTGTGTTGTAAGCTCAAAGCATTGTGACCTTGGTCTCTTTAATATAACTCCAAAGTGAGGCAACAGCATGGTGGATTGCCTTTTTTACCTGCTTGCTCCAGGGTACACAGGTGATCCATAGGTCTCCCACAGGTGTGCCCCCTAGTGGCAAGTCTTTCACTAGGTGAACTTCACATACATAACATCACTTCCCCCCCCAAAGTCCTAAGTACAAGTTATTTACAGGTTGAGGCAATCTGGCACTCTGCATTCCCGGGTCGAAAAGCTGAGTTGAAGCCCTGGCATGGGTGAGTTGGTCAGCGCGGCTGGTCTGATCAGACTGCCGGGCAAGGTGGATTCATCCTCGTGGTTGACAGCGAGGTCAAGTGCTGGTTGGGTGTGTGTTGGTGGATCATAGATGTAAGGTCTTCTTCAAACTGTTCTTGGTAGTCCATGAATCGCAGTTTGGTCTGATCCAAGTGCTTTCTGCATGTTTGCCCATTCAACAATTTCACAACAAACATTCTATTCCCCTCCTTGGCTAAGACAGTGCCAGCAATCCACTTGGGACCGTGACCGTAATTTAGAACAAACACCAGATCATTAACCTCAATGTCACGCGATACCGCCGCGCGATCGTGATACACGCTATGCCGGTGCCGCCGGGTTTCTATGTGATCATTGAGATCCGGATGGACTAAGGAGAGCCTGGTTTTGAGTGCTCTCTTCATTAAGAATTCTGCAGGGGGAACCTCGGTGAGCGAGTGGGGGAGTGTCCAGTAGCTGAGCAGGACCCAAGATAACCGCGTCTGCAAGGAGCCGTCCGTTATGTATTTCAGGCTCTACTTGATGGTTTGGACTGCCCGTTCCTCTTGGCCGTTGGATGCGGGCTTAAATGGGGCAGACCTGACATGCTTAATGCCATTGCGGGTCATGAACTTGTTGAATTCCGAGCTGGTGAAACATGGTCCATTGTCACTGACAAGGACGTTGGACAAAGCATGGGTGGCGAACATGGCCCTGAGGCTTTCAATGGTGGCAGTGGATGTACACGATGACATTATTATACATTCAATCCATTTAGAATAAGCGTCCACTGCTATTAGAAAAGGGCCAGCAAAATCTACGTGGACCCTGGAGCACAGTTTGGAGGGCTATGACCACACTCTCAGGGGGGCCTCCCCGGGTGTGTTGCTCAACTGTGAGCAAGTATTGCATTGGTGTACGCATGACTCCAATTCGGAGTCAATCCCGGGCCACCAAATGTGCGACCTAGCGATAGCCTTCATCATGACTATGCCTGGGTGGGTACTGTGTAGGTCGCGTATAAATGCTTCCCTGCTTTTTTTTGGCAAAACCTCAGGATTCCCCCATAGGAGACAATCCGATTGGATGGACAATTCGTCCTTACGTCGGTGAAACGGCTTAATTTCATCTTGCATTTCCCCGGGAACCGCCCACCAAGTCCCATTAAGGATGCAGCTTTTTACTAGTGATAGCACAGAGTCTGATCTGGCGAGCCGTGACGGGTGATCCCTCGCTCTCAAAAGCATCCATTACCAGAAGCAAGTCTGCGGGTTGCGCCATTTCCACCCCGGTGGTGGGCAATGGCAGCCAACTGAGGGCGTCAGCGCAGTTCTCAGTGCCTGGTCTGTGGCGGATTACATAGTCATATGCAGACAATGTTAGTGCCCATCTTTGGATGCGGGACGAAGCATTTGTGTTGATACCTTTGCTTTCTGAGAGCAGTGAAGTAATAGGTTTGTAGTCGGTTTTGAGCTCGAACCAGAGACCAAATAGATATTGGTGCATTTTCTTAACCCCGTATGCACACGCCAATACTTCTTTCTCAACCATACCGTAGGCTCTTTGAGCCTTGGATCAGTTTCTGGATGCATATGCAACCGGTTGCAATTTGCCTGACACATTTGCTTGCTGTAACACACAACCGACCCCGTACGATTACGCATCACAAGCTAGTATTAAACGTTTACATGGGTCATACAATAGAAGTAACTTGTTCGAGCATAGCAGGTTTCTGGCCTTGAGATTTACCCCAAACCCAGTCGTCACCCTTGCGCAGCAATAAATGCAAGGGTTCCAGCAAAGTGCTCAACCCCAGTAGAAAGTTACAAAAATAGTTGAGGAGTCCCAGGAACAAACGCAGCTCTGTCACATTCTATGGTCTGGGTGCATTCTTGATGGCCTCCATCTTGGAGTCCGTGAGTCTGATGCCGTCTGCCGCCATCTTTCTCCCCAGAAATTCGACCTCTGGCGCCAGGAAAACACACTTGGAGCATTTCACCCTGAGTCCCACTCTGTCCAGTCGCTTTAAAACCTCTTCCAGGTCATGCACCTGTTCGGTGGTGTTGCGACCAGTGATCAAGATGTCGTCTTGGAACACCACGGTGCATGGAACCGATTTCAGTAGACTCCATGTTCCTCTGGAAGATGGCCGCAGCCGAGCGAATCCCAAAGGGGCATCTGTGATACACGAACAGTCCTTTGTGCGTGTTGATGCGCGTCAACTTCTTTGACCGTTCAGCCAGCTCCTGTGTCATGTAAGCAGAGGTTAGGTCTAGCTTGGTGAACGACGTTCCCCCTGCTAGCGTTGCGAATAAGTCCTCCGCTTTGGGTAGTGGGTACTGGTCCTGTAATGAGACTCGGTTGATCGTTACCTTGTAGTCCCCGCAGATTCTGACCGTCCCATTGCTCTTTAGCACTGGCACAATTGGACTGGCCCACTCGTTGAACTCGACTGCCGATATGATTCCCTCTCATTGAAGTCAGTCCAGCTCGATCTCGACTTTCTCTCGCATCATATATGGGACTGCTCGGGCCTTGTAATGAACGGGCCATGCCCCAGGAACAAGATGGATCTGCACCTTGGCGCCTGTGAAGTTGCCGATGCCTGGTTCGAGTAACACCGGGAATTTGTTTAGCACCTGGGCGCACAGGGCATCATCCACCGAAGGCAGTGCTTTAATGTCATCCCAGTTCCATCGGATCTTGCCCTAGCCAGCTTCTGCCAAACAGCCCTGGGCCATCGCCTAGTACAATGCATAGTGGTAAATCATGCACCATTCCGTCGTACGATACTTTCACTGCCGCACTGCTGATAACAGGTATGAGTTCTTTGGTGTAAGTGCGCAGCGTTGTATGAATCGGGCTCAGTTTTGGCCTCTGTGGCTTGTTGCCCCACAGTTTCTCAAAAGCCTTCTGGCTCATAATTGATTGACTCGCCCCCGTGTCCAATTCCATGGTGACTGGAATGCCGTTAAGTTTAACTTTTAACATCGGAGGGCTTTTGGTGGTGAAGGTGTGTACCCCATACACTTCCTCTTCACCCTCAGGTTGAGTTTCTTCTCCTGCTCGTTCAGCGTGATCCACACTGGATCAGTCGTCCTCTGCTAACTCTGCCACGTGGTGAGTCAGAGGTCGCTTGCACATTTGCTGGAGGTGCCCCATTGTTCCACAGCCCTTGCAACATTGATGGGCTCTATGACTGCCATCGCAGTGCCAGCATGGTGTTAATGGATTCGCATTAGCACTCAACAGCGGCCTCTGAGTTACCCTGGGCCTGGCCTCTACCATGTACAGTTATGCCTGCTGAAGGTATTATTTTATGCACAGTACTTGCTAGTGAGCTATGATGCTGTGAAGATATCTGTTTCGTATTGTCGCTCGTGGATATGAAGGCCTGGGCTCTCGTGATGGCCTTGCTCAGATCTAAGGATTCGGCAGATAGCAGTTTGCTAAGAATGACCTCATGGCTGATTCCAAGCACGAAAAAGTCCCGCAACATTTCCCCCAAAGATCCTGAAAATTCGAACTATCCCGCGAGGTGCCTTAGGTCGGCGACAAAGCTCGCCATGTTCTGGCCCTCGGAGCGATGGTGCGTGTAAAAGCGATATCTGGCCATTAAGATGCTCTCCTTTGGCTGGAGGTGCTCCCGAGCCAGCGCACACAGCTCTGTGTAAGTCTTGTCCATTGGTTTGTCCGGTGCCAGCAGATTTATGAGGAGGCCATACATCGAAGACCCACATACGGTGAGGAGAATCGCCCTGCGCTTGATTGCCGTGTCCAGCTCATTGGCCATGAAGTACTGGCCGAGACGCTCAACAAAGGCTTCCCAATCATCACCCTCAACAAATCTCTCAAGAATACCAATGGCAGCCATTTCCGCGTGAAAGTTCGTGATCTGTAACTCATCGCCAGTTGTTAAGTTCAGAATAACTCCATGAGGCTGTGTTGTAAGCTCAAACCATTGTGACCTTGGTCTCATAGAAACATAGAAAATAGGTGCAGGCCCTTCGAGCTTGCACCACTATTCAATAAGATAATGGCTGATCATTCACCTCAGTACCCCTTTCCTGCTTTCTCTCCATATCCCTTGATCCCTTTAGCCATAAGGGCCATATCTAACTCCCTCTTGAATATATAAAATGAACTGGCATCAACAACTCTCTGCAGTGGGGAATTCCACAGATTAACTCTCTGAGTGAAGAAGTTTCTCCTCATCACAGTCCTAAATGGCTGACCCCTTATCCTTAGACTGTGCCCCCTGGTTCTGGACTTCCCCAACATCGGGAACCTTCTTCCTGCATCTAACCTGTCCAGTCCCATCAGAATTTTATATGTTTCTATGAGATCCCCTCTCATCCTTCTAAACTCCAGTGAGTACAGGCCCAGTCGATCCAGTCTCTCCTCATAAGCCAGTCCTGCAATCCCGGGAATCAGTCTGGTGAACCTTCGCTGCACTCCCTCAATAGCAAGAACGTCCTTCCTCAGATTAGGAGACCAAAACTGAACACAATATTTCAGGTGAGGCCTCACCAAGGCCCTGTACAACTGCAGTAAGACCTCCCTGCTCCTATACTCAAATCCCCGAGCTATGGAGGCCAACATACCATTTGCCTTCTTCACCGCCTGCTGTACCTGCATGCCAACTTTCAATGACTGATGTACCATGACACCCAGGTCTCATTGCACCTCCCCTTTTCCTAATCTGCCGCCATTCAGAGAATATTCTGCCTTCATGTTTTTGCCACCAAAGTGGATAACCTCACATTTAGCCACATTATGCTGCATCTGCCACGCATTTGCCCACTCACCTAACCTGTCCAAGTCACCCTGCAGCCTCTTAGCGGCGTCCTCACAGCTCACACCGCCACCCAGCTTAGTGTCATCTGCAAACTTGGAGATATTACACTCAATTCCTTCATCTAAATCATTGATGTATATTGTAAATAGCTGGGGTCCCAGCACTGAGCCCTGCGGCACCCCACTAGTCACTGCCTGCCATTCTGAAAAGGACCCGTTTATCCTGACTCTTTGCTTCCTGTCTGCCAACCTGTTCTCTATCTATGTCAGTACATTACCCCCAATACCCTGTGCTTTAATTTTGCGCACCAATCTCTTGTGTGGGACCTTGTCAAAAGCCTTTTGAAAGTCCAAATACACCACATCCACTGGTTCTCCCTTGTCCACTCTACTAGTTACATCCTCAAAAAATTCAAGAAGATTTGTCAAGCATGATTTCCCTTTCATAAATCCATGCTGACTTGGACCGATCCGGTCACTGCTTTCTAAATGCGCTGCTATTTCATCTTTAATAATTGATTCCTACATTTTCCCCACTACTGATGCCAGGCTAACCGATCTATAATTACCCATTTTCTCTCTCCATCCTTTTTTAAAATGTGGTGTTACATTAGCTACCTTCCAATCCATAGGAACTGATCCAGAGTCGATAGACTGTTGGAAAATGATCACCAATGCATCCACTATTTCTAGGGCCACTTTCTTAAGTACTCTGCGATGCAGACTATCAGGCCCGGGGATTTATCAGCCTTCAATCCCATCAATTTCCCGAACACAATTTCCCGCCTAATAAGGATTTATTTCAGTTCCTCCTTCTCACTAGACCCTCGGTCCCCTAGTATTTCCGGAAGGTTATTTGTGTCTTCCTTCATGAAGGCAGAACCAAAGTATTTGTTCAACTGGTCTGCCATTTCTTTGTTCCCCATTATAATTCACCTGAATCTGACTGCAAGGGATCTACGTTTGTCTTCACTAATCTTTTTCTCTTCACATATCTATAGAAGCTTTTGCAGTCAGTTTTTATGTTCCCAACAAGCTTTCTCTCATACTCTATTTTCCCCCTCCTAATTAAACCCTTTGTCCTCCTCTGCTGAATTCTAAATTTCTCCCAGTCCTCAGGTTTGCTACTTTTTCTGTCCAATTTATGTGCCTCTTCCTTGGATTTAACACTATCCTTAATTTCCCTTATTAACCACGGTTGAGCTATCTTTCCCGTTTTATTTTTACTCCAGTCAGGGATGTACAATTGTTGAAGTTCATCCATGTGATCTTTAAATGTTTGCCATTGCCTATCCACCGTCAACCCTTTCAGTATCATTTGCCAGTCTATTCTAGCCAATTCACGTCTCTTTAATATAACTCCAAAGTGAGGCAGCACCATGGTGGACTGCCTTTTATACCTGCTTGCTCCAGGGTACACAGGTGCCCCATAGGTCTCCCTTAGGTGTGCCTCCTAGTGGCAAGTCTTACACATAGGTGAGATTCACTTACATAACAAGGAGAGGGCCCTGGAAATTCTGAGTGTGGAGGCTATAGAGATTTTGTTTTGTAGGGGGGTTGATGCTGGAGACCCTCCTCCCCCCAAGTGTCATCTTTGGTTCTCACTTTTGTTCTCCTCACTCACTCGCTCACACAGACATACATTCACCGTAACACCACACAAGAGTGGTTGGCCTCTTTTACAAGGGATCAGTTACTGCCATCATTTGAAATTATGTTTTTCTGCTCCTGTAATGGCCCAAGAACAGGAAGAAGCAGAGCCCAATGTGGATCTGAACGTAACAACTCACAGCACCCTGCATTACCCACTCCTGAAAAGGCACAGATACATCCATTCTGTGGGGATCAGTTAATAGGTTGCAGGAAGGAACACTTGGTGAAGCACAGAGCATGTGTAAGGTGGAGCAAGTGCCAGGTAGAAATGGGGAGCTGCAACCTGTTGGCTGGAAGGCCAGCTTGAGGATCGGGATTCGGACCTCACAAGATCTACCTTCAATCTCACTTTGGCAGCTCGTTATCAGTCATTCATAGTCATTTGAAAGTGTGCCAAGCAAGGTGGATGGGTGTCTATGAAGGAGTACATAACCTCCAGCAGTGCTGCATGACAGGTTGGCTGAACAACAGCCTACTGTGAATGAATTGCAGCCCATCATGAAGAATGAGCCATAACGTCAGATGTGGCTCAGTGGGTAGCACACGTGCCTTTTTGAGTCAGGAGGTGGTGGGTTCAAGTCCCACGAAAAAACTAGGCCGACACTCCAGTGCAGTGCTGAGGGACGCTGCACTGTTGGAGATGCAGTCTTTCAGATGAGATGTTAAACCGAGGTCCTGTCTACTCTCTCAAGTGGATGTAAGAGATCCCATGGCACTATTTTGAAGAAGAGCAGAGGAGTTATCCCTGGTGTCCTGGCCAATATTTATCCCTCAATCAACATAGCAAAAAAACAGATTTTCTGGTCATTATCACATTGCTGTTTGTGGGAGCTTGCTTGTGTGCAAATTGACTGCTGCATTTCTTACATTACAACAGTGACTATATTTCAAAAAGTACTTAATTATCCGTAAAGCACTTTGAGCTGTCCGGTCGTCATGAAAGGCGCTATATAAATGCAAGTCTTTCTTTCATTGCAGGGGCCCTCTGCAGACGAGCTCACCCCATCCTAAACTCCTCCACAGCTTCTATAACAAATGCTCTGACTAAGGGACCACATGCTTCTAGAGCCCATCTAAACAGGCTATTTATCCTGTCCGGATTTACCATGTTGAAGAACCAGATAACCTAGGGCTCCAACAAATTCAATGCTGCCCAACGTTCTGCTTCTACAGAGATACTTGGCCATACAGAGGCGGTGTACAGCAGCAGAAGAATAGCACAAACTGGCACAGATAATAGAGATGTCTCTCAGAGCAACACCAGATCTTTTATATCCTCTAGCGAAGCAAATTTCACCATTCACAATGATGTGTCCACAGGGTGGATTCAAACATAGACCTTCAGAGATAAAGTTTTTCTTAGGCAGTCCCTCAGAGTTGAGGATGACTTGCTTCCATACTAATCTCAGCACCAACACAGCATCAGATGCAGTCCTATTTCAACCAATCCTGTCCCAAAGTCTGAGTGGATTTTATTGAATTATTGGTGAAATAAAACTTCAAAGGCTTTCAGTAGTATTAAACAATCTGGTTATATTTTAATAATGTAAAAATATCATCTTTACAGAAACATATTTTAATAAATACTATACAAGTACATATTACAAACTTAGATTTTAGATATGTGACCGAGTGGTAAATCAAACAGCATAATGGAATTAACAGTGTAAAACTCCATGGAGAAAAATGTCCTCTGTTCATTATTTTTTAGTGAAATTATACTTTCAAGCATAAAGAGCATGTTCGTGGCTTTGCTACAAGTAGTGAAGAGAGGAAATCATTTCCACCCCCCCCAGAAATGCAGTGCATTTAACCCATGTAGTGAAGTCAAATAACTTTGCAATCACATAGGTCATTAACGTTCATTCTGAATTTAAAGCAAGGCTTTGTTTTAAACAAAATGAAATAGAATTACTGCAATAATAGAACATCTGTACTTATCCTTCCTGCAATTGTGTATGAATAGTTCTGTCAATTTTTTCCCACAAAATTATTTGAGTATTAGAAAGTCAATAATAGCATATATTCTTTTTGGCTGAATGGAGACATAAAATAAATCATTTCATAGGAGTTTTGAGGATTTTTATGTTAATATTTTGTTTCTTTTTTTTTTTAAGAGTTATCTTTTCTGTCTTCCTTCAAGCAGTTCAAGTAAAACGCCTGGTAACTACTTAATAATAACATCCTCAGTGACAGAAAGCATAGATTTTGGGCTAGTCAAATCTTACCAAATAAATTTTCCCTCTCCAGGAAGGTGCTTGGAACTCCATCCACTAAGCACAATTTCTAGCTATTTCATTATTCATGGTATTAACAGTTCAATATTACAATAATTGGATCATGCAGGCAGCGTAAAGAGTTAAAAACTCAATTCACAATTACTCCATTTATAATGGATTGTTTCTACTTTTGGTGATCTGAATCCATTTTGGACGAGGTTTACTGTCTTTGTTAAAACTTTGTGGCAAACTAATTGCAAGTTTTGTATGCAGAGACTAATATTGACATATCTCTTGAAATATAGTGTCAAAAATTATTTCCAGATGAAAAGTTTACTTCAGAAGTAACACATCTCTTCCATGATATGCTGCTGGTAACTTTCAATCTGCTTTGAATTCCTCCAAACAGTGTATGCACTATTCATCAGATTCATTTTTGTCCTTTGGGCTTCCAGGCTTGAAGGGAGTTTCCATATAATTACTCAGTTCCATTGTCCTTAAATAATGCACAACAAAAAATGGGTAGTCTCGAACAATTGAACTTGTAATTATTGTGACTCTGTGCTCTATTGTTCCAGCAGCTCTATATGATTGATTTGCTTGAAGAAACCGGATTGTTGGCCACGCTGTATCAGATACTTCAATTTACAGGATACCTGCAAACGTGTTGATTGGTAACAACAGGCACTTTGGCATGTACTTAGTTAATCCAATATTTTCATTTTCATTCTGACTGAATCGTAATGCCCTCATTTTCTGTAAACTGTATCCAGGCTCCAGACAAGGAGACACTTCAATGCTGTGTAAAAAACAGAAAATCAATGAGCAATATTTTTGAAACTCGGAAGTTCAAACGATAGACTACTCATTTCCCCCAATTTTTTAAATGCCAAATGAAACTAAAATATAAAAAATTCTGTAGTAAGGGTGAACATTAAATCTAACAAAATACAAACTGAGTCGAGGAAAAACTGTCTACTGTGTGATTTTACTCTCTGGAGAAGAGGAGAATGAAGAGGGACTATATAGAGGTCTTTAAGATTTTTATGGGTATGGAGAATTTGGATCCATGTATTTCCAGGTTCAGCTCATTTAAATATGTTGGTGAGCACTGAGCATGACCACTGCCTCAGATTTGGTCCTTGTTCACAGTGGGGGAAGAAAGTTGTGTGTGGGACAGTAACATGTGAAACATAAAGGTTTTAGCTCCTTCAGGCAGCTCCACCCACACAGTGCTACACAAAATATTTTGTTTTATGGACACCCCCACAATATACCTGAAGATTCTTTGATTTTAAGGTGCAGCCTAGCAATGACTAACATCAAGCTTACATGGGTGTACTTCATTCCAGGCAATCACCCAGTGGGATACCCAGACCATGGGAGGTATTTTGTAGTAAAAAGAAAGATAGATTTGCATTTAGATAGCACCTTTCATGACCACTGGACATCTCAAAGCGCTTTATAGCCAACGAAGTACTTTTGGAGTGTAGTCACTGTTGTAATGGGGGAAACGCGGCAGACAACTTGTGCACAGTAAACGCCCACAAACAGCAATGTTATAATGACCATATAATCTGTTTTTGTTATGTTGGTTGAAGGATAAATATTGGCCAGGACACCAGGGATAACTCCCCTGCTCTTCTTCGAAATAATGCCATGGGATCTTTTACGCCCACCTAAGAGGGCAGACAGGACCTCAGTTTAAAGCCTCATCCTAAAGACAGCATCTCTGACAGTTCAGCACTCCCTCAGCAATGCACTGGAGTGTCAGCCTAGATTTATAAGCTCAAGTTCCTGGAGTGGGACTTGAACCCACAACTTTTTGACTCGGACGCGAGTGTGCTACCCCTGAACCACAGCTGACATGCCATCTGTGCTCCTGTGTCATTTTCATACTCTCTCCTAATTCAGGTACAAGCTCACACCATCTGTTCAGCTTCAAGAAATGTGTATCATGCCCAAAATTGGGCAGAGACCCAATGATACAGGTCTCTGCATCTACATTCTGTCCCTAACACTCCGGGAACTGGTGCACCAGAAAATTGGCACAGATCTTTTATAATAAATACAAGGTTCAAATTGTCCTCTGCTCCAAAATGCAATTGTTTTATAATGTAAGAAATATTGTCATAGTTAAATGAGGGAAACATTATAATGAAAGTGAATATTACAGATTTTATTTTTTAAATCAACTGTTTGTAATATACATGACGAATTACCTAACAGAAGAGGTTGCTTTCACAGGCTTTCAACTACAATCTTAGTGTTATTTCTGAGGCTATGGTACTGAAATATATAATGTTTCAGTGGTCAGCTTTATTCCTGGCACCCCCATCCACACTCTCCTTTTTGTTTTCACTGGAACAGTGCAGGATGCTGTTTTATTTTAGCACAGTCTCTGAAGTTGGAAGAATTCAATTCCGCTTATCTATCTTTCATGTCCCATTCATGAACAGTGCTGGTTGGTCGATCCTCAACAATGCTTTAGAGTACAGTACACCTGCTTCGTTCAGGTATCAGATTACTCAGTCTGCAACAGAGGATCAACCTGGTTTCAAATGTCCATTGCCAAATGTGCCATTTTGAAACCAACTCAACTCCAAGGAGACCCATAAAGCTAAGCTCCTTCATCACCTAAGTAGTTAGTTGCTGTTGGTCATTAAAAATATGGGTTTCAATCATATGTAGAAGTAGTAGAAGATCCCAATCAGTGGCATGGCAAGCAATACAAATCACCATAAAATGTGATGGTACATGGACACTATCCTCCTCACCATAGCATGGACACCAAACAAAACTTAATGCTAGTTCCACCAGTTGGAGATGTAGAGTTTCAGCATCACATACTTTCCTCTTTGTAACCTATATACTGGATGTACGAATGAAGATTCCCATAACCAGACTCTAGGGGGACGATTTTAACCCTACTCGCTCAGTAGAAACCTGGTGGGTGGACAGTTAATATCGCCCTGATTATTACCTGTCCCAAAGTCACTATGATCACAACACCTGCAATTTTAACCTGCTCTCCTGAGCAGGCAGCAAGGACACACGCCCGGAGACAACAGGATCCTTCTTTACATATGCATGTTACGGCCCAATCACATAATTGACTGTAATTTTAAACTCAGGCCCGAGCGGGGAATCCACCTGGATTTAAATCGGGGCCGAGGTATCACCTTCCAGCACCTGTCAACCCAAACCTCAGTATTTCCTGTTTTGGTGGGCATCTGCTTTTGGTGCAGTGGAAGGACTTGTGTAGGAAAGCTTGTGGCATGTCAGCCACTTTGTTGTTCTAGACATCCAGCCCCAATGTTGCATGCCATGCTTACTTGTTACCAATTTCTTAATCTAGCTGCTCTTGTAATGGGCTTTGGCAAAGGCCGTGTTCTATCCTGATTTGGGTAAATGCCATCACCCCTACTGTTAACAGTTTGACTCTATCATCATAGCAGCATTGTTAGCGAGTTAGACACACAGGTGGTCTGGTCACAGAATTTCAAAGGGGTGCTTCCAAAAAGAAGAGAGTAAAGTTCTCATAGTCTCTGGGACCCATGTTTCTGTAGTATTGCTGCTTATCTGTTTGCAAATTATGGCAGGCAGCCCATTACCCAGATTCCAGGTGGAAAAAGGATATCCAGCAAGTCATTGATGCAAAGCCTGGTCCCCAGCTTTAGGGCATTGAAACTAATTTAATTGACACTCTGGTACGACATCCGACAGTGTGTGGAATGAAGGAAAATGTTCTTTTTTGGGAATTTAAAATTTGTTCACTAATCTAAATGGATTAATTAAAATTTTTAGAGCTGATGGCACCTAAACATAATTATAGTACACTGCTTTATGTCTGAAACTAGTTTAGAATAGTCAATATATTAAATATATATATATATATATATATACATAAAACTGTATGTGTATACCAACCTGACAACATCCTTATATATTCTTCTAGAATCCTTGTCCAGACAAACCATCATTGATTTTCCACAGCTATCCTGGAGTTGAATCTTTACATGAGATGTTTTGATCTTGAAGTTCTCAATCTGTAAGAAATAGTTGTTCATTGGTTTAGTTACTGAAAAACTAAAACCTGTTTATTGAATTAGAAGATTAAAAATCTTTAAAAGGATTGTTTATTATGCCAAAACTAATAAATGATGTTTTTTAATGACCAACATGATCTTCTTTGGATTAATTTAGTGAATTGAATATTCAGACCCTGTACTTCAGTTGCACCATGTTATTACATACAATTACATAGAAGTTACTGCACAGAAGCAGGCTATTCGGTTTATGCCGGTGTTTATGCTCCACACGAGACTCCTCCTACTCTATTTACTTCACACTCTCAGCATATCTTTCTATTTTCTCCCTCATGAGTTTATCTAGCTTCTCCTTCAATGCATCTATGCTATTCAACAAATCCATGTGGTAGCGAGTTTCACATTCTCAGCTTCTCAGCACACCGAGTAAAGAAGTTTCTCCTGAATTACTTAGTGGATTTATTAGTGGTTATCTTATATTTATGGCCCCTAGTTTTGACTCCCCCCCCCCCCTTCCCACAAGTGGAAAAATCTCTACATCTGCCCTATCAACACCCTTCATAATTGTAAAGACTTCTATCAGGTCACCTATTAGTCTTCCCTTTTAAAGACAAAAGAGTCCCAGCTGGTTCAGTCTTTCCTGATAGTTGTATCTATAGATATTTTTAGTAACCGGCCGATGCTGTCCCACAAATGGGGTTCAAAAATGGACCATCTGTATTTCAACCAGGTCTGACGGTGACTGATTGAAAGAAGAGTATAATCATTATCAAGTTGAAGGACGAGCAGCAATATCGTAGCAACACCATCACTTCCAAGTTCGCCTCCCAAGTCACACACCATCCTCACTTGCTCACATACTGCTGTTCCTTCACCGTCACTGGGTCAATTTCCTGGAATTTCCTACCTAACACCATTCTGGGAGCAGCAGTCACTGCACTGATTCAAGGAAAAGGCCCACCACTACCTTCTCAGGGCAACTAGGGATAGGCAGTAAATGTGGCCTTGCCAGTGTTGCCCACATCCTGAGAACAAATAATAAAAAACAAGAAACAAACTGTGTGGGGTCAGTTATGCTTCCGTGAGGATCTCCTTCATAGCTGTTGTGAACAATTCAATTCTTGGTGACTTCTCAAGATAACATTCAATTCTAGAGATCACAACAAGACAGACACTTAATGAAGCAAGGATGCCAAGAGATAGCGATATTGGGCTTGATAATTTGACTGTCTTCTACTAGACCTTTGACTCTAAAAGCCAAGTATCTTGGAATTTTCTCAGATTTGTTCCTCTGACAAGCTGCTAGCTGAATCTTGTCACAGTGGGAGTTGGTATGGGTAAAATATTCCAAAGCAGTTTCACTAATGCTGCATTGAATCTTTCATTGTCAGGGCTACATGGAATTAAACAGAATCTAAAGCAGAGAAACAGACCATTCTGGCCCAACTGGTCTATGCTGGTGTTTATACTCACACAAGTTCCTCCCCTTATTATGTCTTCCCACCCCACTTCCATATCCCTTTATTCCCTTCTCCCCTGTGTATGCATCAAGCCTTCCCTTAAATGTGTCAATACTATCTGCTTCAATCACTCCATGTGGCAGCACGTTTCACATTCTCACCACTATGCAAATAAATTCTTTATTTGATCGGTTAGTGGCTATCTTATAGTTATGCCCCCTTGTTTTGGACTGGCCCACAAGTGGAAACAGTTTCTCCACGTCCACCCTATCGAATCACTTCATAATTGTAAAACCTTCTATTAGATCTGAGCTTAGTCTTCCCCTTTCCAAGAAAAGAGCCCCAGCCTGCTCAATTGTTCCTGATAGTTGCATCCTCTTGATTATGGCAACATCCATGTAAATCTTTTCTACACTTTCTCCAGTGCTTCATATCGTTTTTGTAGCATGTGGTACACAGTATTCCAAGTGTAGTTTAACCAATATTCTATGTAAATTTAACATTACCTGACTGCTGTCGTATTCTATTCCTGTAGAGATGTACCCCAGTACTTTGTGCTCTTTTTGACCTGATAAACTTGCATCGGTATTTTCAGCAATTAATCTATTTGTATTCCCAGGTCTCTTTGCTCTGAACCGGATTAACAACTTAGATAGCATGTAACATCCTGCAACATTAAATATTATCTTCTTGGTTTGGGGCCAAATGAGGTTTGGAAATTTTGGCTTGTAGATATGATACTAGTCTTAAATAGTAACTTCCTATTTGATACCATTCCAATTGGCACAGTCATGTAGCCAAACATTCCACGTGATGTTATTTTCAATAAGCCACTAAAGGACTGCTTGGTACACCAAGTGGTTCTCCTTTATTGGGTGCTTTCAGCTGACCAGAGAAGCAAGACAACACTAGCTGTAAGTAGGTATTGTCTTAGTTGGAAAGAAGCCAACTAGATAAGGCTCTTCGGAATTGAAAACAGAGTGCACAATCCGTATGATTTTTTCTACTCTATTCTCATTGGGGGATACAAATCATTCATCAAGATGATTGAACAGATGATGCAACTGAATTGCCAGAATTGATGTGTAGTTGTGAGATTGAATCAGCAGCAGATGGTTATTAATGTTTCTCTCCCAGAGAGGTATTTTACTCCCTGCTTTATTAAGAGCAACATAGCATGCTCTATAACTATACCCTAAAAAGAGGATCTCGTCGTCGATGCCTGCACTTGTTGATAGGAGGCTCCCGAGATATGGGAAGTGGTCCAAGGTGTCCAGGGCCACGCTGTGGATCTTGATGACTGGGGGGGCAGTGCTGTGCCGGGAGGACAGGCTGGTGGAGGACCTTTGTCTTACGGACGTTTAGCGTAAGGCCCATGCTTTCGTACGCCTCAGTAAATACGTCGCCAATGTCCTGGAGTTCAGCTTCTGTATGTGTGCACTGACACCTGGGAGTCCCTGGCCAAAGACCGCCCTAAGTGGAAAAAGTGCATCTGAGAGGGTGTTGAGCACCTTGAGTCTCAAAGCCGAGAGCATGCAGAAATCAAGCGCAGCCATTGGAAAGAGCAGGCGGCAAACCAGTCCCACCCATCCCTTCCCTCAACGACTATCTGTCCCACCTGTGACAGAGACTGTGGCTCTCATATTGGACCATTCAACCACCAAAGAACTCACTTCAGGAGTGGAAGCAAGTCTTCCTCGATTGGGACTACCTATGATGATGATGATGGAAGAGAGGACTCAGCAGACAAAGTAATAGGATGAAAATGGAAATGAGGAATTTGCAGCCTGAAATGCAGTAATGAAGACTGGTGGCCTCCAAAGAATGCCACAACTAAGGTCAAACCACATTAACCATGTAACAGTACCTAGGTTTGTCCTACATTTTCATACTTCACTTTTCAAATACTTTCCATTGCTGGACCCCTGCTACACTGTAAGCAATGACTTCCAGCATCTGCGGTATTTGCTTTTGCATAACGAACGGGTTAAAAACGCTGAGTTCGAGACACCAGTCAACATGTCAGGTTGTTCATGCAGGAAAATGGAAAATCACGCGACCAAAACTGCAAGGTTATAACTATCAGGAAAGGATGAGTCACCTTTCTTTTGAAAAGAGGAGGCTGAGGGGTGACTTAATAGAGGTCTTTAAAATGATGAAAGGTTTTGATAGAGTATGTACAGAGAAAGTACTTCTGTTGTGTATCTGTAAAGCATGCACTCCCATGTTCCACCACCAGGGAGTGGATCCCCTGAAGATCCCAGCATCCCTTGGGAGCACTGTATATAAGCCGGCCCCCTAAGGCCTGTTCCTCACTCTGGAGTGTTTTAATAAAGACTGAGGTCACTGTTACTTTAACCTCCCTGTGTGCAGTCTCATCTGTGTTAGGAACACAATAACTGGTGACGAGTATACGAATCCAATGCAAAGATGCAGCAAACTGTGGGCATCCTGGAGAAGTTCTCGGAGGGTGAGGACTGGGAAGCCGATGTCGAACGGCTAGACCAGTACTTTGTAGCCAACGAGCTGGACGGAGAAGGAAGCGCTGCAAAAAGGAGAGTGGTCCTCCTCACGGTCTGTGGGGCACTGACCTACAGCCTCACGAAGAATCTTCTGGCTCCGGTGAAACCCACAAGATAAGTCGTATGAGGAGTTGTGTACACTGGTTCGGGAGCATCTTAACCCGAGGGAGAGCCTGCTGATAGTGAGGTATTGGTTCTACACGTGCCAGCGATCTGAAGGTCAGGAAGTGGCGAGCTACGTCGCCGAGCTAAGGTGACTTGCAGGACAATGTGAGTTTGATGGCTACCTGGAGCAAATGTTCAGAGACTTTTTTGTACTGGGCATTGACCACGAGACCATCCTACGAAAACTTTTGACTGTAGAGACACCGACCCTCAGTAAGGCCATTGCGATAGCACAGGCATTTATGTCCACCAGTGATAACACAAAACAAATCTCTCAGCACACAAGTGCTAGCAATGTTCATAAATTAACTGGAACTATGTTTGCGAGCGGATATATACAGGGCAGAAAACACGAGTCTGCAACTGCCAGCAGGCCTCAGGTGACCCAGATGACTCTAAAAGTCCGCAACAAAGGATGAATGCAAGGCAATTCATACCTTGTTGGCGTTGTGGAGGCTTCCATTCAGCCTATTCATGACGCTTCAAAGGGTATATTTGCAAGAGCTGTGGAACAATGGGGCATCTCCAACGATCTGCAAAACCTGCTAACCACAACGTGGAAAGGAAGATCGGTCCATGGTGGATCAAAGCAATTTCGAGCCTCAGAGAGAGGAGGCAGATGCTGAAGTACACGGGGTGCACACATTTTCGACGCAATGTCACCTATAATGCTAAATGTAAAATTGAATGGCTTACCAAAAGCCATGGAACTGGACACTGGCGCTAGCCAATCCATCATGAGTAAAAAGATGTTTTGGAAACTGTGGTGCAACAAGGCACTCAGACCAGCCCTGAGCCCCATCCACAAGAAACTGAGAACGTACACCAAAGAACTTATCACTGTCCTGGGCAGCACCATGGTCAAGGTCACCTACGAGAGCACGGTGCACGAACTGCCATTCTGGATTGTCCCGGGCGATGGCCCCACACTGCTTGGAAGGAGCTGGCTGGGCAAAATCCGCTGGAACTGGGATGACATCCGAGTACTATCACATGTCGATGAGGCCTCATGTACCCAGGTTTTGAACAAATTTCCTTCCCTTTTTGAGCCAGGCATTGGAAACTTTTCCGGGGCGAAGGTGCGGATCCACTTGGTCCCAGAGGCACGACCCATTCACCACAAGGCGCGAACGGTACCTCACATGATGAGGGAGAGAGTGGAAATCGAGCTGGACAGGCTGCAACGCGAGGGCATCATCTCCCCAGTGGAATTCAGCGAGTGGGCCAGCCCGATTGTTCCAATACTCAAAAGTGATGGCACGGTCAGGATTTGCGGCGATTATAAAGTAACTATTAATCTTTTCTCGCTACAGGACCAATACGCACTACCTAAGGCAGACGACCCATTAGCGACGCTGGCAGGAGGCAAGATGTTCACCAAGCTCGACCTGACTTCGGCCTACATGACGCAGGAGCTGGAGGAGTCTTCAAAGGGCCTCACTTGCATCAACACGCACAAGGGATTGTTCATCTACAACAGATGCCCGTTTGAAATTCGGTCGGCTGCAGCGATCTTCCAGAGAAACATGGAGAGCCGACTCAAGTCAGTACCACGCACGGTGGTTTTTCAGGACGAAATATTGGTCATGGGTCGGGACACCGTCGAGCACCTACAAAACTTGGAGGTCCTCCAGTGACTGAATCGCGTAGGGCTGCGGCTGAAGAGGTCGAAATGCATCTTCATGGCAACAGAAGTGGAGTTTTTTGGGAAAAAGATTGCGGCGGACAGCATTCGGCCCACAGACACCAAGACAGACGCTATCAGGAACGCGCCCAACTATTTTGGTAACTTCCTACCGAGGTTAAGCACCCTCTTAGAGCCCCTACATGTGTTATTGCGTAAAGGTGAGAACTAGGTATGGGGAAAAAACCAAGTAATTGCTTTTGAGAAAGCTAGAAACATTTTATGCTCCAACAAGCTGCTTGTATTGTATAACACGTGTAAAAGACTTGTGCTAGCATGTGATGCGTCATCGTACAGAGTCGGGTGTGTATTACAACAAGCTAACGTTGCGGGGAAGTTGCAACCTGTCACCTATGCCTCCAGGAGCTTGTCTAAGGCCAAGAGGGACTACAGCATGATTGAGAAAGAGGCATTAGCCTGTGTGTTCGGGGTAATGAAAATGCATCAGTACCTGTTTGACCTCAAATTTGAGCTGGAAACCGAGCACAAGCCCCTCATATCCCTGTTCGCTGAAAACAAGGGGATAAATACTAATACCTCAGCCCGCATACAAAGGTGGGCACTCGCGCTATCAGCGTATAACTATACCATCCGCCACAGGCCAGGCACCAAGAACTGTGTGGATGCTCTCAGTCGGCTACCATTGCCCATCATGGGGGTGGAAATGGCGCAGCCTGCAAACTTGTTGATGGTCATGGAAGCATTTGAAAATGATAAATCACCTGTCACAGCCTGCCAGATTAGGACTCGGACGAGCGAAGATCCTCTGCTGTCCCTAGTAAAAAAACTGTGTACTGCATGGGAGCTGGGCCAGCATCCCCGTTGAAATGCAAGAGCTAATCAAGCCGTTCCAGCGGCGAAAGGACGAGCTGTCCACTCAGACAGACTGCCTGTTGTGGGGTAACCACGTAGTGCTACCAAAAAAGGGCAGGGAGACGTTCATCTCGGATCTCCACAGCACACACCCGGGTATAGTAATGATGAAAACGATAGCCAGATCCCACGTGTGGTGGCCCGGTATCGACTCTGACTTAAAGTCCTGTGTACGGCAATGCAGCGTGTGTGCTCAGTTGAGCAATGCGCCCAGAGAGGCACCACTAAGTTTGTGGTCCTGGCCCTCCAGACCATGGTCGAGGATCCATGTCGACTATGCGGGCTCGTTTCTCGGTAAAATGTTCCTGGTGGTGGTGGATGCTTTTTCAAAATGGATTGAATGTGAAATAATGTCGGGAAGCACCGCCACCGCCACCATTGAAAGCCTGAGGGCCATGTTTGCCACCCATGGCCTGCCTGACATACTGGTCAGTGACAACGGGCCATGATTCACCAGTGCCAAATTTAAAGAATTCATGACTCACAATGGGATCAAACATGTCACCTCGGCCCCGTTTAAACTAGCTTCCAATGGGCAGGCAGAGCGGGCAGTACAAACAATCAAACAGAGCCTTAAACGAGTCACAGAAGGCTCACCCCAAACCCGCCTGTTCCGAGTACTGCTCAGCTACCGCATGAAACGTCACTCGCTCACAGGGGTGCCCCCGGCTGAGCTACTCATGAAAAGGACACTTAAGACCAGACTCTCGCTGGTTCACCCCAACCTGCATGATCAGGTAGAGAGCAGGCGGCAGCAACAAAATGTAAACGATGGTCGCGCCACTGTTTCACGGGAAATTGATCTGAATGACCCTGTGTACGTGCTAAACTATGGACATGGTCCCAAGTGGATCGTGGGCACGGTGATAGCTAAAGAAGGGAGTAGGGTGTTTGTAGTCAAACTAGACAATGGACAAATTTGCAGAAAGCACCTGGACCAAACGAGGCTGCGGTTCACAGACTGCCCTGAACAACCCACAGCAGACACCACCTTTTTCAAGCCCACAACACACACCCAAAGGATCAATGACACAACCCCGGACCAGGAAATCGAACCCATCACGCCCAACAGCCTAGCAAGGCCAGGCTCACCCAGCAGCCCTGCAGGGCCAACAACACGCCAGCCCAGCGAGGGCACAGCCAACACACCAGAACAGACATTTGTACCGAGGCGGTCCACCACGGAAAGAAAGGCTCCCGACCGCCTCACCTTGTAAATAGTTTTCACTTTGACTTTGGGGGGGGGGGTGGCGGGGAGTGATGTGTATCTGTAAAACATGCACTCCCATGTTCTGCCACCAGTGAGTGCATCCCCTGAAGTCCCAAGGGATCCCAGCACTGCTTGGGAGCACTGTATATAAGCCGGCCCCTAAGGCCTGTTCCTCACTCTGGAGTGTCTTTATGAAGACTGAGGTCACTGTTACTTTAACCTCCCTGTGTGCAGTCTCAACTGTGTTAGGAACACAATAGTTTCTATTTGTGGAGAAAAGTAAAACTAGTGGCCATCAATATAAAATAGTTACCAAGAAATCAAACAGGGAATTCAGGAGAAATGTCTTTACACAGAGAGTGGTGAGAATATGGAACTTGCTACAACAGGGAGTAGTTGAGGCAAATAGTATTAATGCAGTTAAGGAGAAGCTAGATAGGTTCATGAGGGAGAAAGGAATAGATGGTTATGCTGATAGAGTTAGATAAGGCAGAGGACGGTGACAAACTTTTGGGGGACGGAGGAGGATGCTCCATAGTACCTTGCGGTTGACAGTGTCAAAGGCCTTTGTGAGGTCAAAGAAGGCCATGTACAAGGGTTGGTGCTGTTCCCTGCATCTCTCTTGTAGTCGTCACGTGGTGAAGATCATGTCCATTGTACCCCTTAGTGGACGGAATCCATATTGTGACTGGGAGGAGCTCTTCAGCCACAGGGACAAGACTCCCAAAGCAAGTGCTCTACTCGGAACCCCTACACGTCAAGCGAGCCCCAGGTGGGCAGAGGAAATGTTTCAAGGACACCTTCAAAGCCTCCTTGATAAAGTGCAACAACCCCACCGGCACCTGGGAATCCCTGGCCCAAGACCGCCATAAGTGGAGGAAGAGCATCTGGGAGGGCGCTGAGCACCTTGAGTCTCGTCGCCGAGAGCATGCAGAAATCAAGCGCAGTCAGCGGAAGGAGCGTGCGGCAAACCAGACTCCCCACCCACCCTTTCCTTCAACCACTGTCTGTCCCACCTGTGACAGAGACTGTAATTTCCATATTGGTTGTGTCGAGGACACAGAGAGGCTGCAGAGAGATTACGATAGGTTAAGCGAATGGGCTAAGGTTTGGCAGATGGAATACAATGTCGGAAAATGTGAGGTCATCCACCTTGGAAAAAAAAACAGTAAAAGGGAATATTATTTGAATGGGGAGAAATTACAACATGCTGCGGTGCAGAGGACCTGGGGGTCCTTGTGCATGAAACTCTTTTTGGAGTTCATCTGCAAAACAAAAAACATTAAACGGTGCCACCCGACCTGGGTGACACACCAGACATTTACAAGGCCCTTTTTTTTTCCCCCTTTTTTTTTGTTTTTTTCTTTTTTTTTTTTTTTTTTTGGGCACTAAAATCACAATTTTCCCCAGTGCCCCCTATAAAAAGGGAAGGGGGACACTAAAAGCACCGGCAATTAAAACAAATTAAACTTTAAAACGTAAAATCAAATTAAAATTTGGTTGCCGGGCGTGATGATGCACTCCAGTCCCTCCGGTGCCCACCTCTCGCGGAAGGCCGCGAGCATACCGGTGGACACCGCGTGCTCCATCTCCAAGGACACCCTGGACCGGATGTAAGAGCGGAAGAGAGGCAGGCAGTCAGGTTGAACGATCCCCTCGACCGCCCGCTGCCTGGACCGGCTGATGGCACCCTTGGCCGTGCCCAGGAGCAGTCCTACGAGGAGGCCTTCGGACCTACCCGCTCCCCTCCGCACAGGGTGCCCAAAGATCAGGAGAGTGGGACTGAAGTGCAGCCAGAATTTCAGGAGCAGCCCCTTTAAATAATAAAACATTTTTTTATTTATTATGGAACACGGACTCTTCCAGACCGCAGAAATTGCAGGCGGCCTGGGAGTCCGTGAACCGGCTTAAAAATTTGTTGCACGGCACTACTCCGTGCACCACCCTCCAGGCCAAGTCCCCGATGAATAGTGGGAGGACCCCTGCGTAGAGTGCCCTCCATCGGGGACCCCCGCCTCCTCCGGACGGCAAGATGGTACGCCATGGCGTGTCCGGACGGCCGGCGAGGATGGCAAAGTTGAGGGTGTGCAGGAGCAGCCCGTACAGGAAACCCCTCCGCGCGGAACTGAAAGGCACGGAGGGGATTTCCCCGAGGCGGCTCAAGTTGTGAGGCGCCGGCTCCTTGTGCATGAATCCCAAAATGTTAGTTTGCAGGTGCAGCAGGTAATCAGGAAGGCGAATGGAATGTTGGCCTTCGTTGCAAGAGGGATGGAGTATAAAAGCAGGGAGGTCCTGCTGCAACTGTACAGGGTATTGGTGAGGCTGCACCTGGAGTACTAGGTGCAGTTTTGGTCACATTACTTAAGGAAGGATATACTAGCTTTGGAGGGGGTACAGGGACGGTTCACTAGGCTGACTCCGGAGATGAGGGGGTTATCTTATGATGATAGATTGAGTAGACTGGGTCTTTACTCGTTGGAGTTCAGAAGGATGAGGGGTGATATTATAGAAACATTTAAAATAATGAAAAGAATAGACAAGATAGAGGCAGAGAGGTTGTTTCCACTGGTCGGGGAGACTAGAACTAGGGGGCACAGCCTCAAAATACGAGGGAGCCAATTTAAACTGAGTTGAGAAGGAATTTCTTCTCCCAGAGGGTTGTGAATCTGTGGAATTCTCTGCCCAAGGAAGCAGTTGAGGCTAGCTCATTGAATATATTCAAATCACAGATAGATAGATTTTTAACCAATAAGGGAATTAAGGGTTATGGGGAGCGGGCGGGTAAGTGGAGCTGAGTCCACGGCCAGATTAGCCATGATCTTGTTGAATGGCGGAGCAGGCTCGAGGGGCTAGATGATTTACTCCTGTTCCTAATTCTTATGTTCTTATTAATGTTGGGGAGGTCCAGAACCAGGGGTCACAGTCTAGGGATAAGGGGTAAGCCATTTAGGACCGAGATTAGGAGAGACTTCTTCACCTAGAGAGTGGTGAACCTGTGAAATTCTCTGCCACAGAAAGTTGTTGAGGCCAATTCACTAAATATATTCAAAAAGGAGTTAGATGTAGTCCTTACTACTAGGGGATCAAGGGGTATGGCGAGAAAGCAGGAATGAGGTACTGAAATTGCATGTTCAGCCATGAACTCATTGAATGGCAGTGCAGGCTCGAAGGGCCGAATGGCCTACTCCTGCACCTATTTTCTATGTTTCTATGTCTGTGGTAAGCAGGCCTGAGCGTGTCATTTGGCTGCTATGGTCATCCCTCTTTCTCCCTTGTGTCGGTAACCTACAGTGACATATCAGCAATCTGTCTAGTTGGGAATCAGAAAATATGTTTAAAAAAATATATCTTCATGGGTATTTGTCTGATTTGGGAGCCACTCTAAATTTGTCCTATGGGGCCCAAGTTTCCACATGATTCACGCCTGATTTTTAGAAGCAACTGGTGGAGAACGGATTATTTTAGAAATCGCAATTCTCCACATTTTTTTTTCTGCAGTTCTAGTCAGGTAGAACAGTTCTAGTTTAGAACAGAATTTTTTCTTCAAAAGGGGGCGTGTCCGGCCACTGACGCCTGACTTGAAAGTTTCCACAGTGAAAATGTACTCCAAACTAAAGTAGAATGGAGCCAGTGAAGATTTTTGTAGAACTGAAAAAACCTGTTCTACACATTAAAAAATCAGGCGCAGGTTACAAATTAGGCGTCCAGAACGAGGTGGGGGGGGGAGGGGAGGGGAAGGGAACTCATTAAATTCGACAATAAATCCTTATTTATACTTCTACAAATATTATACAAATAAATCCAACCTGAATAAACATTTATAAGCCACGAAAAGATTAAATAAACCATCTTCCTACCTGTGTGAAAGTGCTTCAGCCAGGGAGAATTCTGCAGCCGTTCGTGCCGCTGAGCGGGAGGGGGGGAGGGAGAGAGAGAGAGAGAGAGTGGGGGGGGGGGGGGGGAAAGAGAGAGAGGGGGGAGAGAGAGAGGTGGGAGAGAGAGAGGGGGGAGAGAGAGAGAGAGAGAGGGGGGGGAGGGAGAGAGAGAGAGGGGAGGGAGAGAGAGAGAGAGAGAGAGAGAGGGGAGGGAGGGGGAGAGAGAGGGAGAGAGAGAGGGGGGGCGTCGGGTCGGGGAACAGGGGGTCAGGTCAGTGGGGGGGGAGGGAGCGGGTCTTGGGTCGGTGCGGGGTGGGGGGGGGGTAGCGGGTCTCGGGGGGAGCGGGTCTCGGGGGGGGGGGAGCGGGTCTCGGGGCGGGGGGGGGGGAGCGGGTCTCGGGTCTCGGGGGGAGCGGGTCTCAGGGCGGGGGGGGGGGGGAGCGGGTGTCGGGTCGGAGCGGGTGTCTGGTCGGCGGGGGGGGGGAGTGAGTGTCGGGTCTGGTCAGGCGGGGAGCAGGAGCTGGCCGTGAGAGGAGCCCCAGTGTGGCCATTGGGCCAGGGCTAGGGGCTGCGTGCTTCAGCCCCTTCCACACAGTTCGGCGCCTGGAGCTACTGCACTTGCGTGCCGACTGTAGCGCGCATGTGCAGAGGTCCCGGCACTGTTTTCAGCGCCGGGACCTGGCTCCGCCCCCCCCACAGCTCGTGCTGACTGCGCCAAGGGCCAGAGGACCTGTAAGTAGGTGCAGACTACCGAGGATTTTTTTAGGCGCCGTTTTAGGCGCGAAAAACGGGCGCCCAGCTCGGAGAGCCGCCCATTTTTTTTCTTGTGGAAACTTGGGCCCATGATCTTTCACTTGCGATGTCATTTCATCAAAAAAATGAAGGAGCTTCATCAGGCAGGGTCTACACTATCTAAAAAGCCATGTTGCTTTGCATAAATTCACTTAGTCTCCTAAAGATACTCTTCAAGTTTACCCTTGATGATTGCTTACATTATTTCACCAGGTATTGATGGGCGAGTAGTTTGTTGACTGTAGGTATTATGTCAACTTGTTTCCAATCTAGCGGTACCTGTCTGACATTAATATGACTTTTTCACAATGATCGTTAACACTTAACACACGTCATTCTGAATCTCTCAATGCCCTGCGAGAGGTATCACTCATTCCTCAGGAATTTGTTCATCTCGAGTCCTATTTAGAATCTCTGTTTCATTGATAGTGAAGTCCCCAAGTCTCCATGGATAACTTTTTTGTCCCAGGAGAGCATGTACCTCAATGAAGTATTAATTTAGTATAACTATTCTCCACTAATCTTTAGTTTAATATTTTCACCCCCTCTGTAACTGTTCCCCTTTGCTCAATTTAAATATGAAACTATCAAACTAAGGCAAAATGACAAAAAATGATAAGGATCGATCTTCAGAAATTTGTCAAGTTTCTAAAAGTCAAATGGGTAGGTTTTAACTTTTGGGCGGCTGATCGGTGGGTCCACGTTTTTTTTATGGTGGTTGGAGGAGTACTCCTGCTCCTTTTGGCTCCACACAAAAATTAATGTTGAAAAGGTTTTGGGACTCTTCACAGCTGCAAGCATCTATCTATATAGATAAGAACCACTGCTGTGGGCAGAGCAGTGGCAAATGGAATTTAATTCAGAGAAGTATGAGGTGATGCACTTTGGGAGGGCTAATAAGGAAAGGGTATACATATTAAGCGGTAGGCCACTTAATAGTGTAGATGAACAAAGGGACCTTGGAGTGCTTGTTCACAGATCCCTGATAGTTGCAGGCCAGATGGATAAGGTGGTTAAGAAGGCATACGGAATGCTTGCCTTTATTGGCCGAGCCATAGAAAAAAGAGCAGGGAGGTTACGCTTAAATTGTATAATACTTTGGTTAAACCACAGCTGGAGTACTGCGAGCAGTTCTGGTCGCCATATTATAGGAAGGACGCGATTCTACTAGAGAGGGTGCAGAGGAGATTTATTAGGATGCTGCCTGGAATGGAGAATCTGAGTTATGAGGACAGATTGGATAGGCTGGGTTTGTTCTCATTGGAACAGAAGAGGTTGAGAGGAGACCTCATTGAGGTGTACAAAATGTTGAGGGGCCTAATATAGTGGATAGTAAGGGTCTATTTCCATTGGTGGAGGGGTCGATTATGAGAGGGCATAGTTTTAAGGTGGTTGGTGGAAGGTTTAGAGGGGATTTGAGAGGGGGGGGGGGGGCTTCTTTATGCAGAGGGTTGTGAGGATCTGGAACTCGCTGCATGGAAGAGTGGTGGATGCAGAAACCCTCACCACTTTTAAGAGATGATTGGATGGGCACTTAAATTGCAGTAACCTGCAGGGTTACGGACCAAGAGCTGTAATTGGGATTAGACTGGATAACCTCTAATTGGCTGGCGCAGATATAATGTTAAGTACTGCAAGGAATCGAATACGGCCAGGGTGATCTCCTGGACTAGTTTCGATCGCCTGGATGGGTCTGAGAGGAATTTTCCCAGATTTATTTCTCCCTAAATTCGCCTGGGTCGTTATCTGGTTTTTGCCTCTCTCAGGAGATCCCATGGCTCCGGTTGGGTTGGAGTGTAGAATGTTTCAGTGTAAGGGGTACCGCAGTTGTGTGAAGCGGACTGGTTGGGCTGGATGTTCTTTGCCTTTCCGCCATTGTTCATTGTTCATAGGTTTATATGTAACCTTCATGAATGAATACATGGCTTAAGGAGTGGTGCAGAAGGGAGGGATTCAAATTCCTGGGACATTGGAACCGGTTCTGGGGGAGGTGGAACCATTACAAAGCGGACGATTTGCACCTGGACAGGACCGGAACCAATGTCCTAGGGGGGAGTGTTTGCTAGTGCTGTTGAGAAGGGGTTAACTAATATGGCAGGAGGATGGGAACCTATGCAGGGAGACAGAGGGAAGTAGAATGGGGGCAGAAGCAAAAGATAGAAAGAAGAAAAATAAAAGTGGAGGGCAGAGAAACCCAAGGCAAAAATCAAAAAGCGCCACATTACAGTAAAATTCTAAACGGGCAAAGTGTGTTAAAAAGACAAGCCTGAAGGCTCTGTGCCTCGATGCGAGGAGTATTCGTAATAAGATGGACGAATTAACTGCACAGGCAGCAATTAATGAATATGATATAATTGGCATCACGGAGACATGGCTCCAGGGTGACCAACGCTGGGAACTCAACATCCAGGGGTATTCAACATTCAGGAAGGATAGACAGAAAGGAAAAGGAGGTGGGGTAGCGTTGCTGGTTAAAGAGGAAATTAACGCAATAGTAAGGAAGGACATTAGCTTGGATGATATGGAATCTGTATGGGTGGAGCTGCGGAATACCAAAGGGCAGAAAATGCTAGTGGGAGTTGTGTACAGACCACCAAACAGTAGTAGTGAGGTTGGGGGCAGCATCAAACAAGAAATTAGGGATGCGTGCAATAAAGCTACAGCAGTTATCATGGGCGACTTTAATCTACATATTGATTGGGCTAACCAAACTGGTAGCAATACGGTAGAGGAGGATTTCCTGGAGTGTATTAGGGATGGTTTTCTAGACCAATATGTTGAGGAACCAACTAGAGGACTGGCCATCCTAGATTGGGTGATGTGTGATGAGAAAGGATTAATTAGCAATCTTGTTGTGCGAGACCCCTTGGGGAAGAGTGACCATAATATGGTAGAATTATTTATTAAGATGGAGAGTGACACAGTTAAGTCAGAGACTAGGGTCCTGAACTTAAAGAAAGGTAACTTCGATGGTATGAGACATGAATTGGCTAGAATAGACTGGCGAATGATACTTAAAGGTTTGACGGTGGATCGGCAATGGCAAACACTTAAAGATCACATGGATGAACTTCAACAATTGTACATCATTGTCTGGAGTAAAAATAAAACGGGGAAGGTGGCTCAACCGTGGCTAACAAGGGAAATTAAGGATAGTGTTAAATCCAAGGAAGAAGCATATAAATTGGCCAGAAAAAGCAGAAAACCTGAGGATGGGAGAAATTTAGAATTCAGCAAAGGAGGACAAAGGATTTAATTAGGAGAGGGTAAATAGAGTATGAGAGGAAGCTTGCTGGGAACATAAAAACTGACAGCAAAAGCTTCTATAGTTATGTGAAGAGAAAAAGATTAGTGAAGACAAACGTAGGTCTTTTGCAGTCAGATTCAGGTGAATTTATAATGGGGAACAAAGAAATGGCAGACCCGTTGAACAAATACTTTGGTTCTGTCTTCATGAAGGAAGACACAAATAACCTTCCGGAAATACTCGGGGACCAAGGGTCTAGTGAGAAGGAGGAACTGAAGGAAATCCTTATTAGGCGGGAAATTGTGTGAGGGAAATTGATGGGATTGAAGGCCAATAAATCTCCGGTGCCTGATAGTCTGCATCCCAGAGTACTTAAGAAAATGGCCCTAGAAATAGTGGATGCATTGGTGATCATTTTCCAACAGTCTATCGACTCTGGATCAGTTCCTATGGACTGGAGGGTAGCTAATATAACACCACTTTTTGAGCAAGGAGGGAGAGAGAAAACGGGGAATTATAGACCGGTTAGCCTGACATCAGTAATGGGGAAAATGTTGGAATCAATTATTAAAGATGAAATAACAGCGCATTTGGAAAGCTGTGACAGGATCGGTCCAAGTCAACATGGATTTATGAAAGGGAAATCATGCTTGACAAATCTTCTGGAATTTTTTGAGGATGTAACTAGTAGAGTGGACAAGGGAGAACCAGTGGATGTGGTGTATTTGGACTTTCAAAAGGTTTTTGACAAGGTCCCACACAAGAGATTGTTGTGCAAAATTAAAGCACATGGAATTGGGGGTAATGTACTGATGTGGATAGAGAACTGGTTGCCAGGCAGTGACTAGTGGGATGCCGCAGGGCTCAGTGCTGGGACCCCAGCTATTTACAATATACATCAATGATTTAGATGAAGGAATTGAGTGTAATATCTCCAAGTTTGCAGATAACACTAATCTGGGTGGTGGTGTGAACTGTGAGGAGGACGCTAAGAAGCTGCAGGGTGACTTGGACAGGTTAGGTGAGTGGGCAAATGCATGGCTGATGCAGTATAGTGTGAATAAATGTGAGGTTATCCACTTTGGTGGCAAAAACACGAAGGCAGAATATTATCTGAATGGCGGCAGATTAGGAAAAGGGGAGGTGCCACGTGACCTGGGTGTCATGGTACATCAGTCATTGAAAGTTGGCATGCAGGTACAGCAGGCGGTGAAGAAGGCAAATGGTATGTTTGCCTTCATAGCGAGAGGATTTGAGTATAGGAGCAGGGAGGTCTTACTACAGTTGTACAGGGCCTTGGCGAGGCCCCATCTGGAATATTGTGTTCAGTTTTAGTCTCCTAATCTGAGGAAGGACGTTCTTGCTATTGAGGGAGTGCAGCGAAGGTTCACCAGACTGATTCCCGGGATGGCAGGACTGACATACGAGAAGAGACTGGATCGACTGGGCCTGTATTCACTGGAGTTTAGAAGGATGGGAGGGGATCTCATAGAAACATATAACATTCTGACGGGACTGGACAGGTTAGATGCAGGAAGAATGTTCCCGATGTTGGGGAAGTCCAGAACCAAGGGACACAGTCTAAGGATAAGGGGTAAGCCATTTAGGACTGAGATGAGGAGAAACTTTTTCACTCAGAAAGTTGTTAACCTGTGGAATTCCCTTCTGCAGAGAGTTGTTGATGCCAGTTCGTTGGATATATTCAAGAGGGAGTTAGATATGGCCCTTACGGCTAAAGGGATCAAGGGGTATGGAGAGAAAGCAGGAAAGAGGTACTGAGGTGAATGATCAGCCATGATCTTATTGAATGGTGGTGCAGGCTCGAAGGGCCGAATGGCCGACTCCTGCACTTATTTTCTATGTTTCAGGGCTGCTGACCGAGGGCCATGCGGCTCTTTGTCAGCCGGCGTAGACACGATGGGCCGAAATGGCTTCCTTCTGCGCTGTAAATTTCTATGTTATGTCGCTCTGCACCAGGTTACACAGATGGAGTACTTTGTTACTTCAAATTGCAATTAGGGTCCTAACTAAGTCATACATCAAAATTTGCGTAATCAAGAGGCCTATAGCCTGAAATAGGTGGATGCTCTGACTACCCAAGGGAAGGCCCCTTTCAAAATAATAGTGACCAGAGCGTCGGGTGGTAACAGGGCAGTAAGTCTACAAACCCCACTATGAGGGCATTACCGCCTCGTTAACACTGATATCGGCCATTGAAAATCAGCCTGAAAAAGTTTCTATGAGCTTGGCCATAAATAGAGAAACAAAATCATTTAATTTAAATACTACCTTATCACATTGATAAAATATGTGGAAAAACTTTTCACATAATGGCTGACTTTTTGCAGTGCATTGACTAGTTATGCAGGCAAATTCTGCAGGTATTTTTTTGCTAGCAATGTCCCACAAACACCAATGAGATGAACGACCAGTTAATCCCATTAATTTGATGGTATTGTCTCCACCTCTGCCTCAGCTTATCTGCTGCTGCAACTCTCATCCAGCTCTTAAACCATTCCAATGCTCTCCTGGCCAGCCTCCCACCTTGCACCCTCTGTAAACTTGAGCTCATCCAAAGCTTTGCTGCCCTTATCCTAAATCGCATTTCGTCCTGTTCATTCATCAGCCCTGTGCTCGCTGACTTACACTGGCTCCTGGTCCCGCAACACCTCGATTTTAAAATTTGCATCCTTGTTTTCAAATCTCTCCTTGGCCTCGCCCTTCCCTATCTCTAATGTTCTCCAGTCCTACAATCCTCTGAGATCATGGAGTTCCTCCAGTGCTGGCGTCTTGTGCATCCCCGATTTTCACGTTCCATCATTGGTGGCGGTGCCTTTAGCTGCCTAGGCCATAAGCTCTGGAATTCCCTCCCTAATCCTCTCCATATCTCTACTTCTCTTTTTAAGACAATCCTTAAAAGCTATCTCTGTCATGTATTTAACCATCTTGCAATGACATAGTCATGTACCTGTACCATAGAAATGCACACCCTGACCACAGGGGGTGAACTTGTGGGAAACACTCCTCACCTGGGTTTCGAGGTATAAAAGGGGAGGTCCCACCCAGGGTCAGCACTCCTTGGTCCTGGCAATAAAGGTGAAAGTCACACAGAGTGACCGTGTCTGATATATCCATGCCTCGTGTGAGTTTGTAGCAAGGTGCAGGGACACTGCATTTAGCGACGAGAAACGGGAATCACCAAACCACGAGGATGGCCACCGGTGGCACAGAGGAATGTTACGGTGTGGGTGAGGATTGGGACAACTTCGTAGAAAGACTCCAGCAGAGCTTTGTCACAAAGGACTGGCTGGAAGAGACAGCGGCTGACAAGCGGAGGGCGCATCTACTGACCAGCTGCGGACCACAGACGTATGCGCTGATGAAAGACCTGCTCGCACCCCAAAAGCCAGTGGACAAGTCCTTTGAAGAGCTCAGCCAGCTGATCAGTGAGCATCTCAAGCCGGCAAGTAGCGTACACATGGCCCGGCACCGGTTCTACTCTCACCGGCGTTGGGAGGGACAACACGTCTCGGACTTCGTGGCGGAACTGCGGCACTTGGCCAGTCTCTCTAAGTTCTCCGATGCCTGCAGCGGGGAGATGTTAAGGACTTTTTCATCAAGGGCATTAATCATGCCGGCATTTTCAGGAAGCTCATAAAGACTAAGGACTTGACTTTAGAAGGGGCGGCGTTGATAGCTCAGACCTTTATGGCAGGGGAAGAGAAGATCAAGATAATTTACGCGTGCAGCCCTGGTCCAAACATGGCGACGGACCAGGGTGTTAACATGGTGAATGCGGCTCGAGACCCCGCAGGTAGGCAAGGGCATTTCGAAACCGCCCAGGCAGCAACAGGCTCTAGGGTGGGCCTGCAACAAGGACAATGGAAAGGGGATCTGCAATTCACGCCATCTCGAGGAACAATGCGTCCCGCGATGGGACCATTAACACCCACCATTCGAGTGCTTAGAAACAGCCAAATGGGCAGAGAGGAATGCCTGGTAATAGTCCTTTTGTTAACAGCAATCGCAATCGCAATCTCAGCTCATGCTGGAGGTGCGGGGGTAGACACACTGCGAGAAGCTGCAGGTTCCAGCAATATACCTGTAGAATTTGTAATGTCAGTGGACACTTGGCCAGGATGTGCAAAAAGGCAGTAGCGAGGCTAATCTGCGAATCAGAGGAACCAGGCGAGGGGTCTGCAATGCAGGATGAGTGCTGGGGTAAAGCCATAGATGTTGAAGTTCAGCGGGTTCATGTGGCTGACATCCACAGCTCATACACTAAAACACCACCCATGATGATGCAAGTCTTACTGAATGTCATCCCCGGTGCACATGGAGCTGGATACAGGAGCTAGCCAGTCACTCATGAGCGCCCAACAATTTGAGAGACTATGGCCACACAGAGCTAGCAGGCCCAAACTGGAACGCATTGAAATGCAGCTACAGGCGTACACCAAAGAGATCATCCCAGTGCTGGGCAGTGCAAACTTCGTGGTAACACATAATGGATTATAGAACCGGCTGCCACTCTGGATCGTTCTGGGAAATGGCCCCGCACTTTTGGGGAGGAGTTGGCTAGCTGAGATGAATTGGAAATGGAGGGGGTGTGCACGCCATTTCATCCGTGGAGCGAAGTTCATGCTCACAGGTCCTGCAAAAATTTGGGTCACTATTTCAACCTGGTGTTGGAACGTTCAAGGGCACTAAAGTAGTGATACGCATCACTCCGGACGTCAGACCAGTGCACCACAAAGCCAGAGCGGTGCCGTATGTGATGCGTAAAAAAATTGAATGTGAACTGGACAGGCTGCTCAGAGAGGGCATAATTTCGGCCGTTGAATTCAGCGACTGGGCAAGTCCCATCGTTCCCGTCCTCAAAGCAGATGGCTCGGTTAGGATTTGTGGCGACTACAAAGCCACCATCAACCGAGTATCGCTGCAAGACCAATACCCGCTCCCGAGAGTGGAGGACCTATTGCCACGTTGGCAGGTGGCAAGCTGTTCACAAAGTTGGACCTCACTTCGGCCTACATGACTCAGGAACTGGCTGAAGAATCCAAGCTTCTGACCACCATCACGACACACAAGGGATTATTTGTCTACAACTGGTGTCTGTTTGGCATTCGTTCTGCGGCAGCCATCTTTCAGAGAAACATGGAAAACTTGCTCAAATCCATTCCTGGAACGATCGTATTCCAAGACGACATTCTCATAACTGGTCGAGACACCGAAGAACACCTCCACAACCTGGAGGAGGTGCTACGCCAATTAGATTGGGTAGGCTTGCGGCTGAAAAAGGCCAAGTGTCTGTTTTTGGCCCCAGAGGTCGAGTTTTTGGGCAGGAGGGTTTCCGCAGACGGGATCCGGCCCACTGAATCAAAAACGGAGGCAATCCGCCGGGCGCCCAGGCCCGGCAACACGTCGGAGTTGCGATCATTCCTGGGACTTCTGAACTATTTTGGGAACTTTCTGCCGAACTTAAGCACATTGTTGGAGCCGTTACACATACTCCTGCGTAAAGGTTGTGAATGGTTTTGGGGGGATTGTCAAGAACGGGCTTTCAATAAGGCGAGGAACTGCTGTGTTCAAACAAACTGTTGACTTTGAATGATCCTTGTAAAAAACTGGTTTTAACATGCGATGCGTCATCCTACGGGTTGGGTGTGTGTTGCAGCAGGATAACGATGACGGCCAACTCCAACCGGTGGCTTACGCCTCCAGGTCGCTCTCCCAGGCAGAGCGTGGATACGGCATGGTCGAGAAGGAAGCACTCACGTGTGTTTACGGTGTGAATAAGATGCACCAGTACCTTTTTGGTAGATAGTTCGAGCTAGAGATAGACCACAAGCTGTTAACATCCTTGTTGTCCGACAGCAAGGCTGTCAATGCCAATGCGTCAGCTCACATTCAGCACTGGGCCCTCACGCTGGCTGCGTATGACTACACCATATTGCACCGGCCAGGCACCGAAAATTGCACTGATGCGCTCAGCAGGCTCCCACTGGCCACCACCGAGGGGGCATCGGAGCAGAGCGCCGAGATGGTCATGGCCGTTGAGGCTTTTGACACTGCGGGCTCCCCCATCACAGCCCGCCAGATCAAACTCTGGACCAACAGGGACCCCCTCCTATCCATGATAAAGAAATGTTTCCTGACTGGGGATTGGGCGCCCGCACACAGGTCGCGCTCCGAGGAAGTCAGACCGTTTCAGAGACGGATGGATGAGCTCTCCATCCAAGCCGACTACCTGCTATGGGGCAGCCGGGTAGTCATGCCCCAGAAAGGAAGGGAAGCATTCATCAGGGAACTCCACAGCGAGCACCCTGGCATCGTGTTAATGAAGGCCATTGCCCGGTCACATGTATGGTGGCTGGGGATTGACTCAGACCTGGAACACTGGGTTCGCAGGTACACGACGTGTGCCCAGCTGGGCAATGCCCCCAGGGAGGCCCCACTCAGCCCGTGGCCCTGGCCCACCAGACCATGGTCACATATTCACGTAGACTATGCGGGCCCGTTCATGGGGAAAATGTTCCTGATCGTTGTCGATGCGTACTCGAAGTGGATCGAGTGCATCATATTGAACTCTTGCACGACATCCATCACTTGGAGAGTCTGCGTAAGGTTTTCACGACCCATGGCTTGCCGGACATCCTGGTCAGCGACAATGGCCCGTGTTTCACCAGCCATGAATTCCAAGAGTTCATGTCGGGCAATGGTATCAAGCACGTCCGGACAGCGCCGTTCAAGCTGGCTTCCAATGGCCAGGCGGAACGGGCGGTCCAAGTCATAAAACAGGGCATGCTACACATCCAAGGACCGTCCCTTCAGTACTGCCTATCGCGCCTCCTGCTGGCCTACAGGTCCCACCTGCACTCACTCACGGGAGTCCCGCCAGCAGAACTCCTCATGAAACGCACGCTCAAGACGCGGCTGTCCCTCATTCACCCAGCCCTGGCAGACATTTTTGAGGGCAAGCGCCAGTCCCAAACCGAGCTCCATGATCGAAACTCAAGGGGGAGGTGTATAGAAATAGATGACCCGATATTTGTTCTTAACCATGCTTTGGGACCCAAGTGGCTTGAGGGCACCGTAACTGGCAAAGAAGGAAATCGAGTCATGGTGGTCCAACTAAACAATGGGCAGATATGCCACAAACACTTGGACCGAGTAAAGAAAAGGTTCAGCATAGACACGGAGGAACCTGAAGAAGAGCATGAGATAACACACCACTGCCAGCGAACGAGCAACAAAGACAGCTCTCAGCATGCACAGTCCCTGCGACCAGCCGGGACAGGCCGGAATCACCTCAAGTGACAGAGACGCGTGCCGAGGCTCAGCCACCAGAGCCACAACTGCGGCGCTCCACGAGAGAGCGTCGACCACCTGACAGACTTAACCTCTGAAACAAAAAGACTTAAGGGGGGAGGTGAGGTCATGTATTTAACCATCTTGCAATGACATAGTCATGTAACTGTAACTCATGTACACTGTACCTGTACCATAGAAATGCACACCCTAACCACAGGGGGTGAACTTGCGGGAGACACTCCTCACCTGGGTTTCCAGGTATAAAAAGGGAGGTCCCACCCAGGGTCAGCACTCCTTGGTCTGGCAATAAAGGTGAAGGTCACAGTGACAGTGTCTAATATATCCATGCCTCGTGTGAGTTTGTTGCAAGGTGCAGGGACACTACAATCTCTTTGACCAAGCTTTTGGTCACCTATCCTAATATCTCCTCCTGTGGCTCGGTGTCAAATTTTGTTTAATAATGCTCCTGTGAAGCACTTTGGGATGTTTATAGATTAAAGGCACGATAAAAATGCAAATTGTTGTTGAATGTTTGTCAGGATACTATAAGAATTCCAAGCTCTTCTTCGAATAGCACTGAGAGAGCTTTAATCTCCATCTTAATTGGCAAACAGGGCCTTGGTTTAATATCCCATTCAATGAAGGCACTTCCAACAGTGCAGTACTTTCTCCATACTGCAGTAGAATGCCAGGCTTGATTATAGAAATATAGAAAATAGGTGCAGGAGTAGGCTATTCGGCCCTTCGAGCCTGCACCACCATTCAATGAGATCATGGCTGATCATTCACTTCAGTACCCCTTTCCTGCTTTCTCTCCATACCCCTTGATCCCTTTAGCTATAAGGGCCATATCTAACTCCTTGAATATATGTAACGAACTGGCATCAACAACTCTCTGCGGTAGAGAATTCCACAGGTTCACAACTCTGAGTGAAGAAGTTTCTCCTCATCTCGGTCCTAAATGGCTTACCCCTTATCCTTAGACTGTGACCCCTGGTTCTGGACTTCCCCAATATCGGGAACATTCTTCCTGCATCTAACCTGTCCAGTCCCATCAGAATTTTATATGTTTCTATGAGATCCCCTCTCATCCATCTCAACTCCAGTGAATACAGGCCCATTCAATCCAGTCTCTCCTCATATGTCAGACCAGCCATCCCGGGAATCAGTCTGATGAACCTTCGCTGCACTCCCTCAATAGCAAGAACTTACTTCCTCAGATTAAGAGACCAAAACTGAACACAATATTCCAAGTGAGGCCCCACCAAGGCCCTGTACAACTGCCGTAAGACCTCCCTGCTCCTATACTCAAATCCCCGAGCTATGAAGGCCAACATACCATTTGCCTTCTTCACCGCCTGCTGTACCTGCATGCCAACTTTCAATGACTGATGAACCATGACACCCAGGTCTCGTTGCACTTCCCCTTTTCCTAATCTGTCACCATTCAGAGAATATTCTGCCTTCACGTTTTTGCCACCAAAGTGGATAACCTCACATTTATCCACATTATACTGCATCTGCCATGCATTTGCCCACTCACCTAACCTGTCCAAGTCACCCTGCAGCCTCTTAGCATCCTCCTCACAACTCACACTGCTACCCAGCTTAGTGTCATCAGCAAACTTGGAGATATTACACTCAATTCCTTCATCTAAATCATTGATGTATATTGTAAATAGCTGGGATCCCAGCACTGAGCCCTGCGGCACCCCACTAGTCACTGCCTGCCATTCTGAAAAGGACCCGTTTATCCCGACTCTCTGCTTCCTGTCTGCCAACCAGTTCTCTATCCACATCAATACATTACCCCCAATACCAGGTGCTTTAATTTTGCACAACAATCTCTTGTGTGGGACCTTGTCAAAAGCTTTTTGAAATCCAAATACACCACATCCACTGGTTCTCCCTTGTCCACTCTACTAGTTACATCCTGAAAAAATTCTGGAAGATTTGTCAAGCATAAATAACCTTTCATAAATCCATGCTGACTTGGACCGATCCTGTCACTGCTTTCCAAATGCGCTGCTATTTCATCTTTAATAATTGATTCCAACATTTTCCCCACTACCGATGTCAGGCTAACCGGTCTATAATTCCCCGTTTTCTCTCTCCCTCCTTTTTAAAAAAGTGGTGTTACATTAGCTACCCTCCAGTCCATAGGAACTGATACAGAGTCAATAGACTGTTGGAAAATGATCACCAGTGCATCCAATATTTCTTGGACCACTTTATTAATTACTCTGCGATGCAGACTATCAGACCCTGGGGATTTATCGGCCTTCAATCCCATCAATTTCCCTAACACTATTTCCTGACTAATAAGGATTTCCTTCCATTCTTCCTTCTCGCTTGATCCTCTGTCCCTTAGTATTTCCGGAAGGTTATTCGTGTCTTCCTTCGTAAAGACAGAACCAAAGTATTTGTTCAATTGGTCTGCCATTTCTCTGTTCTCCATTATAAATTCACCTGATTCTGACTGCAAGGGACCTACGTTTGTCTTCACTAATCTCTTTCTCTTCATATATCTATAGAAGCTTTTGCAATCAGTTTTTATGTTCCCAGCAAACTTCCTCTCATACTCTATTTTCTCCCTCCTAATTAAACCCTTTGTCCTCCTCTGCTGGATTCTAAATTTCTCCCAGTTCTCAGGTTTGCTGCTTTTTCTGGTCAATTTATATGTCTCTTCCTTGGATTTAACACTATCCCTAATTTCCCTTGTTAGCCACGGTTGAGCCACCTTATTTGAGGCTCAAACTGACTCTTATTAAGGGGTCCCCATTGTGCCAGGGCTTTTTATGTATCTACTGTTGCACAACAGGTTTCACTTACCAAAAATGTTTTTCCAGATAAGTTTGTTTTATTCGTTACCTCGAAGATGTTTACATCCAGGCAAACCAGATCTGCAAAACACAAGTGCACAGAGACCACTAAATTAATGGCTACACAATATTTTATGGCTGCACATCACTAAAACTCAGTTATAATACTATGTCATACAATCTTCCAGTTATCCTACAATCCTACAACAATTTTCTATTAACTTCCATTTTATGTCACAACACAACCTGTCAAGTTTGTATTTGTTCAAAGGACAAAGGACATCATACCACTAAACTAATATAAAATAAGTTAGCCCCAACTAAGCCTAACCATTAAGTTTGGCAACATTGATATTTGCCAGTCATGACCTCAATTCGATGATTAGCTCAGTTATTCATTAATCCTGTAATTCGATGATTAGCTCAGTTATTCATTAATCCTGTGTCACCCACATTGTAACATAATATTTAACTTACTTTATGACAAACTGATTCATTCTTATTTCTATGATGTTCCATGCTTGTTTCTTAACTCCCACTGCCTCATAAACTAAGTTAGTGCCATATAACACAATATCATAAATATCTGCCAACTTGGGTTTGATAATTAGTTCTGATGTATTTTGCACCATCAATTTTATTTTTAGCCTTTGCATTTATAGGGAAGAGACTTGTACAGCAGTGTGACTTACACAAGGAAACCTTTCTGTAACCAGAGTTTCCTTTTTAATTATTTAATGGCCTTCTTCTATTCTCTCAATTCTCCTGGTGTCCGTACATTACAGAAAGGTCTTGTTCCTGAGAATGTCATAAGTAACTTATATCTGTCATCAAACAGACCTTGGAACGTAATTGTAAAATGATACAACCATTGAGTCTTTTGCACTTCAAAATGCATCACAGGTGGGATACTCTACATATATTTACACCAATTTGTTCACAACAGTGTGGTATATGCACCTCTCGGGTCAGAATACATTATTGCAACACGTCAGTCATAACTGTCCTTTTAGAACTTTATATCATAATTTAATGAGAGTTAATTGGGACCATCAGTTTAGCTTTCATAACATTGATTTATTTCTACTGAGTGACAGGTTAACTTGTAACATATTGTCGGAATTTCTCTAATCCTATATTCATTATAAATGCTCATTGACAAATATATTCACTGTTTTTATTATCTTAATAAATACTTTATCTCTTTAAAACAATTATATTATGCAGCTTTTTAAAAAAACAGTATTTGGTAATATTTATGCCATTAGGTCTGTTTGTTATCCAAACATTTCCAAACGCAGATTGGTCAGCAGAAGGAGATTGTGCCCGACTGTGCAAGATTAAAAAATGCACAAAAGTAACGCCTTGAA